>NC_136651.1:6578480-7778480 GCF_949748355.1 Melanostigma gelatinosum
TGTCAGCCCTAGCGCCAAAGTGTCCCACCTTGCAACATGCGGTACTTCAGTACACACCCATAGAAAAGACAAGTCAGAGAGGTGCTGCAAAGCTTTGCTAAATGGTTGAAATCGATCCAGTTTGCATGAGACGTATATATATATATATATATATATATATTTATCATCACAAACACACATTTATGAAAATGTTAACTTGTTCTCTTTTGCGAGTAAGAGTGTGCCACGTATGCTGTAGAGATCTGGAATTCCAACAATATGTTACAAAAGGACCCAAAGGACTTACGTTTAGCCAAGCACAACTATTGTGACCCGTAGGGCAGAACAGATAAAAAGCATTTCATGGTTACTTGAAAACGTGTAGATAGTCTGTGTGTGTGTGTGTGTGTGTGTGTGAGCAAATAAAAGTCATACACAGAGAAAGCAAGATCCAGGCTGAGTGTGTTTTTCGTGTGTGCACTGTTTGTGCATAGATAAACCCTCATCATCTCTCTGTGATTACAGGAGCATTTCACCACAAACAGCATGCGACTTATCAGAGTGAGCCAGGTTTTCAGGGGGCTGACAGTTCAGGGAGAACTGCAATGGGATAAGTCTCAATCCTCACTCAACCATCACTTTCTCATCCCCTTCTCACTCTCCCTCTCACACACACACGCACTCACACACACCTGTGCAAACACAGATGCGGCATCCCCACAGCCAACCCTGACTACTGATTCTCCGCTGAGCTCACAAGCCTTTCTATCTTTCCCACAACCCAAAACTGATAAAAGACGACCGTTACTCCCGATGGTGTTGCTCTGGAGACGCAGAAAGACGTCAACAGTTGCGATGTGAAACAATCAGCTCTCAAAGGAAGATTGTCCGTGTAATCTCCGCCAGCAGAAATAATAAAATAATGCTTTTCAAAGTTGAGAGAAAACGACAAGAGAATAGAAAGAAAACGCGTTCATAAGATAAGACAAACATCGAAATCAGATTAAAGAAAAGGAAAGAGCAAGTCACATTAGTAAAATGTAGATCATTGTGCATCTGTGCAAGTGTGAATGTGTGTACTTGTACACTAGTTACCGGAAGGTCATCTGGAATATCTGTCCCAAGTTGACTTGCTGGGTTTTGTTGTTGTATCCATGTAGCATCTCACCAAACAGCGTGTCATTGAAGTGGACATCCTGCCTTGGGCATTTTGGTCCCTCACAGTTGTCTGACAGCAAGAGGCAAGATCGCCCATCCCCTGCCAGTTTGTACTCCTGCACACACCTAAGGAGGAGGGAAAAGCTGTCAATGGACAATGTACAATATGTAATACATGCGACACTCTATACACTTTAGGTGAAAAGGATACAAATGGCAAGAACACCAGAAGGTGAATTGTGGCACAAATGTTGCAGGTTGATGAAACCGCAAAATAAAAACCCCCAAGAGATGTGGGTGACTGACACTGTTGGAACCGCGACATAGATGTTTCCATTTTACTACTTTAATTTACAAACTACCAATTCAGGAACAAAAAACTACTGCGCCAATATCTTAGCCCTCTTCTTACGCAGTCCTGCCATCTGTACAGCACTTACCACCGATCCATGGAAGGCACCCAGCCAGCTAAATCTAGACGCTAGCGGTTATATACAATATATCTCCAGGCTGTGCAAAAGCAAGGTCGGTACTTTTCTTTTTTTTTTTAAACAATCTGCCTTTTATTGTTGTGAGCGTTGGCCAACATGTATTTTGCATTATCAAAGCAGTGAACTTGCCATTATCCTTCTAAAGATGTGGAGACCAGCACTCTGCTGGAAACACAATCCAATGAGGCAGAATCAGTCACGAATTATCATATCGCCTCCGTTTATCTGCCCAATCCTCCCTTACAGACAAGGTGGAGTATCTGCTGCTGTTGACTGTTGCTGAGGTTTGGGCTGCTGCAGCTGATCAGGTCTCAGCGCCTCAGTGGGAAAGAGGACTGTGCTGTTTTTCTCAATACTCCCAGGAAAACGCAACAGCGTCTTCCCGCTGCATGAAGGCAAAGCCCGTTCTCTTAAGACCAAAGGTTTGCTCCACCACAGAAGAAGACTGACCATGCCATTATATACTACACTAGTATAAGTGTAGTATAACCTTTCTTTTCCCCCAATGGTAACTCCCTGTCGATTACTATTCCATGTGACACAATCTAGTTCTAGGGAAGGTGCACAAAAAGCTGAGTCTATCAGCTCAGTGGGACATGTGTGGGGTTTAGGGAGAGGGAGTTTTTACAGTGAATGCATCACTCAATAATGTGCAGGAAGTAAAGTCGGCCTGGTTCAAGATTCAGGTTCACTGACGCACCTTTTGAATATCTGCGTTGGACCATTCAAGCCCATTTAAACTGCATACATGTATATGAAAGGATTTATAAAAGCTTGCCCTCAGAGTTGGCCAGCCAGGGAATACCGCAAAATTGTGACTCGTGGACTAATTGATATTGTAAAACATCAATAGAAAACGTAATTACATTCAAACAATACTTCCTTATATGGAATCTAATGTCTTTCGTCACATATGGTGACATATAATCATTTGGTGATTACACACGTGTTATTTTCGATTTGCATATCTCATTTCCTTCATGTCGGTATTTGTCGGAGGAACAGTTTCTTAATATCACGGAAATATTACTCCCAACGCCTATTTCACGAGGAAGCTTTATATCCACCCCGCGGACACCTTTCAATGTATTTACTGTTGGTTATTCTCACCCGCAAAACATGAGTACGTTGCTGGAACCGTGGTCATCGTCAAGGGGCACAAGCTGCTGGAGACACAGCTGTTCACAGCCTCCATTGAAGCCATCCGTGCAGTCGATGCCCCTAGAGTAGTCATAGCAACCTGAGCCATCCTTCATCGGCCTCAGCCCCTCAGGACACTGCAAGAAAAGAGAGACGGAGAAAGAAGGAGAGGCGGTGGGAGGGAGATGTGGAGACAGGGCGAGGAGGAAGGCATAAATTAGGGAGAGAGTTGAAGAGAGTAAAAGGCGCAGAGGTCAGCGTGTGCATTTTAATCAGGATGAGGCGGCAACCAAGGAGGCACAGATAGTGAGAGCATGGGAGACATGCGAGAGGAGAATCGGGCAGCCAGATATTTAGGAATTCAAAGATAGAAGAATGAAAGATGGCAAATATTTTATTTGATAGGAAACACAAGCCTGGTTTGAGGTCTTTTTGTAAATAAAGATATCGCGATGCAAACAGGCAGCTTGGACTCATACGTACAGCTCATCTCACTACTTGAGGTGTTTGGTTTTTTTCATGCTAGACACAAAACCGCATGTGTTCCACGCTCCTGGTGAGACTCCACACTGACAAGTGAGAAGGACTGGGTTGTCTTATTTCACAGTTTGTGGGTTGGTAGCCACTGACGATACCCAAAATGTACGTGCACAATATATTATTATTGAAAATGCCGCATCGTCTGTGAGCAAGCAGTAAGTAATGATATCACAGGTGGACATTTTGTTAGAGTTTTAGTTACGTTTTTACCAACAACTTCCACACAGAACTAATGACCTACCTGAGAAAACGAACCCTGGACATCCATCTGAAAGGGAACACTGGGTCCAATACCTTTAGATTGACTACTTTAATACCTTTAGATTGACTACTTTAATACCTTTAGATTGACTACTTTAATACCTTTAGATTGACTACTTTAATACCTTTAGATTGGCTACTTTAATACCTTTAGATTGACTACTTTAATACCTTTAGATTGGCTACTTTAACGTGAGCGTTACGTCATTGTATTTTGTGCAGCATAATAAATTCAAATGAAGCAGAAATGCAACAACAGCAGATGTGTTCTATAACAAAGCTGGACTCCATCAGAAAAGGAATTTTACTAACCATTCATTTCTTGCAGACTTAATAGCCTACTGTTCCTGAGTTGGCTAGAAATATCCACCTCAGACATGAACAAAAGATCGTTACGCAACCAACACAAAGAGGTTACACTTGATGCACTTTCCTCTTATGTGTTAGAGGCAGGCACAATGCTGTTTATCATTTCATACGATGATAATATGTATTTATTATCCTAATAAGCAATTAGCATGTGCTTTAGTGACTTACAGAATGACACAGTTGAATGTTTTAAAAACTCTATTGATGTGTTGTTTTGATTTGTTCCTTTAGTAAGCCATGATCTTTCTTTTTCATTAGGATTATGTTCATCATGACATGATATTTTATATTTATTCTGTCATTTTTAACAGTGCTTTTATGATTCAAAGAGATATATATATATATATATATTTAACTAAGCCAGTTATACACAGCACAGTCAACCTATAACGATATGATCAAGGATATTTTAATGAGACTGACAAGAGCAACGAGTTTTGCTCAACGCTTCATCCAACTCATTTAGTGGTTTTGTGATCTTTTTTGATTTTGTGTCAGTGTATTATTATAGGCTTTGCTTTACTGTCAGGGGATCTCTGAATAAAGAGAAGCGAGCCATCACATGTGGTAACGCACTACGAGACAACCTCAGACCGTCAGCTGAATATTCACAACAAGGCTACATAAGAAACGCTCTGCAGTGCTGTCATTGCCAGTTTGCCACCATCGACCCAGAGGCCCGAGTATGAAACAATTACATCTAGAAGATGTGTTCAAGTGTTGATGGTGCAGTAGTGTCTTAAAAAGAAAAAGGAAAGACAACTATGTACAGAGAAGCAGTACGCCACTTCCAGAAGCGTAAAAATGAAATCTCTTCCCTTGCAGTAGCGCCTGAGATTCTGTGTCATGATATATGTATTCTGTCCTACTGAATCAGACATCAAATGATGGAAAACAGCACGAACGTATCATTCACTTGTTTACAGGCTGCTACTATTAACGGTTTATATTCATTGTAAAAAATGATCATATTTGAACAGTTTATGGGTTTTTGAACATTCGATTTACACTCTCAAACATCAGCCACAAAAATGTGTCATTTTTATGTGTTGATGGAACGCTTCTGTTGGTTTGAAATGAAGACTGTGACAGACGCTGTTATATTTCACAGTTTGCAGAGCACTGTTCACCACTTTCACTGACGGCCGCTCTGACTCATCTGCGGCTCCTCGTGTTCTGTGTGGGATTGATCGGAGGTGTGCGAGGCATGATGACGCAAAATGTTGTCAAGTAGGTGTTGGTGTATTTATAAAAATAAAGTAGGCCATTGCTTAATGTGCTGTTTATCAAGTAAGTCGCTTTTTATTATTTTCTCTGCGAGAAAAAAAGAAGTTGTGTCAGTGTTAAAGAGCTCTAGAAGAAGCGTTTATCTTGCTCTTCGTATAAAACTGCCCTCAGATATCAACCTGACTCGTAGCTGCCAGTAGCCCCACACAGGTTGCTGATTGGTCCGTGCTCTGGCGTACCGGACAAAAAAACGCATTACTTGAAGCCTGATAAGAGGGATTTTCTGATGATATTTGATTGCACGATTCTCACGAGAATCCAGCTGCTGTGCAACTCACTTCAGATATTGCAGTTACAAGAAGGCGTATGTCTTGGTATTAATGGAATACTGGCTGACTGACATCCTGTGTGAGAGATTCATACCTAGAGGTGGCTTTTGCCACACTTAATCTGCTGCTGGCTTCATATAAGCAGATCGTCAATATCTACAGTCTTTGTCACCGTATCCGCCAGCATTTTGCTGTGTGATTAATGGTCAGTGGTTAATAGTTTTATCAGCCCGTGTCACATGTCATCGACACCACTGAAATAAAGGCTCTGCAGTTGGACCACCACTCACACTACACTGTGCCAAAAGACATGAAAGATCTGCAGGCTAGACCGGGTTCAAAATGCCCTTGTAACAAAAGAACCCAACTCACGGATCTTGAAAGTCAATACATCTTGTTCTGCAAGGTTCCCAGAGATCAGAATTTTTCAAGATTTTTCCTTCGTAATAAACCAAGGGTCAGGAAAGCGATTAAAGGCATCATTTGGTGGGTTTATATAATGGTTATGTAAAGCAGGACAGGAAAATTAAGAGGGAAATTAAGTGAGAAGTTAGACGAGGCAAACTGAGAAACACAGAGCCCGAGTTTACCAATATGAAAGAAAAGCATGAATATTTTACTGAGGCCAGGACAACAAAAATAAGGATGCTTGCCTGGATGTCGGTTCTAATAAACACTCGTTCCAGTTCCAGTTGCATTCAACACTTTTAATGGTGCAGGAATTAAGTGAGGAAAAAAAACCTTTACACCATTATGAATACTGTGACAAAGCTTGTTTGCCAGATATATTGTAGGAAAAGCTCTGGACTTGATAAAATCGGTTACCGGGTGCCTGCAACGTGTTGCATGCTTTCTCATGCTTTCTCCGCTGTGTTGGGTCATCTCAAAACAAAATACAAACATGAAAGCACACCACTGCTAAACGTGAAACCTCCAAAGCCTCGAATGCCCTCAGAGCAGCAGCTGCTCCACACCTATCAAGGCTTTTGCCAAAAAACATCAAGCATAAGATGCAGAAAGGGAACAAACGAAAGAGAGAACAGGTAGACGAGCTGAGGGTCATGCGTTTTGATACTTGGAAGACACTCACACTCATGTCAGCCTTTCATTCATACACTAATTTTCACCTCAAGGTTGTTCCCTCAATATTTATATCGCCAAAGCAATTATAGAATAGGTATATGCTGACTCAGCCATCAGCATAGTCGGGGGGGGGGGGGGGGGGGGGGGTATGTGTGATGATCACTAGCATGATTTACAATCCACCACCAGTAATGACTCTACAAACAGTAATCAAGGGGCACTTGTCTTCTAACTGTAAGATTTATTTCTCGTAATTAGCCTTTTACTAATTGCAAGATGTTGTTATCGTATTAAGATCACAATCTGAAAAGACTGAATAAATGCAGTTTTCCCACATAGGCTACACATTAATCTGGAAATACCGTTACGTCAGCGCTCTCTGGGCTGGAGAGACTTTACATAACAAACTAAGCAATCGCATATTTCATCTCTTCAGCCAAACACTTAAAAGAAGATGGACGAGCGGCACATATTGTGCTTTGATCACACGAAGTCCAGTATGTTCAACAGTCAATGGGAAAGCTCTCCAGTCTCGGATCCATTCAGCGTATCTCATGAATGTAACGCTAACATCCTCACCAGAACGAGATTGGAGCCATTCATCACACTGAGGCAGAGCAGTGGGAATAGCTGGCTGTAATTCAGAACTGTCATGCATCACTCTACGGTTGAACGAAAAGGACTCAAGGTTAGCCGTTAGCACTGGCCACTAGCTGCTCCTTCTCTCTGCTCAGACCACTCTCCGAAGACACACAGGGTTGGGGAGGGGCAAGGTACATTCTTTCAGTCAGGTCTTCTGGAGTGATTCTGTGATGGAGAACAAGCCGAGAGATCTGCTGCAGCCTTTTGGACAACACAGAAACAGCTTCATTGACTGAGACCGTGTTACTGTAATTGATTGAAAACACATTAAAAAAACATTAAATTCTAGCAATTGAGTAATGACTTCATATTGAATAAATTAAATAATAAAGAAGTGGCAAAAGGATGCATTAGACCCAAGTGTTGCTGTGCGTTTGTGTGCTTACTAATGTGCAAATTCAATCATAATTAACAGCTCCAACTATTAGATAAAATCTGATGGATTGGATGTCTACATGTTCTCTCTTTTACACCTATATATCTGCTTTGCATATTAACACCAAGGGTTGAATATGTACGTATTCTCCGGGGGGCAAAAACAGACGAGAATTGTATGACACCATAAAGTACCAGAGTGATGGCATGTCATACCTCTATATGGGGTTAAAAAGACAAAGCAGGTTCAGAACAATGAAAAAAAAGTAAGTGTGCAAGGAATATTAAAACTACACATCTTCTTACACATTATGTACTGCACGTAGATCACCCTTACGAATTAAAGTTCACACATTCTGAATGAATGCTATTCATTTGCCTAATTACCCATTACTGGCCTCAGCTTTAATCAGCAACTGAGCAATATCTATTGAGAACGATGTCTCTTAATGATCTTGTCAAAATGAAGATGCACAGATGTCTGTACTTAGTGGCCATTACAAATTTCAGAGAGATAAAATAAAGTGAGAGAAGAGTGAACAGTCATTGATCAAGGGCACATGCACGGAATAGTCCCACTGCAGCATTTAGAATCAACAGCAGAACATGGCCAGGGAAATGCTGTGAAGTGCAAAGACTAGAAGGAATCTTTTCAGTGATAAAACTTAGATAACAAGAAAACAATATAAGGAAGACGTGCGCTGACTGTATATAAGGAAGACGTGCGCTGACTGTTTCCCAAGACAACACGCTTAACAAAAAAAAAAAAAAAGTCTTAGAAACAGCACAGCCCTAAATCACACTGACGAATGGGAGGGGAATCAAATACTCCAAAAGCATATTTGACAGCGTAATCTGGTTTAGAGGTGACAGAGATGCATGCCCTGCAGCTCCAACTCTGCTAAAATAGGTTAAATTAGGTGTTATTGCTGCAAGAGCAAAAAAGTCATGAGGGTGCAATGCAGTCCCCCCCCCCCCCCCCCCAGTGAGAGGTGAGAGATAAGAAGTCTAAACCGTTTGTTCCGTTGTTCCTTAAATCCATGTGAATTCATACCATACTTAATCTTCAGTGAGAAAACCGTTATTTCTCATCTATTGGGAATGATGTTGCCCAAAAGGCAAAAAAATACTGCTATTTAAAGTAGATTTAGCTTTGTTTTTATTTTGATCTGCTTATTTTTATTTATTTTTTATGTGCAAATGTTTTTTTACATATGCAAACATACAATATATCTGTATATATATATATATATATATATATATATATATATATATATATATATATATATATATATATATACATACATCCATATTGCTTTGACCTCAGTAGCAATGACTTCATGAACTTCTTTAATGATAAGATTATAATTATTAGAGAGAACATTAATAATCTCCTGCCCTCGACCGATCTTTCCACAAATAGAGTAACCTTAGAAACAGCTGTAAACCCTGATATATGTTTAGATGGCTTTACTCCCATTGACCTTGACAAACTGACTTCAACAATTTTTACGTCTAAACCTTCCACCTGTCTCTTAGACGCTATACCGACTAGGCTGCTGAAAGAAGTGCGACCATTAATTAGCACAACTTTATTAGATATCATCAACCTGTCTTTAGTAACAGGTCATGTACCACAGTCCTTCAAAGTAGCTGTGATTAAACCTCTTCTTAAGAAGCCCACTCTGGATCCAGAGGTGTTGGCCAACTATAGACCGATCTCTAACCTTCCCTTCCTCTCTAAGATCCTTGAGAAAGCAGTTGCAAATCAGTTGTGTGACTTTCTGTGGAACAATAGTTTATTTGAGGATTTTTAGTCAGGATTTAGAAAGCATCATAGCACAGAGACAGCTCTGGTCAAAATAACTAATGACCTTCTAAGCGCATCAGACAAAGGACTCGTCTCTGTTCTTGTCCTGTTAGACCTTAGTGCTGCGTTCGACACTATAGACCACTACATCCTGTTGCAGAGACTGGAACATTATATTGGCATCAAAGGAACCGCACTGGACTGGTTTGGATCCTATTTATCGGATCGATCCCAGTTTGTTTATGTAAATAATGAAGCCTCGATGAAGACCAACGTCAGTTATGGAGTTCCACAAGGTTCTGTGCTTGGACCAATCTTGTTCACCTTATATATGCTTCCTTTAGGCAATATTATCAGAAAACACTCTGTAACCTTTCATTGTTATGCAGATGATACTCAATTATATATATATCGATCAAACCAGATGAAACCAACCAGCTTGCTAAACTGCAAGCGTGTCTTAAGGACATAAAAACCTGGATGACCTGCAACTTCCTGATGTTAAACTCAGACAAAACTGAAGTTATTCTACTCGGCCCAGAGCACCTCTGAAATCAGTTATCTAATGATATAGTTTCTCTAGATGGCATTGCGCTGGCATCCAGCAGCACCGTCAAGAATCTTGGAGTTACCTTTGATCAGGATTTGTCTTTCAACTCTCAGATAAAACTTATTTCTAGGACTGCCTTTTTTCACCTCCGTAATATTTCAAAAATCAGGCACATCCCGTCTCAAAGCGATGCAGAGAAATGAGTTCATGCATTTGTTACCTCTAGACTAGATTACTGCAATTCCTTATTTTCAGGCTGCTCTAATAAGTCTCTTAAATCTCTCCAGTTGATCCAGAATGCTGCAGCTCGTGTACTAACAAGAACTAAGAGGAGAGATCATATTACTCCTGTATTAGCTTCTCTGCACTGGCTGAACACTGTAAAATCTAGAATAGAATTTAAAATCCTTTTACTTACCTACAAAGCCCGAATTGGTCAGGCTCCATCATATCTTAAAGAGCTTATAGCACCATACTGCCCTACTAGAGAGCTGCGATCCAGTGATTCAGGGTTACTTGTGGTTCCTAAAAAGTAGGATGGGAGCCAGAGCCTTCAGTTATCAAGCTCCTCTTCTGTGGAACCAGCTTCCCGTTTCAGTCCGGGGGGCAGACACACTCACCACATTTAAGAGTAGGCTTAAGACTTTCCTCTTTGATAGTGCTGATAGTTAGGGCTGGCTCTGGCTTGCCTTGGACCGGCCCATGGACAAACTGGTATCAGCAAAAACTACAGGGGGACTTCCTACACTGAGCACCTCTCTCCTCCTCTTCTTCACCTCCGTCTGTATGCATTGATGTCCCATTAATGCTCATTACTAACTTTACTTCTTCCCCGGAGTATTTGTGCTTTCTCGCCTCACAGGATGACCGCAGTTTTTACTGGACACTGGTTCTTCAACCAGCCATGGCCCTGCTGACACCTACTACGATCTTCATTGTTAACATTATTAATCCTATTACCGATACCATTAATGCACAGTACTGATTTTGTCTCTTCCCCGGAGTCCTTGTGCTTCCTCTCCTCACAGGTTTCCATGGAGCATGGTTTCATCTGGACCCTGGTCCTTCCTCCTACCATGGCCCTGCTGACTCCAACTGCTAATATCACTTTTATTATTACTCACATTACTATTTCATACTGCCGATACCATTAATGCACATGATTGACCTGCTTCTTCACCAGAGTCTCTGTGCTTTCTCGCCTCACAGGTTCCTGTGTATCCGGGTTAAACCTGGACCAGATTGAATGTGCTGTAATTACATTGAATGTGTTGTAATTCACTATCCTGTTCTACACATGACATCATTGCACTTCTGTCCATCCTGGGAGAGGGATCCCTCCTCTATTGCTCTCCCACAGGTTTCTTCCTCTTTCCTCCCCGTTAAAGGGTTTTTTTGGGGAGTTTTTCCTGTTCCGATGTGAGGGTCCCGGGACAAGAGGATGTCAAATGTGTACATATTGTAAAGCCCTCTGAGGCAAATTTGTTATTTGTGATTTTGGGCTATACAAAAATAAATTGAATTGAATCAGGATTCTTTCCTCCACACTGTGGAGACTGACTGTATTTAAAGGCCATGTTGTCTACATCGCTCCGCCACCTTTCTTCAGGAGTGACAACATAACAGATGACTATGCAACCTCCTGTGAGAGTGAAGGATAGCTTTGTTCTGCGACACCACCAGACTCCGGCGCTCTCGGCTCAGCTTGATCGCCAACGGCGTTTAAGAGCTGTTGTTATGAGCTTCCTTTGAAGACAAAGACAACAGCAACACAGTTTGTTAATGAGGAGTTGTGTTTGCTTGTGTCATGAAACCAAATATAGACAATACAAACACTTGTTTTAGTCGTGTTGTCAAAGTTAAAATGGTTGGTCACGGATGAATGGATTGGATCATTTTAATACATAAATTCAATACATGTGGGTTTATGGTCTTTATCAAGAGAGAGAATATGTATAGAAATGCAGATTTGACTGAAGGTTATTGCATAAATAGCAGCAACATACAACAATTTACTGCAACAGGCGAGCAATAACAATGTTTTTCTCCTCTTGATATCATGCCACATAGAAAAACTGATGTTATCTGCATCGCATGTCAGAAAGTCGTCCACCTACGTCCATTGAATTATTAGAAGGGAGAGGAAATGGGAATACTAATCTTGCTCTCAGTATCTGTTACTTGGGACTAAAGCCTGAGTGATTTAATACTCTTTCTTATTCTATTTAATATTTGCTTGGGTTTGGAGCCAGATTGAATTGAATGAAATTGATTCGGATTAAAAAAATTAACCTTGTCAAATACAATATTAAATATTAAACTATGGCTTCAGTTGTCTACTGATGTTGCTCACCGTTACTTTCAGCCATGCTCTCTTGAATAATCAGTGACAATAGTTTAGATAAAAGTAATCTGCTGAATATTATGTGTTTTATTTTTACTGTTCAGTTGCACATACTTGTTAATACTCTCAAGGCCTTTTACTGATTCCATTTCACACATATCGTGACTCCCACCCTTAGCTGTAGCAGTGTTATGTGCATGTTTGTGATACACTAAGTGACACACTTGATCCGGCATTTAACCAACGGTGTCAGAGTGAAAAGATGAAAGAATTATTATAATTTGCTTTAAACCAGAAATTGTTGATATTCAATGGTAATGAGGTAAACTGAGCTGTGCAGTGGAGCAGGGGGAGGGGGAGTCATGACGCCGAGTTGTCAGGAACACAGGGTTGTGGGGAGATACAGGGGGGTGGTGGGTAGAGGGCTTAGGGGATGAGGCTTTGCACAAAAACTTTTGTTTGGGTGGAGTTGCAATTTTCCCTCCCTGCTGACTCTTTATGCAAACCAGAAGCAACCAAGCAGAAATCTGGCTCCACACTGACAACTCGTCATTTAATTCCTGACTTTTGGAGTGTGCAACACATTTTAATAAACTCTTGCATACTGAGACACTAGACAAGCGCCTTAAAATGAGATTGGAGACAGCGGTATCTGTTTTCTCTGAACTCGTATAAACCACTGGAGTTTGACGGGCCAAAATTAAACTTCCGGATGATGGTTGAAGTTAAAAATGTCATCTTTGCCAAACAACTGTAACAGAAATGTCCCAAAAGAGACATCAACTGATGAAAGATACGGCACTAATATCCTACCATCTGCTCAGCCTCCGAGCACGTCCATTAAGAAGACAGATATTGTAGCTGAATACAATAATGTGCCATCAAGACAAACGTTCGACCATTTACGTAAAGCACAGGAACCACAACATATTGCAGTTGTCAAACTCAAACTTAAAAACAATGGCAAGCTAACAGGCAACCAGGAAAAGACATGTTTACAGAGTTTTGAACTTCACCAAGCAGCCTCAGGGGAGTTCACAGAGTGCACCAGTAATACCCCTTCCTCACACAAACACAGCGGATGATACGGTACATTGACCACAGGTTCAACCAGAAGTTGACCATTCATTCCACACCACTGGGTAAATGCTGGATTGTTGCGGTTCAACACAACCCACATCTGCCCAATGAAGTTCCCGCTACTGCAAACACGATCAAATACAAGTTTAACTCCAGTTTCAAGCATCATAAGACAAGTCAAACATCTAAATCAGATTAAAGAAAAGGAAAGAGCAATATGTTGTTTAGACAGTAACATTTATGTTGTTTAGACAGTAACATTTGATCAAGATAGATGCATTCATTTTGCAAAAGAAATGGAAAGTTAGGGTTCTCTCCTGCTGGGTGTGTTGAGATACATCACGCTCCCATAATGTCTGGCATTTGAATCGGTACGGAGGCTTGTCTGGTATATTTTTCTGCAAAAAAAAGGGATTTGTATTGGGCATTATCATGCATCCAGCCAACAATAAGGCTCTGCTTGAGAGAAAAAACACCTCCACTCTCTGTTTATGTCAAATCATGATAGAATGTCAAGCCATAGAAATTTGTTTTTTAATATTGTGGTACCACATGTTTTAAAATGTTCCTTACAATAACAGAAAAAAATATAATTTATAAAATAAAGATTTTCCAACATAATAATCTAACATTGTAATAACTTCCACTTCTAATACTTGTGTTTGTCTGTTGTCTTATATTATTGCATATTTTATTGTATCTTCTTTTTAAAATATCATAATTTCAGTGAGATTACGATGTCTACTCATATGCCACTAAATATGATTGTAAACAGCAGCGCACGCTGTAATGATAACATCGTACAACAACAAACAGCTTCACCCAGCACACAGCTACTGTAATGTATAATATGACCAACTGGTGTTTGATGAGCCAAGTGATGAAAAAAGGAAGGCGACCGACACAAAAAGCATTGCCTGTCTGAAATCGCTAACTTGCACTTACAACAGCTGTTTGTATAAACCGAGGTTACCGAGCACAAGAATAAAACCACCTGTCACCTGCTACGGCTCAGCAGCAGCAAGAAAGGGAACACAGGCAAACAAAAAAACATAATAAGCAATGTCTCCAAAACTGCAGCACTGGCTCGGACTAAAATATAATTCATTGCAAATGCATTTCAACTGTCTTAAAAGCGGCAGACTGCCTTGAGGGACTGACTCTGATAATGGAGTGTTAAGCCCTCCGTGTGTATCTGCTCTGTGTTAGCACCCACTCTGACAGGGGTGTTCAAAATAACCCGAACCCAAAAGAGTCAGAAAATTAAATAATACCACTGTGTCTGTGATCCTCAGAGTTAATCTTTGAAGACTAGAAGGCTTTGTCAGTCTTTTTGTCTGCGTATTAATCAGCGGCACACGGAGGTGCGAGACCGTTCGAAATCATTTAAGAGTTTCAGCTGACATTTATACTGTCTGAAAGTGTGAGGTGAAACTAAATCTTTCCATGCTGACTGTTGAGTGGGTATGTATTATCTCTACTTCTACTTCTACAGTGTTGAATGTGCTGATTCCTGTCATTTCTTTGACATGGTTTAGCCTGTGCTCATGGTCAGCAATGAGAAAAAACGAAATAGTTGGTAGAGTTCGCTTACACATGCGTGTATAACCCTTTTAATTAAATATGCCACAGTATGTCCAAGGGCTTGACGTGGAATAGAGTCTGATAAACAATCCAATGCTTATTAGCATATACTCATTCATATTTTATACACACTCTCTGCTACTTTCCACCTCTGGGTCTAATAAAGAGACTTCCTGTTCAATTTCAGTCTCCAGCCCCTGTATACAATACAAAATATCTGCTACCACTGTGGAAATACATAAAACATGGTCGGGACCACTGTTACATCTGCCATTATAATTATTTTACAGATACATATTTCACACGATGCAAATCATGTAGAAATGCTAGCATGACTACACTTGTATTTACAGTAATACAACAAACCCCCATGTGATATATTGTGAGTTTGAATAAATGCCAACATTCTGTGGAACATTTTAGTGTGATGGCACAACAAGTACGTCGTTGGACATTATCATAAATTCAAATATTCCAACATTAAAATGTTGCATTCACAAAATTGGTGAGAAAATCAAATAATTCCACTCATACAGGCTACGCACTTCTTTTCTGGGGAAATAGACGAAAGCGTTGCAACCTTTACAATGTCACGAAACAAAACAAGGCATTACATGCAAGACAGCCGTTGGAGTGACACTGTGTACCATCGCTGTTCGTGCATAATATTTATCAATTATCCATGTGGAGGTGCTCGGTCGACACAAAAGAGGAACCCCAAACAACTGCATAGACCTGGGGTTATTATGAGGTGTTGTCATATTATCAGTAACAAAATGGCAAACATACTGTCAACAGGTTTGGGCCAAGAGGCAATTACCACTATATATACAGACAAAGACATATCTTAGTCATAAATAACAGCCACAAGCTACTAAATATGTCAAGGGTGGAAATTGTCTTGCTTTTGATGAGAGATGGGGACTATGAGTCAGGTTTATTAATATGGACTAGTTGGCATGGTAACACAGTGGGAAGTAAATGGTGGGGGATGAGTTGCAGAGGGCATGTGCAGAACAACTTCATCTGTACAGAAAGTGCTGAAAATGTTACCAGCGCTACAACGGTATTTAGTTACAAAGTCTATTCGCTTTGGACCACAGTGTCAGGGATGCTCAACATCATTTGGGATAAGTGTCAGGCCGGCACAGTTTTCATGAATATTGTAAATAGACGGTTTTGTAGAGTAGAGCCCTTTCTTTCTTTCAGTTAAAAGATAAGGAACAAAGAGAGAAAAGCAGGACAACTGCCTTATCAGTGTTTGTCTTTGGTATAGACACAAACAACGAAAAAGACCAGTCAATGTATAGCCCTGTCTTAATGAGCAGGCAACCGTCCTCCAGCAATTGAGATGGCTCATCAATTTAATTACTTTACAACCCAGGCCCGCCCCATGCTGTCAAAAAGCCTCGCATCTGAAGTTTCCAGTCACCCAGTACTTGTAAATATGCCAGGAGAAAAGCTTTATTGCACTGCTGTTTACAATGTCACATCTAAAATCAAACGAAGGTTTATGAAGAAAGGACAATCTCCATCAATAAATCCTGTATATTAAACACGCACAATAGAAGCATATTACAAATGATATCATCACTGGTGCTGTTGTCACTGGACTACTTCCTATTTATGAATAAGAGGCCCATTATTGTCATCACAGATAACTCATACACCTTTGTGTTTTCTAAGTCTTTTCCCTAAATTCTAAGTACCAAATGGGTAAGAAGTAACTGTAACAATGCCAAATAAACCTTAACCAGACTAAAGCAGACAGTATCATGCTGTCAGAGTCTGTGTACAATGGATACAGGGTCATACCGGTTTGTAACCATAGTGTCCATACATAAACGAAAGAGTCCACGGTAACACCCAAGCATATACTATTTATGGCACATAAACTGTCATAGATTGCTTGCAAATATCACAAACGCCATATTAGGCTGTAGCAGATGGCATGCAAATTTAATGAGTGGCATTATCTTGGGAAAGAAACATTAAAAATTAGGTGATTATGTAAATGTATGAGTTTCAGAACACATCCAATACTTAATCAGTCTTTCAGCTGCAAAGTCCAGCATTAACTACGGAGCAGCAGAAGCACTGATCATTGTTTAACAGCGTAATCATTATATGTCGGCAGGCTTTATTTGTTGTATGTTTCATTGACTGTTCAGGCAATTGGCTATCGTTATGGGTCTCCTTATTCAGATTCCTCAATTTTCGATTGTGCACGAAACCTTTGGGGAACTTTAGGCGTGCAGTTTTTACTACAGTGCATGGAACGTGACACGCCTGAGTTCCAGCATGCCCAGACAGCGTATCTGTAGCTCCTGTGCTGCTAGCCAGACTAAAGGCTTGAATCCTGCATTACTAGTGTGTCTATAGTCTGCTGTGCCACTGAAATCGGTTGTCAACACCCTCTGAGCTCTGCTAGCTAGTTAGCTCCAGCTCAGCTGACAGCATGGATGAAAAGTGTAACTACTAAGTCTTTTATCAGGCCCCCCCCCACACACACACAGCCCCTTGCTCCCAATAGCAATTTATTTACTGTACACTTGTTTATTACAGATATTATACATCTAAACCAACCAATTATTAAATGGTTAACACAAACCCTGGCATTGCATTAATACAGTTAATGTAATTAGTCCTGATTGAAACCACGAGTTATACTATTCACTTACTATGTACAGCAAAGTGTTCATGTCAGCATGTTGTTAAGAAAGAAAAGCAGACCTCTGCTGGCACTTACCATGCAGCCGGATGAGTCCAACTGTCTGTCGGTCACACACTTAAAGTTCTTCTTGCAACCACCGTTATCTTTGGAGCAGTCTCGGACCGGCCCAAACGATGCCAGTAGGTCCTCTACTGTCTCAAAGTAAGTGGACATGATGGCCTCTTCCCTGGAATGGAAGAAAATAAAAAAGGTAAAAAAAACCCCGGAAAATACCGTTTCCTATGTTTTCACAGTGTCAATAGAGGCAGAAGTAATGAGAAGTGAAAATAATGCTTGAGCAGCAGAACAATCCCTCACCACGTTGGAAAGCCGTCTCTCATTTAGAAGCTATACATGCTTGTACATAATGTGACAACGTTGTGGTGTGTTGGTGCCTTTCCAGCTGCAATTACCAACTACTTGCTGATGTTTGAAACTCGCGTTGTGTTTTGTAAAAAATGTACAAACGCTGACAACAGACCTGCTATTGAATTCATCAAAGCGTTCTTTATCAAATGACAGGTACCCTCCGTGAGCTCGAGTTTCATTTCGTGGCTGGCAGTACAAAGGCGAGCCTTACAAAACCCAATCCAATAGTCGTTCAACACCGCCGTACCCTCGGGCTGGTGTTGTGCTGTCCCAGGCGTACAGCATTTTTTTTTAAAGCAGCTGTTGTAAAAGTTTCACTGGAGTGAATGTGCCTGCAGGGCTTCGTGCTGGTTCACGGTGGGTCATGTCTGGGACTAATCGGTGCGTTGGTATTAATTGGACTTGTTTGTCACGGTGTGTTGATGGAGAGCCTATAGGGAATCATCACTCTGCATCGACTAACTCTCAGGACCCATCCAAGGCCGAGGCCTCCCGGCCCGCCCTCGCTGGCAATGTTGAAGGAGGCAGCAGCAGAGCAAAAAAAAAGAAGAAGAAGAGTATGCATACACATTCAAACACAAACGGAGACAATAAGAGGTCAAATTAATGTATTCCTCATTTCTTCTTTCTTTGACTCGTTTATGTTGTCTTTGTTTTCTACATAAAGGATAGCATTATCATGACATTTTGCATTAGTGAAATTCCATGGAGGGCTAGATGTGTCTGCATTTTTATTAGATTTCCATAACAATAAAAAATGATAGAAATGACATTTGTTGTTTATTTATGTAGAAATTAGCAATGAATTCATGAGAAGAATAAGAGTCTACAGGCCCGCTAGTCGCTCTGTGAGGCTGTATTTGGGCACAGCAGTGCCTTAAACGCAACGACAATGTTAACGTTTAACGTGTCAATGTTTAGCAGGTAATGTTTATCACGTGCACCATCTTAGATGAGCGTGTGAGTGTGCTAACATTTACAATTATCACCTAACACAAGGCATGGCTAAGGCTCATGGGAATATCATTAGTTTTGCCGGGATTTAGTAATAAACCAAAGTACGGGACAAATTCTAATTATGACCTGCTGTTAGACCCCAGACGAAAAATCAGGGAATAACAAAGCGATTACAATTCCTCCTGGAAGGGACATGACTGTGTGTGTGCCAATATATTTGGCAATCCATCCAATTGTTGCCGAGACATTTCACTCAAAAACGCAAATGTCAACCTTGTGGTAGAGCTGTAGAGAAGGTCAGGGGATTACGAAAGTCAGTCGGCTTCATCTTCTGGGGGACAAATAATGCACAGTATTTGATATATTTCAGTCTCGACCAACGTGTTGGACGGACCTTCATTGCCAACCTTGGAGCCAGAAAGAGTGGAGCAAATAATTGAATTCATGTTTTCAGTTCAGATTGAGATCAAGAGATCCATTGACTTGTGTACAGCGTGTGTGTGTGTGTGTGTGTGTGTGTGTGTGTGTGTGTGTGTGTGTGTGTGTGTGTGTGTGTGTGTGTGTGTGTGTGTGTGTTTGTGTGTCACTCAGCCACTGCCAGGACCATTTCTGTTTGAAATAAATCATTAGAAACAAAGGAGGAATCTGCCATTTCCAAATGCTGGATCGTTATACTTTCTTCTGACAAATGTCAGCTTGACCACTGCGGTATAGCTCAGCAAGCTGTGCTTACGTCAGCTTGCTCAGCCATGCCCATACACTGAGCGCTGCATGCCTGCTGTCAGACTGAACGAAGGGGTAAGCAACCCCTGTGTTTCTCTTTGCAAAGAAACAAAAGCACCGTCTCTTG
Organism: Melanostigma gelatinosum; assembly: GCF_949748355.1. Taxonomy (NCBI): domain Eukaryota; kingdom Metazoa; phylum Chordata; class Actinopteri; order Perciformes; family Zoarcidae; genus Melanostigma; species Melanostigma gelatinosum. The sequence continues at coordinate 6,598,332 of NC_136651.1, forward strand.
CAATACGGGGAAACAGTGTGCTGTGATGGTGACTCGCCTCTACAAACAGCAACACGATCTTGGATGATGTGAAGACAGATGCCCCGCTGAGCAAAGAGGGTTTTTGGAGGATTGCCACTGTCACTGTTTGTGTGTGCCTCTTTCTATATAAACTTGGGTGCTTATGTGGCAATGGTACAGTAGTGAAAGGCCACAGAACCCACTAATATACATATTGATGTTGTGGTTAGTTTGATTAAAATGTAAAAAGGTAACTCTCTTCAAAGTGGATGTAAACCATTGCAAACTCATGTATTTTGCAATGTTTCTTCAATGAGGAAAGATGTCAAATCCAGACTCTTATTGACTCAGTATTCACTGTCAATTTTTTTTCTGCATGAAAGTAATAAAAGTATAATAATCTCGTTTCTGGCTTAAGGGAAAGATGAAAGGCAAAGTATTAAAATTCATTAGAAAAGGTAGGAAGGCTCTGTGCACAGCATTGACAAAAAAAAACTTCACAATTCAAATATCATTAATACAAGCAGGGATGCATTGTGGGTGGATGTGGGCAGACAGATAGATCTCTTTTCATTTTCAAATGGCTTTCTTTGTTTACTCTTTTTCATTGTCTGCCCATGTGTGATCAGCATTTGGAAAGCTCGTTAACACCTCACACTGTTTTCAGCAAGGGATTCTATATTTAAAGTTTCTATGTTTGATTGTTGGAATGTCAGCTATTAATTGGCACATCTTACTTGTGTGAGTGGAGAAGTATCAGGGCTGACAGACAGCACACATGTACTGTAGGCTTTGCAAAATCTAAATGTTTCTTGACAGTGCTGTGCTGATGGCAAATCACTCAATGTCAGACACCGAATGTAGATAAAACATGTCTACCAAATGAGTCAAGAAAATCAATCCATCAGGCCAAAATGTGGATAGTCTTCCATTTGATTAATGGAGTTTTTTATTTTGTTTATCAACCAAAGTATATGGTAGCCCTTTGGATATTTGACCTAAGCGTTGTTAAATGCTACCGAATTCAATATTCCTATGTTCTATCTGATTTGAGTTTTCATTCAATGTGGATATAAATGACATCAACTAAAAAGGAAAACATCATATTTTGCAATGCTTTTAGTCTGTTGACCGCAAGCGGAAGCATGACGTATTGACATATAAGATGAAAATATTTAAATCAGATTAGATAGCAGCCCCTTGGTTTAAACAATAGACTGGAGAATATGATTAAATATAATAAAATATGTTATAATAATGTAAGCATCCTCTTCTGTTCACAGCAGACTAAATGTTTAATGGTCCCTAATAGAAACGGTGTGGTTATGGCGGACCCATTGTGCATTAGTGGTATTGACGTCACCCAGTAATTCCCAGTACTCAAGGTTGATGCAGAAATGCAACCTTTCAAAGAGACTATTCTTTTTTTGCAGTTTTGCTGGCCACACGAGCAGCTCTGGAGCAAAGCATGCCTGTCTTGAGGCCAAATAAACAGCCTTTACGAAACAGGGTGGGAACTTATCTTTGTGGTCAACCAGTCACAGCCGCTGGAGGATCTCATATTCATGTATTCACTTATATTTATTCAGCCCAGTTTAGCCACAGGCTATGTGAACTGAAACTACAAAATAAAATCAGAAAACCCCAACATTTCAGCAAAGTTTGTTTTCCCATATTTCCGTTGACAGTTGGTAGAGTAAAGGTTTATTTTTCCCACTAGGATTCCAAAATTAACTTTTTTTCAAATATTTACATAGGCCAGAATAAACGTATTTACAACAATTACACATCCCTTTACTCAGTTTACGGTCAGAAAATGGATAAGCCTAAAATGTAATCTTCTGGGCAATAGTGCATTCCAGTACTTTCTAAATGTTTTTCTGCTGCCGGGCTGACAGATCAAGTATTCCTGGGTCTACCTCTAGGTTTGGTCTTCTGTTGATCTACACCTCCAAATGACTTTTGAGCTTCTAACCCTATCATGCAGAGAGAGGCCAGCCACCTTGTGGAGGAGGAGACTACTTTTTTTCTCAGTCGAATTCTTTTGATCACTAACCAATGTTCAGGTGTGTGGTCCGGACACAGACTGACTGGGAAATCAAGATCTTTAACTCATGTCTTCACTCTCTTCTCATAACCATGGTCTAATACGACAATTATTTGCTATTAAAGACTGCTGCTCTCTCCTCCTGGGTGGTTCAGGCTCATGGCCAACAGGCCTCAGGACTTCGGGATATTTATATGTCACATTGTCACACTCAGCTACAAACTCTCCGATGTACATCAGAGACCAGAGATCAGATACGGAGCAATGAAGCTGGAAGCCAACATCATCCAAATACAACGGAAATGCAGCCCTATCATCACCGAACCGGACATACCTCAGCTGTTTAATGAATATCAGAAACAGCGCAGGGGACAGGGTGCACTCTTGTCATAGTCTGATGCCCACATGTGTTTGACTGAATGCAAAAAAAGGGAAACACATTTCCCAAGTGCATTGAAACCGAATGATTAACTTCTTGGGGCAAACAAGCTGGCAAACCGTTCCAGAGCCAAGGATCCTGCAAGCCAAAAAGGTAGAGATCAGTGCAATACCTACTGGGCAAAGGCCAGGGGTGGAACAGATGTATTCAATGTGGACCTGGGCGGTGGAAACTTTCCCTTAGAACATGGGGATCACTTTTTGGGGAAGGTGCCTGGTTTGGTGTGGAATCGAGAGGTACCATACGGCACCAAACCTCTTGATAGATGGTGGACTCTCCTACTCAGGAATTGTCCATGGCGAGACGTGCCAGGCAGATGTGGGACGACTGACAAATCAGTGGCTGGCTGTTGCACAGTTGGACTTCCTCCCGGTGGATGAGAGGGTCCACCATCATGTGGCTGCGTAATGCAGAGAGAAAAACTATGACTGTTGTTTGCGCATATGCGATTGTTTTTGGTTGTTTGGCAACTATGGCTGGTAGCGGCAAAGGTCACACAAGAATCCCACAGCTACAACAAATACACGCCTGAATCTGAGACGTGGGGGCTAAACACGACGCAACAGCAGCTGCGGAACACTCTTGCTGATTGGGCCAATTATCTAATTGGGCCAATTATCTACTTGGGTTGATTTGTCAGTATACTGTACCATCTTGCTGTTGACGTGACACGTGATGTGTCACGTGTCGGTGTACCTGAGCAATACACTGAACCCCCCCGGCTCCCCGGGCGCCGATCAATGGCAGCCCACTGCTCCCTATATACAGGGATGGGTCAAATGCAGTAGTCAAATTTCGTGTATGTGTATATGTATATGACAATAAAAAATGGTTTCTTCTTTCTTCTTGAAGGGTTTTATTGTCCACTTTCCTCCCGCACCAGCTGATTTGGTGCTCCCTACACACAAATGTAGGAAGAGTAGGTAGGGCGAGGGGTCAGGTTCCAATTGAGATATTAATGTTAAAAATTATTTATATTGTTTTGTATGTCTCTGTATATCGCAAACCTCCTCGCTATGGTTTAGCCTCTGGGTTGCCCTCTTGCTTAACGGCGTCACAAAGGAATACTGCACTGAACATTGTTATTGTACCACAATCTTTAAAAAAAATCAATTCTCTGTCTCGGTCTCCTATGTCTTGTTCTCTTAATTTGGCAACTCAATTCTTTCTGAATTAGACAGGCACCACATGGCATTCTGTGCATCAGTTCTTTCTGGCAGGCACTCAAAGCATTGACAAATGACTCCTTAATTCAGAGGAAAACACATGGTGGGGAAGGTGAGGCAGACACAAATAATGGTTTGCCTCAGCTTCTGGATAGAGGGAATAGTGAGTCGAAGACGAAAAAACAATCAATTCCGAGATCCCTGTTGGAACACTGTCCAGAAGGGGGTCGATTTTGCTCCCCCAGCTGGAGAAAATTCAAAAATATAGGGACATTGGAAAGTTTCTTATAATGTTGCACAACATATTAAATCCTGGCACATAGTTCTGAAAGTATTCAGCAAAGTTTCCCTCTCATTGTACAATCAACCAGGGCCTCAACCCCAAAGGTATATTCCCATAATACGGAAATTAGTCGCATCCAAAATCAACAACAGATTTATATCTCATAAGGTTTCTTTCCAAATCATTAGCTGATCAAGATCACCTCTTTCGCTTGACCCAGAAGCACATTGGTTGCATCTAAACACTAACTAATGCACTTGTTATTAATCTGCCTCCCTGCCTCTTGCTTCTCCAGATGATGAATGGCCAGGCGGCGCTGCCCACAGTTAGAGCGCTGCTCCAGCATGATTACAGAGCCCGTTATTGGTCTGCCCCTGCACTTGATTAATGCTCTTGTTACAGCTCCCTACAAATATGCTGACTCTCATCAAGCACTTTCATCATTGAATAGAGTGCATTTTCTTTAAGCTGACTGTAATCACTGAGGAAAAAATCCAGTTGGTGAAAAAAGCAGGTAAACCTAAGTGATGAAATAGAAAGTGAAACAGCACTACTTTGAGTTGTGAAACATGTTTTGATGGAGATCTGGAGTAAGAGGATTTATGTACTTCATGTTTTCCTGATCTCAACTTCTTGCAGTGGGATTGTATTATTGACAGTGGCACATTTTGATGGTTGACTTGATCACAGTGAGTGAGGTCATTAATCACCAGCGTGGGGTGACAGCTGCTACTGAGGGTTATTAACAGTTCCTCATCGACACCAATACTCGTCTTGGAGCACAGTTTATTTAGCGCGGCTGAACTATTTATACTGTGACATGCTTGAAGTGTTTTTGGACACATTGGCGTTGGTTCAACAACAAGCAGCATGAATGCAAAGCTAATTTTAGAGAAGATTAATAAGAGAAGAGTAATAGATGTTTGAGATTTTTCTACATGGTACATGTGTAAAGTTGAATGTTACGCATTATAATAATGGCTGGGAGGTACAGCACGTACATTGTCTCCTTGTTTCTCAGCAACCGAGGAAGAGACAAGGCCTGAGCCTGAATTCTGACACTGGCGCAGTTATTGATCAGTTAACAGACCAAACACTGAACGCAGCAAAACACTAAAACATCTTTTTTTTGCTTTGCATTCTGCTCGGGGCTCTGCTGTTAAATGAAAACCGTATAAAGTGTGTAAATGTTTACTTTGAACAAAAAAACACTGACAAGGCAAGTATTTACTGGAGGCTAATTCACAAACATCAGGCCATTTGTGCGAGTGTTTGGCTTTATTTTATTTTCCAATTGTCCGGGTTAGAGTCCCGAGGCTGGGTTGGAGTCCCACGCTAAATAAGACCTCAGAGAGGCCGGGTTAGAGTCCCGAGGCGGGGTTGGAATCCCACGCTAAATAAGACCTCAGAGAGGCCGGGTTAGAGCCCCGAGGCTGGGTTGGAGTCCCACGCTAAATAAGACCTCAGAGAGGCCGGGTTAGAGTCCCGAGGCGGGGTTGGAATCCCACGCTAAATAAGACCTCAGAGAGGCCGGGTTAGAGCCCCGAGGCTGGGTTGGAGTCCCACGCTAAATAAGACCTCAGAGAGGCCGGGTTAGAGTCCCGAGGCTGGGTTGGAATCCCACGCTAAATAAGACCTCAGAGAGGCCGGGTTAGAGCCCAGAGGCTGGGTTGGAATCCCACGCTAAATAAGACCTCAGAGAGGCCGGGTTAGAGTCCCGAGGCTGGGTTGGAGTCCCACGCTAAATAAGACCTCAGAGAGGCCGGGTTAGAGCCCCGAGGCTGGGTTGGAGTCCCACGCTAAATAAGACCTCAGAGAGGCCGGGTTGGAGTCCCGAGGCTGGGTTGGAGTCCCACACTAAATAAGACCTCAGAGAGGCCGGGTTAGAGCCCCGAGGCTGGGTTGGAGTCCCACGCTAAATAAGACCTCAGAGAGGCCGGGTTAGAGCCCCGAGGCTGGGTTGGAGTCCCACACTAAATAAGACCTCAGAGAGGCCGGGTTAGAGCCCCGAGGCTGGGTTGGAGTCCCACGCTAAATAAGACCTCAGAGAGGCCGGGTTAGAGTCCCGAGGCTGGGTTGGAGTCCCACGCTAAATAAGACCTCAGAGAGGCCGGGTTAGAGCCCCGAGGCTGGGTTGGAGTCCCACGCTAAATAAGACCTCAGAGAGGCCGGGTTGGAGTCCCGAGGCTGGGTTGGAGTCCCACACTAAATAAGACCTCAGAGAGGCCGGGTTAGAGCCCCGAGGCTGGGTTGGAGTCCCACGCTAAATAAGACCTCAGAGAGGCCGGGTTAGAGCCCCGAGGCTGGGTTGGAGTCCCACACTAAATAAGACCTCAGAGAGGCCGGGTTAGAGCCCCGAGGCTGGGTTGGAGTCCCACGCTAAATAAGACCTCAGAGAGGCCGGGTTAGAGTCCCGCAATGTGATACAACTGTATTGATAAAACACTACTTTTTTTGTGTTTTAATGACTGTTTTTATTGTTTCAATGTATGTTTTAAATCTCCTTTACTTTTGCCTTTATGCTTTTAATGATTTCATGTGAAGCACTTTGAATTACCTTGTTGTTGAAATGTGCGATACAAATAAACTTTCCTTTATGACTTTGCATTCACCACTCAAATGTATGTCAATTTACTGATAAATGAAAGAAGCGGGATTCCAAATGTTGTATACAGAATATAATTATGTTGTGAATCTCTCAATCCTTAATAATCCAATAATAAACCACAGTGCTGAACTATGTTGCAGCAGAAGCTGTGCTTTTATTATTACGACCAATTGTATTCCTTTTACGTTTCCTCTATTTAAATATGACTTCCAGCACAGTTTGGTCAATCACTGGAATGAATCTTCTTCGACAGTGTCGAGCTTTAAATGTCAGGGAAGTCATAAAAGTGTAAATATCATGAGAATAAGGGTTAGGGTTTAAAATCGGTTGTGCTCATATGGCAGCATTTTACTCATGAATAGGTAAATACTTGAACAAGGTAATTTTGGTAACCCTGAAGTCAAGTAGGTTAGTACTGCATCAAGAGGACATTACCGACATTACCAAGGGAGGAACGTTGTTCTGTTTCACCCTTGTCTTACCCTCTAATATGTTCTGCACACTCACCCCTGTGGAGCAGGGCACTGGAATTTGTATGCACCGGTTAAGCCAATAAGGATGGACACACCTCACAGCACCCAGCATTCTTCATAGCATCCGGAACAATAATACATTTTCTTTTAGGGGATGAAAGAGTAACCAGAAAAAAACATAAATGCCTGTGGTCAAGGTTGACCTCGACTCTGTCGGCAACACTGCTTGATTTGTATGACCATCAGAAACAAAGATTCTGAATATGAATGCTTTGATTCAGTGGCTGCAGAGAAAGGTAAAATCATTCCGGTATAAAATTGTTTTTATTGATAACAGCAAAAAGCGAGGTCTGTGAATCTAGAGACGAATAAAAAGTAATGTTTCAATACTTTGAGCACCAGAAATAAATACAATTTCATTTAACTCCACTGGGCAAATAAAACTGAACTCGCCAGCATGACTGCATAAAACTACCGGAAACTGGGGACATTTACGGTATTTTAGTGACTGATTTTGGGAAAATGTTTAAGGCTGGTTAAGATATTGAGGTCTTTTCGTAATAAAAAAAAACAATTTATGTGAGGTCGGGTTAATTATATCAACAAAATAAATGTCCACGGGTTCTATCAGCAAGTCAAGCAGAAATGTAACCAGGATTAATCCTTTCAAGTGCCAGAGCTACAGCATCTTTCACCACTTCCTAAATCAACATGCGTCTCATGACTGGGTGATTTCATCAATGCCTGCATAAACACGTTGTGAAGCTGTACAAGCCAGAAACCCCATGAAGTCCCGCAGGACTTTGTTCCACAGAAATGCTTTAAATAATGAGTTGCCTGCATTATTCATGACAATCCGACGGATCCTCCTCATGTTACAGGAACTTATCATTAACTAAATACAGATCATTAACTCATTATGTCAATTAAAGTGGCTTTTTAATCAGCGATACAATGTATTACTTCCTTGAAAGTTTGTGTTTATTTCCTGGTGTGATGTCATTCAAGATGAATCTCTACGCAGTTCAATTCACAGAGACAAGAAGATAGCTTTGTAACATTTTATTATGCTGTGTGTCATGTTGCTATCTTACTTGAAGTCGCCAATATCAAATAAGACATTCTAAATGCCTAATCTCCAGATAAATATCATACGGACGACTGCTGATGTAATTCAGGAGGTGACAACAGCAGACATGCTCACCACTGTGATGAAAGCACGTACTTCAACTGATGAACAGCCGAACTAGCTCAACAAAAACTGAGTTCTTGCCCACTGTTGAAGTGCTGAATTTACACCTGCGCTTGTGATGTAACCCAGTAACCCGTAACCCAGAAATCAAGAAAAAGAAAATGCACAAAAGGAATAATTGCTTTGAAATAATTGTTTTTCCTCCCGTCGCTAAATGGAGAGACTTTTTGTCCGAAATATTCTGAATCTGATCAGATCAACATCAACATGTAGCAGGTGTGTGGCTTTAAACTGTTGTTGCTCAAAAACATGTCCTCGTTTTTCTGGCTGACAACAACTGATCACAACTCTTTTTCAAAGTAAGTGACATACCTTGACTAATTAATCGAGAGCCGTGCTGCAATCCCATTCACGTCAGTATTAGCAGATGTGAACAATTGCCTTGGGAGTTCTATGCTCCTAAGGCAATTTAATCAAGCCTGTGCAGAGTTAGAATAGTAAAATTGCAACAACAATTTACGTGATAACTTACGTGAGTACTAAAATGCAGTACTCAAACGATAACTGAGCACGAAGCTTTCTGAATTACAGATTAGTAAACTGAATGTTCTGTGTCAAAAACTCCCAGACCTGAAGGGAGGGGGATCTGATCAAATCTACCAAACACGTAAAGTAAGCGTGTTCTGCAAAAATATGTTTTGATAGAATACATTTTTCAGTGACGTGGCGGTCCCATTTTCAGCAGTGTGTAGTATTGCTGTGTGTGTAGTATTCCATCTGTTATGGTTGTGTACTGCTGAGTCAGACAACACACTGACACTGCATGCAAGAGGTACTTTCCAAGGTACCTTGTCGGGGCAAGTATTTTATGACCATTGTAAGATAATGCAATATTTCCCTAATAGGCCGTCTGAGTCCGCGCTGACTCGTTTCTGTGTCAGTGATGTGAGGAGTTGTTTTAATCTGCAGCTGATGCTCTGACGTGTGTTGTGATGTTCCGCTGCACTGATGCATGCCAGCTCCTACTGGCTGGTTGGGTGAAAAAAACCATAACTCTTACGTTGCCAATATTTAGTTGTTGCACTGTGAGAGTGCCAAATCCATAACCTTGTTGACACTCCTTTCCCGTTTGGATTCATTTGTTTGGATCTCTATGTGCAGAGCCCAAAGTAACAGTGCTTTGCCCGTCACTTTAGTCCTCTGAAACCAAGAACCTCGAAGGTTTAATTACCTGATTTACTGCTTGATTGGTATTCTGACTAGTATTTCAGGGGTCTTACAGTGTTGTAGCTATTTTTTTTAAAGAAGATAAAGAAAACTACTTTCCGATAAGTAAAAAGCTTAAAACATTTTTTACTCATGTATACGCTCATCTTTTATTCTAACCAGCATTTTCAATGACGAATAAACCACATTAACGTTGCCTACAGCAAGAAGCATACTTGCTTTATAGTGGTTGCAGACATGTACACGGGCAAACGGAGATAATGAAGTCGCACTGTGATATTCATATGCCTGTTATATAGCCATATGTGAATGCCATATATCGTGAGCTTCTGTCCTGAAGTCAGAACGGCAGTCTCAACGCTCAGGCTAGTTTCATGGAAACAGCTCACAATTGAAGTGCAGACATATATTATTTGTACTTACACACTCCACAACACAGAGGAGCTTTATTGATAGTATTGCTGTGCCGCTCAAGCTGTAGATCCAAGGCTTAGACATCCATAAACAATGAAATGATTTATATTGTATTTGTTGAGCCCTTCACAAATGAAAAAGGAAAAAAAAAGAAATGTATGTATCACTTTAGGTTTATCTGGACCACACAGCAAAGAAACTGTCCCACACGGTTTCTCTTTCAACACGAGTGTGGAGCTCTGTGCTGAATCAGACTGACCTGACCTCCCCCGGATCTTCAGTAACCATCACGTCCGTCTTACAGCTGGCGATGGGGTTGATTGACAGCTCCACTGGTGGCACCACGAAGCTCTTGCTGACTGGCAGCCACAGCCCTTGGCCCATACTGTAGAATGATCTGTGTCGGCACAACCACAAGACCTAAATGTCAATCAAACTACAGTCACACTATAACATTTTGTTATTTTCACACACATTGCACAGTGTGTACATACATACGCATGCAGATATATGTCTGTAGGAATGAAGGGTGGTGAGGGAATGCTAGATAGACGGAGATTTTGCAATTACCGGCATAGTGTATCATTTCATACATTAAGGGTGATACATATAATGGGCAATATGGTCATGCTTGTGTTAATTACTTGCATTAAGGATAATGCAAATGTGCTGATAAGCAACAGTTTTATATTGATGTGAAAACAGTCTAGGACACAATTAGATGGCATTGTTTGTTTTAATGATTCCTCTTCAGAACACGATGTAATACAAATAGAACCACATTCAACAGGAAAATGAAGTCACAGCCATTAACTCTCAAGGGAACTTGTTTAGCACACCAGTGTATAATGACAAGCTTATATTGTCAGTCCTGTGCGGCAACTAATTCAATTGGTATTTTTGCATGTGGTGCATCTACACAGTTGGAAACGGATTTGCCATCTCTTTGAATGTAACGTGCGCCGCAGCACAATGCTTTTTGGTGCCATGTGTGCTGATGACCTTTGCTCAAAAATTATCTAGCTTCGCCAGAGATGTTTCCACCGAGTGAAGATAAATATCCTCAGGAGGGAGGACACCCTGGGGGGCCAGGATTTACCACTTGGGAATAGCGACACATGGTGAGGCCTTACAAATGGCACAGAACACGGCTGTGCTTTGCATCATGTGCATTAATAAATGTATCTGAGCAGGTGGGCGATACTACAACACATTCCCACTGAGAAACCCAACTCGAATGGCTTCACTTGTCAAAAAGCTTGGAATTAAATAATGAACCCTGTCATTTGACTGCCACGTCACAAACAATATTTGTTTTTCACCCTTTCTACATCATGTAAGTTTATCCACTGTTAAATATTTCTTTCATCTATCCTGTCAAACACGACTTTGTACGTACCTGATCACTGGAACATCGTTTTTTTTCTCGACTGCCAAACATCGGCATTAAAAACCTTAACGTGTACACAATGCAGCTGCCAGTATGTTTTTTATCACAAGATATATTACACTTATTCTGACCTACCCTCACTATCTGACAATGAAAAGCCAAATTTGGCTTCAAAATGCATTGAATCTATGACATTTTCACCCACCGATCTTTCTTTCAGAACACAGAAATGCTTATTTGCTCACTGCTCCTAGCGCAAAAAAAAAGTGAGAGGCATCACTGGTTTCCCACATGGATCCCCATCTGTGAGACCAATCCCTGTTCGGACTGACTCGAACATTGTCAAGCTAGAGCAATGCAGTATTTCATCCTACCCACCTCTACACAGCACTGATGTAGAACCCCTCCAACAGGAACCCAGTGAGGGTTTACATTCAGTTGCTGCATCTTTACTCACTTTGTCTGCTATCTGTATGAGTGTGTACATGGCTGAAAGTATATGAGTATATACTCTGTGTGTGTGTGTGTGTGTGGTTGTCCTTTCATCTTTCTCCTCTCAAAAACTCTGGACCGGCACAGCGCTTCGACCAAGCGGTAGATTTCTTTGCTGTCTTTGTGAGTGTGTGTGTATGCCGGCGCCATCGGAGTCCCATCGCCAACATAATGCCGCTTTTTTTGACTGCGGAAAGTTGAATTCAAATATTTTGCACAAAAACGTCAAGATTTGAACCTGAATCCAAGACTGAATCCAGTACCCATATACATTGGTTTTCAGCCAAAACAAGTGGTTTGGGGTTTAGTTACTCTTGAATAAAACTGTATGGAAATTCGCCATCAACTTTCGAAAGCTACAGACAATATCGTCTGAATATTGTCTGTGGGCAACACGATTTTGGTATGGGTATAGTTCTGGTTTTCAGTTTACAATCCCACCAGTTATTATCTGTATTTTGTCGTTTAGCTTTTTATTCCTTTAAAATCAGCTTCTTAACGTATTACTTGTTAAACAAACCGGTTGTACACATTGTCTCTCAACCAGGCAGCTACACCTCCGGTTGCAAAAATCAAGATAGCGATGGCCATCATCCCAAACTCAAGGCTTCAAGTTGTCCATAAACCAATAGTTGACATCACGACGACTACATCCACGTCTTATATACGTCTATGCTCTCAACTCTACTACTCCAGTCTCGCATCTCAAGTTGCAAATCAGTGAGCAGGGCAATGGAGAGGAAGTCTTGTCCCGAATATCCGCTGACTACAGCGGGACCTAAAAATATAACTCCTTCCCCCAGACCGATGGGTTCCGGGATTGCTTACCAACCAACTAAATAATTACATAGTTAATGGCCTGGTGAAAACTGTGCTACATGCATTACAAATCCAGTCAGTGTGCAAAATACCCGGTGACAACGGGGGGGATCCCGTCTACTAACGTCGTTTGTCTTTTTTTATGCAACTTTTAATGAAGTCTCTATCGAGCGTCCATAAAGTGCCTGATTCCCGACTCGTACAACAAATCTATAACATGTGTTGGAAGGACTATCTAACACTTAGACACCTTTTACTCATCAGCGTTATCAATATTTGTGTATGAATAACTGAACTAGTCTTGCTGAACTCGGTCAGGTTGATCTGGACTATTTAAAGAGGGACAAATAGAATAGAAACACCGGAGTTATAAAGAATGGGTCCTTTGAGACTTGCACTTCTTGAAACATGGCATATGCAATGACCCCATCAAGAATGACAAGTGTAACAGACATGGCAGTAAAAGCATTTGAAAGGAGACCATCCAGGACCGCACCTTGGGCTGTTTCCCCACACAAGAGCCCACGGGTAAGACCTCACCCCGACACAAGGTGCATCTGTGTGTCCATCCAACTGCCTCTATGTGTATCTGCTCATCTGTATGAGCACACACACACACACACACACACACACGCCAAGAAGACCACCATCATCCCATTGAGTGTCCACAGAGTCACAGATGGCCAGCAGAAGTCATGCACTCGGGAGAAGCGTCGGAAGTGAAGGACTCACCTGAAGATCCTCTCGGGGGCCTGCTCCCCTGTGACGAGGTCATATCCTTTCTCCAGGTTAGCGTATGGCCAAGGACTTGAGGACAGAGAGGAGGGAACACCAAGTCAGAGAGAGAAATATATCAATATTTCAAAGTCATGTTGTATAATTATTAATAATACATTGGAATGTGTTTATGTACTCCGAGTAAAAAAAGGACGAGCTTCATGTTTTTTTTATTCATAAATAAATTACTCCACACTGTGTATATAACACAATCTACCTCAGGAAATAAAAAGACACGGTCAAAACGAACACTGCTTGATCATATTTGTGTTTTAATATACCCTCTGTCAACCGTTACTCCTGCAAAACTGTGAATGGGAAATGTGATATGCTACTGGACTGAATCCAGACGATGACTGATGGAGTTCAATGACAATGTGGGACCTTTTAGATGAATCAATAACTGCGCAAGCCAGTTAATTGTCAAACAAGGTCAGAGTGAGAGAGGAAGCTCATTTGACTTGTTTTTCCTTCCCTAACACGTCGATTTATACCATTTGTCTTTCTTTCTTCTGTGTTGTTCTTCATTTATATATATTTCTTGCTGCCCCTGCTGTTTTCTCTCATTATAAATTACAACATCCCTCCTAGCTTCTCCTCCTATCTGTATTTCTGATTATCTCTTCAAATACCTTCTATATACACGTTAGCTCATTAACTGCAAATGTATTATATTTGACATTAATGGTGACCATTTTTGAAAGCTAGAGTAAGTTATTAGATTGATTTCCTACCTTGGTTTCCATTCATTTGAATACTCTGCAGATCAACTTAAAGAGACTTGAAACTTTCTCCAGATAGCTAATCCATCACAGTTAACAACTCACCTTTATTTCATGTAAAGCTGATATTGCACTGCACTGCGAACCCAGCCGTAAGGTAGTTTAAGTACAAGTAAGTTCATAGACATCAGTGGGTAGAGCAGACAGGACTTACCCTTCATTCCGACCCCAGTCGCTGCGAACACAGAGGTGTTCATGGACGGGATCGGGAGAATAACCCTCATGACAGCTGCATTCTCCTGCACCAAAGAGAACAAGACGGGGGCCAGTGGTGGATATTTATTCACCCTCAGGAGATGAATACATTACAGAGCAAGCGGCCCTGGCCTGCTCATACATCAGATGCGTATCAAATAAGCACGTGTCATGCTATCTTATTTTTCCAGGTACATTTTTCTGGCGAACAAAACTGGAGTAGATTCACATTAGCTGGGCTATTTCCTGGAATATTTTGCAATCATTGTCTTGGATTTTTCATCACCAAGCCATCGAGATGACCTTGTATGTTGCCGCTGTTGTTTTTTTCCCCCCAGAATACTATGGACAGAAGCTTCATTGGTTAAGTCAAAAACCTACAGATTTGAATGCTTTTAACATGATGACTACAAATATTGTGTCGTGTGTAAAGGCTTAACAACAGAAGCCACCACCAGCCAGCACTCAAACAGGAAAACAGTGTCGTAAACGTTTGTTGATTTATTTCTGCTGGCTAGAATCTGACAAAAAAAAGTGACTGGGATTCCGTTGGCTCCCAGTATCCCCAAACGTCTTCATCATCCTCACTGAGCTATTTTCTTTCGTTGAGCTTTTTTGTGTCTCGATACGAGATCTCCGTTCAGCTCTGCTCAGTGGGCTGGACAGCTCCCACTGCAGAACGAGCACAGACACTCAGACAGCAGCACCGCTGTTTTGTTTTGGTACAGGAGGCTGGCTATCGAGCTGCTCGGGTCAGTTTCTATCTCTCTGGCTGCTGACTCACCAGCTAGGCATTCAGTTTAAAACCACACATTGCTATTACATGTCATAATACATCATTTGATTGGATATCAACAGTGCCTAGTGGGTAGCTGAAATGTTAAATGTATGTATATATATATATATATATATATATATATATATATATATATATGACCTGTACTGAGTAAGTTGCTACTACTACTACGATTAAACGCACCAATGGATGTGTCATTTGCGTACATTATGTGTTCTATCAGTTTTTAATAAAGATATAAACGCTTTAGTGTTGTGTATGGTAAATTGAATACCCAGAATACACTGCATGTGTAATGCCTTTTTCAGTGGGTGGATGCATTTGTCAAATTTGAAGTCAATTTTCCAACTATTAGCACCGTTCCCAAAATAAAGCCACTGACTGCTTTCTGTTGACCGACAGCATACGGAGGCATAACACTGGAAAAAATGCGTCACGGCCACCCAGGCAACCCCATTCACATTTTATCACCTCGTGTTTAATAATTTACTGGTCGAGTTTATCGGCTTAAGACTCACTCGCAGGCTGACGCACCACCAGGACTCACAGAGTCACAGAGATGCAACAAACATGTTTTTATTTGCGTGTAGCTATTTATGGTGCCTTCGCTAAACGGGGAGCAATCGCTCTTTAATATGGCTCACCTTTAAAATGTGGACGCAAGTAAACATTCAAATACTGTAGACATTTCAAATGGAAGATAAACGAAGAGTGTAAAGGTTGCAGGATTAATAAAATCTATTATTTTATATTTGCAACATTTCCTCTGAGTCGGAGACAAACGCTAACCATGACATGAGTCGTGTCCTCCAAAAAGTTTAGTTCTTTAGTGAATAGTATGTTGCTTAAAGACGTGCAATGCATTCTGGGAAAGCATAACTGCAAATCGAAATACAGTAATACCTACTGGCTGTGGAAAACAACCATCCTACATCTCCGAATGAAAGACTCACCTTGATCTGTGTGCAGCATTTTATTTGATTTTACTTTGTAACATCAGAGCTCGGAACATTTTCCTCACGACTTCTACTTTAGAGTCAAGGAGGTTAATTACTTATGGCTAGGGAACTTAGTCTGTGATTCATTCAATCAATGGCTGTTTTTTTGCTTTCAGAACTGCAGAACAAGTTGCTGTTAATTTGACAATACACATCTTACAGTGCACCCATCCACCCTGACATTCTCCCTCTGCAGACTGTGTGGCTCTATTACAATGGCACACTCCGTCCTCCTTTGCTTTCCTTTGAAAAGATTCATAATCCGTACTGCAGATAGAGGGCTTTGTCACTTGGATGTAAACATATTGCGTTTTTTGGGGCATTAGCTGAAACGATTGATGCTGTTGTTTTTCCTGGGGAGGCATTCTCATTTGATTTCATACTCCAAGGCACGCAAACATGTATTCTGTGCATGGTGCAAAGACACATAAGCACACACCTCCATTTCCCACTGCTACTCGTTGCATACACATTCAACCCAGTTAAAGTACTTTTTTTTTTTCCTGACTGCCAGAGGCACTGCTTAATAAAATCCATCTTGCACATGTGCAGTCAGGTCGCATGTTACCAGCTACATGCTGGAGAGGCTGTAAGGAGGAAAGTTTCTCTCTTTCCTTTCCCCTTTTACAGTCTGCCAGAGGCGAGAAATGGCTTTTTTCACGAGTAGTCTGTTCGTGTTTAGGCTAACAATAGCACCGCAATTTTTTTTTTTTGTTACATATGCAATGGGAAAGATTTACACGGCAAACTCTCATTTGCGGATGAAAATGCCCGACTGCACTTGTGATTAATTGGAGAGGGGAGATGGGAGTAGGCTGCATCCAGGAGACAAGCGGCTGTGCCTTCTGCTGACAACCGTTACACTCAGCTTGTGTTTGGTTCGAGAGAAAACATCTAATAGGATGGGGCCAAAATATTTCACACTACAAAAAGCGTATCAGTACCTCAGTTACCAGTGTTTCCGTCATGTAATGCATCCCCTTGAAGCCCCAAACACCTGTTTGTATGTGGACATATTAATGGATGTTTTCAAACTTCATTTATTATCCGACTAAAATAAAACAATACTAAGTATGTCTAATCATATAGAATGATTAATGATAGAATTAGAATTGGACGCTCCTCATTTAGAAGTGAGCCGAGTCCACACATGTAATCAACAATACTGGCACCTGTATTAAATGGCAGCAAATATAAATCACGCTGGATAATTGATTCACATATGTAGCTCACACATAAGAGCGTACTGTATATATTGTGCAGCCATATATGTGTGAAGGCCTGGAGGCTGCAGAGGGACACAATCACCAAGGCTTTTCCACCTCGCCTCAGCTGAGGCGCAGCAGCACGGAAGCACGGTGTAATCTGAGACACACCTTGCAAGCAATCAGTGCAATGTGTTTCTTTCCTTTATGCAAATGCCTTTGAGGGCGGATCAAGCAATTAATGGGAAGAGATATGTCCGGCTGATTACACATTCCGCTGGAATTAACTGACCTTTAGACAACTTGCGAGAATCAGTTACGTGCAGCAGCTTCTCTGCCTCTGAAAGCTGGTTCAGATATAGCGGCGGCGTACAACAACAAAAAAAAGGGAGGTTGTGGTTGAGAAGAGAAAGTTAAACTGGAGCAATTCTTACGAGAGCTCAGAGACAAAAGGTGAGTGTACTACAAAAACAATGGGAAGGGGAGGAGTTGAGCTGAATTGGCTAATAAAAAACGCTCTCTTAAAAAAGATAAAGCCAGCAGTAAAACACCACACAAGGAGGAGATGGGGAGTTGGGATTGTGTGGTCATTCAATTTGAACTTCACTGAGCTGCTAATGTGCTATGGCAGGGGTGTCAAACTCATTTTCACTCTGGGCCACATCAGCATCACGGTCGCCCTCAAAGGGCCGGTTGTAAATGTAAGACTGTAACTTCTCCCTAACCAATGTTAAATAACTCTCTCTGCATTTGATTATTGTTTATTTAAGTGTAAAAATATTGTACAATAGCTCCTCACTGAGAGTCAGGTCTGATGAACATGGATAGATGATGTATCCGTGTTGTCTGTGCTTTCATCAACAGTTCATTAAAAACACAAGTACCTGCTCGTCTCTTAGCTGCTGTGTTGTTAGATTGCTGCTAGTTCATGAACTCGGTCTGCGATGGTGTTTCTTCACAAACTGACATTTGTAAAAGTCTGTATCTGGTCAGAGCTCTGCTCACATACCTTCAGCATGCACTGGGCTGTAGCTGTGTAAATATATTCTGCTGTGATTGCAGTCTGCCTTTTAATTCTTGGACAGTTTGATGTTTTTCTTGGAGGCTAAATTTAGCTCCGTGTTTGGTGTCAAAATGCCGACGTGAATTGTATCCTTCATCACCGACACGCCTCATAACACAGAAGACAGACCCGTTGTTCTCCTTGAAGCACAAACATGTATTTGCTTTCCCATCTTTTATTACATTTTCTTCCCTCTGCATCCATTTTTCTCTTCGTGGACATTTTGGGATTATTTGTCGATCTTTTTCAATTGTTGGAAAACCTCTTTTCGGGCTGTTGCCTCTCCTGTCCACCTGTTGTGATAGTTTTACTGTCGGTACACAGACAACATGCTGTCTCATAATTTCAACTTTCTATCTCATAATTTCGACCATGGGGATACTTTTATTTTCAAGTCTAACTTTTAATTATTTTTCCAAAAAACAAAATTATTATTATTATATTATGTTTTTATTTTTTTTGCTGGCGGATTCGCGGGCCACATAAAATGACGTGGCGGCCCGGGGGCCTTGAGTTTGACACATGTGTGCTATCGCAACTGAACTCATTTTTACATTTACAGTGTGCAGTTGGCTGGAGTTAAGTTGGGATTCTAAGGAGACATGAGCCACATCAGTGCCATCCATCTGTTACGAGTTTGTAACAGTTGCTGATGTGGTGGCTCATTGATGTATTGATTGTATATAAGCTGTGTTTTAATATATTTATATGTTCTAATATCTTAGGAATCCATTTCATGGCTCCAATTGAATTCATTTAGCACAAGTGCAATGTTATGTCTTCCGAACTAGATCGTTATGTTGAGATGACTAACACTTGTTCAGGATCTCTTTGTCACTGATGGAGCTGACACAGAGGTTATTGCCCGATCAAGAGCCATTCTGATAAACCTTTCAGCTGCAGGGGGGTTTAGAAGTAAAAAAAAACACCTCACTCTAAAGAAGAAGAGTGTGAGGTGTTTGGAAAGGCGGCTCAGTGCAATCCAACACCACTTTTGTATCAGAGTAGTTCTGAAAAACATCTGGCCGCTGAGCCTTTAACTGATTTGTCTGACATCCGAATGCCCACAGCCTCGAGGACAAAGTAAAGAAAGTCAGCCCGTGCAGTGGTGCTGCAGCTCACTGGATGAGTTTGGTGGATTTTGAATGTATGGGCCACATCTTTCTGAATCAGATCCAACAAAAAGATTTCATGCACAGAAATAATTCATCAATGGGTTGACTGTACAAAAAGAAGATACAACTATATTTTAGATACAATTGTTGCCTTATTACACAGACAGATCACAATTGACCAAAACTAAATTCTAGTTTATATAAATTACTATTTCAGTGTTGCCAAAAGTTATGGTTGACTAATTAAACCATGTTGGTGGCCTAATTTAGAGCCAATGACCTGAGATTGGAAATGATCCAACTCTGCTGACTCATTCCCTTTCTTGTTACATTCCAGCTAGGTTTCTACACGGACACACAACCTGACACTGCAAATGGGGATGAACACCAATACTTGATTGCCAATACAATTTGTCACCATTATGTCACCGTTGTGTTCTCATTCTTTCTTTCCTTTGCTCTCACTGTAACCATCCTTCTATTCTCAATTAAGAGCCACATTATAAAGGAGCGGCAATTACTTCAGAACACAAATATTTTCTCTTCACTCTTGTATCTGTATAACACATCTCATTTGACAAAATACACGTTTCCTTATAATGAGTTCTAATTTCTCACTGCGGCCGTTGGGATCATTTTCACATTTCAAGGGCCATGGCGCAGGGGCATAGAGGAGTTATTTTTGTCTTGATGCAAATACACACTTGTTATAAAATGTACCGGGCACAAATGCTAACCAAAGTCAGATTTAACAGAAGTGTTTTCTCCTAGGAGTGTGCGTGTGCACGTGCACGTGCTGTATGCTTTGAATGGACGGATAAAGCTGGTCTATATGCTACCAGGCCAGCAGTTTCTATTCCAATTTGGTAAGGTTGGAGGAGTCAAGGAGACATCATTTTAAATGAGCAAAACAAAGGCAGCTAAGGAGGTTCCTAGTTTATGAGGTTAGTTATGATGATAGATGGAAAGGTTGTGGATGCAAGCTAATTCCCCTTAGTAGGGCGTATAACTATATGAGATAGGACGCACTGATTAATCACGAATTTAACTCATAATAAAAAACGTGTTAACTTGATTCATCACTTTGCATATATGACACATTTATGGATGCATTGTATTGTCAACCCATTTATAGGGCCTTCTCATAACATTCTCAGTATCAAGCTGTTATTACATCATCAGTTGCTACAAAGACGATCCACGGTCAAAGTCCGACAGTAGTCAGCTAGATCCTCTGCAGCAATCAGGCAATAGAAACAGTTGCGTCACGCCACTCATCCACTAACCGCCACGCTAGCAGTTGAGTCAGAGGATGAAGGTGAGGGCAGGGAGGATGGAGTACCCAAGGCACAGTGATACCGTGACGAGTAGTCACGGTGGCAGTCAACCAGCGTGTAATTGATTAAAGCAGGAAGACTCGGTGAAACGATATCTGCCAAAAGTAGGACCGCCGTTGTCTTGGTGTGTGTTTGAAGAAAACTGATGAATGTGATCGAGTCAAATGTGTATATTTAATGTTCCCGCGTGAAAGGTGGGAATCTTTGATGAGTGAATGGAGAGTAGAAACAAAGTATTAAAACTTAACGTGTAACTTTGGCAGCCACAATGGCTGTAGATGCCATGTTACCTTCTTTCACCTGTCTGAACAGTAAGCAGCAGTCTGCCCTTTTCTAATTCCTGACATGTATCATTTCTGCCTACAACAGAACAGATTTGACCGTTTGACAAAGATTTTCCACCAGCCAGTTCAATTCAATATCCCAGCCAGTGGTTCGCCCTATTGTTGGAACTGCAATAAATGTGCTTGGATGAAAGACTTCGTTTCAGGTGTTTTGTGTGTGTGTAGGTGTGTGTGTGTGTGTGTGTGTGTGTGTGTGTATCATTGTTGAGTGCTATTGTATGGGTGCAATAACGCATGATCCAGGACAATGATGGGAATATAAAGCTCTTTCGGAACACCTTTAACTTGGCTGTAGAGGGGATGTGGCTGCCCTGAGGAGATACAACATACTTGAGGGCAATTACTGATCAAATAATCATGCTGCTCATGCAAAGAACAGATGGAAAAAGCAGAATAGGTGGAGAGATACAAGCAGACAGAGGGAGCCAGAAGTACTGATTCAACAAACAGCGATTGATGGAAGAATATACACACATGTCCGCATACATTCACAATCCACAAACACATACGGGCCAACTCCATATTTGGCATCTTGATGTGTACCGAGTGAGTTAAGTGTGTGGAGCTCTAATACATAATGCATCAGCCCGCAACATGCCCTTGACCAGGGTGACGTACATTTCACATACGTTACAGATGTAATCCATTCTAATGAGCTTAGATTTGATCTAGTTGGGCACGAAATGCACAAGGGAGTTACAGCACTCAGCGCAAGATAAATATCATCAAGCTGGACGTCTGGCTTTTGTTTCGCTTTTAATATCAGCACAAATATTTTCAGAAAATTGTACGAGCTGATTATATGTACATACTGCAGTGGAGGCTGCAGATTAGATACCTGGATGGGGCAACAGGCACTGGGGGCTTACACACTCTAACGTTGTTGTCTAGCTGGCTTTACTAAGCTTTGCCTCCATCTGTAGACGTATGTTATGTTAACTCTGTGTTGAATATCTGATTGTGCTGATTATCAGTGTAACGCAGGACATAAAAGGCCATGTTAGCAGCCTCCTCACTACAACTTACTGAGCTCCAATTGACAAAGTAGTTTGTTTATAATATTGAGAAAGCTGTGGTAAGATTTGTATTTTTACCATTATTTTAAAATAAAAAAATGAAGCAGCACACAATTACCAAAAAGTGTGTACTTTATTTAGTTATATGTTAAAAATGAGTTTATATAATATGACATATAAGGTATTTTAGACACTTAAAACCTCTTCATTTTTCATTTCATAATGTCGTTCAAAACATCATACATTCTCTTAATGTTTACTGAGACCAACTAAAGATGGAGCAATATCACTGGAAGATATTTATAATTTGTTTTTACGTATATAGCAGTTATTCTCATACTGTAGAACTTCACTTGAAGTAATATAAAAAGGCTTTAAAAGTCAGATATCAAATGCAAAAAAGTGGATTTAATAACAATTGATTTACTTACTCTGAGATATGCACGACTGCGCAAAGATTGTCAATATTAAGACTTTATTACTGCCATACTGCCATTTTTGAATAAAATGTGTTCGATCTGCATAAAGCAGTTGTATTGGGCTCCTCCAAGGGCTTTTCTTCAGATCAGAGACACTGAAAATCATTCATGAAGGTAACCCTGTAGCAAAAGAGGAAGGAAGGACCGCTTCCTCCCTCCACATTCTGTTTTGCCGTCCTTGCAATTGTCACAACATCAAAGAGATTCAAATGGCTGTATTTCCTTCTAATCTCAACTCACTCAATATGGCCAGAAATATCCCTTTACGTTGCATTTCTAACCAGTGCATAGAATTTCAAGTCGACTCAAGGTGTTTGTGTGGACTAACCTGTGTCCTGGTCACAAATCTGCTCGCAGGGCTCAGTTGTCCTCTGGCCGCAGTAGTCCAGGACCCACTGTGTGGACGAATTGGTCTGATAGTAGAGGGTTAGCTTGGCTGGGTTTAGCCAATTAGAAACATCCAGGAAGCTGCCCATGCTCACCACAAAACTACTTCCTGAAAAAAAAAACAACAATAAAACATTTTTACTTACTTTATTGTTTGGTATTTGTAAAACATATATAAATCAACAAGTTCACACAATGCTGATAACGCCTGTTACCAGGGAAAGCGCTCTGTATTTCACAGTTTCCTGGAGTTGCGATGTCTGGTGTTTGTGGCAACTTTACCGTGAAATATCGCACAAAAGCTTCCTGGCGCGCCTGCCGCATCTCCCCAGCCCAAAAGATCTCCTAAATCTTCCCATGCTCCTTTTTGTTAACCTTAATCCTCTCAACGCAGAGTTTCATATTTATCTGAAGGGTCCACCCCAGCCCCATCGCCATGATCTCTCCCAAAGGGTCAATATTACTCTCACTGACAGAGGGGGAGACGAACGTTTCGTACTCCAGCTTTAAACCCTTGTTTCCTGGTCCTATTGCAGAATCAATTGGGAAGTACCGAATTATTAGATTTGCACTGTAATTTCAATTCCTCTGCTGACCAGGCTGAATTTAAATGATACAATTAAGACCCATAATGTGTGTTGATGGGATTTCCCTGGTGATTGCAGTAGAGGGGCTAAAAGAGTTTCACAAGTCACTCAGTAAACGCCCTGCTCATTGGCAGTGACTTACCTTTCGTTCTTACTGCTCCTGGAACAATCGTTACACTCCGATCACTGAACAAGATTGTCCTTAATTGATGCCAATGACTTTACGTTCCACAGGGGAGCTTTGGGAGATTGTGCTTCAGCCCTCTAGTGAACACAAAGCTTCGTGTACAACTACGGTATATTGTGTCTATATTGCTGGGTCGTGGACGGAGGATTTGCGGAAGCATTTGCAGAAAGTATACATTTCTTTGTCAAAGACAAAATGTACTTTAAATTTGCTAGGATAGAAATACAGCAATTGTGAGATTGAGAAAAAAGATTCCCTCATTTATTTATTTCATGACGTGATGGTGGTCTCCAGGCTGTTTATTCGTAAAGAGAGGATTAATGCAGATGGAAATGCTTAGACAGTGGCCAGCAGTCACAGCTAAAGTAACAAGGCCAATGCCCTGCAGTTAAATACACAACCCAGAGGAGTAATACTTCACCCCACAAAGAATGCTGATACAGCATATATATATATATCCCGAGCCTCAATTACATTCCAGTTCTGTATCGTGTTATTTTCCACCATTTGCCTCCTCGTACACACATGAAATCACCGGCTTCTGTTTGTTTGACAGGAAAGTGTCACACCGGGACATCCTGACCCACACAGAGCCTTAAACTAACACACCAATGTGTTTCAGTATTATTTTCGGACTACCTGGCAAACTTGACAGGAGCAACTCATTTTGACTGTATACAGACCAATAGCAGGCCTGCAGTTATGCCTTCAAGTACATTGTGCTTTGCTTGGAACCATTGTTCTGCTGCACCTACAGTACGGACACTTACAGTGTGTCCATCTCAGATATTGAGGTGCAAATTAATAGAAAATAGGTCTGTATGGGATAATATACAAGAAGGTGGTTTGAGATATTGTGCTGTAAACACACAATAGTCATGAATTGCGGCTACAATTTATAAAACGAGTAAATATTGAGGAATCATCGACGCGCACTCCCTGAGAAACAAGGGCTGTTGTTGCTGCTCTTGAAAAGCAAGTAGTCAGTACCACCAAAATGCCCAAAAGATTAAAAATGAAAACCCAATTCTCCAGATGGCATCCCAAAAATCATCTCAGGATGACCAGAGGTGAGCATAACAAGGCTACTTCCTGCTAGCACTGCAGTTAGTGAACTGAGCTGCCGGTAGCCCTCATTTGCTGAGAGAGTTGGAAAAATCTGATATTGTCAGCTCACACAGTGAGGAGGCAATTGTTAGATGATGGGTTGGTTTCTCTGAGAGCTGTGAAGAAACCCCTCCTGAGCAGTAAGAACGTCGCTGATTGCTGGCAATTTTGCTGTGCATATTGTGAATTGAGTGCAAAAAACGGTGGGAAAATGATTTTGTTCGATTAAAACCCCCTTTCAGCTGCTTTCGGGAACAGATGTGGAATAGAAAGCTCTACACATCAGTGGCAACGGATAATCGTATCAACATCTAGCATTTGTTTATCTATCAAACATCCACGCACACTGACTGACATCTTCTTATTATACAGTAATTCGTTATGCTCTTGCAGTTGCTGCTTTATCTTGTTCTTTCTGTCATCCTAACATTGGTCAATATATAGTTATGGCAGTTGAGATACGTGATAAGATGCAAAACGTATTTTGTCTTTATACACCATCACATTGTAATGAAGTTATTTATAACCCACCTGTTGACAAGGTTATGTCACAAAACAAAAACTGATTAGCTTCTGTGCCGTGCTGTTTGTCTTTATCGTCTCCTATTTTCTCTCCCCTACTCCCATCACTCATTAATTCCCCTGAATAAATAGAGTTGTTTACAGTGTGCAGCTCACGCGTCCTGCATGTCAGATCATATGCTTTGCATTGTAGCCATACCGCAGCATTAGTCTTTATTCCTGTCTGCCCGCTCCTGTCCTAAACCAAACTTATATTTATACAGGCTTTGCCAGTTTGGATTTGCTTTGTTTGTTTATCTGTTGGATTTGTTAGTTTGTTTGCTCTGACTCCCTGCCTGCTGCCGACTGTATGCCTGCCAGACTAATGAGTTACGCCGCCCCTTTAACACATCTGCTCTGCCTCAGGTGTCTCCTTTATTAAGTGTCTCAGTCCAATCCCGGTACAAGAAAGTTTGCAGAAGAACAACAAAACTAAAAGTAATGACAAAACTTACTAAATAAACGCTGTGTGGAACACACAACATACAGATGATTGTCCTGTTTTTACAGCTTTGCCTGGAGTGGGGCTAACGTGTAAAGATTGTGAGCGAGAGCGACACTAAAGCAAAGGCCATCAAAATAGAAATAATGCATTCTCTAGTGATTGTGAATATCCATGGAACACATCCGCCAAACTCCATCCATTGATTTTGTTTATGTCTCATGTTAAAGTGAAGAACTTAGCATCGGGTCAGCTCCAAACCTTTGACAAAAAAAATATTGTGTATGAGTGGAGCATTGTTAGTAATGGAAGAGCAAAGGTGAGGAGGTCAGGAAAAAACAATCAATCATTCTCAGTGACGTTCTAAGTGACATATCAGCACGTTGACTGCTGTACTTGTAGCGATATCCTGCAATGGACTACAGTGCAGTCTAGTCTAAACCTCTGACTCTTTTCTGCGAGACCAGTTCATACAAGTATTCCAATTTGGATTCACAAAACTCTCTTAACCGTAATAAAAGCAGTTGTAAAGAGCTCATTTCTGCCTGATGACTGCCACCTGATTTCACCTTAAACTGATGCCCCTAACATCGCTCTATTTGTGGTTTCACAAAGAATTTAGCGCTGCAGAAATTCAAGCCTTGCTGTTGGAAATCGGTCGAGAAAAAGATAACGAGTGGTCAAGGGAACATGACAGTCATAAAGGAATTTGACGAGAAAGTATCACAGCATACAGGAGGTGATGTTACACTGTCAGGTGTTATAATGATCCTGGACAGAAACTGCAAGACCCTGAGGCAGCTGTGTGGATTGAAAAACAATCTATTGAAAAGTCGCTGTGCCAAAGCCAATAAAGTCATGAAATCTACAGTAAAAGACCTGTCGTAAATTGTCTCGATGATGATTAAGAAGAAATCAGTTTGTACGGGTGGTTCTTACACGAGGCCAAATGTCATGATTTGACAGAATCCAATGATACTGTGTGTGAAGTGAACTGCAATGTGATTGGTCTGGGGGAAAAGTGGTCGAAAAAAATCAACGCCTCATAAAAACCCAGAAAAAAAAAACTCAAACCACTGAACACTAAAAGTCATTCACAGTATATTGGCTTGAATTGTATTTTCCAAGTGTCCGTCTTAGAAGTTATCACGGAATAAACTGTAAACGGAAAGTTTTGTGAACTGTTCCATTTCTATTGTGTGTCCGTGTGCACACAAATTGAGGATGTGTGGGCAGACTAGTAATGAGGCCCCGGCAGCAAGAGCACCTGATCGACTGACATGTGAATGCTTTCAGAGATATAGCGATCATTAGTTAAATTGCCTCAGCTCCTCACTCCCTCTAACTCCGCTTAACTCCTTGCACATTTTCCATATTGGCCTCTCTTCCCTCCCAGCAAGGTTTATACTGTGGTATCTTGCCAATACACAGACCCAATTTGCAATTTTCCCAAAAGCCAACGACAAATTTAAAACAGAGTGGGACGACTCTCTAAGCAGTTGCCTGGGTATCTACACACTTGATTATCCTAAATTGTCATTTATTGTGAAAATATTGTGTGCACTGTCTCAATGTTGGCATGTAAAAAAGACAGAAGACGGTGTTATCAGCTCATTCTTTTCTCAATGACGTTTTGCGTGGACGTCGTCCAGCGCTTGCATAGAGCACAAACAAAACACAAATGCATCTTGGAGTACTTCTGTCAACATTAGTTAAATAGAATGTCTGTGTCGACTGAAACAGTAGAATAGGTTAGTATTCAAATCTATGCAGTCACATGTAATAAAGTGTTCACACTGAATGCTCCCACTGCAACAAAAAAACCAAGAAAAGAAAAAAACAATCACATTTTGAGCACAATGCTCTTCATCAGTCTGATGGCTCCAAATGTCATTCAGTCGTTTGTGGTGACAATAAATCAATTTTTCTTCCCCATTGGGAGCTTTCAGTGTGTGGACTTTGTTGTCCTGATTCATCTTTTTTGTGGTTTGAGCACGTGATTTACTTTTCCTTGGATGGATGTGCTTCTTTTGTACTTCATCAGTCGTGCAGAAGGGGCACTGACACCGAAAAAGCATTAAAATTTAGAACCACAAATCACGGTAGAGGGGGGGGGGGGTGGAGATTTTTACTGCAAGCCATTTGTAAATAGAAGCAGTGGAAGCATACAGAGCTGCCCCTGGTCCATTAGCTGTTCCTACTAACAACGAAAACTATACAAATTGCATAATATCTTCCGCCATACTTGTGTATGTGGACAGTTATCTCTGCAGAATGCTGCTTGAAGGACAACCGTCTCCAATCATGGCGGGGGAAAAAAAAGAAACGAATGACACAAACGTGTGCCTTGATGGATAGCGGCTATTATGATAACATGCTCCACAAATCGATATCTTTTTTAGCTTCCAACTGAGTTTAGTGGGCGTCTTGTTGGTGGACCAGACTTTTTCCCTTCTCCCTTTTTACTCTTGGGTTTTACATCTTATAGTCTCAATTAAGAGTGCAGCAAAAAAAAAAAAAATAGATATCAGGCTAAACGTGAAAAAACGTGATTGTTTTGGACATTCCTTGAGTTGAATATTCGGCAAAGTTCTAATTAATGCGTCGCACTTACCATCTGCAACAAAATGCTCCGGCACATGGAGTGTAACCTTGACGGTGAGAGGGCAGGAATCCTGCGTAGCGTAGACGATGGCAGAGACACATGTGCTGATGGTGATCAATGTCAGGGTGACCTTATTCAGAGGACTGTGCGAGTGGCCTGGAGGAGGACAAAGAGAAAGAGGTGAACAGTTTGATGGAAGCCCTTTTTGATTTTTATCAGTGGCTCAAACGCACGACTGCCTTTGAACCTCCCTGACAGGAAGTACTTTGACACATAGGGGGGACGTAAAACACGCATAGCACAAACTTCAGACTAAATCGTCCACTTTAGCAAGCCTTATTGAAAATGCAGCCTCCGAGTCTCCCACAATCCTTGAAAATGACGTTAATTGTACTCCTGATTTATGCATCTAACCCGGGTTCAAGTCCGGCCAGAGAAAAGAAAAGGACGACTTAGAATACCCGCGCTTCTGCAGAGCAGCCCTGAACCATTCACCAGCGTGATGTATGATCTTATTGCCACTGACAGGGTTATAGATTGGTTGTTTTGGTTGCCCCTTTGGCTCTGTCAGGGCTCCCATTTCCAAGCCAGATATGGGGAATGAAATTAGCCGCTTAACCTCTGTCTAGTGGTATTCATCATGGGAGAGAAGTACGCATGTTGGGAGGAGGCTCACTGGAATGTGAGAGGGAATATGGCAGTGATAGCGCTGGTTTATGCTGGTTTGGGCCTCATTCACAAACCTTTCTGAAGGAGAAAGTTCGCCTTAAAACACACTTAAGCAGTTTTCAAGATTCTGACATTCAGCAATTTGTTCTTATTTAGACTCAAGAGCTGATTTACAGCCACACATTTGAATGCTGACAAGTTTGTACAAAATAATTGGTTGTTGTGTTTTCTTCAAATATATATGGTGCCCAGTGTGCACCATGCACTGTGCAGGTTTGTTGGAAAAGTCAAAAGTAATTGTAGGCCTATTCTTGTTCTCCTGTTATAAGCAGTCAAACTCAGGTGTGCTGGTTAAGTGCCGTATATTGAAAAAATGGCCTCCGTGCTGATGCAGTGATGTATCAGCAACTAGATCAGTGTGTACCTCAAACAAACAGAGCCACACACACAATCGAGATGTTTTACATTTTACAACCACAGTACAGTGTGATTTCAATCAGTCACTGATGCAATGTGCAAATGGTGCAAATTGAATTGAGAAAAAAAAAAACACCCCATTCTGGAAACAAATCTAATCAGTGAGCCATTGTGACGGGAGAGAGTCCAGTGAATCCCATCAGAAGTTTGGAAGTACGGAAATGCAGCTCGAGGTCAAAACCAGGAAGACAAAGTCAGGATAATGAATCCCCCCCCCCCGGTACTGAATCGCGTGTCTACCACAGTCACGATGTCGTGGCGGGACAGGAACGACACCTGTCCGCGGTGAAAGCGGCAGAGCAGCTAATCCCTTTGGTGTATGGTGTCACTGGACCCGTGAAGGGGTCCCTCAATCACGATAAAAGCCTACTGAGTAGACAAAAGCATGTACACTCACGATGGCAAACACTTACTTTATGGCCACAAACCAAACATCTAGTCAATGCGCTCGATTAATCACGGAAACACTAAAACAAACAAGTACACAAAATACATGAATATATGGAACTCAACATGCAAATATAATACACAAAACACCACCAAAGATGCAAAACAAGTTGAATTTCGTTCTTCTGCTTGTGTTCCTCTTCCCAACAACCTCTTTACATGGGCTGGAACTTAAAAACAGATCACGGTCACGGGTTTTATGGCTTTCCGAGTCCTGAGCCAACATGCTTTTATGACAAAATCCCAGATCCCATTTATAAAGAGCCGATGGTTTAGACAAGATTATTATCTTTAAATTAGAACAGTCAACTATTTTCTGTGATTAATTGCACATTTAAAACTCCACAACGACTACATACTATGTTACTATGTTTGTGCGTCTATTTCATTTTGAACTAAAACAATTGGAGTCCATGAAGCCAATTTGAGAGCCTCGTCTGTGTTGATAAACCCACACGTGCTATCTTTACCCCAATAAAGAATAATAATCAACGTTTTTGTAACAACTACAAGACCTTTATGCAGAAGCTATACATCAACGTCCGAGAACCATCCGTCTTTTTACTTTGTGGGTATGGAGAATAACTAGGAACACATGGATTTATATTACTTTACAAGCGCTATACATATCTGTATGGTCACCCAAGTGAACACACAGGCTTCTCAAATCCACAGAGTTTTCACGATCACATGTCACTATGTGGGAAGGGGAAGTTAAAATCATGCTTCCCATCAAAGCAATGTGACTCAGCTTTGCTCATCACTGAGCCTCCATTTACATCAGCTCGTATATCTGCTGTGAGTGTCATTGAGCTGTGCCGTGGAACAGCACTTTAAACCCCACAGGGGATGTGCATGACTCCTTCCCACTTCCAGCTCCGCTGACGACTCCATAAGTGTCCAGCCTCATTTCACTCAGCTATAGGCTCATATTCAACCGGGGGTAAGGCTTGAATTCATTTCTTTTTCAAAAATGTTTTACTGTATATTATTCTCTTTTTACTGTATTGCCTTCTCAGCAGTATGTAGAGTGGATAAGAGGCGTCCGCCTGTGCAAGTTAATGTGTTTAAAATGTAAGACATTCATAACAATGTGCGGAGATATACACCTGCGTGCGTTCGCTCTCACCTTTGCTGCGCCTCCGTCCTCTGTGCTGCTCTGTGTAGAACTTCATTTGGCTGTCATCTTCAGGTTCTGACCCCGATTCCCCTTGAGGACCAAACACACCTCCAGGTGCTGGCAGGACTAAGAGGAGAGAAATGGAAAGACATTTGAGAACGAATGAATGAATCAAAAGATTTTAGGACACGATGAAGCTGAACGCAAATGCCAACTATGAACCAGCAAGTCAGAACTGTATGCAGCTGTTCAACAAAGGTTAGTCATCACCACTGTGATTCAATCAAATCAGAACATTCTCCTTCGTTTAGTATTTATATTTTACATGCATTCACGTTTTAGGGAAATGCAGTATTCATTTTAGATCACAATTCACAATCGCTAGAACCTAAAGTGTTTGTCCTCTGAATTACAAAGCATTATTATGAGATCTTAGATACATATATGAGTATATTGTTGATGATTGCAGCTACTAAACTGCTTCATGAAGATGATTCAAACTTGAACTTGTAGTGAACAGTTGAATGGAGTATTTCAATCCTTCACCTGCATTAGTGGGTTATCATTACAGATTCTGCTCTTGATTGCAACCATTCTGATCTTTCCAACAGAAGACCCTCTGTTGTATTTGGAAGCATATCTTTCCCTCTTGCCCCATTTCCTTTGGTGTTCCCCATGGATCAACTCTAGGTCCTATAAAGTACTTGGGTTCCATTAAACACAACTCATCCGTTTACTGTGATGATTACACTCTGCTCAACTAAAAATCAATGATAATGGACACTGACCTCACATTTTAGCCTGTGTATTAGATTATTTTATCAAACTTTGATTGCAAGTTTATTTATACAACAGAAAAGGAACATATTTTCCTGACTAAATGTGGTTGCTATACACCAGCCAAATGTCGTTATATCCAACCTCTATCGAGGAAGTAACAAGTCCCACCTCTATCCACACGTTTCCCTCCTTGTATGATCTGTTGGCCACTTTGGTAGTTTGTCCATTGTTACCAAGTCTCTGGTGCTTCATTTGGTAATCAAATTGAGTTACATCCCCAGTGTGTGCGCATGTTTGTTTTCAAGTTAGCGTGAGAGCACGAGCGAGGCTGTGAGAGTTAAGAGGCTTTGTTTGTACTGCGTTGCCACTTCGACATCACAACACACATCCGAATGCACAAGGGCTGCCACAAAGTGATAATTGCCAGGGATTTGCAAAGTGTTAAGCCACTGATGGATAAATAAGTCATCTGAAATAACCTAAAATGTGTGGACGGCTTTGAACTGCATTCTATAGTCTGATACAAGAAGGCCACCAAAGAGATTTTGTTAAATATGCTTATGACTGTAAACCACGTAACAGTTTTCAGCATTGTTATAAGAACGTAATTTAGCCAAAGTCACACCATAAAGACTTGACTTTATGCCAATAACATCAATCTGATCTCCTCATTGTTGTACATGTTTTGCTTGTATAATCCCCTGGATCACCATGATTACACTTCCTAATCGCACCAGAGTGGAAAGGGGATAATGGAGTGAAAGGAAATCAATGCTTTTTTCTGTTGACTGTGAAGGAGCATCGGTGAAGAAATGCTTCACCTGCTGACAGCAAATTCAAACAAGAAACAAGAAAGTACAATCGGGTTGTGTCACTTCTGTGATCCATATCATGTGGCTCATACATATTTACTCTTCTGTTCTACCCCCACAGGGGTAATTATAGGTCATAGTTAGATGTCTAAGTGCTGTCAGTTGGTAATTGTGTCCTTCATAGTACACGATTAAAATAATGCTGTGGATTTAGTGTAGTTAAAACAGCCTGCGTGTATCACTTCTTCAGTAAAGGTTTTGTCACAAGTTAACGACACAAGTTAAAATCCTTCACGTCTACTCACAGATCCTAGATGCCTGCAGAGGTGAGAAGGAACCCCCTGAGAGTCATTATACACATAAACAATATTTAAGCGCTCTTTTTTTCATTGTTGACCCAACTAGTTCGAAAACAACTTGGAAAGCCTGAAGTTGTGCATGTTCTATAACCCAATTTAACCCGTACCCATTGTCTCTTGATAAATGCGTCCCAGTCCTCACACTCTGCAAAGAACGTTTTGACTCCAACTGTAAGTTGGTTCCCTGGAGCCTTCTTTAACGACCGCTTCACCCACATCCAGTTGTTACCTTGAATTCCTGAAGAAAACTTTGGTTTTCTCACAGGCCTCCGCAGTGAGCGCAGGATCAAAAAAGTGGAGAAGTGTTGATCAATTGAAATAAATGCGGGCCACGTTTCACAACTGCCAAACTATCTCAAAACATCCCTTTGCAAACCCTCGCCCAAGCCGTGCAGGATAACAAACCCAAGTCTCATGTATCCAGTCCAATGCACATTACTTCCCAAAACACATGAATCTTTTGCAACACTTCCGCATGAAAAGGTGTCACAGTTGCACGACTCGTCTGTGTGCGATTCACAAGTGTTTTAAATAGGTTTGATGTGTAGAGCACATTCCCAGCATTCAAGCAACTGATCAACTCAGGGATAGTGTTGTGTGAAAACTAGCTCGGAGGAGAGCGCAATTATTTAATGGTTGAGGAAAAACCGAAGATGACAATATTGAATTTCAGATCCTCTAGAAGTAGGAATTAAAGTCTGAATCTAACAGGCAACCGATACATTATATAAGGCAATGATTGCTTTGGTTCGAGCTCAGCCAAGCTGCTGTACTAATGCAAGACGGTCCTTTAGACAGCAGATTCTGAAGACATGGGTGAGTTTATCAGGGTTAAATAGAAACTTTCTAAGCTACAATCACACAGAGACAAATAGATAAATGACAAAAAAGGCTGCTTTTAGCTAAGGACACTTAGAAATACAGAAGGAATACATAAGTGACACTGCATCAGCCTGTTTTTAATTCTCATTAAAAACTTCTATGGTATGCTGTACCTTCCTTATTAAAATGAGTTTATTTTCAATGATAGAGCAACATATTCTCTCTTCCTTGTTCATTGGACACAGTCATCATTTCCTGTGTGGTGCAATGCAGGTAGCATCCCCTCCTTTATGAACTTCATGAACATTATGACACAGCTCATGAAATTTTGCCTGCACCATAAACACGTTAGACATGATTAAAAGTTCTGTTAAGTCGGTGTAAGAAAAAAAGTGCTTGCAGAAAGCTGTCGCTATTCCTTTTGGTCGGGTGCACTTATACAGGTCGAGAGTCGAGTTGGCTTCTGAGTGCAAGAGTCTGGCGGTATTTGGAGAGCGGCGCCGAGGCAATGTGCTGTAAAATTGGTTCTGAATATATGCGACGTGTTTCGTGCATGCCCGAGAGGAGGTGGATGGAGAGGGAGACAAACTGAGAAACAGAAACAGAGTCATATGAATGCATATTAAAAAAAGGGCAACAGTCACACATTTACAGATCAGCCTAAACATATTAGTTCCTCACCTTGTGTTACTTTTAACATCTCATGAAAATGTTGAATTTATTAAAACACCTAAGACATTATTTCCTCTATAATATGCTGTAAATCTCTCCATATTTCATACCATGACACATGTATTATCCCTTCATCCTCTCTAGGTAGAAATGCGTCAATTTTGTCCTCCATCTCGAAAGGCTCAAGGACATTCTCACACACACACATACACACACACTGACTATATGATATTTGCTGGCTTTTATCCCACTGTTCTTGTCATCCTCTTGTTGTTATGTCTATGTATTGTCTTAATATTGTCTCATGTCTTTCAATAAAAAATTTTAAAAAAAAATAGAAATGCGTCAATGATCGTATGTGTTTTTGTATGCATTCACAGTTTCACTCATGTTTCATTCATGTGAACGTTATCAATAAAATGTATCCTAAATCTGTAGCCAGTGAAAGGGGCGAGGATGCCCTGTAATAGAATCCCTGAAGTCCGTCTGTGATCAGATAACCAGCCTGTTTTCACTCCCAAGACGTCATATAGGGCAGCTTGGAGCAACATAGATTGGAGAGTAGGGCCACCGACCAAGCTGCCGTTTTTGACAAGTTGGGAGAACATTTTGAAATAAATGTGCGAATGACATTTCCAGTTTGGCCAAAAACATAAATAACTTTTACTCAACTCATTTTCCCTAAAGAACCCTAAAAAGGCCCCTTTATGAAATGAGGACTGTGCAAAAACATCCTCCACTTTGAAGGTCTTAGACACAAAAAATGTGCCGCCAAAATATAGAAATAAACGACTGTAATCTCCACACAGTGGCTGCACGCGGGTCATGTACTACTTAAGCTCTGGACCACATTTACAGACATGAAGGAGCACAAATTAGCCTTCCTTCAAAATTGCACTTTCAAGATGAGTCAGATTTAGCGACTGATTTACTAAAGCGCGAGCTCATGACATAGCCTTCTAGCGGCTTTCTGGGAGCGATCGTATTGTAATGGTGAAATAGGATTATTCATTATATTCAGTAAGTCGGCAATTTCAAAGCATATAAATCTATAAAAAGGGTTGTGAAGTCTGAATTGTTGGAAAAGATACATGAAGTTCTGAGGAGATATGTACAAAATAAAGAAAAGGAACACCTGAATGAATGAGCAAGAGAGAGCCTGCTGTCATGCAGCGTTCAACAGAAAGCTGTGGCCAGTGCCATTCTTCAAACCATCGTTCTAATTGGTCTTTGCAACTAAGATAAAAGTGCACATTTGCAGAGAAGCCTGGTAAACCCAGAGGACTATAAAGTCAACAACACATGTATATTATGTGTGTCATGTGTGTGATCCTCCTTCAAATACGCATAAAGGACAGAGTAACGTTTCACTGATCACAAAAATACACACAGTCACACACCTATACTGTGCGTGTGTGTGTGTGTGATCCAGATGACGGGTGAATTGTGAAACCAAGCTCGGGCGTAGGTTTAATAAATAGCATACACGCAAGAATACATCTGAAACAAGGAGCAAAAGTCTTTTGAAATCTGTCCCTGGGTCTTTTCTATTTCACTGCTTTTCTTCCTTTTTCACAATGTTTCTTCCTCTTCGAGTCATTTTCTGTGTTGATCTTGCCTTTCTCTCCCTTAGCCGTTATACCTCCCAAACCAAGTCCCATAACACCATTAACCCCTGTCAGTACTACAAATCCCAAACACTGGGGCACACCAATCTCACTTTCACAGTTCGTGTCACAGTCCTGAGTGCTCTAGGGTCGATTTTCATTTGTCAACCTACTTTGCCTCCATCGGTTTAGTTACAATAGTTCATTCAACCAACACAAAAACTTCCCTGCTTGAAAGAAAGATTCTTTATCGCCAGTTAAATTATAAAAAAATGACTTCTCAATAACTTTTAATCAACACTTTGGGGAACGGTGCAATGTTTTCTTGGAAGTATACATTATTCACTTCATTCACCTCGCAGTCAGCATTTGATGAGGCAAAGACACCCGCTGTCCTCCTGAAGGATGACAACAGCTTGTTTTCCTGTGTGAAAATGTATTATGCTCTCAGACTATATAACACCTCATCTCAGAGTGTTGCGCTGGATACAAATTAAAAATGCAGACAAAAAGACGGGCAGATTGTTTTTTCACAGAAAGGATCGGAATACCATTTTCACTGTGCCGTCGTTTTGAAAAAAAAGGCATGTTATTTGAATCCAAGCATATATATATATAGATATATATTCATAATTGAAAGTAGACAGTTAAAGCTAGAGGGAACAGATGAATAAAAATAAGACAAGATCAGAGAAAGGAAAAAGACGACAACAGCTACGAACAAAAGCTCTGCAGGCAAAAGGAGAATGAGATGTCACAATCATATACTGAAGCAAGAATGATGTCATTTGGTGTTAAAAGGCTTTAAAGGAGAGACTAAGACAGACAGCGTGACTTGTGACTGCAGGGGAACAAAACACTCTCATATGTGTGTTAGAGAGAATACAAAGGCCACAGGAGAGGGGGGAGGTAGAATAGACAGTTCTCCGATCCATCTTGTAATGAGAAGGATTAACAATCATGGGAAAGCAGGGAGGTCAGGTGACGAGTTCAATCTGAATAGTGAAAGATAATCATCTTCTGCATAGGACGAGGGCATACAGCTCTCTGGTAGAACTATAATATACTGTATTTTACACCAGCAAAAAATAAAAAAAAACAGCTCACACTAACAAACCTTATGTAGACCTTATCTACTCCTAAGAGAAGTGGAGAGTGTGATTGAGATAAACTCTAATACACACATTACAATGATTATCTCATTGAGTGAGTAGAAATACTGTTTTTCTTTGAGATGTACACTCTTGAAATATAAAAGACATTGCCCTGATTTGACGATACATTTAATATATCAAATATAATAGAATATAATAACTGTATTCTTGGGAGCCTTTTCAGTCAAGACATTAATTTATTCTAAATTGCATGAATATTTAGGAAAAATAATGACAACGCCTGACAATAATACACAATAATACACATGTTAATGTGTCCACAGAGTGGATCAATGATGTACTGGGTGCCCGTCTGATTGGCAACTCTACAGGAGTGCCAAAGTGTTATGGCAGTGCAAAGAAGGCTGAAATGAATAGTGTATGCATTGTGCAATAAATTATATATACAGGTTAGCTACAGAACAGCACCCATTGAGTTGAACTGCCAGGACACCCAGTCTTTAAAAAAAGAAAAATACACTTCAGCTGGGCAGATGTTTGTCGATACAGGTGCTTGAAGCTGAATTTGAAGGGCAGCCTTGTGCTCATTAAGCATTATGGATGTACAGTATCACATGAACGTGTTGCCTTATTTTAGCGGCTTCATGAATTTGGCTCATTGGACAGACTTCATGTCAACTGGAGCAATCCTACTTGCCAAACAATATTTCTAAACCTTGAGAAATGAAAAGGTGACGTGTAGCTTTTCAAGGACAACACCCATATAATTATACAGACGTGCGAATCAATAAAAGTGTGTGAAGGAG
Source organism: Melanostigma gelatinosum (assembly GCF_949748355.1). Classification (NCBI taxonomy): domain Eukaryota; kingdom Metazoa; phylum Chordata; class Actinopteri; order Perciformes; family Zoarcidae; genus Melanostigma; species Melanostigma gelatinosum. The sequence continues at coordinate 6,636,551 of NC_136651.1, forward strand.
AGACTGATAAATCTTTCACGGCTTTCAAAAACGAAAAAACAAGACAGCATGGGAGGAAAGTAGTTCATGAAAGAGAGTAGCATGTCTGATTTTGAAGCTGCCGGTATGTATGTCGACAGGTAGATTGTGAATTCAGATGCTCTTGTGTTCATAAATACTACATGTGCCTGAGACTGTACTCTCACTTACTGCATGTATGTGTGTGCACGTGACTGTGACGGCTCTCACAACTCCAATGTGACCTCAGTGGCTTTGTGGCTCTAAGCAAGACGAACTGTCTTGACTTGTGGCTGCTACACTTACAGCTAAATGTCAGCTTCTGTGTGAATACTGTAAAGTGCATATGCATATATATATATATATATCTATATATATCTATACATATATATATATATATAGATATATATATATATAAAATATATAGCTCATGCTAAATGTGCGCCTGAGCACATATGCGTGTGAGAATGTGTTTGTGAGAATAAATAAAGCTGACAACAACACCAGTCCCCACATGGCTCAGCAACTGGTAATCACATTAAGGAACAGCTGCATTCAGCAGTCAGTTCTGGTACGAGCAAGCTAAATATCTCAAACTCAATGCAAACTGGCACTCTGCATTCACACAAAAGTGAGAGTATGTAAATGTGTCATTTATAATGCACAAGACGGCCTCTGAGAAGGCTGCAAAAGCAAATTTGAGAAGTCGTACTTCTCAGTTTGTATTTGTGGAAAAACATATAAAAAAATGTATGCGAGCGCAAATGAATTCCAGTTTGCAACTTTACTGCATCAGTTGAGGCACTGACTTACAATGTAGATCATGATTATTAACAACAATTGTATGAATTCCGCACTTGCAAGTCCGATGCATGAAACACGGCTCTATGCTGGGGAAACACAAGCACAGGCTGCAGGGGTCAGGATCAGGAAGGAAGGCCCGAGTCGTTCCATTCCGCCTTGCTGCACCAAAGGAAAAGGGTTTCAACTCTGAAAACTAGAAAATCAGAGAGATAGGAGGAAATCTAGCAGATAGGACCTGTGTTTGTATTGTAGTCGGTCTATCCCGCTCGTTGTACTTTTTAAGAGGAAACTACATGCTGGAACAGGATGACCACATGTATGTCACAAAGGTCTAGCTATCCTTGTCTTTAACGGCCATTTCGTTTGTCATGTCTCAGTCTCCCACCGCGCTGTTTGCCCATCCAAAATAATCCCAATTGATTATAATATTTTTATATTTTTACCCAGGGTATTTCTAAAAGCATGCACACACAATCCTAGTATACATAAACAACCTAGGCATGCTGAAAATCATTACAGAGGGCATCACAATGTAAGCCCTGCCGACACATTTTACAACCTGAATTTATGAGTTGCAACCTCTTATACTGGGGGGAAAGGACTTGAAAAGGTGGGAGGCTTAACAAGGCACCACTTGGATCTTGTACGAAAGTGGACTCAGTGTTTGTACCTTTTTTATTGCATCTCTCCTGCATCGAGAGCACACTTGCCAATTTGGAGCTAATAAGCAAATTGTAAATCTCAGGAAGTTGAGATATGGGATTGCTGAAAAGGTGTGACAGGCTGTTAGATGCAGTGACCCATGGCACCTGAATGCTTCTTGTTTTTTCACCTGTTATCCACCAGCTTGTGCTGTGGTAAAGGCTTGGAGGGTGGCATGGGTTGGCAGCTGTCACCCGAAAAGGTGTTGCTTTGCCACTGTAGCGATTCATTATGAAAAAAATGATGTCCCTCTTTTCCGCACTGCTTTTTCTCTGTGTGACATTTGTATCTTTCTTCATGTTAAGTTGACAGTGATGAGTTATACTGTTTTTGCCTTTTCATCTCATTGAGTTTCAGTCTATCAGCTTGTCCGTCACAGAAGTGCCATTCAGGACCCAGCAAAGCGTTGAAGAAAACGTATGCACAGTCTGATGTTCTCAGCCAGTAAGCTGACTCTGCACCACAACAATGTTGAAAGGGACAACAAATAGAAGGTCATACTTATAACTCCTTGAGGGGAGGATCGATTTAGCAGTTTGTCAGTATATGTACTCTAACTCCAAAACCCCTGATCTTCAGGCTCCTCAGTTACTTTGCTCCATACTTTAGACGCTGGGAAAGATAGTGGATCTGGCTTTAGGACAATCTGGTACTGTCAGCCTGAAAGGGACTTAAAAGGTCAGGATAATAGCTCAAGAAACAGATGATTCACGCTGCAGCCCCATAAAAATAAATCCTGAAATGAAAATATATAGGAGGAGGAAAAAGTGTGTAAATGTTAATTAGTGTACGATGCAAAATAGTAAAAAATGTATCAACACAATCCTTTTAGCTTGGACGTGAAAGGTTGAATTGGAATTAAATAACATTTGTAGCTAAATCGGAAACCCTTGCTGATATCACCGACTGAGCTCCAACTCCCATCCCATCTAGAGGAGCTGTCCAGCAAGGCTAACCTTAGAAGGTGCTACCCCTTGGTGTGTGTGTGTGTTTTCATTTGGTTCCAATGGGTTCACATACTGAAAGCAGCATGATCAAACCTAACACTAAATTCGCAAATGAATGCCAATCCCTTGCACAAGCAGCGGACATAGCCATCAGTCAGCGTGGCACTGATTGTGACGTTTGTGTTACTACCTCTTATGCATGTAATGTGTCATTTATTTTACGGTTGAGCCCCTAAATTATACATGAACTTTATTTTACTAAATCATTTGTGACAATGGAAAATACAATATCAATACATATGATAAAGAAGATGCTCGTGCCCCCGAATCACCTGCCTCTTCAATATTAATGCTACCACTGTAGGCAACATGTAACCATCGCCATATATGAGGTGCATTTACATACATAGTCAAAACAGTTAAGTGTGCAGAAAACAACCCTTTTTTCATTGCTACCCAATGACATTGTCAATGTGCTGACAAAGGAAATATATGTGGTTAAACAAAATCCCTTTGGTAATGTTATTGTGGTTTTGTTTAAACGTTGATTCACTGTAGAGTTTGACAGTATATTAAACCAAGAACATGATCTACGTTTCCTTTAAAACCAATAAAGACATAATTTCTGGGAGAGAGGTTTGGCAGAAAATTACTAAATGACAGTAGAATGTGCCAAAAGGGGGGGGGGGGGGGGGATACAATTTGGAAATTCATCTTGCTTCAGCTAAAGCCCAGCCAGCCCAACTTCATTACGGTGACCTTCAAGCAATGAGAACCAAAGGATCACTTCACCAGCTGCTGCTGAAGCTCATCTCAACTAGACAGGAGAGGCATGGCCGGCTGAGGCAGGATAAACCCCCCATTGCATGGCTGTTTGCTCTGCGTCCCTTCCCGTGTGTCAACACTAGCTGCACTTTCATCCTCTGCCACATTTCTCAGGATAAACTATTTAAAATTGCTCCTAATCATTAACTGAGAGAAATTACCACACTCTCCACTGAACTCCGACCGTGTTCCCCGGGAAGATGGCTTAAGTACAAGAGACAGCCTCTCTCCACACAGGCATCACGCACCTCTTTTTCGGTTACTGGTGGGCACATCCACACACTTGTATGCACAGCCCGAGTTCGACTTCAGTGTGTACACCCCATTAAGCAGCAACTCCTCTTCTTGAGTTAACGACTGCCGACATTTCTTTATTTTCAGATATTTCTTTTCTTCTTCTTCTTTTAAAAGTATATTTTTAGTTGAGTAAAAACAAGTGAAAATCTGACTTCATGGTAATCAGCATCTTCCTGGAAACAAACAACTAAATACTTGGCAGGCGGGGGGGGGGGGGGGCGGGGGTGTTACAATCTGGGTGGAAATTGGTTCATGCGGGGTTTTCAGTGAAATCTGAAGCAAAAAACATTACCAAATGTAACTGACAATTATTTAAAATGATTCGTTTAAATATGCACAGAGGATTAATTAGAGAAGACATTTGGTCAGCTGGGTCGATAGACATCCGCATGACCCTGTTTGTATTTTGTTTCTGTCTCGAGGGCTTTCACACACCAGGCGCATACAAAACGAGAGCCACACGCTGCCCTGACTTGGCAGTAGATCAGCTATGGCCTGTTGTAGAGAAGCCCTAGGGCTTCAGACCCACAGCTGTAATCACTGTGTTTTGTCTACAGTGAAGATTGAGGACTGCTGAAAGTAGAGCGGAGCACAGAATGAATTCGAGCACCATCTAACAAACACACACACACACACACATACAGGCAAACAAGACAGAACAAAGTACTTTCATGTGCAACTTCAAAGCGTCAATTAAACAGGAGAAAGGCTTGATAATAACCATAAGGTTATCCACATCGTAATGAGCCAAAGTATTCGTTGTGACACATCAAAAAACTTCCACAGCTTCTCGTCAGCACATGGAAATACATTAACACTACAGCAGGGAATTGCAAGCAGAGAGGCACATGCAAATAAGAGTATGTTTTCAAAGACAAATCTTCATTTTTGACAAAACCACAATGTGTTGTGACTTCAAAGTTTTTCGGGAAAGGTGGCTTGACTAAAACAATGATGGTGCCATTACGTTATGTAGCCGTGGTTTTACAAACACGGGCATCACCTTCTGAAGGGGCTCAATATTCCACAGAAGATTCGTATCCATGTTTGAGGGCAGAGCAGTTATTTTATGCCAAAGTGACGTTATGTGCAAACACAAGAAGGACAACATCAGTCGGCTGTGGCCCGCACCATTAACACAATTCATATTGTTCTCACAGAATATGCAATCAATTAACACAATTGTAAAATGCATACATTCTCTTCACATAAACCCAATACTTGCACACAGAATGCTAGAAATAAAAGTCCTAATGACCATCCAATTTAGTATAGAGCCTCTGTTTCTGCAACAGCAGCAGCTAAAAAACATAAAAACACGAACGAGTAGATGATTGAAACATTAAGAAATAGCTGATTTGCTGTAAGTTGTGTAAAATAAACCGCCAGCGGTGGATGAGGCATGTCAAGAGTGTCTCTGTGCACAGCGAGAGACAAGATAAGATGCGACGTGGACGAGAAGATCGTATGAATTAGAACCGGACTGTTAATGTTTCCGTTTTTTTCCCCTCTGTGCACTTTTTTACTGTACTTGTGTATTTAATGTTTACACATTGAAATGTACATTTTCATGTTGCTGATTCAGCTTTTTTTCGCAATTCTTCACTTACTATTTTTTCTTCTTTACATTCCTTTTTGGGTAGGAATTCACACATTCGACACTGAACCAAAAAAATAAATGTAGATGATTTTACAGTGAAATTGAATTGTATAAAATAATGGTTTGAATAATGTATATTGTATGGCGGTAGAACTGACACTTGAAATTCATTCTGCTATGATTGACTATGTTCGTCATGGATAGAAAGCATGTGTGGTTTGACAAAATGATTTGATATTGAGTCAGGTTTGCTTTGTTTTGATAGAGTCCGTGTATGTGAAGACTTGACAACTGATAACTTAGCGTTATTTATCCCCCTTACTGATGAATTACCATCTATAAACTACATATGTGGTGTGGGCGAACAAGATGTGTCGACACCTTTTCAACATCTGGCTAGAATGCACCCCGTGTAGACAACCACCGCCAAAGATGATTTGAGTAATCAAATTGCAATTTGCTTCTAAATCCTTCCTGGTGTAAGTGGGTAACTCACAGCTGGTCAAGTTTCATGGGATGCAATAGGAGAATGCAGGCCAGGTACAATTAACCTCTTAATCATTTGTGCTACATACAGAATTGTTGTCAATGTGCAAAACCTGTATCTGATAAATTATGCATGTTCATAGCAATTTTGAATCTGGCAATCTCCCTGATCATGCTTTGTGAAATATCCTCCAAATAAGATCCAGAGAGTGATTGCCAAGATGGGAAAATTGGAAAGTGAAGCTAGAGACTGCTAGACAATCTGTGCATGAGCTAACATTTTTTTTTACAGAGTCCAGGTGTAAGATGGTGCTTCAGGAAACTAGGGCAATACATGCTGACAGGGAAGTAAGGAATGCTGCCACAAAGCACAATTGCAATATGCAGGCTTGTGGACACAAGGAGTAGAGTAGACGAGCAGCTAAAGGGTTCAGCTGAGCAGACACACATGCTACTGTAGAGTAGTAGATACGTAAGAGTGTTTCTCCATTGATGTACATGTGAATCAAGTTAACTAAGTTACTTTGGTCAATGAACTACAGTGAGTTTTTCTTTTTACTTTTTTGACAACCAGGCACTAGTGTGATGCGTTTCTCCTATTTGCTCCTGTTACCACTTCAACACAGATCTGGGGTAGATCTCCAATCCAGACAGCCCTTAAGCCCAATGATTGGCCAGTAGGGACATGCTCTCTCTCCCCCATCGCTCATGCCTCACAGAAAAAATAAGTGCATTTCCTAGAAAATGATTTGGTGTGCTGCTGGATGTGGACACCCCACGCATCACATCCTTACAAAACCTACTGCTATTCCTCTCAGTGAAACGTCTTGGAAAATTGTTCTCCTCGTGTGCCGACTAGCCCACTGCCTGTGTTCTCAATAATGAGTTGAGACTCCTGTGTCCTCTCCTTCAAAATAGGGCCTTAAGTCCTTTTCCGAAAGATATCTGAAATGATATTAGGATCCGACCTTATAGATTCAAAAAGGGACGTCTTAGCGTTTAGATGCTATCTTGAACCCACGTGTGGTATGTCAAGACTGAGAGATGTGTGCCTAGCTGTATTAAACCCCTTTCAAGCAAGGCATGGTTGGAAAGACAAGAGGATTACTTGCTGATTTCTTTACAATGACATTTGAATGCTTTTTTTTTTCCAGGTAGGGAAATATCTAATTTGACATTTAGCATTTCCAAATAAGTAAGATGAGTCACTTACAAGTGGCCAAAGTGTGTGTTTTTTAATATACCGTATATTTGAAATTGGGTGAAACCTCCCCGTCTTCACTGTGACCACCTGTATTTAATTCCAGTCGCTCAGACTAAGTACTTCTCGTAAACTACACAGATGATGTCTTCCACTTTGTGTCATGTCTTCCACTTTGTGTCACTTAGTTAGATCTGAATGGCATGGATCCATGCAATATCAAGCTATGATTTTGACCCTCAGCTCATTTCATCAAAAGTTCTGAACACAGGGGTAAGGGTTATAATGTGATAGCTATTGCACAAGATAAAAATGATCTACCAAGTTAAACAATATGGGAAAGAAAAGTATCTGTCCAAACACAATCCACTTGGCCTCCAACTGGCACACCTCTCAAGAAATTTGGCAATGCATTCATTTCATGTATCCAGCACTAACCTTCTGGCTCTGACCAATTAACACTCGCCTTTAACCTCACTCTAACTAATGGAGTTTCCTCCTCAGTTTAAGCGTTTCCACCATTATCGTGTTTGTAGTATTAGCCTACTCTTTTGCACTTGAGGACACATTTTCACCCCTTATCACAGGCCGGCAAACAAAACTATTTTTACCAAAGACCTCAGAGAGGACATCTCTCAGTCCTTCATGGAGTTGTGAGGAGCTTGACCTGCATGCATTTCATTTCAGAGGCATCATCTGCTCAGAAGGCACAAGATACCTTTCAATATCACAGAGTTAGATCCTCAACAGCAAATAAGACAAGCACAGGCAAAGCAGGAGTGTTCTAGATTACCACAAATATAAACTCTCTCCACCACTGACTATGTGACTGGAAAGACTAATAATCCCCACATAAGTAAGCATGGATAATATGCAAAACTGCTCAGTCCATTTTGCATCTACTGTAAATGACAGTGATCAGCGAGTGTGAAACTGTGCTCCGAATGAAACATAAAGCCAACGGAGTAAACTGAAAGCAATTATAACAAAACATGTAAAGAAAGATCGGAAGTGGATGGAGAGTACCCCTTTTTAGAAGTGCTATGACAAAGAGTAATCTTTCTATTTTAAATACAACAAATGATTAGATTGAAGATATTTTGTATTTGGGTGATGCTTTAACTTTTGTTATGAATTGCTGATGAATAAGGAAATAGATAAATGTTCATTCACAACTCTACATATTAAGACATCTACGGTACATTTGAATACATTTCAATGATGATAAATTGCATGTTAATGATGATAAATTGCATGTTAAGTCACATTTACTTGAAATTGAACTGTGACATTGTCCTCAAAGCAGTTTGGTAATTATCTAGGGCAGTCTTTAGAGGTCAAACAGTGAAATAATTGAGTGGAGAGTTCCTATATTTGCTGTATTTGCATTAGTTCCTCCCTCATTATAAACTTATGCAGGTCACGCAAAATGGTACATCTAAATTGCCCATTAATGGCGATTGTCTGTCATCCTGAAATTAATGAATCTAAATAAATGGAAAGCAACTGCCGCCTGGACCGTCTAATGTGTCAACAATCTACAATGCTGTTCTTTGGATAACATGAGGCAGTTATAAAGGTTTTCCAGATTGTTTTTTATAAAAAGCGACTCACAAAGGGAACAACTCACAAACTGAACAAATTTACACATCTCTTAAGGTAGAGCGGAGCTCAAACATGTGGCTTCGGGCTTATTTCACATGATACGCTGGCCCATGAATGTATGCATTTATCAAAAGGGAAACTGTCCCTGCCCAAAACTCATAAAACGTGTTACATAGAAGCATCAAAAGTAAGCAAACATTGTTGAGCATGCATAGTAAAATTAAAGACAAATGTGACAATGTTATAAATCCTCTTTTTATCAAGGTCTGTAACACTGTGCCAAATAAACTTTTGTTTATTGTATGACTTGTTTGTCCTACCTCTGGTGTGGCTGGGGACCCTCCGGCGGCCCGTGGATGAGCTGTGAATGACGTGCTGGTAGTGAGACATGTCGGTTGGCGTGTTGGGAACACGGAAACTGTCCTGGAACCTCTGCATCAAATCCTCCACTGACTCCGTGTTTGGGTCAATGGCTACGAAAAAGAGATCCAAAGTGAAAATGGCAGGCATGTCAGAAGGCTTTAAAGTGAAAATCATTTTGCAAATAGTGACCAACACACAAGATATATAAAACAAATACACACACACAGATGCATAAACTCAAACTCCCAAAAATAACGTTTTGTATTTTTTTTTGTATTTGAAAGATGAGCGATTAGAGTATGACATGCATCATGAGTCACTACACTGTCCCATTCACTGTATAAAAATAAGCATATTTATAAAGCATATTTAGTTATTTTCTCTATTCCATTTTCTTCTTGCCTTTTATTGATTCCATCAATTCAATATTGCCTCAACGCTCATCCTGAAGGCTCAGTATGGATGAGTGACTTCAAAACAACTGGCTGTAAGGAGGGAGGGAGGGAGGGAGGGGGGGGGGGGGGGTAGTTTACCTTCAGTAGAAAATTGCCAAAGGAAAAGACAGGAAATTGGCAGACCTGTGACCTGTCTGGATATTGCCTGGCTAATTAATTTATGACACCAAAGAGACTAATCATCAGCAGACGATATTGAGTCTGACACACAAACAGATCAAAACATGTGGATATCGTGACATTCAACTACCATCCATTAGCCTCTCTTAATAGGTCCTGCTTTGTTTTAAAGGTTTTTTTGAAGCGTTCATTTAATTAAAGTGGGGAAGTAAATCTGTATCCAGTAAGGGGTAGTGACTTGTCTGCACTGTATGGAAGCTGCAAGTAGCATGTACTGACAGTGTAGGGTTCGAAAACTGTGGCCGTAAACAAACAACGGATCAAAAAACCAGCTCTGTCCCCCCAAACCTAGCAGAAGTATACCAATCTCCAACGAATGGGGCCATTTATCACCGGAACCACCACTATCCCCACCTATCATGAACATCTTTTGATCCGTCAGTCTTGCTCCGGGGTGTACTCTACCTATGAATAATGGTGATGTGTTGCTCCCAGTGGATGCTCATCGTGCATCCCAATGAGCGTGTGAGAGCAGAGCGGGAGGGAGATGAAGAGGACGAGGGTGAAAGTGAAGAGGCAGGAGTATATTCACATTGTTTTTGATATTATAAATGGAAAGCTAACAATAACAGAGCCATTACAGTGCGCTTCAGAACAAATAGCATCCTAGCAATGATACATAGCTCTTCGGAATAATTTGTGGTTCACTCACTCTATAATGGTGATGTCGATCAGGGAACTGCTGTAGGCATGACTGCGGAAATAGGCTCAGGTAACCAGGTGCAAGAGATTATGCAAAGTGACCATGACCTCATTTGAGAGACAGATGTTGGCTTCTGCCCTCTGGTCAAAGATGTTTTTGCATCAATTAATATTAATACAATACTTAAAAGATGTTTGGTCCCTGATCTCTTTTCTTTAAACCATCATATCCTCAGTCCGAGACTTGGTTTTAAAAACAAAACCACCCAGATATATATTTTAGTTCTTCTGTTAGCTTGTTGTTTGTCATCCATTTATCCTCGAATGTAAAGAAAACAGCAGAGATTGTGCAGCACGCTAACGCACAATCTTCAATTAGCAGTGAACAGAACACTTGGTAAATAGGCATTTTGAATGAATGAATGAATGAATTTTATTTATATAGCGCTTTTCACAGACAATAATATCACAAAGTGCTTAACAGATCAGACATTTAAAAGCATAAAAACACAATGTGACCCTCGGGTCAATAAATTATATACACAGAGAAAAGTAAAAAATAAAAAAATGTTGGTCATTGTTAATGTTGTATTTGGATAAAATACCTGCTGTAATATATCTAGTGTACATGAGTTGTTGACAAGGAGCCCAGCCTCTGGCCAGAGGTGTCTCAGCAGAAACACCTATTAATACATGATGGAAGAGGGAGTCAGGAAGCCGAACAATGTTGTTTAATTTTTTTTCTCTCGACATCAAGACTTCTTCACAGCCAACGGGCTGGATATGTACTTTCTGGAGATATTTCCATTATAACAGTGTGTTACATTTTTTGAATCGCAGTGTTTTCACTATTCAAGGTGCCCTGGAGACAGACAAAATGCTTAATGGGAGTCAAGCAGTTGAATCAATGGTTTATTGAGCAAGTGAGCATCAACTCTGCAAACCACTACAATCCTTAGGATGATAATTGCTGCAAGTTTGAGTGAGTTTTGAGAGCAAGATCAAACATATTTGAGATGGCTATATGCGAGTATGTCAGCAATGGTGAAACTTTACGATTGCACCTGCTTATTCTTAAGCACAGTGTTGAAAAGTTAAGACATAGGCTTATATTAACCATCCAACAGTTAGTAACTGACGTATGCATTCACACAGAATCTGACACTACTACTGTACCAATCTGATGTAGGGACTGTATAACCTAATGACATCTTAACTCCACCCACACAAACACGCTTTACGCCTCTGGCCTGATGTGGTATCGCGGCTGGTGGGATCCCATCGAAAAAGTTTACTTTGTATTCGTGTGCTTTTTGCGCATTTGACTAACTGCCACTACCGATACATCCCATTGCTGCTAAGTGCTTAAAATGCAGTGTAAGCTGTGGGAGCGCAATCACTGGCCACCCTAGCCTCATTGATATGTTGCTCATTTAATAGCTCACCGCTTGCTGCGTCTAGCTTTTAATGATGATAACCGATGAATGTATCACCCAGCTGCCTTCAATCAATTATAAACTGCAAATATATCCAAATTGTGTACTTTAAGCTAACTAACAGCTTTGATACACGAGCATTTTGTTGTTGTACTTAGCATGGATAGTAAAAATGCAATAAATGATAACAACAAAGATTTGACTGAAAAAGAGAGAAGAAGAAAAAGCTGCACACTGGCTGCTGACGCAGCAACTATAGCTGTTGCCTCGGGCTATGTTGATGTAAACTGAAGCAAGTGTGCAACCAAAACTTGCCTGTGACTAGGGTTGGGTATCGTTTGGGTTTTTTCCGATACCGGTGCTAAAACGATACTTTTAAAACGATACCGGTGCCGAAACAGTGCCTGAACCGATACTTTTTTCTTCAAATTGAACAATATATTAACTGTTTAAAGTATACTATAAATATAAATAAATACAAAACACTTGGCTTCAAACTACAGCTTCAAACTTTTTAACTATGAACAATATATTAACTGTTAACAGTTTACATTATACTTAAATACATATAAATAAATACAAAACACACACACACACACACACACACACACACACACACACACACACACTGTACACACACTACAGCGTCAAACTTCAGCAATTATTTTGCAGAAATATGAGCATATTTTCCTTCTCTGGCAAAATACGACACGTCTCATGACTTTTTATTTTACCAGTTGGTGGCGGTAATGCGCCAATCACCACTACACCTCGAAGAAGAAGAAGCTTTCGCGTGCCTGTGGATGTTGTGCTTAGCAGCAGCGCTAAGTACCCCGTTGTAATAATACTATGAGTGAGGAGCGGAGGACCGAGTCCTGTTGCCAGGACGGAGTCATCAGAGTAGTGTAAAAAAAGTATTTCAATCGGCTCAGGCACCGAAAGGAAGCACCGAAATCTGCGTTGCGTTTCGGTCCGGTAGATACCGGACGTATAGGAACCGGTGCCATATTGGCACCGCTTTTCGGTACCCAACCCTACCTGTAACTGGGATCTGCTTTGTGCTGAAGAAATGCTTTTGAACGCATGACACGGATACTAAAACAAGAATTCCCTACATTTTCTGGCTCGCACTTGCAAAGGATTTCCCATCCTCACTGTTTTCTTCAAAACCAACCAAGCCCAAGTCAGTTCTTCACACCACCCACATAAGTGCATGCTCCCACCACAACCCTCCTTCTTTGAAACGGTTTGCTTTTACAAGTTAAATATGTATAAAGGACTGGTATACATTACTTCGGTCATGAGACATTACATGTAGTTTGTGTCCCGTAATAAGCATTTGAAGCATATTTGGTGAATTAGAAAGAAATACAGAGTTGGGTTGTTTGTGCCCAGCTGCACTTGAAAATAATCCCAAATAGTTTGATCCCAGAAAATATGATCCATATTTTGACAGCCATGTCTTGTTTCGGTCCATGGTATGGTATAATGTAAGATGTAGAATAACTCAAGGCCTTTATATTGGGGGTCAGGAAACTGTTTTTCTTATGAAGCGTGTCTAGTAGTAGGAAAAAGCCTCCTCTCCTCCCCTCTTAAGTAAGAAATCACATATCAAGGCTTTGGTGGAGTAGGTTTCTCTGTTAAGCACATGCAGCCACATGTGTCTTAAAAAATGAATGAGGGTACGGACTTACAAACATCCACCATACACAACATTCACCTGACCACATTTGTTTTTGCTTTTTAAGATCCAACAGGCCTTCACTTCAGCTGTAGTGTCAATGCACTAAGCTACAACCTTAAAGGGAAAGTGAAAAGACAACAACTAAGGGAGCTCCATTCCCTGTGGGCATTTATGGTGGTGCTTGGCTTATTCAGGTACTTGGAGTTCGCGAACAAACAACGAGAGTCAAAGCAGGTGGCACTTAAGCTTTGACCCGCCATGACTGAGGAGAGTGTGTGACAGCATGCTTGAGGTTAACTGCTTGCATACATATTTCATGGACTCTCTGGAACTCTCCTTATCTGTCTTTCTTTGTTCCATTTCGGGGAAAGAAGAGATACTAGGCCAAGCAGAAGTGCCTCGAGCCACAGTCCCCTTGAAAATAATGCAATATGTCTCGAAAGGTTGTCACGACCCTTTTGCTGAAGTTTAGCCCATGATTTTAACTTTGTCATTTCCATTAACACACACACACACCTCAAATCTCAACCAACCTAAAATACAAAAACATCATGACGGAAATGTTCTTGCACCATCAAGTGCATAGTAATCCTGTAAAACTGACACAACGCTGACAGTTGTAACGACATCGTAAGACATGCATTAGTCATGAACACAAGACACAAATATCTATTCGGAGTTTTACTTCCTGTAGGCCTCTAACTATCTTTGCTGTTATTCTCCATTTCTCACATTTGTCAGAAGCAGCCACCGCTACCAGGATATTTTATTCTGACATTTGTTTTTCCCCAGTCCCCAAGTCCAAACTGGCTTCTCATTTTGAGTTCAATGTCAGCTAAAGCTCTGGTGGCTTTCTTTTCTCCTTCTCATCTCCCTTATCTGCAGTTGCTCCCTTATCGTGTGTTCAGTGTCTCATAAGCAGTGCATGTCAACAGCACGCTGCCTCAGTCAACGTGTCATGGTGGTCTCAGTGCCCAGCACGAAAAGATAACCCTACTCTACCTTGTGTTTGTTGGAGCGCACACTTGCTGTTGTTAATGCAGGCTTTTGTGAAAGCGTGTGTTTGTTTTTTGTGTATGTAAATATACAGCTGTTAATATAAACTGGACTCCAATCCCCATTTTCATCTTTTTATGGACTTTACTAGAGTTAAAAAAATTGTCATTAAACCAAACAAAAACAAACACAAACAAAAAGAGAATTATACTATGTATACGTTGACATTGAATGTAAAGACCATGGTACAGTGAACATCTGAGTAATAATCACAAGGTTGTTGAAGTATCTACTCCAAAACATACTCCAAACATAATACTACCTCTCTGTATGCCTGCATGGTGAACAGGAGCACTGCCTAAGTCTGACTTTCCATATTAGCATTACTGAGGTATATCCAGTTAATAAAACAGCACCTAACATTATTGGGCATTACTTTCACCTGTAAGCTTCTGGCAAGAGACCATTACAGTTCCGACAGATTTGACAAGTGTTTGACATTGCCTCTTTAGTTTGATTGGTGAAAAATATTTACTTGATAATGACAAGAAGAGGAGGCAGACACACAAAAACAAGAAACAATGTTGGCATGATGAAGCAAACATTGTCATAGTCTAGCTGAGGAGACGACCGCTGACAGATGTAACAAAACTATTCCCCCAGTGCAATTCAATTTCCATGTACTCATTGGTTAGTAATACTTACTGACACCACTATTGCTACTACTGCAGTTATTGCTTCACCTTCTACTGATATAATAACAAGAATACAACTAGAAGTGGATGGTATGATATAAATGATCACAATCAAGAGAGGATGTGTCAATGCATTGATGCACCTATACATGTCTTCCTTTGGAATATTCACTGGTAAAGCACCAATTTGCAGAAGCTTTTAAAATATACTTCTGGGGATGTCGACACAAAATGGATATAATGATGCCTGTGTCTGATGCTTGTACCTTCACAAAAACATGATATTCGGCACCAGGAAGGGCAACAGTTGTTCTGTCAGCACAAATATACACTGAAGGACTTGCTACTTCAAAAAGCCAAATGGACAAAACTAGGCTGGCTCCCACCAAATCGCTGATACAGCCTGTGGGAATTACTGTCTCTCAGAAACTGAAACCTTTGACCGTGACTCTGTGGTCATAAATAGTGCTTGACCCTTATTTCTCTTCTGCTCAAGAGGATATTTTCTCTCTGCTGAAAGTCAGTGAGACACAAGGCAATATTGTCAGGCTCTTCAATATTGCCCTGTGCCCTAAGGTAGGTGGTGATACAGCTTGCAATGTGGCTTGGAAGATGGATTAGTGCTCTCAATCGTCACACAAATGGTAGTAGTAGACTCTGTAAAATCCATTCCATGTCAAGACGCACCTCGTGCTAGACTGCCTGTTTTAGGGGTATTGACCACGGCCTTGAGGATTTTGCCTCAACCCTTACAATGGCCTAAGCCAAATGCAAAAATACAAAATGAAAAGAAAATTGAATCTTTGACATTCATTTTGTTTTGAAATCATAAAACAATTTGATCATTTATTGTAAAAAATGGAGCCCTAGTAAGTGCCTTAAAATATACAAATTCGGAACTAAATGCTGTGGTATCCCGTACGCATGTGCTGCAAATTTAATGCCACTTCTTGACACACATGTTTTAACAATTAAGAGTCAGTTATGGGCTTTTCCTCTTCACAGCCATCCTGCCTGGCAGCCCAACAGCATTCATATACTGAGCAGCAGATGTAGCCACGAGGAAAATGGTGGAAAGATTTCTTAAGATCTTTGGACCCTGCAAACCCCTGCTGTTTTAATTTGGAGCCAATCTGCTGGAGGAAAAAGAAAGAGATCCCAAGATATGAAATCCCACTGCGATATATTAAATGTGCCATTGTTTCAATTCTAGCTTTCTGGGAAAGCTGCTCTGACAGCACTGCTTCTGGAAGTGTGACAGGTACAGCAGAGGGGAGTGAGAGGTTAGACAGGTACCAAGAAGACAAAAAAAAGACAAGAGTCAGAACAGACAAGGGGTCCACAGATGAATGGAGAATGGCCGAGAAAGAAAGAGTGTGAGGAGACAATGGATGCCATGGGTGTTGAAGCAAAGGAGAAAAGAGATGTTTGGAATGAGATGCAAATAAGAGAGCCAGGAGGGATGAAGAGGAGGTAGAGTGGGCTAAGGAGCATGAGCTGAAAATAGGAGAAGATGGATAGGGAAGAAATAATGGGGAGAAGGTAGTGATCACAGAGGGAAAAGAGCGACAATGGGCAAGAATGAGAGTCAACATACAGTACGAAGTAGAGACAATAAAATAAAACAGATTCATCATTTCAACATTTACTTTTCATCATGTGGGGTTGAATGAATTTCAATCCAAGGACAGTCGGATACAGTAGCACAATGGAAAGGAAATAAAAACTCAATCAGGAAGAGAACTTTAATCCCGAAATGTACGGAGATAGATATCAAAGGGACTATATGCTGAAAGCATTGGCACAGTTAAAGGCATGCGGAAGATAGATGCACCAAAATGGGAGAAATGGCACGTTTGCCAATTTCTCTTTCCAAACATCACAGGAAGAAAGGCCTGAATGGAAATGCATTTTTATCCGATGGCGATTGCCAAGTCACTACAGAATGAAATGATATTGACAGTTGAAAACAGTTTAAGACATCTGGAGGACTTAGAAAAACAGAAGGAACAGACAGAAACTCCCTCGCTCTGTAGGATTTGAACATTCACTGTCTCAAACCTGGTGATTCCCAAACACTGGAAAAGCAAGTGTCTCATATTTAGTTAGACAATTCTACTTTCTGCTAGCTTTTGCCTCCACTTGTATATTTAAGGCAGCTGCTGTTTGCAGAGGAGCAGGAATAAAGTGCTATCTATAGCTCGGCTCTTGCCATGGGCAAGAATAAAATATGGATGTGTCTCCCCATGCTGCGCCAGCTGAACATTGCAGGCCAAGGTCTGACCTCCATCTGCTCCAGACAGGCTGAAGCTCCTGACTGACAATCACAAATACACCCAGGTCATGAGGTTTAACAATGAAATCCTCGTACAAGACATTCATCCATTGGGACAGTGGGGAAGACGGTGACTTACAATGGTGGATGAATTATTCTGCAAATGTTGAAGAAGTAACAATGACGAGCAGCCTATTCCTGGCAGGTAACAACTGGAAACACCTGCTTTGAAGTCTGTCGACAATGGTATGCGCAATACGACGCCAAGGCATATGAGGGGATGAAAGTGATGTGTAAATGGTGAGAGCAACTTTCACACAAAACATTTCTTTTAATTATTTGCCATGAGTTTTCCACAGTGAAAAAGAAAACACTTGCGAAAACACTTTCCCCACACACATGCAGGCCTTTTGTGTATGCTTAGTTACAGAAACAAAGACAGAGAGAAGAATGTTATCTTCCACAGTGACGTCCTTTGACAATCAATCAACCATTACCGGGATGCATTGTTGACCATGTTTCAGATTGTATCGTAGAAAGCCAGGCAGAAACGCCGTTAACGACGCATCCTCTGGATGGTTGACCAGGTTGCATGCCCATTTTTAAAAGATCTTATAATAAGCTCTTTGAAAATCAAATTAACTCTATAACCTGTCAAATAATGAGAACTGAAACTGAACCTTAGTTGTTTTCTCAAGCTCCTTTTCCATGATCAGCACCAAGATTGTTTTAATGTGTGTAAGTCGTGGTAGGGTATGATAATCCTCATACACAAACTTTGGTGAGTCACCCTCCTCACACATTTCCCAGAGCGCACTCTGACCTAATGGAAGCTCAGATGGCAAAAAAAATCTATTGCCCTGGGGAACCCCTCAGATTGCAGCTGACAAAAATGGCAGGTATTTCGCCCATTTATTTCCCATTTCCGAAGCAAATTCTTTCAGTGTTTCATTAGATTACTCTACTAGTCTATTAGATTGGGAAAGGTAAGAAGGGGTACTCTCCCTTGGAGCTTTGATGAGAGTGTAAAACCCATAAAATGTGGTTCTGGTCAGTATTTTGTTCTATACCTGACTGAAAACACTGAGCATGATGGCAGAAAATTGCTTAACTGTTACCTTACTCAAAGAGTCATAATTTGTGGCTTATAGCAATTTGAGTGAAAACACCGGATTGCGACATTCGCCCCCCCCCCCTTTCTTCCATCTCTCTCCAAGTGCAGCTGTATGGAGCGCTTGAACATCTTAGCCAAGGACTGAGTGGTCAAGTGGGATAGAGTCATGCCTGAAAGCCATCCTCCACAGCACATTGCTTCTCCCTCCTGTCTGCTGGGGCTCTGGGGGAGGCATCCTTTGATCTAGCTTAACTTCTGACACCACATGTAAAGATTGGTTAAGTGGTGACGCATTTATGATCATCAAACATGTACTTTTGTTTGTTCAATTCGTTGTGCATTGTTTTAGGCTAATGCGTAAATACTTGCCATACATCAGATCCAGGCTATGCAGCACCACATGAAGGAGTGGTGTTGTCAAGCTAAACAACAGGGCTGTACCCAAAATCTACAATTGTTGGGCCACTGTTTTAACCTTCACAATAAAAGCCATGCCACATACACTGGAAAACTGCCTCCTAGAGGGAACGTAAAGTAACTCACAGCCTGCACTAAGCAACTCTACCAAATATCCAATTACACAACCAATGTGTTTATGGTTGAATTGTTTACAAAAGCCTGGCATTCTTCATAGATCTAGCCTCTTAAAATGTGTGTACAGCCAGTGTGCAACACATAGAGGGCATGGGGTATCCCCCTGACATAGGACACACTGTGATTTGTATCAGTCCCAAATGCACCTTGGATGCTCTTATCAGTATTGTGGATACTGTCAGAGTCAGTAGGTTCCTGTAACTCATATTGCAGTTGTACAGTATCTTATTATAATGCAAGGTATGTAAAAGGGGTATGTACTGTATTCTTTTTTTTTCTGGCTTTTGGAGATTTTGGAGGTAATGAGTATGACCTAGGTTGTAGAATTAAAATATCTAAATACATCCCTACTTTCACTTTAAAAAGATTGTGATTTTGGGATGATTGATTGGGATTTTCTTTGTATGATCATTGTGAGTTTTGACTGCGCAATGTGACTCGAATGAACATCTTAATAGTAAAACTAGATTCAACTTTTGACAGATTACAAAGAGAACAATAACTATTAAAAAAATGTAATTAAATATTTCCAGATCTTGCTACGGTGTTACTGGGAACATTTCCGGCAATGTAGGAGCAGAAATGAAGCAGAAAAGACATTATGGAAATATAATTACGTTAGGGTGCCAATTTACCACACACGAGATAATTCATCACACCCAGAAACAATTCAGTTAATTTAACACGCTGCAAGCAACAGTATTTTTCAGACAATTAATTATTGACCAAAGGCCAGCTGAGGACAACAGCTACAGTTTGGATTCTACCCTGAAAACCCCAAAAAATAAGGCACACATACAGTGTATTGAACCTGTAAATATACATATTTAATTTTTTCAGTTTTATGATGGTATTATTTGATTTGTTAAAATCAACTGCAGCTACAAATGTCACCGTTTGCTTTTTATTCCTCCTGTTTTAGTCTGAGTTACAGAAAGACTCCAATAAATCATTTTGGGGTCCAAGCATGGTGGCCCTTATTAGTCTACTTTTAATATTTCACCATGTCTTTAAACAGTGTGAATAAGCAGAATAATAATTGTAATGAACTCTTTTGAAAAACAAGGAGCACAGGACCAGTGAGTGATATATTGACCATTATGTGGGTGAGCAGCCAAAGCCATCATTTCAAAACAGCCTCATAAAGATGGCTCACGAGTTGGCGATCGACCCACATAATATTGATCTTGCGTGGCCTTGGTGCATTCAAACTCATTTCTACTGGCATGCCTGGTTTTTCTCCATCTCTGACAAAAGCCTCACGTTAGATCGGAATACTAAAGCTTCAGTTCTTAATGAGTCACCATACCTTGACTTTTTCTTTTTCCCTCTTTATTTTATTCTAGCCTTTTCTGCTGCAAATCATCTCATCAGCTGCTGTGCTGTGCATCGAGGGGTTTACTCACTGTGCTCCTTTGAAACTTCCTGACAAACACAACTCACTAGAAATTGCCGAGGCCATGATTGATGAGACTGGCACCGTCTGATTTCACACTGAAGTGGGTACAGGCCAGAATTGTATGATGAACTGCTGAAAACACATTAATTGGATTTATTAGCAGAGTTTAATCTGTAGGAAAACATTCTGACGTACAGCCTACATGCTCGATCTCGATCACGCAGCGTTGTTTGTGCACACTGGTACATATGCTGCGCGCGTGTATCTTTAAATCGTCTTATTCATCTCACTAAATTGCCCTCATTGACAACACACAACTTAAATGCTTTTCCGCAGATGGGCCAAAAGGAAGACTGGGAAGTCTTTGTAATTAACTCCCCTCTATTTATCATGGGGAAGGATGACAAGCTTGATTCAGTATTAATCAACACATTACCCTGAGCTAGCTTGAGTGCGCCAAGCTGGCAGCCATTTCTCATCAATGATGTCACATTAGCGATCTGAAGCTTGACACTGGATTATTATTCTCCAGTCTTGGATTATTAGAGCTCAATAAACACTCGATAAGATTGGTAACGACAGTGGTCTTGGGGATGATATAACAATCTTCTTTCTTTTTGAAATTTTCTTTTTTTAAATCTACTTCTTAACTTCTTTCAATTCACGTAGTCAACTTTGTTTGTATTATTTCACCGTAGCTATGTCTGCAAAGACACACAGAGCTAGGACATTTGATAATTCCTCTTGGCTATGTCCTTATTCCCCCCAAAGACACTGAGGAAGTCCTGGATACCACTGACATCTTTCCTCTGCTTTTGTTGTTTAACAGAATTTAGGCAAAGTTATAGAAGTCGTTCCCTCCCCTGCTCCTTAGCTGTAGGAAAAATGGGGGGGGGGGGAACTACATGCAGACTAACTGTAGTTGTTTGAGTCAGAAGGGAACTGTGTGCTTTTTGTTCAGCTTGTGTCGAGTGGCTCCACAGAGGGAGGGGAAACCCACTGTAATAGCATGGGATCTTTGTCAAACTGCATTTCTCTCTTATCTATTTTTGAAGCAATATTTAGTTGCACGTTTACTCCCTCAAGGTTGTAAAATCTAAGCATCTTACAGCAGATTCTCAGTGGGTTATATGTGGGGCTCTAGGCGTCATCAGTGTTTACCACATGAAGTAAATACTCAGTAATTGCATTCAGAGGTCTTTACAAATCATTTTACTGAAAGGAATGACGCACAACAGGGACGCCTTTTGGGATATTGAAATGCTTAACTATAGCAGAGATTCTAAATTGACGAGCCATGCTTTTTTCATTAGCTACAGGATGCCCCTAAAGCCTTTTTACAGCAACCCTTGTGCTTTCAAAGGAACAATCACAATGCTGCAATATAATCTATGGCCATTTGTTGGATCAGTTAGTTCAACTCATCAGTTATATCTATTCAGGGGGGAATAAGCAGTTATCACTTAATGCTTTGACCAACTAATTTGTACATATTAAAAGTCAAATACTTAATTACCAGTGTTGCACTTGACTGCTGGAGATAGCTTAGTTTAAGACTCTTCAGAAGTTACCTTTAAAAATGTTATACTATTATATATTTCGTACAATACGTGTGGTTCTCAACCCACCAAGATCGACGAGCACCAGGTAGTACAAGCTTTATCTTTATCTATTTATATTAATACGTTGAGTAAAAGGCAGATATTCTACAAAGTTCTCACAGCAAGCTTTAAGTTAATGTTGTTTTTCCAGTTAGTGCGTTCAATCAGAGGGTAATGTGGCCTTGATTGTTGTCTTCATCACTATCAAATAAGTGAGAAAGACTCGTGTCAGCAGGAGAAGGAAAGCATTCGTGTCAGTAGTCAGAGACGAACTCGACACCTCGCCTTAGAATGTGTCAGACAGAGCTGACCAGAGTCCCGCTACGTGGGAATTGGATGGATTGCTCTTTATTAATGTGAGCACCAGTTCAATGGCCCCAGCCAAGACACCCTTAGCACAGTGTTGGCAGAGATGTGGTGTGCTGGGCCAATCACGTTTTAAGTAGTTGTGCAACTGTTCTATGCACTGTTGTATTTGGCTTCGCAGTGAAACAATACTATTTTTAGAATCAAGATGTTTCAGCTCAGTACTTCACACTTTTAAACATTACACAGATTATAAACCCACAGACTTAACAAAAACATGAAATTAGCTATTAATACCTAATATATAAACCATTCACATGGTGCAGCCAGCCCCCAATGGAAGAAAGACGTGATGTGTGCTTTTACAGTTGACAGTGATGAACTACAACACAGTCTCTCTTTTTCTTTTCCTCCAGACAGACATGTCGAGTCTGAGGCCCGGGGCCATTTAACCCCACAGAGAGGACGCGTCGTCTATCTAGAATAAGGCAATAGCAGCATTAGTTGTATATCACCATCTGCCCTTAGATCTGGTCCCCGCCGCTGTGATTTCTGGGACAAGAGACACGGTTACATTTCTTACATTTTTTGTCAAAATCGGTTTTCAGTGAAGTGAGATTGCCGTGCAGTTCTAAACTATGTACAGTTGTATCAATCAAATTTGTACAGCTCATCTAGGAGATCCTGGAGACTCTAGAGCAAATAAACTAAACGTTGTTCAAATATGCATGTAAAAGCTCAACATCATGAAGTTTCAGTGAAGAATTGCCTTGGGCAAATATCCATCACTCTGTTTCCAGGATTTTATTAAAGGAAATAAATAACGGAAGTTAAATAGTAAGTGGGCCATGTGACCAAATGCTTTGCTTGATCATTGCTCACGATGGAGTATTTTGTTATGGCTCGCAAAACACTATAATAGCAATGTGACCCCAATATTTGTGAGTGTATGAACCAGAAATGACATTTGTACTATCTAAAAACGGGAGCATGATCTCTGGTGGTAATTACTATATTCTCAGTTTATTACGTTAACATTAAGGATACATTTATCAGAGTCTGCAAGGTCATAAAGAACCTCTATTAAATATGTTTACAGCGGCAGTAGAGAAGAAGATAAAATATTACCGGTCCTCTCCATGTTATATACTCTGCATATTTAGTGTTTACTCTCTTTCGTACCTAAAATGTTGCCACACCCATAGGAGAGGTAACACAAGAACAACAATGTTGACCGACAAGACGATGGGGGAAGAGTTGGTGTTGTAAGTGAAAAGCAAAAGTACTTTCTGGGCAATATTTCGAAGCCAATGCTACCAAGGTACCTGCTAATAGGGCAGCCTGCCAATGTCAATTTTTATCAAGTTTTATAATGAAACTAAAATATGTTGTACTTCCAAGCGGGTGGGCTGGCTGGTCCTCTTCCGGCGCAATTCCCAGACAGCCCTGCGCAGCAACCGGCTCTAGTTCGGCTCAGACTTGTTTACAAGAGCCCAATGTTCTCCGTAGCTCCTAATGTTGCTCTCAAAGTGAAGCAGATTGATGCATTTAACCTAAAAATATAAAAGATGTTCTTTAAGGGGAGTCCACCCACCATAGTCTCACAAAGTCCAATAGGAAACATTGCTTGTAAGTAGGACTCCAAGCACACGATATGTATAATTTTCTTCACGTGTAGGTTGGCAGCAGAAGACGCAGCTTACTGCTATGCACTGTAAACTGAGAGCGAGAGGTATCCGTGACGATGGCAGTGTGATGCTGATAAGCGATCCCTGAGCTCTCATCACAGAACATGATTTTCAGCGTGCCGCTAAGGTTTTTTCTGCACCTGATTTACACTTTCCACGCTGCCCAAATGCATTCCCAAAGCCATGGGAATTGCTGAATAACGAAATTGACAGGCCTCATTTGTTTGGTTGTCTGTTTTCACAAAAGCCAATGTCCTGCGCAACCCTGTGAGACACAGCCATAATCCCTGGAGATAATACAATTGAGTTCAGTTGAAAGGGGTTATCTGTCAGCAAGGACAGAGAGATAAAGGATGACTGGTATTTGGAGACTTTTCGGATGCCGAGCAGCGTAGAACAGGTGGGACAGGAGTTAATCGGCCCTGTATTCAAATGTCGCCGCTTTATGCAAGAGGTACAGATGGGAAGGAAGAGGAATCTAATTAAATGGGTTGTGTGATTATCTTTTGGAATTTTTTTTTTAAGAGCTGTATTTGATTTTCTTTTTTTTTTTTATCATAATCTGATTTGTCACAAAACTTGCCACATTTATATATCCTAGTGTGATGTAATGCACTTCATATTGCCCACATAACATACAATTAATTTGACCCTGGATTGTTATGTTACACACGGTGTCTCTCGCGGTTAAATTCTATGCGTCTCAAAATGAATAAAAGTACATTTCGTCTTTGTGCTTCCAACCAGTTTGCTTGGTTCTCTTCTCAGAGCCATTTGGGGACAACTGTCACCTTTTTGTTCTCTTGTAATAATGGCATCATTTGGTGATTAGCCCTGGAGACAGGCTCATATTGCATGAGCCTTGACTTCTCTAACCTCTGCCTCACTTCTCTTTTCCCAGTGGCTATCCCAACAGTTTGGCTTGACACTTGGGAACAGAGCAGAAATTAACCTCTATCCCCTTCACCTTGTAGCATCATTTTCTGTTTCATTTTTGAAATAAGGGCTGAACATACGATGTTCAAGCCTTAAGGTTTTATCGTGACTGAAATGCAAATGACATTTTTTGAATAATTTTCAGGGACTATGGCTATGTTAACTTAAGGGTTGTTTGAAAATGAAAATAACAGTAATAATTTAAAAAAAAGTTACACTTTTTTAAGTTTATTTTATATGTTGTTATCTATGAAGGTATATTTGTGTCTTTATTACGCAAACAAAAACAAAAATTTTAAAAGCAAATATATAAACTGAGAATAATTTATTTGTTAGTTTTGCTTATGAAACTAGAAGTTTTGGTTAAAAAAATAAAATCTTTGGTTGAAAAAAATATATCTTTGGTTGAAAAAAAAAAGCTTTGGTTTCAAAACGAAAAGCTTTGGTTTTTAATCCAAAAGCTTTGAAACCAAAAGCTTTGAAACCAAAAGTTTTGAAACCAAAGCTCTGAAGTCAAAAGCTTTGGAACCAAAAGTTTTGAAGCCAAAAGCTGAGTTGGGTGTAGTGGGCGGGGCATACGCTGCTGAATGTACGCGTATCGTTACACCCCTAATATGATGTGAACAAATGCTACATAGCCTGAGATTACAATGTTTAGAGACGTTGTTTGGGATCTCTACAGCACACTTTTTTGAAGCATCACCTCCAGTATTGTTACTAATGGCTGAATAGGACGTGTGCCCTCCCTTGAACTACAGACCCCTGACTATGTTTAGCAAGGCTCAACGGGCCACCTACTGACGCACCTCGGCATCTAAATCCAGACCAGACCGATGGCCCCTGTCACTTGACCTTTAGACGTTGCATTAAATTACATGAAACTGCATGACACACACACGCAGAGCCGGTGGCTATGTTAGCTGAGCAGGTGTGGGTTCGCTGTCTATGTGGTTTCAGACGGAAAAATGCAGTCGATACTCGAGGAATACAGAATTATTATCACTACCAGCATGATGTGATGGCGTGAGTCATACAAACCTGCTGGATTTTGACTAAATGTAACCAGGACATGCTGTCCTATGGAGAACATGGTCGGGCCGGCCAGCGCCAAAGTGAACTGTCCAGGCTCGGCCATCTGGGGAGCTGGCACTGAGCTTCTCCACGGATGTACAAAATCATGCTCTCAGGACTACCACTGAGCACAACAGATTGTCTGTGACAATTAAAATTATTTTAGTGTATGCTGCTCTTAGTTGAATGATAGCGACAAAATCATCGCGCTGTTAATCTCAAAGCAATCACATAATCAATCTCCATTATGCACACAGCTATTGTTGCCATCATACTGAATTGTTTTTCGAGGGAAAGGTACTTAACCTACCTCGTTTTTCAAAATGATGCTTAATATCGTTTTCCTTGCACATGATGTCTGCGTGCCCTCCATAGTCCTCCTGGGCCCTCCCATCGCTCAGCTTGGTGTGGAGCTGGTTGGGCGTGGAGTTAAGAGAGTGTCCACCCGGCTCGTCCTCATCACAGTCGTAATCATCAAGAATGGGGGTTTCCCGAATGGGCAAGCCAATGACCGAGCTCCCGTGCTGGTGCGTGCTCCGGGAGCCCCGGTAGCTGTCACGGCCCTGGGGTCCAAGCAGAACGGAGGGAATGTAGTGGATCTCATGGGTGGCCTCGGTGCTGGCACTCTTCTGGGGGATGCGTCGGCGCTTGCACCATCGGTGACGGGTGTACAGGACGAGGGTGAAGAGGAGGATGAGGAGGAGGAGGGCAATGAGGCCTCCCTGGATGAAAGCGAGAGAAAAGAAAGAAAGAGAATGTGAGGGAAGCGCACAAGGACGACAACTCTGATGTGCACACTTAAATTGGTAATGCTGATATTCTATGTACTACGCAACAAAAGACACATTTAGTGCAGCTCTAATGAAAATCGCTGCTCCACTTTTACTTACAATGGGCTGAATGGCAATTAGCACCATTTGCCACCTATTGAATGACGTCTGGCAATCGCCACTTCAATGGGTGAGCTCTCAAAACAACATGAGGTAGCTAACAGGAGACTGATTTGTGCCTCAGCTACAGACGTGCACTGGTTGCCATACAGCCAATTATTGAATAAATAAAAAAGGAAAAGTCTCTAAAATGATGTCAACCTCATAGACTCGTCTTCGTAAAGCGTTTTCAAACACACAATAAATGTATGTATATATATATATATATATATATATATATATATATATATATATATATATATATATATATATATACACACACACACACACACACACACACACACACACACACACACACACACACACACACACACACACACACACACACACACACACACACACACACACACACATTTTCAATTTCAATTCATTTTAGAATTTGTACTCATTTTGATACATTGACCGTGAGTGAGCCAATTTACAGTTGTTTCCAGAGCACCAGGATGCACCGGTCCCTTTCACATCACACAGTATCTTTGCCTCTCGTCGCTTCATTGTCTTTCTTGCAGTGCTGCATCTGGACTCCTCTCTTCTGAGTGTCACACACACACCAACGCACCAGGGATGTGAGCCTCCCTTTGTTCCTATGGTCCTTTCGTCCTCTTGCTGTGGCCTCGTAAATTCACCAAGGAGCATCACATGACCCCACGGTTCATTCAATATCTCACAATCACAAAGTAAATCCATATGTACAGACAAAATGGTAGGAAGAAGGGGAGGGCGTGACTTATTCGTAGATTTTTTTCACCCAATGACATCCTATAGGTGAGTTTTTGACTCAGCAAGCCAACGCAACCTAAAGGCGATATATATGCATGATGTCAGAGAGAAAATGCAGGTTCAGCACTTTTGCAAGCATATATTTAAAGGTGTGGGGACATTCACAAATGTACACACAGATGCCCGTGTGCACAAACGTCAGCCACAGGAGCGAGAACGCAGGGAACACGCGGACCCAACACACTAAATCGAGACGGAATAATGAATTAAATCCACAAGAGATCATTCATCACAACATTTAAAATTCCATCTTCATGTGGGAAAAACAAACCCCTTTGAAATTATAACTCATGCGCTGCTGGGTGTCCATAAATCAAACTACGCTGAGAGGGGAGGCAGCCCAGGGAGGACTAGCACCGCGGACACACTTTTCATTAATCTCCAATAGGATGGCAGCTTTGCAGAAATGCAGTCCCGCAGCCTCCCCTTCGTGTGCACTTCTACATTAATTCACCCTGAAAAATGGGAAAAAAACTCATGAAGGCTTATGCTTCATTCCAGCAGCAGAGTCATAATGGAGTGACATTGTAAGGCTCTGCAGCGCCACTCAAAGAAACTGCAATGACAAACACAAAAAAAAGTTAAAATCTTTGTTGCAAATATAGCTGTTATCCGTTTAAAACGCAAGACAGATACATTTCCTGTAGCTCGGTGATGCATGTGTTCATCTCAACACTGCTGTAACACGTCAGGTGATTGTCAGTGGAATGCGGAGAAGGAATTGTCCATTTGTGACGGAAACTTTGAATAATGACACCGTTTACAATTACACCATGCACTGGTAGGACATATTGACATTTAAACCTTAATCACCCTCCTCATATTTAAATAGTAATATTGCAGACGCAAGTACAATACAGACAGAATCTAACAGCTTGACAAAGTCCAAGCACTCCTACTAAAAAAACATATATATATATATATATATATATATATATATATATATATATATATATATATACATACGTCACTTTTAGTTTTTTCCATCTCTGTTAATTTGACTCTGTCGCATCAGTGCCCTTACGATGCTCTCAAATTCCCTTTCCTGTATCATCTCACAATGTTTTCCTCCGTACTTCCCACCGTTCTTGCTTTTTGTTCTCTCTCTCCTTCTCGATTATGCCGCGTCTGTCTGTCTCCATTTCCCTTCATGTTTGATCACATCCGTCTTCCACTCTTCAGTACAACAACCATATAAATTCACACTGGCAGATGTAGCCATGAGGGAAAATGGGTTTTCTGTTCATCTTCAGACCCTACAAATCCCTGCTGCTTTAGTCCCAAGTGACTTCACGGAGAAGACATTGGCTGGAAAACTCATAATTCAACTCTTTTCTGTGTTAGGTTTACTTCAGTCCGTGATTATTTTCCTTACTGTGCATTCTTTTTTCCCCAATAATGCTCCCATTTCCCATCTTTGTGTGTTATTCTTTCCTTTTTGTCCTTTGTTCTCCTATCTGTGCCCTTCTCCCACTAGCCTTCTCTTGTAAATTTCATTTTCTTGCTGTGCCTGCTCTTTACATTTCACTCCCTATCCACCCATTCTCCTGTTTTCCTCTCCACTCTGGATCATGTTGTCTCTTTTCTCCCCTGCCAGGCTCACTTGCAATAATTTCATCCCTTCTCACTTCCTTTTTTTTTATCCTTAGTCTTTTACAGATTAAATGTAGAATATGCCACCTGCACTGAACTATTCAACATTTACCCTAACATTTAATTTCAACAGACATAATGGCTGCAAATTCCTCCGATTAAGCTACTACCTTGGTTCAGCCATGCCAGTCATCTTCAAATGAAGGACAGAGAAGGACAGAGGCAGGTTTGTGCTTTTTAGTTTGATGCATATAATACCCAGTAAAATTCAAAATGGGTTGAGTACACAACCCTAAGAATGAATCTGCAAGCATAAAGCTCTGCATACAAAACTAAATCTGCTTTGGCTGGGTGAGCAACATAAATCAGTACCACACATTAGCAAATATGAGCACATCCTCTTCCCATTCAAAACACATTTGACTGAAACATCCACCACTGTGTGAAGGCAATGAACAGGATTTGTTCAGATGCTTGGATTAGACAACAACGTAATTAACAGGGCTACAAAAAAAATGCTTTTTTTCCAGGCTGTTTTAGAAACACAGTTTATATGTTTAAATGAGAGGAGAATTAACTGACCACAATCTCTGGAAAGGTTAGGAAAGTTGTTTATGAATGTTGTTGTATGAGGTACTTATCCATAGCCAGTGTATTACCTACAGAAGATGACGGTCGGAGACGCAGACAGGAGTATCAACACGTGAGCACGGCTGCAGCAAAACATATTTTAGTCACCTAAAAGAATATATATATATATATAAATATATATTAGGGGTGGGGAAAAAAATCGATACAGCATACTATCGCGATATTTTGCGTGGCGATATTGTATCGATACACGGACGCCAAGTATCGATCTTTTATTATATAAACTATTACAAATAAAAAATATAAAAAATTACTCGAAAAATCAAATCAATTGCTTTTTCAGTCCACTAAATGGTGCCGAGTTGTTTTCTGGTGAGGTCAGCAAAGGTCCTGGGTCAGCGTGATTGGTAGGAAGTTGGTCAAAACAAAGATAGAGACATCTGGCATCACAACGGGGTTAAATCTGCCAACAGTAGCCGGCTCATGGGGAGAGTGCAGCGCATAACTGTCTCTCTGCCCTCGACGTCCACGCATCGCAAGTTATACTGAGTTATATAACTCGTATATCCTACTTATAGAAGTTATAGTTCATACACTGAGTCCACACATTTGCATTTAGTTAAGTTGGACTATGTAGTAATACAAACGGTTCAGTTTGTCAGGTTCATGCAACATTTATGACATTGTTGGTCAGTCTGTCTGCTTGACAATCATATTCTGCTGCAATACAAATGATTGAAGTGAGATGAACAGACTGAAAACTTGATCTTATTCGATAAAACATGTTGACACAGTTTTCCTTTGGGGACATAATTCGAAGTTGAAAAAAGTAATGAATCGCAATATAGTTATCGCAATACTCAGAATATCGCAGTATCGTGATAATATCGTATCGCGGGATCTCTGGTGATTCCCACCCCTAATAAATATATATATGTATATATATATATATATATATATATATATATATATCTCGAGTGTGTTTAGTTGTTTGGCATTCTTTCTGCATCATTTCTGCTTGTTGTCTAATCTCTGCAGTGTGACTCTAATTCGGATGGCATTGCTTCCGTTGAGGACAGAAATAGCACGGTCACCATGGATCTCTCAGATGTGTCACCTCTCTTTGGCACATTCATAGAAAATAGCATATGTCTAGGCAGATGCTTTGCCACATTTTATATTCAAAACAGAAGTGAGCGGCATTAAGTCAAAGGAAGCGACGTTGATTGTAAATATCATCATTCTGTGTTAAAAAAGATGTGATAACTGCTTCATCATGTCTCTGGTTATTCACCAATGAGATGAAATAGTGTGTAATCAGTTAGTTACCCATATAGGAAGGCAACTTTTTTTTTAATGCACATAAACTATGTAATTGTGACGAAACATAACATCACGGTTATCACTAAAGAGTATCTAAAATAAATAATATCAAAAAATGAACCGAAATATAATTGTGTGGAGCACTGGTGTTTCTATTATTGCCCACAGTATCACAATCTTGCTGCAACATGGTGCTACTTTCCTGTTGTTTTTCTTCTCTTCCTTCTTGTTACAAGTTTCAGAAACAGTAAACAATACGTAGTCCTGAGTGGGAAGTGGTTATAAAGATGTAAACACACAAATTGTATATAGTTTATTGATTAAAGCATTTATTTAATCAAACCCCGTCAAACTCTTCAACAGCCAGGAAGTTTGATGATCAATTACATCGACTTTTATATGTACTTTGGCACAACTGGCTTCTCTTCTGATCATATTAAGCGTCTTTGTGCATCGACAAAACAACAAGACTCAGGGCAAACACATCCAACACATGCTCTTTGGTTAAGCCACCATCTGTGCACAGTGGAGGCAGCGGCTCACTAAACCCTGGTATCTATCTCCTTCCTGTTCCAAAGGGGAGGATTGGACTACAGCAATCTTTAGGGTATTCTTCAAAGCAAATCCTGCTGTGAAATGGTCACATGCTGAATTCAGAAAGTCAAACGGACACAAAAATAGCAGATGACGTGCACGTGTTACCACAAAAAGCCACAGATGACATGCCCGAGAACAAGCGGATACTCGTGCAAAGCTAGCACAGCGAAACACACACAGTCACATGTACACGGGCTGCCCACATACCGGTATATACAAACAAGCACACCCTTAACGCCCCGTCTCTGTGTTCATGCCACCGCGTGTCAGGCAGCAACAACATCCTCTACCACTCTCTGCAACTTTTTCTTTTCTGTCACCATCTTTTATTTGTCAGCCACCCACTCTTTGTTACACTGCCCCCCCCCCCCCCCGCCCCGCCCTCCCTCTCAGCATTGTGTCGGTTTCTCCCATCTCTCTCTCTCCCAGCAGGAAGTTAAAGTGGCACGTGCCCTAGCATCTGCTCTCGATTCTCGATGTCCAACTAGAAGTCGCAGCGGGACTGACGGGACTTGGCTCCCTGGTTAATGCTTCTTCTCGGCTAATTCACCTTGGAGAAACCATGCCCGTCCATTACCTGGGCACACAGAGAAATAACATCTCGTCTCAGGGACACAATACGGACTGCGAAGCTGATATTTGCTTCATAACTATCTCTATTTTACTCTGTGAGTCTTAGTGGCAGTTTTGATGTACAACATCTACAAACACACGAAACCAGGATAATTTGTCACCCCCCCTCTTCAATACTGCTACTCTATGTGCTCTTGGTAATTACAGTGTTTATTCAGTTGACAAATTTAATATGGAAAAGAGACTTGTCTTTAAAAGGCCCATGCAAAAATGTATGTTAAATCTCGATTTTTGATGTTTTCTAATCTATTCTGAAATGACTGAACATATTTTGAAAAAAGTCCACAGCCCTGGCTATGCAAATCACTAGAGAAATTACACTGACGAAAAGCCCGTACCTAATCATAAAATCTGATTACACTGTGATTGAAAACTGAATGAAAATATCCCACAGCTTAACTGGAAAGCACTCGGTCGACCTTTCCATTTTGTTCCCCTCGGAACTAATACATGTTTCCATCATCCACTCCCCATCGCCTTGAGACCCATCCCTTCATTACTCCACCTCTATATCCTCCCGTTTTACATGCCACGATGCTCTATCCCACACAGGGATAAAGATTTGAGGGCAGATAATGCTGTCTTGAGCCCTGGTCGTGTGAATTATAACAGGAATAGGGTTGATTTGCTGGTGTGGTGCAGCTGCCCACCAAATACCTCCTTCCCAGGATTTGTCTATAGCTTTAGCCCACACCCACCACTTTCCTCCCCCAGCCAGACTAACAATAAATCAGATGAAGGATGAAGTCTGCATCTGTAGATTAGAGATAAATGACATCTCAGTTCTGTTAGGGGAGTTCGTCATGCAATGCCTTTTTTATATTTTTTTTAAAGGAACTGATTTAAAAGCCCGTCTTTGCAGGCCATTTAGCAATGCCAAACAACCAAAAAGTCACTATAAATGGCATGAGTGTGGGTATACAGTGTAATACATTGTACAAAATCAGTGTGAGTGCAAACTTCAGAAGCTTGCTGTTGTCTGCATGTTATAACATGTAACAAACACATTTTGATTTGCTAGCTGGTTGCCAGTGTTCCATTGACTATAGTTGGAACTGCATTGAATTATTTTAGTCAGGAATATAACTGAAACCTTTCCTGACCAAAAAGTGTTTGTATCTGTTGTTAAAAAACAAAATGTTATCCTCCAGAATTGGGCAGTGTGACTTAATTGAAACAGTACTGTTATACAGTCTATGAACGTTTTGAAAGCAAGAAAGCAATAAAACCCCCAAAGTGGAAGAACAAGGGGACCTCTGCATTATCTCCTGTTAACCATGGGAAGCAAGCCTGATAGAGAACATCAGTATTTACTCAAATCTATGGGGGGCATTCAGTTAAACATTACCCATTATACCACCCAATGGGCATTTCAAAGTATAATCAGACATAAACTTATCTTTGGTTTGAGTTCCCCCAGTTTGTTTGTTGTACCGATGCGTACGGTTCAAGGTAAATTAGTTAGTATTTTTGGCACATTCATACATACAAAATCTGTCGATGACTTTTATTTGATGGAATTACAATTCATGAATAGTAGGGAAAACATTGAAATAATACAATTAGATAACTGTGTGTGTGTAAAACATAAAATATAGTTAACTGAATGCATCAGCTGCAACCCAAGGAACAAACATTTAGCATTTTAAAACCACATGCATGTTGAAGAAATGGGTCTGCATTAGATAATGGCTAGCATTTGTTTGTTTGTTTGTTTCCCACTATTGTAATAGAGCCTGGGTATATTTCTCAGTATAATTACATCCCATGATGCTCACTGTTTGCATGGTAACCGAATAGAATTGCCTGATGACCATGCACCGCTGCTTGCTCATTACTGTGGCAAATTAGTACTGCTGGAAAAAAAGGAGACTGCAATGCCCCCTCCCCCCCACCCTAACAGCACCCCACCCACCCACACCACACTACGGCTTCTTCCATTTGCTTTCATAAGAGATAAATGATATCTTCACACCGAGGCAGTGTAAGCAAACTGTAAGCACACTGGCCCGCTCGGCGACATTTCAGAGAAAGACATGTGATTAGAAAGGTAATGCCAATATTTGCAGTGGTGTCACAAGGGGCCAATACAGCCTTGCTACAGCTGTTGATAACAAGGCAATAAGAGGGCATGGACAATGAGGCCCTTGGGGTGAGTTTGATTGAGAGATAAAAGGAAGGGCTGAGGACTGAAAGGGGCACGGAATGGATTTTTGCTTTTGTGAAGATACAGCCATCAGAGTGTGGACAATGGTGCATACTTATAAAGAGCAGCATGTTGGGAAAAAATGGTGGACACACATACGCAGTCATTTTGCTTTCCTATTTAGCTTGGAGGGGCATATTTAAAACGGCTTACGAGGACTACTCGGACTGTTATTCTTGCTGAAAACTGAAAATGAATGACTTTGCTCTCTGTTAGAGAAAGAAATATTCTTGCCTTTAAAGCTTGCGAGCGCAATGGTGCTATGTGTGATTATAGGTGTTTCCATGTGTTAGTGTGCGCTTGTGCGAACCACTATCAGAGGCAGCTGGGGCCTCAGTCCTTGTTATATTCCCTGTCGTTTAGCTTGAAGTGAGGCCTTTATTTGTATCTGCAGCTATCGGCCAAGTGTTACCACAACAGCTTGTGAGAGTAGACCTGTCAGCCAGCGCCAGCAGCTGAAGGGGAGCATAGTCTTTGTCCATTCGTGCCAGATGCAATCAAAAACTGTCCCCTCCTGCTCTCCCGCTGAACCCCCCTATCCTTGGTCATTCGCATGCTCGTCATTTAGTGTCTCCTGACTCCACTGGCAGCTACACCCCACATATTTCATGTTACTCAGTAGAGTGTTCCGACACTTACTTTTACCTAGGCCCGGGGTTAAAACATAGACTTCTGAAGGGAACGTGTCAGATTATCTGGATCAAAATGAATGCTAATAACTCTCCCGAGCCCAATTCAAGCAGCACAGATGTTTCCAATTGGTACTTGAGTCATCGATAGCTGCTAGCAAAACACATCTGCTGTCGTTAGTCTTGAGGGGAGGGATCTTAAGCAGCACATTAATGAGAAATGTCCCCAATACTTTAGTCATCGTGCTTCAAGGGGCCATTAAAACAACAGTCAGAATTGGGATGAATCAATATTGAGACAAAGAAGCAGATGAAGAGCTGCGGGGGGGAAAAAGCCATTGGTCTGCCACCTTACGGCAGTTCGTATGGCAGAGCTTAGTGGTGCTATCTTTATCTTTATCTTTATCTTAGGGTTCATAGAGGTTAATGAGATATGCAGTGAAGATGGTCTAATTCCCAGCAGTAAATATCTGTGAAGTGATCAACATACAAAGAAGCATCTCAACTGAACATACTGATTTGCGAGCAATCGAAACTTAATGTCTGAGTGAATAACATTTGCATAGTTTCAACTTCGTATTGCACAAGAGAGCCATATGGCTCTGTGAAAAGCCTGGACAAATAGTATGTGAAATAAGAAGTATGGGAATACATTTTAGAAAAAAAGATATGATGCTAAATATCGTGATGCAAAGTGCAAAATAGTCTGTACTTGTTCCTAATCTACCACCATACAAAGTGAACAGACATACTGTATTTATGTGTTTTATTTATGATTAGCAGTCCTGAATGGTTTGAATTGACTGTCACAATATAGAAACACGTTCATTGTATAACACTTTAAATGTTGATTTATGCAGTACGGTCAAATTCAGATCTGGGTCAGGCTTAAATGTAATTGTTTTCAAATGGGAGATGGTGTTTTCTGTTAGTTACAGGAATGGAGTTTGCCATTTGCAGATGTTCTTAAAGTTCACAGGGGTGGCATAGATATTTCTACTGAGACAATATTACTAAATGTTCCGTTTAATGGTCTTCACATCTACAGTTTTACCAAGAAATTCTTTCATTTGAATTTTCCCTGAACAATACAATAATTGAGCAGGCTTTAATTTCAATCCACCCACCCACACTTAGAGTGTAGTAATAATAGTGTAATTCCATGTACAGTACGCCATGTTTTAAGTGGATATGAAAAATCTCAGGCAACATAGTTAAATTATTTTATAAAACTGTATCCTCTTTCCACAGTTATGCAACCAATTATGCATGCATACAGACAAGCAGTCAAAAGTGCACGCATGAACACAGAGATTCAATAATCTCCCTTCTGGACCACACTTTCCTTTTGTTCCCCGAACTCCTGGTCTCCATCGGTAACTGTTACCCAGGCAACAGAACAGACAGAGAGACGGTGGATGAATGGGCAGAAGGAAAGAAAGGGGAGAAAAAACAAAAATGGGAGGATGCAGCCTCTTCTACTTGAGTTTTGTCTCTATTAATAGCATTCTCCATTTTTTCACTTGCACAGCCACTGGAAGTCTGAAGAGAACTAATTTGCGTTGGTCATGACTCTTGGCCGGCCGAACAAGTGCTCTATTACAATGGTTTGTCTTTTCAAGCTTGCACGTGCCGTCTGTGTGAAAAAGGGACGGCCCTGTTTTGTATGTGGTGCACATCAGTATGTCTGTACACATTCACGTCTGTGAAAGAGAACTGTTCAAAGGTGCTAAATTGGAAATTCACAGCATATCTATTGCTAAGCCCTTACCTATAATTACAGCAGAGCCACAGTGGCAGTTTAAGATCTTGACTTCTGAACATACACTGTATATAAGAAGTGGCGGTAGTCATCCTGACGTCACCCCTTGGTTTGTGGACTGCCGTTTTGAAGCCTCAAGTTCGCCGATTTTGGCCGTCGCCATCTTGGCTTTTTGCAACCAGTGAACGGTAAGTTACCTTATTTGGAATGTGGAGGAATGACGTAGAGACGCCGTATATGACTCTTGTAGCAGCAGCGACTTGGCAATCGAAGTAAGCCCGCCCTAAAGCATACTTGACTTTATGGTCTATTCTACTCAAAATGGGACCATCATTTACTAAATGAACATCATGCTGTATTGAAAAAAAAATAGCGATAGACCATGAACTCATGTTTACCACGTTTACTGAGGTAATAATTCTAGTAACAAGTAGGGTCATTTTCTTATAGTCTTCTATACAATCTGAGTCATTGTTTGAAACCAGATGAGTCGCCCCCTGTTGGCCAGTAGAGAGAATGCAACTTTTAAGACACTTCTGGCTTCACTCGTCAAAACCGGAGGAGAATATACAGCCGCCCCAAAGTATCCCCAAATAACCACTTCAAGAATGTAAACTATTTTGTAAGCGTACAAATTAATTACTGTTGTATGACATAATTCGTTAAAAAGGCAAAGACAATGAATCAGGAAGCGATCATTTCTGTGCTACACTCGTGTTACAACCAAAGCCTGGACCCAAGCCACCATGACAGTGGTACAGTCCTTGAAGCAGCAACACAGCACCTGACCATGTGTTTAGTACCCTGCAAAAATCTGGGAACAGAACGGCTCTGAATGAGAACATGCGGGAACCACGCCAGGAAGCTTCCGTGAAGAGCTGCTTGTACCATTCTCTCCCCTCTAAGTGAGAGCCAGAGCCAGGGCAGAAGACATAAAGAACACCTTGACCTACTGCATTCACATATGGTGTCACTCGCTGTAGAAGATTATGGTGAATATAGAGGTCGGTAACAAGGCTCCTGTCCTCCTTATGGCCTAATTAAAGGAAATTATACTTCTTATACTTGCCTCAAGTGTACTGAAGAGTTTAAATCCATGCTCTGAGCGAGGGGAAAATACAGGCAGAGACAACTGTAAAAAACATGCACAGGTAAACGTGATTCATATATGATGGTAACTCCTAAACATTTCTGAAACTGCATACTACAGATCATCGATTAAAAGAGTCATCTTCGTTTTTACTTTTAAAAAATAAACTAAAATCAATAGAATTAGAATTTCCAAAGGAAAGAGGATGAACACTGGCGATTCAAGAACCTGACGACTGAGCTGAACAGCAGACATGAAGTCACGAGGACACAATTATGAAACACTGGTTTACTCGTTTCCTAATTACATCCACAGTATCATCCCCAACAGTACGTTATGCCACTAATGGCTCTGGTTAAGAACAATTAGTAATGCGGTGAAGCGGGGCGTTCATTGATTTAATGGACAAGTGGAAAAGGTGTAGACTAAATTGTTTGTGTGATGCGAAAGTAGTCAACATACCCTTTCATCTTCCAGGCAAGAGTATCGGTAGGAGAGGCTAAATACAGTACAGTACCATACAGCAGTATGCAGATGTATTCTCAGACATTAACATAGTTTCTGCCACTATATACCTCCACATATTGTTAACGGGGGTAGTGAAGGCAGTGTGGAATTAACCAGGCTGAGCTATACAGGACCCAAAGAAGAAACCTGGAAATAGTAAATAAGTCATAATGTGTTCTCTTGACAGTTAGTATTTGTTGTAGCTGTAAGGCAAGTTGTAATGTTACCCCAATGCTAGCATTTTCAGGGCCATGCAAGGTAAAAACAGTTTCAGGTGTGAGGACAAATTGTCTTTCAAACAGACCCCAATGACTTCCAGCCCGAACCAGAAGGAACTACACCCGGAACAGGGACATCAAAGCCTGCAACGAGGCACATTTAGAGAGTCCCAGTGGATGAGAGGGTCACCCCAATGTGACTGCATGTTGTAAAAAAGGGAGAACGCTAATTGCTGTTTTCTATGCGAGCATAGAAGTAATTTGCCAGTAAGCCACCAGGCAAGGATTCCTCTTCTAAATGTATAGTGGTACTAGAAAACAGAAATGGCCACATTAGTGACCGGGACGCCTGGAGGAGTATAACTGGGAGGAATATCCTCTCTGTTGGTGCGTTACTATCGAACATATGTGATGGTTGTGGATTATCTACAATAAACACCATGCGAGGGGGTCAGAGCAGTGGCATCGGCGGAAATGACAGAAAAAAATAACTAGTCTAAAACATGGACCTGAACATGGAGAGCATTGGCGCTATATTCAGTAGCTATTGCAGACTTACCATGAAGGCGGTCACCATCTAAACTGTTCATCTCTACAATGTCTCCTATCATATATCCAATGATTGGCTGGGATGATGCCATACATTATGTGTTTGCCAATATAGCAAGCATGCAGTATAGGGTATAGGCTTATATTGAACACATCTGCTAGCTCAGGTACCAGGGGAAATACATTCAGGTTGTTGAAAAAGGTGGTTATCAGTGATGACCAGAGACATATACTCATTATGTTTGTTGTACAAATGTATCATAAATTGTTGTGGAACTCTTTAAAAAGGTTGTCTTTTTTTCTATCAGTTGCAGCAGAGAAAGTTTGTGTGGAATGAGTTCATATAAGGTTGACTTTCAGAAGACCTCAGTTGTCAGAAAGGGTATGGAGAACACTGGGGAACTCCCTCAAAACTAATAAATGAGCCCTCTGTACGGAAGGCAAGAGATTCATCAGTGGATTGAGCTCAGGGCCGCTCCCCTTGGCAGCATTCACTGGGGTAGGAGCAGAGCTTGAGGGAAAAGCTGAATGCCCTGGATGTTGTTTAGTTGTTGCAGATTAACAGCCTCTTCAATGTGGTGTGAACTTGAGAACAGTGCTGTGCATTTTCTCTTGGCAAGCCGCAGCTGCAAAAAAGAGCCAAAGACGGCTATGTCTTCAAGGCTCCGATGCCATGTTGGTTAAATGCCCAATAATTTAAATGAACACATTATTTGCAAGTCTTTCACTGACTGGGCAGAGTAGGACTTGGGCATTGTCTGAAGTGATGGTTGAGGCACAAAGTAAATTAAAGTGAGGTATGTTAGTCCACTGTTGAAAGCAATGGAGGAGGTGACTTTCTTCCAGTCCTTGTTCAAGGAAAAAAGTCCTTTATTTTCATGAAAGCTGACATTGTAAGACACAAAGTCTGAGAGACACCACTGTCATATGAGACGTGTGGAAGGAAACAGATAGCTGAAGTATTGTTTTACTGGTGGCAATACATGCACCGGGGTCTGAAACAGAACGCTGTTCTATTTTCATGTGACACCACATCAAATGAGAAGTGTCATAGGACATGCTGCGCCACGGCCATGTGTTTTAGAATTGAGGCACATCATCACTTTGAGTCTGGGTCAGTTGGTAAACCACATGTTTCTTGCAGGAGGAAGATTCAACTCAGCACTGACATGGCCTTAGCGATACCACAAATAATACAAATTTAAAAAAGCATTACTCAAATAACCAGCATGGGAAAGAAAAAAGAATACAATTTCCAATCCTCCAATCCTGGCGCCACTGATGACTTCTTACAGTAAGCGTTCAACATTAAAAGCCTCAACAAAAATAGGATTCATCAATATTTACTGACTAAAATTAGCTTGTTCTCTGTGATCAAATTGAGAACTGTCTCAGACCATGTGTGCGCACAATAATTCCACGTAGGGACTATTTTCTTTCAACCCCAGTTCCGACACAAAACTGCTCACAGCGAGGTCTGTGGATTAGCTTGAGTAACCAGGTCAGGATTTCTGGAAAGAGACATTGTTTTTGTTGCTTTGAGCATCACAAGCCAAGTTCCATTTGATCCCATTATATTGGAGAGAAGGCACACATCTCTATGGCTGATATCTCCAATCTAGACTGATGAATAAAAAGGAAGGCGACATAAGTAAAGAGGAGACATATGTATTTGTGTTAAGCCAGAGACGTAAGCCTTTTTTATGTAATGCGCAGGATACATGATACATCCTGATCTGTAAGGATATAAAGAAGCTTTATTAATAAAGCAGAAGAACAATCGGTTCCCTAAGCAAATAACTTTATTTAAATGACATGTTATTGTTATATTACTATATAAATAATATATTGTATACATTATTCTTAACTCTAGAAGCTTCATGTCAATCTCTTAACCTGCAAGCTACTAGAAATTTGAATGAGCACTGATCTTGTGTTCGTGGTACATTAACAGATGCGTGCAAAATCATAAAAACCAAAAAGTGGAAAAAGAATTAAAGCTGGGAGGAATTTGAAAGGCAACTGGCTTGGACTTTAATGTAATCACTTCAAATGCCCTCACCCGCAGAGGCATTATGGGTGCCTGTTCCGGGGGAATGGTGAAAATGAATTCATTTATGTAGCCTCTGATTCCACAGGAGCCACAGTTGACTCAAATGCTCAATGACCCAGCACACTGGTGGTCATATATCACCAGTGACTTCCTAATTATAAAGGAAGTCATTTCAACCGTGTAGGGTGCACCGTGATCTTCATGCATATCTATCAGGACAGAGATAAGGATAGTAGACCTCCCTTCACATTGTGAGAGTGCAAAGATATTAAATGACCACAGTTATATGCTCAATTTTAAGAAATGATTGTGAAATTAAATGTTTTCTGTTCATTTATTTTGTGCATTTAGTGTTGGCTTTCTGGCGTATTTAACATAATGTCCAGATAGTCAATGAAACGTGCATAGTTTCCACTCTGTGTTGTCCTATGGACAACCAGATCCAAGGGAATACATGATTATGTTCTGTAACTTGGCATATGAAAGGCTCTGAACTGCCAGCCTTTATTGCATCTCATTTTGGTAAAATACTACCCGTCCTCCCAGTGAACTCAAACATGTCCACTCCTTTGAAAAATCCTCCACACTGCGCCACAAAATATGACTGACTGCCTTTTATTTCCCTCTGAACTCTATATTC
Organism: Melanostigma gelatinosum; assembly: GCF_949748355.1. Taxonomy (NCBI): domain Eukaryota; kingdom Metazoa; phylum Chordata; class Actinopteri; order Perciformes; family Zoarcidae; genus Melanostigma; species Melanostigma gelatinosum. The sequence goes on from NC_136651.1 coordinate 6,678,571, forward strand.
AAATTCCCACTGCATTATAGTATTCCCAGTACTGATGAAAAATGAATGCAATTATATCTCACCTATAATTCTTTTTTTTTTTACAACAAAACTTCTTATATATTGCATCATACATTGTGCACCATGGATTTTGTTCTGGCGTAGAGGCTGAATTGAGCGGATAAAATTGCTTTTTCTCTGTGATCTGTCATAGCTGTGGGGTGGGGGCTCTGTTTAAGAGCTGCTTCAGCACATCTCAGGGGTCTGATCAAACCACTGGCGTGACTCTTTTCTGGAGGCAAACTGTCTGGTGTTAGATGTCAATAATTCCATGAATCACATTATTTATTTCTACAGGGCTGTGGAAGTTATTTCTGAAATGGTTTAAATTGTATCAATCATCTTTGCCCGGATAGTGTGAACATATAGTATATTACTCTGTGTGTGTGTGTGTGTGGGTTCCATGTGTCCTTCCTCAAATGTCCCCATTTTTGCAAATGTAGGATGACAAAAAACTAGCAGCACAACTACCAGATTTGTCAAACCATCGAGTCGGTGGCTGCAGAAAGACAGCGACAGTGATCTCCAATGAAGCACTTCATTTCTACTGAACGCTACCCTTCCAAGGCTTTTCAATCACAGTTCGGCTCCAGCTGGAACAATCCCTCAAAAAGATACGAATCAAAAAGAGCCAAGCAAAGACTTGACAAAAAGCCAGCTGCACAAATAAAATCCTCGCAGAACTTACTGAAGTGTGTGTGATCATTTTGATGACACATTGCAAATCAAAAGATGTCAGATAAAGGCCAAATAAAATTCAAAGATATATAAAAATAAAAATGTAAATGCATTATAGAGAAGCGACTTTTTTTAACTGACATAAGAGTAAACGTGTCAGGCAAGTGTGTTGAAAAAGGATCAAAATATAAAGCTTTGAGATGTTCTCTGCATTGGTGATCTCGAGTGAACAAAGGTTTGCAGCGTATTCAGTCTAATCACAGGCATTTAAATTACATTAAAATAGATGGTCACTGTACTCGAGCTCAACAGAAAGCTCGGCACATTGCACTCCAGCTGTGATGCTTTGGGTTATTGTGATACATGTTACGCAGCAGCATCTTCAGAAAGGAAACCAAAAAGACACCAAAGTGCACAATCATTTCCAGTTGAATCAGCAGGGTTGTTGAACAGTTCCAACGTGTTAAGTATCACCAGGAGGTTGTGGTCACAAATACATTCAATAGCTACACAGTAGAGAAGATCATCATATTAACAATGAATTATTTTGGTCACTGAAAGCTATTTGAAAAACAAAAACAATGACCAGTGACAGACGCAACAAAAGCAAACAAACACACTTATTTAGAAGGCTGTGCATTAAGCTTATGAAACGTGCAAGGACAGTGAAGGGCCACAAGGTTTCAGTGAAAGAAATGCCTCCATTTGGGTTGTAAACATGTTGTTGTAAGCTCCAGAGTCTGCAAGCATTGTCAAGGCCGATATGTTCTTTACAAATATCAACATAACCAGTCTACAAATGACTTATGTTGAAGCTTTAACAGGAACGCTTTGAGTAAAAACAAGGTAAAAATGAAACACTAAGGAACTTTACCACGGCTGCTGATGAATAGCCTTTACACGCTGTAGAGTATTACTAAAAAACGCTGCCAACTCGTTTGATTCTGAGAACAAGAAATCATTACGATGAAAAAGACAATACTCTCAAAACAAGTGGTTGTGAGTGCGAGTCCCTCGTTGTAAAACAAATCCATCTGATGGCTATGTCAGTCAATTGTCATTTTAGCCTGTGTTGAAACGGATACCTGCCTCTGTCTGCTGCTGTCATACGGTGGCGAGACAGCAGAGAGGGAGCAGAGCAGGGAGAGTTGGGAGAACGATTGCTTGATTGAGTGAGAAAATGACGGCTCAATGCCAGAAGAATAGAGTGCTCACACTTCGGTGTGGCCCAGAACTGACAGCATCAGATATTGTGATGTTCACTCAAAGAGCCGGCAGACGCCTTGGGGCCATGAGGCCAAACCACCAGACCTGCTGTCCTGTTGTGACTGCCTCGATGTGCTTCCCCTCCTCTTTCCCTCTTTCTTTGAATATTATATCTCCCGAAAAACGTTTTCGTAAAGAGAGTGCAGCTAAAATATTTGTATTTTAACACTAGATTACATATCTATTTGTATGTTGGTGACAAAACTAGCAGATAATTATCATCCGACTCTGCAGTTCCCCTCCGCACTATGAGGCGCAACAAATTACCATGATAACAAGTTTTCCATATCGGTGTGAAAGGTGATATGTCAAGGTTGTATTTAGAGTTAGTTTCCGCTGCCACCGAGTGACCAAAAACATCCGCTAAAGCATTTTTATCTGCATGAACCCCATGAAACCCCATGTTCAAGATTCCGGAAAGATTAGCGTTTCATGAAAACAAACGCTTCAAATGTGATACACAGATGTGCACATCTTGATGCCCACGCAAGAAAATAAGTGGTTTGGTATTTGTTGCACTGTTAAACGTTGCTTGTGGAAATTGTTTTTTTTTTAACCAATGGCAGAGCTACAGAGCAAAGTTGTGCCGAGCAAGTCTCCATGTTGTTACTTGTATGGACACAAAGAAAGCGGGGTGTTCTTTCATCATGGATGTGGGCTGAGGATGAGAGGGATAGGAGCATGAAGGAAACAAGTTCAGCTGTGTCCAATTATAAAGATGTATGAGAGAAGGTTGAGCAGAGGACAGTGAGAAGCAACCAAGACGGGGAGAAAGAGGTGAGTTATAATGATTCATTATAAAAATACATGTAATAATGTCAGAATTAAGGAATCCAATGTAAAGCAACAAATATTCTCGAACAGTTTGTTGTGCTCCGGTTCTCAGGAGGTTTGGGCCGATCCCAGAATCCACTTGGCATTGGGTGAGAGGCAGGCTACACCCTGGACTGGTGCCCACTGGACAGGGGCTAGCACGCAGACAAATGACCAGATTCACAAGCACATATGGTCAATTTAGAAACGCCAGTCCATCCGAGACTGCCTGCAAAAGAAGCAGTTCCTGGAGATAGAGAAATATTTATATTGTTGCTTTAGTGCACCCATTTGGTTCCATATGCATTCTCATACATGGAAATATATTATTAAAATAAATGAAATACAATGCATTCTTCTGTCTACAGGATTTAAGTAAAAATGAATGCGTAAAAGATGGAAACCTGATTTCGTCTGCAAGGCTGATTTCCATAAAATGGTCCGGACACTATGTTCAAATTAGCTTTTCATGAGCAGGATAATATATTAACGGGTTTAAATCTGAGTACAGGACGTGTCAAAGGTCTCATCGTTTGAGTGCTTAAGCAGTTATTAAAATCTGAGAAAACCCTAGTTTTATTTAATTCTACTTTGTACACTTGGTGCTGCATTGTAGACCAGTTGTAGCTTAAATGGCCTTCACACTGAAGGACGAGTGCAGAAACACGTTTGGAGGAGCAGACAATGCTGTGAAATTGAAATGCTAACAGAAATATGCAAAAGCTATTTGCAAATCAAAATGATGATCAAAATGAAAAAGGTAAACAAAAAAAAAAAACATATTTCCAAAGGAAGGCTTTGTACTGTTAGTAGGAACACCACAGCATTTGATAATACGCCAATCATTGTGTTGATACACTCGCACAGAAACTTCCTTATGTCTTTGAGATTAGGTTGTGCGAATCACATTAAAAAGACAAACTTAATGTTGTAGGTTGTTCCCCACCTAATAAAATCTTTCCAACTTCCAATGAATTTAAGGTGGGAGTAACCGACGTTATCATTAGCTTTTCATTAGCTATTAGGGTGATGCTCCGTGGCGATGCTGCGTGCAACCTGGAAAATATGGCCCGTTTAATAGGCCATGTAGTTATGTGGGTGGGAGATTTTTGGTAATAGTTAAAAATAATGGTGTTAAAAAAAGTATGATAGAAAAATAGTAAAAGTTATTATTTTTGACTCTTTTTTTTTTCTTCCCTCATCTGGGACGGGTTCCATGGATGGATGTCGCCCCTGGCCTTCTCCTATACCGCTCACGCCTAGGGCCGGCTCTGGATGGGGCCGTGAGGGTATAGTGAAATACAGAAAGTGTCGGGATGTGAAAAGAGAGCCGAGGCAAACAAAAACAAACAAAAAGTACAAAAAAAAACTGACTTCAGGTTGATGTTTTGTGAGAAAGTGAAGGGGCGACGTGACAAGGTCAGAGACTGGGAGAGGAGGACAGGGCTGTAAAAACTCAGCCAGAGGTATTTACCAACTTAACAAAGATGATACGAAGCACTTTACAAGTATCAACATCCTTGAACGCCAAATGTATTTTCAGAATGCAAGCAGAGAGAGAGGATGGTCAGTTAAAACACACAAGGTGGAGGAAGTGCAGAGGAGAGAGTGCTGCAGAGCAAAACATGTATGAGGTGGGTTATCAGCTGCAATGTTGTGTGTGTGTGTGTGTGTGTGTGTGTGTGTGTGTGTTGGTAGGGAACTTCAGCAGTATATTTAGAGCAATAGTAACTCCCTTTATGCCACAATCATAAAGCTGCAGTATGGCGATGAAAATTAGACTGACACGCATACAAGAGCACAGCAATGCATATTATGACAACACTTCTAACCGTCGTTCTACTCCACCTGCTAACAGTCGGTAAGGCGATACTTAAAGACTCTGATGCGCCCCCATACTCTGACAGCGTCGCATCAACAAGAACTAATAAACCAAGAGGTGCAACGCTGCTTCTGTGTGACGCCCTATAGCGCTGTTTGTAACAGACTGTGTGTTTGACATTTGAAGATACACACCAGACTGCTTGTCAATTAGCCCCAAAAACAAAATGGGGGAGTAAATGGCACTTTAAAACTAAAATAGAAAAGCAGCTGGAGGGGTATTGTATAAAGAGCTCGGAATGTTTTTGACGGGCTTGCATGTTAGCTGTTATCTCGTCTTCTACATTCGCCTGTCTGTCTTCCCTCCGTCACCAAAATCTGTCGACATTTGTTGTCCCATTTCCTCGAGTCACCTTAAAAAAAAAAAAAAATGTATCTGACAACCGCCAAATGGGAAGAACTTTGCGTATACAGATAATGTCCACACTACAAAGCTGCGAAAAAACATGACACTTTTAGGGTCAAACTGTAAGTTATGCCACACCCACACACACTCACCGCCGATAGCACATGACACTATGGATGAATAAATAAGAGGGCGGTGACACTTCCCCCGCAAAAGATTGTCAACAGTGGCGCGTTTCCTAATGCAATTTCCTTCCAATGTGGTTCGCCGTATATCACGCCCACATTTCACACGAGGCTGAGCTGTTTGTAACTTACCATAACCGAGATGTGCAGCAGATGCATGTGTTCGTGCAGGCCATTAGCAGGCTCCCGGGCTGTGGGTTGTGTCGTCTGGACTAGGATCTCAGACTCGGTCATGGACACGTGGAAGTACAGTGTGCCATTTTCCAACCACTGCTGCTTCCAGTGTACTTGGGAAATATCTTCTCCTGAACCCGACATCTCTGCAGAGCGAGGAAAAAAGGGACAACATATAATCCATGACAAGTTCACATTTAATGTGTTTGTTAACGTCTGCTCTCCTTAACATTACTGTGTGCAAAAGTAAAGCAAGAAAGAAACCAAAGTTCAAATGTGACTGTTTGGTTGTGCATTAGTATTCCAGTGCTGCAACTATAGAAACCTCCAACTCTTGAAAAGCTGGACAGAGTTCTTAAGCTGTCATAATTGTCTGCGTTTGTGCGGCTGGCTCGGGAAGAATTACTGTCAAGCGATTGCATTGCTTAGCTGCTCTGATGAAATCTTTATGATGGGAAATTTTTCACCCATCAGTCAGAATCACACACGTTTAAGCCATCCCAAACAACACAGCACTTCTATCACAGACAACATGAGATAAGAGAGGCTTATTCCTGCACATTTGTTTACACTGTTTTTTTTTTTCTTTTGTCAGGGAGGAAACGCGGAGATAAAAACTCCACAAATGGGACGACAATTGATTTATCAAGCTCGATTAAATTCAAATCCAAAGCAGTTGTAGAAATGCCGTCTCACCTTTCAATGTACTCTGCTTATCTGCATAAATCATCCTACATCTTGTACCAACATAAAAGCATCAGCTACAGGCCAGTGCTGGCATTAAGTATCACACATCAAAGGGAAACTGGAAATGTTGAAAAGCAAAAGGGGGGAGAAAAATGTGCAAAAAGTAATAATTAAAGAAATATTTTAATACATTTAAAAACAGGCCCAATTGCAATTTGTGGAGCAATGAAAGAGGGAGATAAAAAAAACAGAGGGGGATCACCAGTTTATCTCGATATGGATCATGGCACAAGAATCGAAAGCCATCAAGGGGGAGCGGTTGTTCAGTGGAGGAGTACTGAGCAGCCTCAGGGAGCCTCAGATTGCGAGGCTTGATACAGTATTTGTCATGCGGCTGGGTGACAAGGGCAAAGGCATCTGCTGACATCTCCCATCAGCGGCAGGTAGCAAATGACAAATGGCTTTCGGTGCAGCTGGTTATTAACACGCTGACTCTGGGTCAGAGGACACGGATGGCCGGGGAGGGTTATGTGCGCTATGCTCGGTAGTGCCACGGGCTCTTAGGGAGGGGGGGGGGGCATGCAGAACACACATCCCCTCAGAAAATGACAGCTTTCCTAAGGTATGTAGACGTGTACAACGTACAGACATCGTGTTATAATGCTCAATTAACTGGCCGGCAACATAGTTATAAATCCCTGTTATTTCTATGGTCTAAAGAGATCAGAAAAATGAACAGCTGATCTAAAAACTAGAGAGCTAAAACTCTAATTTGATTTAGCATAGTATAAAACCTGGAACTGCATTGACATTGAATTGGAACAGATGGTATAGAGGACACAGAGCACCCAGGGGAGTGTTCCGAGTATGTGGGTACCATTTTTTTTTGTGTGTGTCAGAACTGATGACACAACAATGGAATTAAGCTCATGTAACCAATCAGTCTCCCATTCATTGTCTATGGAGCGTATACAAGATGGCATCAAGTTTAAAACGTACTTGGCTTTGAAGGAGAGCAGCTTTATTGGCAAATACTGATTGTAATTTCCTGTGCCATATTGGAATTCTAAATCTAGGCGGTGCGTCACTTTAAATATATCACTATCACTGCAAGGCGGAAATTATTACTATTTCAATTAATCAAACCAAATATTTAGCCTATGAAAGTCAGAAAATAGTGGGAATAAACAGCAGCATGTCCAGTCCATGGTGATGTCTTCAGTTGGTTTGACAGAGGCGATACATCATCACATAAGAGGCAGGAACCAGTATTACTTTTTTTGATACATTATTACAATGATTAATCAATGCTAAAAATTGTTAAATACTTTTCTGACTGTGGACTCATTGATCACTCAGCATTAGGACAATGTACACATTATCTTATCATATATTCGAATACACTTTCAACATCCCCCTCCGGTACTGTAAGAGGTGTTCTATATACTTTTGCTGACGACAGCTTATGGTAAAATTTTGTAGAGTGTAAAATTCTTAAATCCCATAACTGCTGGCTATTCAACTCTTTATGTTTAATCTGTGGGCTGAAGACACACTCCTTGACCTTTCACCTCGACAGGAGATGAAGCTTTTTTTCTGCTTGGCCGACAGTGAGGTGCCTCCCGCCATCTGGTACCGTTTTAAAACAGAGCTTATCAAGCGTCTGTCAAATTTATCTTGGAACTTTGCTTACGTGCCCTACGTGCATTCCAGATAGCTATAAATAACTGTGATTGTGCACACCACTGACACTTAGTGTGATCCAAATGGATTGTGATTTTTATAAGAACGACTGAAAAGCAAGTCTTGCAGTAATTCAGGATGGATGGACAGTAATAGAGCTTCTAGGGCTGCTACCTACCTTGCTACGATTGTTATGTAGATGAGGACGCTCAGTAAGCATGCTATTTAAAGACAAACGGATTGTGTGTGTGTGTGTGTGTGTGTGTCTGTTCTTGTCTTTTGTGCTATGAGGCTCGTCATTGGGCACCTGGCCAGACGTTAGTGGGATATAGGTGTTCGGCCTCAAGGTCTGCTAGTAATTCATTAAGAGGAACATTATTGATGTGTATGTGCACGGCTGTGTGTGTGTGTGTGTATTTCTGGTATGCTCCCAGCAAGGGTGTTAGCAATACAGTGTATCTGAAGGACAACCCAAAGGAAGCGCATAGCGATCGTTAACATGTCATAGATCCAGGGAACTGGATCACAAATTCAGGCTGAATACTGTGCACTCTTTGAATATTTCTCCTATTTTTCTTCTTTGGCTTGTTTTGATTTTGAGCGAGCGAATTGGTAGTTTATTCAAAGCAGTTTCACAAGTGCAATGACTCTTTTGTATTTCATTTGTAGTAAGGTCATTTTGAGACAATACTCATTGTGTAAAAGTTCATAGCTTGCTGTGCTGTTATCCTGTGCAGCTTTTTGAACAGTGATGCAGCTAAAAAAAAGTGTTTTAACAGGGAAAAAGAACATGGATTTGACCTGAGGGCTTCTTAATTGATGATTCAGATCAACAATGTTTAGGCAGTAGCCCTTCATGATAAAACTGAGGCAGAAAAGCTGTGACAACAGATGTGAAAACCTTGGTTTTAGTCCCTTTCCATTTGGCATAGAGTTTGCATAACTGTCGGCACAGAGATATTGAAAGCTTGGCCCAAATCCTTGATAAAGCCTCCTTACTCTTTGCTAAGTCCTCTCAGCAGGTACTTACGATACAAGTGATAACTATTGAACGCTCAATGTCAGCAGGACTCTTAATACAAGAGCCGGTGATCATATAAGTGCTCACATCTTACTGCGTTTTTCCTTATCCCTTTTCTTTAAGCTGTCTCTCTTCTAAGATCCTTCATCCTTTCTTCATCACTGTGAAGGAAAGGTTTGGCTCAAAGTGCCGAGTTTGATTTGGAGTTCATGCCGTAGTTTTCACATTCTTTAAATGCTGCCTTGGGAAAGAGTGATTTCCACTCAGCAGAGTCTGTCAGACTTGGATATTTTGATGAGATGTGCATGTATTTAGGATGAGGCATCCTAAATATATGCTGCTCATAAAAAAAATTTAAATGGACTACTGCAAAAATACTAAAGACACAGTCCCTCATACGCATCTGTATGTGTTCAGGATTTGATCCTGCAGTCTGCCACCTCTATCACAACTGAATTGCACTGCTAGCAGCTGCAAATTGCACACTGAAACTAAACACAGGGCACCCCAATTAGCAAAGCATTGATCATAGAGCCCCACACACTGCTGCACTGTTCACTAAACCAACAATATAAATTAACATGTGTCGAAAAGCGGTGAGCTTTCCCACCTCAAACCAACAAACCAGATAAAAAGGGGAATTAATTGTACTTACAGTGAATATATTAAATGCCCAAACTAGGTGAAATCTATTTATTTGATCCCATATTGAATTGCTGATTTGCTCTTTAAAAGTGAAAATCATCGACATCCGCTGTTCCACCACCTCAGTGTTCTTCATGCTGAAAAACACAGAAAAGACCAGTAATGATGTCATCCAGAAACAAATTTTGGAGCTGTTCCACTGAGCATGAACAATGGAAACATACCCATACAGACTTTGTTGTGATATGGGATATATTTTCTGAATCACAACTGGAACTCATTTGACTAGAATGTTTCAAAAATTCCCACCAGCCCACAGAGTCAAAATCTACTTCAGTGTCAATGGACCGTCACAAAAACGTATTACCTGAATACATCTGCAGTTCAATCTGCAACGCTCTTCTGTCTTGCTCGGGAGATTGACGTTTTTATTGGGGATACCCACATTACTGTCTGAAATGTATTGAAAAAATGCATTCAACATCATCACTACCAATTAAATCACAATCAGGCTGTGTGTTGGTCGTGATAATCACTGTCAAGGTTGCGCTGCCTCCAAGAGTCTGACAGACAGCAGTCACGGGTTAAAAGCAGTACAAATTCACCTTCTTCGACTACAAGAGTCTTCTGCTCACCCACACATCAACACGTGTTCCCCCAAAGCTTTGGCTCTCATCAGTTTAAAAGGTGATCAGAGCCGTGCGGAGTCAGTGATTGTGCAAGCCTGACAGCTCCGTGACAGTCTGTCAGCTCGGCAACAAACCCGTGTCATCAACGTTTACTGTGATGAAAGCTGGCACCCTAAAGGAACTTTTGCAGCCTGTCATTACATACGCGGCATAACACATCCGTCTTCTACCGAGCAGCCACAATCTCATTGCTCAGGCTGCATATACCGGTAGTATGGATGGCAGATGAATACTTAATAATTCATGAGGGAATAAGAATGGAACCATTGGTTTCAAATGTCTTAGCCCACATTTAACGCAAGGCCAGGAAAGGAGGGCTGAAAGTATGTGAAAGGGAGGGACCAGTGGACGGAGATAGAACGGGGAAGGAGATTAATCAGACATTATACAACAAAGTGTTGAAGAAGATCAGCATACCTCCTCGACAGTCAAATTCTGCCTTAAAACATTGGTCACCTGTGACAATGGCAAATGCCATGAATTTTCACTTTTTGACTCCACACCACCGTCATATGTCGACAGGAACTGTTCATCGGCGGCAAAACAAACAGGTTGAGAAAATGCACACTCGATTAGCTACTAAATGGTCTTGATGTCGTATGCTTGCATACCCAGAATGCTAATTGTACCATTACCATTTCTAAATGCTATGTAATATTTAGGAAAATACAGGATGAGCTACAAAAAGGTACGCAGGGCTCCCTTTTCCAATCTAACACCCATGCAACTAAAGGCCACCCTGATGTCTCATTACAAACACTAATGAAATAGCTGGCATTCACATAAAGACCAATGAAAATGAACCCGATTAAAAATGCGTCAAGACTATTTTTTCCATCTCCGGGAAATGTAGCAGTGTTATCTACACAGTGGGACACTGCACATGGGTGTGTTTTTGTGTTGGAGAGATCAGTCTAGCTTCCGTATCACATAAATTGGTCCATGCTGTTTTCAAACCATCAATGAGCACAATCCTACATTTTAAAGAAGAGAGGACTGAACATTGTAGGCAATTTCAGTGGTATTCTTAGATGTGCATTAAAAAAAGTCAAATTAGATTGTATTTACACACACAAATAAGCGCTGAGAACACACATGCCAACATTTGATCCCCATGAAGCTGAAGAAAACATGCCAAGGTAAAGGAGGAGCAAAATAATTAAAAACATAAAACACCTAAAATGTACGACATAAAAAAACCCCAATTTGGAGTCTTTTACGTCGAGCCTATAAAAAGGCTGTTGCATGTTCAATTACATTGCCAACACACAGTAACATCAGTTTATCCACTGTGATATAGACCACGCAAGTTCAAACTTCTTAAATATTCTCAACAGCAAAACTATTTTAATCCAATGGTCGTCTGAAAGATCAGTCAAAAATCTAAAAAACTGTGGTACGCTGTGGAAATAGTCCTTTCTGTGGTAACATTAAAAGGTCATTTTAAACTATATAAGAGTGGGATTTCAATTGAACGCTCAAGTTTGTGAAATCAACAAAAACAAGCAAAGAAAAGAAAAAAAAAGCTGTCAGTATTTTTCTTCTCCATCCAGATGTCCAAGTACTGTAGAATGCTGTCTCGATACTTCCTCGCTCAATCAGCACTGCGGGATCCAATTCTGTTGACTCAACACCCATTTCTGTAGTTGACCTGTTTTTCACCTCACTTCCCCCACGTTTCCACTGCAGAGGCCACTTTATAGGAGCACTCACGCCACCGATGATGATCTTACCAGCACTTAATTAAAGCAATTTATGAATGAAACTGTGGTCTGTGTTTGTCACACTGACAGACTCTCCTATACGTATTTATTAGGGGTGTAACGGTTCACAAAATTCACGGTTCGGTACGATACAGTGGAGCCACGGTTCGGTACAGTAGAAAACTATAAATGCCAGAGAAATGTACTTGATTTTAAAATATATTTATTCATTACAACTAACATCATGAAGTTATTCTTTGACTTTGAACAATGATGGAACTATACCTGAGTGACCCATCTTCTGGGGTGTGTTCTTAGCGACACATAAGCATAAAAAACAAAAACTGCTCCTTAATGTTATGTAGTATTGTTACTTACATCTTGCTTACATATTGTATTGTTACTTACATCTTGCAAAAGAGATTTTTCATCTCAATGAGACTACCTGGTTAAATAAAGGTTTAAATTAAAAAAATATATATATTTTTTTTTATTCAAACGTATTCGGTTCGTCATGCGTACCGAACCGTGAGCCTCGTACCGAACGGTTCAATACGAATACGCGTATTGTTACACCCCTAGTATTTATAGCAATGCAATGCATTTCCAAATCTGTATGGTTATTGCTTTGCATACAGTGTGTGACAAAGAAAACAAGACAGTCTAGTAAATATCAGTGGGGCAGGAGGAACGCTACTGGATTTGAGACTGCGACACCAACTTTTGTCCTTTGAGATTCTTAGTGGGGTCCTCGGAAGGATCCCCCGTTAACGAGAGGCCCTCCCAGTGCCACTCAGTCTTTATCGATGATGTCCACACACCCACGCTAACTCTCCTACTGTGCTCAATCACAGCAGCAGCTGTTGGGACGGGCGTACTGACCACCTCCTACAGAAAACCAATCATATGTTCAGAGACACCGCCAGTGAGCCTCCCAGCATGAAGGAGAAGGAGACTTATGACTTCAGAGCAAACAACCAAGGCGAGGCAGGAACCGTAGCAGGCAGTTGCAGTGAGTGTCCTAAAGAAAGCAGATATCGCATATTTTTACCCCCCCCCCCCCCCCCAATAAACAGGGGATGTACCAAAAGTGTGAAAAAATAATGACACACGTGTATCGATTCTCGAAATCACTACTGGTTTTTAATTAATGGTTTATATGCAAACAGTTGTGGCAGAAAGTGGCTCAGATTGCATAACAAGGGTAGTGCTGTGATGTTGGATGGTGCTGGGACTGTGTGATATGCAAATGCAGATCCCGCTTTTATAATTGCATAAAAAAAACCACCAAATAGTGGCGTGTTCTTTATACTATCACAGTTTTCCGAATATTAGATTGAAAGCAAGTATCCCAATGAATCTCAATATAATGAATTGTAACCTGTCGCAAGATCCATGCAAACACGCAGCCCTAATAAACATCCCAGGCGTAAATTGAAAGTCACAGCTATATATTGCTTCTATGAGAGCATTTTCACAGAAATAAACCAATATAAATTTAAAAACACCTTTCCAAAAATCACAATATAACCATCCAGGCATATTGCTTAACGTCGTCCGACATATCGTCCAATAACAAAGACAATCGCGTAGTAAGCAATGCATTGTGAAACAGTCTTTGTTTCATAGTGGGACCAACAGACCTTTGGGAACCTGTTGTGACAGTGTAAATAGAATAAACAAATAGCTGCTTGCCACTGGCCCCATGCTGCTCAGTGGGATCTGGATTATCTCTCATTAGCAGTGAATACGTTCTCCCGTGTGTGTAATTGTTCGTGTGTATGTGTGTATGTCTGTACTATATGTGAGTGTGTCTGCGCCTCCATTGTTGCTCAAGGTCATTTCAATTCTGGATTATTAAAAAATGCCCCCTTTGCAGATTGTATTGTGCAATTTTGTAAAAATATAGTTTTGGTTCCCCCCAGTAAATAAGAATCATGAACTCACTAAAAAAACAGGGTAATTTATGTGTGGATCTATAAATGCTTTGTCCCTTGCGCTCTTCAGGATTAGTAAGGCAGAGTGCCAAAAGAAGGAAAAAAAAAATAATTCAGGAGCCCTCCAACTCCTAATGTGTTTAAAGTGACACATTAACAGGATAAACAGCCTTCTTATCTGCTGAGTGCATAGACGTTTTTTCTATAACACTACAATCCCATTAACAAGACCTATTCTGATTTCACTTGTCCACCGATGGGGGTTGTCTGCCATTGCCAAAGTGGGAAGCTTGAGTGTTATAGTACACGCATTAAGGTTTACTAATCCTTTGTTTTGGCCTCTTCAATTGAGACCACAGTCAAATAAGGAGAGTAGAATGCATTGACACTGTGGTTCTAAACTGCATTACAGCATCCATGTCAACCGTTTGCCGAGGAAAGTCAATATAAATAAATGCAAACACGTAACCAGGACTACAAACAAACAAGATTGGCAATGTGGAGAGGCCTCACTGTTAGTGAAGGAAAAAAAACAATGTATTTTTATTTCTGTAAATTAAAAATGAGTTGCATGTTTCTTGGTCAAACTGATCTCAGCTGCGGGATGGTTTTTGTGATGGTCCTGCTCAGGTCGTGGTTGTAATGCCCTTCAACAAAAGCAATGGCCTTGCAACAGCAGACAATACCGGCCTTGTAGCAACAGACTGTGATGTGTTAAGTGTCCCTAACTGAAAACACACTGGTCAAGGATGAATGTATAGTGGGTATTCAGCTGGGACTCCTCCATATCCCAGAACGCAGTTAGAAGAAAAATCATAAATAGCTTGGTCAAGGATTTGATACATAATGGGTCACGCACGTCAGAAGACGTTTCTGTCCACAGCCAGCTCCCACGTGGTTCAGGCTCCTTTCTGCTGTATTCACTTTCATTTGCTGGACTTCATCCTCTGCTCATTAACCTCACCCTTAAATAGCTTCAGGATTAGAAATCAAGTCTTGCTATTGTACACCAACAAGGATTATGTGGTAAAGTTTTAAATCCTCTGGCTTTTCTTCTTTCTTGACTTCTTCCTTGTGTGCATCTCAATTACTTTCTTTTACGTCATTCTCCCTCTGCTTTTGAATTGCTCCTATATGGCATGTGTAACCAGAACTTCCTCCTGGCACCTTATTCTTGGTTCCTGTACTCATAGAGGGTCATAAGGCGATGCTTCACAGCCGTTTTTGGCAATCTCAGCCACTTCCAGTGATACCGGTTTTCCACTGCTAAAACGTACCCAAGACACATGCTTTAAGATCTGGGTTCTTCAATGCTGACAGAGCCATACCTTGACCTTTCAGCAAATAACGCACAATGAAAGGTCTCCACCAGCCATTCAAGCCTTGGCACAAGCCCACAATTGCTATTGTGTCCCTCAGGCTGTTATTTTTGCCCCTCAACCAGGAAGTGGATGATGTCTCACCACTCTCTGCCTCTCTAACCTGTGCCATCGTAGTCACTATAATGGTGCAACCTTCAATACCAAGCCAGTGGAGAAGCAACATGAGTGTGCTGGATCAGGAGGTATTATTACAGATAAGATGTTGCTTAAAACAGCTGTTGACATATTTTATGACATCATCACCCTAAGACAATGGGGGAAACACACTTACTGTGGTTGTATAAATGTAATGTATGGTGCTGGTTGATCACTGCTAGACCGCAAATGTTGTTTTTCAGAAAGCTAAACGCCAACAAACACAGACCGAAGCAGAATATGTCCTGAGATTAAAAAAAATGTGTTGCATTTTGGAAATGATTACATCAATCTTTTTTCAACAGACTCCATCCGTTGATGGCCTAAAATAAAGGCGTAGTGCTATTATTGGTTCGTGTGCTTTTTGTGCTCCAGCAACAGTTCTTTTTTTCAGAACATATTCACCCAACAGATGTTAATATATATAGAAATTGGTATGTTTATATTATAATGCACCTATTTAAAGATGGATCCCCTGACAAAAATGAATTAGTCTGACAGGTAGGTGAGACTGCACTCTTAATCAGATACTTGGAGGAACAAGGCTATATGTAAACACAACTATTGCCAAAGATTATCCTGCATTGATGTCATTGGTGATGCCTTTAGATCCATTCAACTTCTGTGCTTTATCTTTCACCCCATTCTTAATGGATCATCAGGTAAAATGTTACTTTTAGTCCAGACAATGTAGCGGTGTACCAAATATCGCCCCATGGCATCAGCAAAGTAGATGCTTCAAAAGTATTTTCTGTTTCAAGCTTGCTAGGTGGCTACAATTTTGCAACCTGAAAAAAACTGAACTTGAAGATATTACCATTCTGTTCCACACAGCACCAGCAACCTCATACTTATTTGTAGATCTGTGCCATTTTACATTTTGACATGTTTCATGATGGAGTAGTCATTGCTGGCAGACCTAGTCTCCCCTGGCTGCTGATCCCAGAGCACAATATCTGCTGGCATCAGTAATCTTGAAGTCACTTGATTTATTTATTTTTAAGTGTCTTCTTTAAATGCTTAACAGTTCCAGATATGGCTACTGTTAAAAGAGACTGCTGAATTTTGAGACATCTAACACTTACTTGTCCATTACATTGTTAACCTTGGATCTTTGCGACGTTGTGCCCGTCCCTCTTGCAATTTTATATCTGCACATACAGTAAATGTTTTACGAACACACTAAGATATTCTCTATTGTCAAAACCTGATTCATATTTATCCTAATAAAGATGCACTTAACATGATGAAATACAAATACACGTGTGCTGTTTTAGTAGATAGAATGTCCACTACTCTTCAGCGGCAAGCATTACTCCATCCTTTGCTGACTTGGAAAAACACATGCAATCTATTACTCTACCACCAAAGGAAAAGTGAAAAGCAATTTTATTATTTTTTTTATAAAAAAAAATGTGCTTCCTGTGTAGCAAAAGGGCTCCAACTGCAATCCGTTGCACAACTCTATGTCGCATAATGATAATAAATCATCCTTGAATCCTTGATTTTGAATTAGGATCCGACAATAAAATCTGATTTACAGCATTTAATTTGCTGTAACAGGGTCACGGCTAAGGGTCAGGAAGTAGTGCTGCTCCTCTCAATCTAAAAAGAAGTGGTGCCATTTCATGAGGTCCAACATGTAGCCTGCACTCATCCATGTCACGGACAGACATTCTGCTAAAACTGTCCAACTTTAGCACCGACGGTTATTCAAAGCTGAAAATCTCTATACTAATCAAAATCAGTGCAAGACACTTTTGGCATTGACTGTCTTAGAAAGCGCTGTCTTTAATATTTCTATACCTCCGTCTCAACTGTCTTCTGCTTTCTGTCTCTCCTTACACATACTTTTGTAAATGCAGGTTATATGGTATGGCAAGACATGTACAATCCTGCGATAAATTAGCGACTATAAATATGAGCCTACGCTGGTTTTTAAGAGTTAATTCATTTCCTGTGGGCATGGCTGTGTCTCATCTGATTAATGATGGTAATGCCATTGGCATGCAGAGTTGGGTCCCCTGTCACTGGAGATAAATCAGTGGAGCATTGTAAGGCGTCATACCCCAGCTGTGTCCAACATGTTCCCTTTAACTGGCTTCTTGACCTACGACACTATAAGGGGGCGACTGTGGATGAACACCATCATAATTCAAGTACTTTGTTACTCATGAGACAGTGACAGAGAAACTGATTAATGTGCATTGTGGATTCATACCTCAGCATGTTGGATATTTTAAAAGGACTCATTAGCTACAAAACATGGTTCAATATGTGATCAGAAAGAGGACCAGAGCCATATTAATAGTCTGATAATGTCAGCTATATGAACTCCTTGAAGATTTGTAATTCCAGTATTCCACCTTCAGTTACAAAGGAGAGAAAAAAAACTCGACCAAACAAGTATTCGGTCATGTCCTTTGGGTTTGTGAGGAGCCTGGAGGAAATAGGTCATCCACTGTTTCACAAATTAATTCTGAGTCAGACATCATCAGACAAATATCCCTAACAATAATACCCATCTTGGGTGGTGGTACATTACTCATGTCAATATTTGGAACCATTGCAATTAAAACTTCGTTCAGACAGCTTGTCTGCTCTGTTATTTACAAGTGATCAGATCGGCTTGTGTGTCCAGACACCACCAACCTGTTTGCATGCATTCAGGGCCATACACAGGGGTTTTGGGAATACCAAGGTCCACAAAACTAGGGGCATTCAGGGCCTTCTGCTTACAAGATCAATAAGATAATTCACTTCATCACACACACACACACACACACACACACACACATACTGGTGGATATGTAATAGGCGGACTTTTTCGCCATACAGGCCCGGTTGTGGTTTGGATGGACTACCCTTTCCTGAGGTCCCACAGCTTTGGCAGTTCGGTTAAAACACTTCAAAAAATCTGAAAAAAATTCAGCTCACTTTAGATTTCAGATACAACCAAAACAACTTCAATACACAGCAACCTAATTCTATTGTGGTATAGGCAGACATTTCTATTTTTGACAAAAGTGTGACTTATGAGGACCAAAAAAACACTGTTGGGTCTTTAAAGGGACAATAAGCCCGCCCTCCTCATTAACATAAATACACACACCTGACAGGACACAGCATTACTGGAACAGTTAATTTAATATCAAAACTAATCTTAATAGATGACCAAATTGGAGGCATGCAAGTTGGCCACCTCCAGAGTGAGACAGTATGTGTATAGATAGATCTATCTATCTATCTAGAGAGAATCAGCGAGTGCCTGAACCTGGCTTCAATATCTGGCTTTCATTTAACATGAAAAAAAACAAGAGGTGGGGCGCTTTATCATTCAGTCAAGTTTATTAAGTTCAAACTCAGGCCACAGACTTGATTTTTTTGTAAACAACTCTTGACAAACCGAAGAGAACAAGAGAGAGCGACAGAGACAGAGAGAGAGAGACAGCGACAGAGAGAGAAAAAGAGAGACAGCGACAGAGAGAGAAAAAGAGACAGCGACAGAGAGAGAAAAAGAGAGAGAGACACAGACAGAGAGAGAGACACAGACAGAGAGAGAGACACAGACAGAGAGAGAGAGAGCGAGCGAGACAGAGCGAGAGCGAGACAGAGAGAGAGAGAGAGCGAGCGAGAGAGACAGAGAGAGCGAGAGAGACAGAGAGAGCGACAGAGACACAGAGAGCGAGGGAGAGAGACAGAGCGAGAGAGAAAGAAAGAGAGAGAGACAGAGAAAGCGACAGAGACAGAGAGCGAGAAAGAAAGAGAGCGAGAAAGAAAGAGAGAACGAGAGAGAACACATGAACATTAACTTTCCTGCCAAAAAAAACAAAATAACAAAAAAGGATATTTGTTTACAGCTTCTGTGACTGTCTTTTTTCAGCTGTTCCCCGATTCCGAACGAAGTCTCTGACATTTTGCACAGTTCTTTGTTCCAAGACTGGTCCTTCCACCAACTTGCAGTGACTGCATTCGTTCTTGGAGGCCAGGTGACCTTTACGAATGTGATTTTTGAAGTGCCGCATTACTGCTGCAACCTCAGCCTTGGACCACGCTTTCTTTGTCCCTCTTCTGGACCCAGCATCTTTTCCTGGAAGATATACAAAGTAGACAAGACGATCACACAAACAGAAAACAAAATGTATTGGCAAAATGAAGCAATCAAGTACGGACACTTAGGAATATGTTAAGCAGTAAAACTTACAACAAATTACTGTGATAACATCTTTAACATTTTAAAGTGGCTGAACCTTTTTATATTTCAATAGATAACTCATTACAGTGCATGAGGGAAACCATTTCTGTTGTTTTGGTTCTGTACTCTAACACACTAGATTGGAAATTAAAGAAAAAAAACAATGTTGAGTTAAAAGTCTCAGTGAAGCGTATTTACCTTCTATACTGTGACGCAATCTCCAATGAAACAGAATATTTGAGCTGTGTACAGTAACAAGTGGGATCAAATTCTTCACATTTGATTGGACAGCTAAAGAGTGGGCAGGCTTAGAGTTTAGCATGATATGGAGCTACAGAGGACTGTTGGCTTTACACACCTCACCAGTTGGTAGAGAGATGGAAGGGAAACCTTGCAGATTTTGAAACAGCACAGTATCACTACACCGTAGCCAGTACATGCAGATGACCGGTACCTAGAGCTCTCTGCTGAGCCACTGACAACGCAGACCGGCGGAAGTACATTTTCTTCCCACCGATATTCAAATGCACATCTCTTGTTGTCTGTCTCCACATTGTTACCAAGATCAACAAAAAGGTGATATCACTGGTGTGGCTACTTCGTGGCTCAAAGTTTTGTTTGATCGGATACATTTTGAAGACTTCAAACATTTGAAACTGTTTTGCTGAGAAAAGAAAGGGACTTTATGGGGATTTTGATGAAAGTTACCTGGATATTGATATTGTTTTACATATATTTGGCATAGAACAAGAAATAAATGAACAATCAACACTGGAACTTTAATTAAGATCCAATTCACAGTTTAAAAAATTATTGAATTAACATCCACATTGGATTAACAGTGGGAATTGGGCCTGAAAGTTCAATATTGACCTTGAAAATATTAGTCATAATCTTCAGACTATGGTCTGCTCTGGAAAAAGGCAAGCTGTGTTGATTTAGTGTCGGTGCTAGCACAGAGGGGAAAAGCAATGCCACTTCATCCAGCAAAATAAGTGCCAGCATTTCTGGTACTAATAGCTATTTACTACAACGTTTTGTACCTAACGGTTTGTGTCTGTCCTGAGACTGCAGATCGAAAGCAGCGGAATTTGGTAAAATGCATCGGTCTCCTTGGATGAGATTAATGTGTTTTGTACATGAATGATAATGGTTTGTTGCCGTGATAACTTCCTTCTCAAAATCCTTCCATAAAGTATTATTAGCCATTGTGAATGTTATGGCTTCTGATAAACCTTAAAACTATTACTAAAACCCGCTGAAAGCTATTTCCAAGAGTCGAGACAAAACAATAAAAAGTGAGTCAGTCGGTTACTGTATAAATATGTATGGACTACAACATATTTTAAATAGGATTAGTCAAGCCTGCAATTTTCTTACCAGACCAGGAGTCTCTGGTCACAGTGAAAATCAGGGTGAAACATTTAAATGGGTCCAATGAGTGTAGTAGACTCATTCATGTGTGCCTGAAACGGGTAGAATGAAATTCACTATGGTCATGTTATGTTTTAGTTTATAAATAATGATACATTTTTTAACAGATCTGGTATTAGTTATATTTACCACAATCTTCAATCCCATCTTCAATGAATTAAGGGATATAGATAGATAGAGATATATATATTCATACCACTTTTTAAAATATTTATTTTGCATTTTTCTTGAAAGTGAACTTTAGCGTGAACTACTTGGGCGCTCCTCACTCTTTTTAAATCGTATGTCTTCTCATTTTGCCTTTTCTTTCTTCTATACCTTGCATCAATGCCTTTTTGTGTCTAATGTAACTACTTTAAAAGGTGCTCTACCATCAAACTTGGCTTACCTTCAGAGAGAGGGGCGGTCTCAGTTACTGTGGATGACACTGTTCCTGCTAAACACACAATTTCACAATACTTTAGTTTCAAATTGAATTTAAAGAACATTTGGTGAACAGCGACAAGTATAAAGTGAGGGAACCTACCTGAATCTTCAAAGTCATGGACCTGCTCTGTGATTGTAGAGTCAGATGTAGCATCTACAGGCTCGCTAGTTCCAAACTCTGATGCTCTGCCTGCTGTGCCACAGTTATCGGATTCGCTCCCACTGTCCTCGTCTTCAGTGCCGCTGAATGCAATTTCATCTGGAAAATAGTATTAGTAGTTCTCGCATGAAAAGCTGCACATAAAAACAAATCAAAGTTGGAAATATTTTTGCTTATTATATGGCAGCATATATAAAATTTAAAACAGTATCAGGTGTGTTGTAAGTGTTAATTTCTTTACAAACCGTCCACTTCAAGCTCATCCAGTGATTTTCCCTGCATGCTGGAAAGATTCCCTTTCTCCATCGATAAAAGCAGTTTGGAAATCTTGGCCAGTTGTGTTGTGGGAACTGATAATCTGTAGAAATCCCGGTGAACACGGATGTCGTGACCCATGAAATCTGCAACCTGATCAAGTTCATTGTTTTTCAAATTAAGGACTTGTGAGAGTGTGGCGACGTGTTTCCTGAGCTGTGTCGACCTGAGGTACTCGGGGTGCTTTGCTCCACACTCGCTTGCATAAACACGCAAACAGTCCTGTCCCCTGTAGTGGCTCATCGAGTTGGGTATCGCAAACAGGAAGACATTTGTGGCACAAACACCACAATCTGTTCTTTTACTGGTAAGGAGTGACAGAGCATCCATCATGCTTGGTGTGAGCAGAACTGCAACCTTTCTGCCCCTTTTTCCCATGATTTCGATTCGGCTGAAATAGTTGCACAGTCTCTGTTCAGTCTTCGACAACCCCATGGCAACATCTTCATGAAGCTTTGTATCGTCTCTTTCATGGAAACTTTTGAGGCGCATTTTTGAAACCTCCCCAGCACGTCTTCGATTGAACACAATGATTTGTGTAAGTGTACTCTTTGCAAGTTGAGCATAGTTCTGAGTACTGGTCTTCTCCTTCAAGTTGCAAAAGGCAGTTTCTGCAGACTTCTCGAGGTGCCGATGAAGGCTCTGAACATCTTCAGTGAAGGGTAATGTTGATGGCTTGTTATATTTTGCGTCACTCAGTGTGTTCAGGGCACTGTGAGACACCATCTCAGACCACTTGGTGGTGTACAGCTTCTTGAACATGTCAGTGGACTTGATCAGTTCTTCATCTTCTGCCATGAGGCCCCTACAATGAACAATGTCACAGATTTTCTGAAGTGCATGTCCCAATTTCAGCGCGAGGCTTGGTCTTGCGTATGAGTGTTTTTCTTCATCAAAACCTGAAACTTTCTTTACAGCTTGCACAACCCTCTGGAAGTTAGCAGGTTTAACAGCCTCCTCTAGGTTATGTACAGAGAAGTCTTCGCGCAGACATAGCAACAAACGCCCCACTTCACGGAGCTTTTGTCGTATGTACTCATACTTGGTAGGATCTTGTCCATGTTTGTTATAGAGTGACTGAGCTAAATTAATAATGGTGAGGTCATTTCGCACAACTGAGGCAACCGCATCCTGTTTCATGACACTAAGGATCCTCCACACTCCACTTGAGATCTGCTGACAGAGTGCAGATTCTTGAGCTTCAGCCAAAGCCAGTACTTTGGTTCTCCCAGGTTCTTCATCTTTGTTTTCTGGCTTAAAGGGACATCTGCGGGCATGTCTCCAAAGTTCCTTACGAATGTACATGCCTTGACAGTACATACAGTGAATAAACTTTCCAGCCAGTGCTTTAGCCTTTGGTTTTCTTTTCACTTTCAGTGGTCCTGTTCCATCTTGTAAAACTTTAGTGTTGTGTCTAAAATTTCCCTTATTCCTCATCTTTTCTACTAATATCTTGCGATCTTTTGAGTGCTCAGGGAGGGAAAATGCTTTTACAATTTCAGCATGTGTCTTGTGTGTTTTCAAATGGCGGGAAATTTTGCTTTGTGGCTTACCACAAACATAACAGTAATTCTTTTTGGTCATAGTCAGATGTGGTACTTGTTGTTCGTGAAGCGCAACTTCACACTTTTCCTTTGTTGAGTCTTTGGTAGGATTCAATGAATCAGATGTTTCAGCAGCATTGGCAACCATGTGATCTTCAAGAGGTGGGAAACCTTTTACTGAAGTGGACACAACTGGGACGCTCGTGTCTGACCCATAAGATGTTCCAACATCAGGTAGTACTGGTTTTACTTGAATCTGTTCGGCTTTCAACTGACTAGGCATAATGGGGATGCTTGCATCTGAATCATCATCTTCTGTTTCTGAGTCTGGTATGTATTCCTCATCGGACATGCACTTATCATCATCTGATATTTGATCCAGAAACTGGTAAGAAAACAAAGGATTTCACATGATGATGGACAGCTACAGACAGTTAAGAGTTCAGCAAACCATATGTGCTCTGTTTTCTGTGTCCAACTCACCTGTGATGAGTATTGGAAGTTATCATTTTTAATTCTTCTGAGGCAGGATTTATGCCAGACTCCTGAACAACCTGTAAGACATTTTGAATATACAGTACAAAGTTTCAATACCACATGTTTATTCAAAAAGTCTCCCTTTTAAAGAGATAATTGATGCCCATGTTTGCACTTGTAAGTGTAATAACAGGTGCATTGGAGAAAAACCTCTAGCATTAAAACATAACAAATCTTGTCAGTGCCAATGAAGCAAAATAAAACACCTTTAAGTAATCTGAATGATATCCCACACTCTTAACTACTTCAACTTCATCATAACACATGTTTACACATCCTACAATTTTGAGAACTAGTTGATATATTAGCCTATGTTGTGAACCAAGGATTATTTGTCATCAGTGTTTCATTGTTGAATGGTTTGTACATTAGAACAGCAAATATACCGACCCAATACCCTAAGACAAACTCTGTACCAATTCAATAAATATCTCACCTCTGCATTCATAGCCAATCCACTTGTAGGAGGATACAGGTCCCACACAATGAACACACTTGTCCAAGGAGGATATTGTTGCGCACACCAGGCGATGATTTTGACACTGTTAAAATTAAGTATAATTTATTTCTGACAGTTTTACATTGACATCTACTAAGTTGACTACATTTTCCAATTGACCTTCTGAATCAGAATTTTCTTTTAGGAACTGTAATTGTTCCATATACACCATATGAGGCAACTGCACTTACACACACTAATGAAACATGATTTCATGTTTTTCATAAATAATGTAATTAAACTTAAGTTTACCTTTTCAACCCTGTGGAGGGGATCAAGTTGTGGACATGTTTGAGTCAGGCCATCCTCAGAGGTCTCAATCTTGTCAGTCGCTTCACTCTCAGCAGTCTCAATCAGCTCACTCTCAGTTATCATCTGTAGCAGGCAAAAAAGGAGGACAATGAACAGAGAGAAACTGTAATGTACCATTACAGACACTATTTGGAGTTTTAATGAGAGAAACAATCCTACTGTTGCTAAAACTATGTTATGGACACCAAACATTTCCAGAGGCATTTCCTTATCAAGACCCTGAAAAAAAGGTCTTATCATATCTATATTTGTTGAAGACTGGGTGCTTCTTGTGTAACATTATGTGGAAGTTATGACTGTTTTTGCCTTCATAGTTCTTATATTAGCTGTGATTGATTAGTTAAACAGATATACATATCACATGCAGGTTGTGCAAATATTCTTAAAAAACAAAGTGCTTGACACACACACAAACAATACTGACTTACACTTGGACAAGCATTTAATGAGATGGCTGTCCCAATAAAACATACGACAGTCAGGCAGCTGCATACACACACAACCATCATATTGGTATATTTAGACAATATCTCATGTCCTCATATACCACCCGTCTCTATAAACCATGAGAGGAGACTACACACACACACACACACACCCACCCAACATATTGGTATATTTAGACAATATCTCATGTCCTCATATACCACCCGTCTCTATAAACCATGAGAGGAGACTACACACACACACACACACACACACTAATGAAACATGATTTCATGTTTTTTCATAAATAATGTAATCAAACTTAAGTTTACCTTTTCAACCCTGTGGAGGGGATCAAGTTGTGGACATGTTTGAGTCAGGCCATCCTCAGAGGTCTCAATCTTGTCAGTCGCTTCACTCTCAGCAGTCTCAATCAGCTCACTCTCAGTTATCATCTGTAGCAGGCAAAAAAGGAGGACAATGAACAGAGAGAAACTGTAATGTACCATTACAGACACTATTTGGTGTTCAAAACATAGTTTTAGCAACAGTAGGATTGTTTCTCTCATTAAAACCCCAAACATTGTCAGAGGCATTCCCTTATCAAGACCCTGCAAAAAAGGTATATCTATATTTGTTGAAGACTGGGTGCTTCTTGTGTAACATTATGTGGAAGTTATGACTGTTTTTGCCTTCATAGTTCTTATATTAGCTGTGATTGATTAGTTAAACAGACATACATATTACATGCAGGTTGTGCAAATATTCTTAAAAAACAAAGTGCTTGACACACACACAAACAATACTGACTTACACTTGGACAAGCATTTAATGAGATGGCTGTCCCAATAAAACATACGACAGTCAGGCAGCTGCACACACACACAACCATCATATTGGTATATTTAGACAATATCTCATGTCCTCATATACCACCCGTCTCTATAAACCATGAGAGGAGACTACACACACACACACACACACACACACCCACCCAACATATTGGTATATTTAGACAATATCTCATGTCCTCATATACCACCCGTCTCTATAAACCATGAGAGGAGACTACACACACACACACTAATGAAACATGATTTCATGTTTTTTCATAAATAATGTAATTAAACTTAAGTTTACCTTTTCAACCCTGTGGAGGGGATCAAGTTGTGGACATGTTTGAGTCAGGCCATCCTCAGAGGTCTCAATCTTGTCAGTCGCTTCACTCTCAGCAGTCTCAATCAGCTCACTCTCAGTTATCATCTGTAGCAGGCAAAAAAGGAGGACAATGAACAGAGAGAAACTGTAATGTACCATTACAGACACTATTTGGAGTTTTAATGAGAGAAACAATCCTACTGTTGCTAAAACTATGTTATGGACACCAAACATTTCCAGAGGCATTTCCTTATCAAGACCCTGAAAAAAAGGTCTTATCATATCTATATTTGTTGAAGACTGGGTGCTTCTTGTGTAACATTATGTGGAAGTTATGACTGTTTTTGCCTTCATAGTTCTTATATTAGCTGTGATTGATTAGTTAAACAGATATACATATCACATGCAGGTTGTGCAAATATTCTTAAAAAACAAAGTGCTTGACACACACACAAACAATACTGACTTACACTTGGACAAGCATTTAATGAGATGGCTGTCCCAATAAAACATACGACAGTCAGGCAGCTGCATACACACACAACCATCATATTGGTATATTTAGACAATATCTCATGTCCTCATATACCACCCGTCTCTATAAACCATGAGAGGAGACTACACACACACACACACACACCCACCCAACATATTGGTATATTTAGACAATATCTCATGTCCTCATATACCACCCGTCTCTATAAACCATAAGAGGAGACTACACACACACACACACACACACTAATGAAACATGATTTCATGTTTTTTCATAAATAATGTAATTAAACTTAAGTTTACCTTTTCAACCCTGTGGAGGGGATCAAGTTGTGGACATGTTTGAGTCAGGCCATCCTCAGAGGTCTCAACCTTGTCAGTCGCTTCACTCTCAGCAGTCTCAATCAGCTCACTCTCAGTTATCATCTGTAGCAGGCAAAAAAGGAGGACAATGAACAGAGAGAAACTGTAATGTACCATTACAGACACTATTTGGAGTTTTAATGAGAGAAACAATCCTACTGTTGCTAAAACTATGTTTTGGCCACCAAACATTTCCAGAGGCATTCCCTTATCAAGACCCTGAAAAAAAGGTCTTATCATATCTATATTTATTGAAGACTGGGTGCTTCTTGTGTAACATTATGTGAAAGTTATGACTGTTTTTGCCTTCATAGTTCTTATATGGGAAAAGTATAGATAAACTAAAGCAAGACAAGCTAACAAATGCTACAGAGAAGTGGATACAAACTGCAGGTTAGTGTTGTGGAAGATGTCGGTCTGAGGAATGTTCTCAAGGTGCGTTCGCGTCACGTTTGGTGTGAACGCAGCTTTAGGATCGCAACGAATGACGTCACGTATGAGCCTCAAGACGCACAGTCACAAGAAGAATGCACGAGTTGTGTTAAAGTAAAATTTGGACTACCTTGCATCTCCACGGCCAGTCTGAGTCACCATAATTATAGGTGATCTCCTCTCCTTGACTGATGTCTCGTGCTGCAAACAAACACAGATGGGGCTTCCCTTTGATGGTTACGTACTTCATCTTGCCATTAGGGTTTCGATTATCGTCGTTTACAAGCCTTCCAAGCGACCCATCCTCTTTTGCTGCATCAATGCTACAAAAATACAAGTGAATATTAGTTTCACAACAGTAAATATATAAAATAAAGGCAATGTGTCATTTAATTTTGATTGGACTAAGCATTGACATAATACGCACCACCATAGTTTGCCATTAAAATGGAACTCAAACATGAAAACCTTAAGGCTGTTGTGGTAGATTCTCTGTCTCCGCTCACATTCTTGCTTGCTTATCAGTTCACCTCTATATTCTAAGAGAAATTCTCCCTTTTCAAATGGAGTACAGGTGAAGATGCCGCGACCTATTTCATACACAGAAAAATATCCGTCAAGTTTATTCATACTTAAATCATGATTACAAAATCAGAACATTCAACTTACCTTTGAAGGCATTGATGTATTTGACATCAAGTCCCACTTTGTCCGCTCCAGTGTCAGTGTAGAATTTTGCATCATCCTTTGGATTTATACGTCTTCGCCGTTGCATATTTTTTGCTGAAATTACCAAAGAAGATGGTTGTCAGGATTATCATCTTTATTTGTAGAACATGCATGTTCAGAAAACATTGTATAGCCATTTAAACCAGTAATATACTGGGATAAAGGTGAGGAAGGCCAGCAGCGTGCTGGGGTGTCCACTGGATACTGTGGAGGTGGTGGGAGACAGGAGGATGATGGCGAAGCTCTCATCCCTGATGAGCCACACCTCCCACCCCATGCAGGACACTCTCGCAGCTCTGCACAGCTCCTTCAGTCTCCCCGCTGCTGTCAGGCTGCACAACAAACTGCTCTCGGTGGACCACTAACACACTGAACACGAACACTGAACACGAACACTTTAATTCATTCACCTGGTGCAATATCTTATCTAATCCGTGCAATATCCAATATGTTTAAGTATTTACCTGATCCGTCTGTATATTCTGTATATACTGGTATATTTAATACTCTTCTTTACCGTCTTATTTTATTACTGTTTTACTGTTTAGTTTATTATATTAATTGATTTGTATCTTTTATTTTATTTACTTGTGAGCAATGCTGCTGTAATCCTGTAATTTCCCCACTGAGGGACGAATAAAGGATTATTTTATCTTAAAAAATATGAAGAAAATGCATAACTGCTCCATTCATATTTGTAATTGACACTGCTTCACTTTTTAAGAATATCATTAGACCATCTAAGATTAACTGTCCTCTCTGCAGGCACAGAGTAAACGCACTATCGCACTATTATCATATTGGATAACCCGGACCACCCTCTCCACCAGCTCCTGCAGGGACAGCGGAGCACTTTCTCCAACAGACTCATGCAGCTCCGCTGTCACAAGGACAGATTCAGAAAAACATTCATGCCCTCTGCCATTAGACTTTATAATAAAACACTCGCTCGCTAGCTCGCTAACACGCTAGTTTGCGCTCGTTCGCTAGCTCGTGCGTTGTCATTGTTAAGGCCAGTGTTGAGCCACATCGTGTGTCAGCTAATGTTCGCTACATCGTCTGTCAGCTAATGTTAGCTTGTTCGCTAATGCTAGCTAGCACACCACATGACTCAACTGCCCTTAAAAATCACAAAGCATGCCATCATATCTCACCTCACACTGTCTCATCTCCTCCAGTCTCACCTGTTGCGAGCTCCGTTTTATACATACAAATAAAAATGCTTACCTGGTGGTGGTGTCTAATCCTCCATGAGTCCATGCGTCTCTTCCATGCCTGTCTGTGATTAAAGGGCTCCTTGGACTTGATGTCCGTAACGTTACATCGCTCCGACGTCCCTCCCTCGCGGGAAAACCAGGACGTGACGTCCCTACGTCACTCCGACGTACCTCGACGTAAAACCAGCCCGCGAAATTTAACTTGTGTATCAAAATGTGTATGAAACTGCACCAGCATGGTCAAGCCGATAGCAGGCGCTGTTCTATACACAGGGATACACAGAAATCAGGTCAACTGGTAAAGGTGGACTTAAGAGAATGTATGTTATTTAGACACTTATAAGGCGTTTACACTCTTTGTTTTATGAGGATCAGAAATCAGGGCTGCTGGTAAAAAAGGACTTTCCACGAAAAAGAGATTGTATGTTATTTAGACACTTATAACGGAGTTTACACTCTTTGTTTTATGAGGACCTCAGCATGGTCCGCATATACCAACTAAGTTCTCATAATGCTGGTGTGTAATCAGGTGAACAGTCCAGCCATAACATATCCACAGACACACACACACACACACACACACACACACACACAATGGCAGTGTATAGAAGAGCATGTCAGCAAGCTTGCCATTGTAAAACATCTTTGCTTCACTAACGTAAAGATATTTTTCATTTCCGAGAATTATTTCATCGGAAAAAATACCAAGGTCCAGACCTTGGTGACCTCAACGGTGGGTATATCCATGCATTGGTTGCTCTGCTAAGGCGATTGTAATCAAATTTCGAACAATCTCCAAATGGGGTTTGGATTTATCTATTATTTTTTTATTTTGCTGACCAGACTTTCTAAAATCAATCTAGATACAACATGGGTATGCCAAAACACATTTGGGCTGGCTTTATACAGTGAGGCAAAGAGCAAGTATATGGAGGTCCAGGTGGTGTACGGTCTCTCGGACCAACTACGGATCATAAAATGAATAGAGTAGTCCCTCAACCAGGATTACCACGGTGTACAATGTATTTTTTAAGCCTACAAACATTAAAAAATTGAAAATATCAACATTGTCTGCCAACAGAATTGACAATAGATGGTTGGAACAATCTGAAACCACCTGATAGTTCAAAATAGATCACCATGTTCCAACATGGTATCTTTGAGAACTAAAGACATTTCACACAACCATTCATTTAAGACCAACCCTCTTCAAGATCAAAAGCTGCACATTACCTACCTTTGCAGTTTCAGGCGGCTTTATTCTTCACCAAAAGGATGTGCTCAGAAAAATGATGTTCCCACTCGGGATAATTAGTTAAAAAGCGTTTGCTGATTTGGGGAAATTGTACGAGAATGGAAAGTGGCGAGGAGCTGTGTAAATGATGAAAAAGCTGCATTTGTAGGTGCATGCAAATGCAGTTCACAAGAAGATCATGTGGAATCAAAACTTGATACTTGATAGATATTGATGGCACAAAATGTGTCTTCAAACGTGATAACAAATTTCAAGAACTTATCCGGTTCATGAACCATTCAAAACACAGTACTCCCACAGCCACATTTTCAATGAACTATGCATGGCCATGGAGGCCGAACACGCATACTAAATGTTCCACACAGAATCCACTGGCTGTCAGAGAGCAGAGTAATTTGTGTATGAATTGAGGATGAAACACATTCTCTCCTTTTAGCTGCAAGGCCAACTCAATGTTTTTTCGACATTCGCAACATACTTCAGACTCTCTAGGTCTCACTGTCACAGGAAAACAAAGAAGTCAAAATGATTGGCTGTTTTCACAAAGGGAGGTCCGTTTGAAAGTTTGACAAAGAAAAAGTCCATTGAAAATCTGTGTGCACATAATTCTATACTTTTATATTTTAAAATGAACCACTTACCGACTCAATAAATAGCTGTGTTGGAGCAGTGATGCCCCTGAACCAAGTGAGGTAGAAATTCGGGTCCACTTTATCTAAAAAGGGACTAAGTTGCTCCATGTGACCAGTGATGAGTACTTGGATATTATAGTAAAGTAAAAAAAAAACGTGTCATTATGATATAGAATTCTACTGTTATATTAAAGAAAACTGAGCCTACAACATAAATTGCATTAAATGTCCACACTAAACTTGTGAAACATTATCAACAACCCTTATGCCCAAACCAAGTTCCACTAAATGAGTGCTATGCAGTCGTAAACAGCAGAAAGCACAGATGCATTTTAATGAAGGTAGAAGTTCCTCAGTGAACGTAGAATTCACTGCCGGAGGATCCACCATGAGCATTTAACAACATGATCTCAGAAATACACAAAGACAACCACCTTTGATCAGCACATTATGTGGTGGCGGCTCGTAATGTGCTAAATTACGCGTCGGCACCATAAAAATAATCACCGGTCTCGTGGTTGAACATCCTGTGTTTGTTTGTTTGCTGGTTTGATGCTCTCCGGGTGCCGCGGGAACACAAGCAGCTTCTTCACTGCCGCAGCCGCGGAAATCCTTTATTTTCTAAGTTCATTCTCACATAGTTTATCAGGACTTTTGTTTGGATGTGTCTTAACACATAGAAATGCAATATTTGAGTTAATACAAGATGAGATATTATGGAAGAATACTTAATTATTTTTATATACTCAAAAAAGTACAAGTCACCTCGAAAAAAACGACTTTGTTATCATATTCTATCTCATTAAAATTGTTGTAATTAAGTTTTTATTTCACACTATTTTACTACTATTAATGTAATTGTATTTTTTAATCTATTACATAACATTTTTTAAATTCGTATTGCCTTGTTAGTCTGAAATTGTTAAATTATTGAGTCGCTTTTGCACAGTCTGTTGGTCTCACAATTATAATCTGCGATACAAAGAAAAATCTAAAATTCTCAAAGCATGATTCAACCAAACTTATGAACAATGTAATTGTATGAAGACTTAAACATTGGAACTGGTTATGAATGAAATGCTGCTAATATCCCATAACACTTCCAAAATAGATGAATCCATCCAAAATAATCCAACAGTAGTAAACTACTCTGTTCACCTCCTTGTGAAATGAATATCTATATACATGTGAAGACCCTAATCCCACTTAATTTATCTCTTTTGTCATTCCCTCCTTCCTAAATAATAAATAAATAAGTGGGGAATCAGAGTCGACTTGGTATACTTTATTAGCGTAAGAGGCTTATCGTCAGCATATCACTCAGTATGATATAATCTTCCAGTTCTGGGTACCAACGAAACTGACAATGAATATGAAAAGTAAAGAAGGATTCGAAAAAGTTGCAGAGGACCATAAAGCCTTCAGCTGCGTGGTTGATTGAAAATGACAGAAACATCATGAAAAGTTCATGCAACAAGTACAGCTTGACAGTCTGTGCAGTTATGAATGTCCACGCTGGGGGAGGGACTGGGAAAACATCTATCCCACCTTAACGTAAGGCAATGAATCAAGGATTACTCTCATCCCACACCAACCCCCCTGATTACGGTTCATAATAAATTGATATTGTAAGGAAAGATTAATTTATATCTATTTACCAGTGTATTCATCCCTATGCCAAAGGAAAGTGAAGCTTCACAATATTATGGACGTATCATGTCAACTCCTATTTTATAGCTTCAATACGTCTTTACCTCTTGCTTGCTGCTTCAATTAGCCACTCATCACTGTATCGATCCTATTTCACAATAACTGTGGTATTCAATGGCGATCAGTTCATTTACAATTGTGATAATTTGCTTTAAAAAGTGTTGGATTGACCGATCAACCAGCAGTCCTTGCCATCATTGGAGCTACAACAACGGCATAACTCCAGACATTAAGCTTTGATTATCTGCTGTCGAGACACTATAACTGTTGTTTGTATCATCTTGATGATTTATCAATATATTTGATTTAATTTAATAAAGCTGTTGTGCACACCCGCATTACTCTGTTCAGTGAAAATGAGTCTTGGGCGAAGGTGAGTTATAACGTTATCATGATGTGTTCACATGTATTCTCATGAAATGTAGTGTTGGTAGGAAACTTGAATACACATTACCTCTAATAATACTAATTAAAAATACTAATGACAAGATTTATTTTAATCCATAAAAATACAACCTTCTGTTTCCTAATCATTTGAATTGTGTGTTTTTATGAAGAAGACACAAACACAGGAAATTACTAAAACAAAATAAAAGGATAATATTTAGAATGTTGGATGGTTTACTCTTCAGAGCGGCTGAAATGATCTTTTTTGGGACGGTGGCAAAAAAAAAAAAATAGTCTGGAGCTTTGTAGACCAGCTGCTATAATCAAACAAACAAAGGGATCTGTATCTGCCAATATGGATCATTAACGATTGTGCTGATCCCATCCGTGACTCTGATCCACGATACAATCCGAACCGTGAGTTTCATGATCCGTTGCAACACCCTGGATCCTTTTATACCAACTGCAATAACAAAACAAAACAAAACTCGGCCATATTGATACGGCTCACACAGCTTTGTGATTGGTTGCATCCCCACCACCAGGCCGGTCACATGGTCAGGCACAGCACATTTTGAAAGCTTGCCCCATTTCCCAGAAAGGAGAGTGCATGCCTTGATTATAATTAAGTAAAGACAGACAGCCTGCCTGCAGACTGTATTGGATAGGCATTTCATATTTTATTTATATATTTCATGTGCTGACTTGTGACTTTTTTACTTTAAGAACTGAGCAGCAGACAGAGTGGGGTTGTATAAAGGCAATTAAACATTGATTGGAGATGAAATAATGATAACTTAGGACATCTTCTCCACAGGGTCTCATAAATGTGTGTGTGTGCGTGTTTCTAAATGTTCTATGATTGAGAAAGCAAAATGCCATTATGGAAACATAGAGGAAGGACACATCTCCCTCATTTCACCAGTCCCTCACTCACTTCGAAAAAAGTAATTCTCAAAAGGAGAGAGGCTGAGTCATAGTACCATATTCCATAATTGGTGTTACAAGGCATCAACCTGTTTGTAAGAGGGGAAAAAAAAGGCAAAGACATTGGTGTGTGCGCTTGTTTTCTAAAGAGAAACGGTGACGAAAGAATAAAGCGAGAAAGAGGAGTGGCTGAGAATAACTCTCCAGCAACAGTGAGTCACTCAGCCTCAATGGGAAACTTCACAGAGGTGTCACTTCTTTGCCTGGGCTCAGACCTCTCTATCATCCTTTGTTTGGCCTGTTCCTGCAGCACGATATCAATTTGTCTCGATGGCCAACAGTCCCCTGGAGATGTCTCCTGCAGACAGCAGGCCGCGCCAGCCAAGGTGCCTGAGTGGTCTGGCACAGAAGTCAAAACGGTACATAGACATTGTATGCAGTCCCCCTTTCGAAAAGGAATGGTATGGGCCCATCTCATAGCTGTGAAAACAATGCCATACATACAATTAACCCCTTGTCAAATACTTATAACGACACACTTCCTCAATAAAAGCATAATACAAGGATGGTTATGGAATGATTTGTTTCCGATTACTTTCTCCCGTAGCGACAAAAATCACAAAATACATGTTTTGAAATCGCTTTTTCTATTACGCTGTAAGACAGCACACCACGGGACACCAAACCCACGGGTGTTTTTATCTACAAGTAAAATCGAATGCAGCCAGAAGATGTTAAAGGAGGCTGTAATAAAATCAGATCTGATGGCTTAATGTATTAGGTGAAGTCTTGTATGTAACCGTATCCATTTAGCACATCCAAAGACGTCTCCCAGTGAACAGGATGTCATTTGTTTAGCTTTTCTTTGTGAGAACAAACAAGTGTGATGCACCACATGTATTAGTCAAGACAGCTACGCTCACAGAAGATCACTAGCGCCACTCATCCAACCTCTACCACATACTAGCCACCTGTCGGTCTGCGTTAGCTCTCCGATGTCAACCCCATGCGTTCTTTCCTGAGCACCACCAGCACCTCCCACAGAGCAGCCTGCGGGGGTCTGAGATGTAATCTCCCCCCGCTTTCCCTTCCGTAGTTGTCCCCAATTGTGGCCCGGCCATGCGTTTCTGAAGCTACGGTAAAACCTGCTCTCGTGTGGTTTCTTCACCACCGATTGTGATCAGAGGTCTGTAAAGTGGATTTCTACTTCACCTGGATTCATTTGACTGGTGCATCGATTCGTATCTGAGCCCAAAGCAGCTTCGGATGCGGTGATGGGTGGGTGAATGAAACACCACATGTGCCCATGCGAGTGTATGCATCTGCGTGTGGGTCTCCAATAAAGCATAATGACTGTAATGTGTTGAAGCGATTGACTTTGCTTGCATGGTCTAAGACCACTACTTTATTATTCTGGAGGTTTAGTTGGAAATAAATGAGTGCACTTACAATTCCGTTTAAGATATTAGCATTCCTTTTTCTGTTTTATAATACACAAAAACACACTGGTGTCTTGCCAGCTAACGATACATCATTGTTCCATTTCCTGCAACTTCGTCATGAGAGGATCTGTTGTGCCCAGAGTCGATGACTCACAAATGCATACATTCATTGTTATATCTTCCATTTTAAACCAACAAAAAACTATTTTCTTTAATGTCATTCAATAGGATAAAACCTCCTTCCTCTCCATCTATCTATCTATCTATCTATCTATCTATCTATCTATCTATCTATCTATCTATCTATCTATCTATCTATCTATCTATCTATATATATATATATATATATATATATATATATATATATATATATATATATATATATATATATATATATATATATATATATATATATATATATATATATATATATATATATATATATATATATATATATATATATATATATATATATATATAAATATATGGGTTTTCAGAGCCAACACTAATACTAATCTCAAGCAAATCTCTCAAAAACAATTTCGGAATCATCATACATATTGCTGGGCTCCGCAGAGCGGACTGAAGAAAGTGATTAAATATGCATTAGTGTTAATAGATGCTCAATGTTTTCAGAAGTCTCAAATGATGAAGGTCTGAACGTTAGATAATCTGTCATTTAGTAGAATTAGACTCTCTCTCACATGAATAGATAACATGTGACCACTCACCGCATTAGATGGACAAGGTGTCGTATATGTTGGAAAAGTATGTACCTGCTCACTGGTGGTGGCCATGCAAATAGTTTGGGTTTTATGGAGGATTCTGCAACTGAGACTTTTGCTGCCAACAGAGACACATTGAGTTGAATGGAATTACTTTTTGCTGTTCAAAGCATTGAAAAGGTGCTTAAAAGTTCAAAAACAGAAACAATGCCCCGGTTCCTCTGGATGATTCAGTCCTCAATGTCAACGGTTTCCATTAGAACTACTCCTCCACTACGCAAATCAAAAACAGTATTTGCATGGCCTTGTTTAATCTGAGATTCAACTTTGGTAAGCTCCATTCTAATTATGTTGTCTTCCTTCTCCTCTTATTGTGGCATTATTGTAAAGTGACACATGAGCCGTTCAGTCAGAAGTGCTGACTTTGAGCAATTTCTGTTTCCCCATTCCTCTACAAGGTGAAGGAGGTCTCCAGTGCTGAAACCGCATCTACTAGAGTGACTTACAGGAGTCCTGTGTTTAAATGGTTTCAGACAGGACGGCTTAGCAGAGCAGAAAGGAAATGCGCTGGCAGAACTGTCTATTGCTGAACAAACGTGGGTCTTGTGCTGCACGTGCAGATTAAAAGGGCTAAATAGACGCTCCAACATTCAAT
Source organism: Melanostigma gelatinosum (assembly GCF_949748355.1). NCBI lineage: Eukaryota > Metazoa > Chordata > Actinopteri > Perciformes > Zoarcidae > Melanostigma > Melanostigma gelatinosum. The sequence continues at coordinate 6,715,810 of NC_136651.1, forward strand.
GGATTCGTCATACGAGTTCAGTCATTTGAAAAGAAGCAAACATTTATTCTGTAATTGATAATTGTTGAACACATTTTAGGCATAAAATGCTCCTCTAGGAGGCATTTACATCACGTTTACAGACACACTTTGGTAGATGTCACAAATCATCTTTTCAAAAATGCGGATAGCTAAGGAACAAAGTATTCAGCTTGAGGAAAAGGACAAAAAAACTAAAAGAATATTACATGGCCCATGTCACAATGTGGATGAGGTCACCATTACAGACCACTAAATTATGCAGCAGCCCCTGAGCCATCCAGTGAGTGAAAGAAAAGCTGTTATATACACAAAACCTGGGACTACAGATGTAGATGTAGGAGCTTACCAGACCCTTGAAGTGATCTGTAACCAAAAGCAGTCTTATATGGAATAAAGGGTACAATTGTGAATATAATGGGAAGAGGCATTAATGAAACACAATTAACAAGGTGAGGTACAAATAAGAGCTAATAAATAGCACTTCTAGCAATTTTTCTGCTTTTTGTATCATAGATACTCAGTTTTCTGGGCAATTAACTGAGACCTCAAACATTTATGAATCATCATCATTTTGAGTCATCACTGATCTCTCAATCTCTCATAAAAGCGTGTCTGAAGGACGCGACTCTTGACTTTAGCAGTTGTACTTTTCAGATGCATGTTATACACATTTTACGGCTGAATCTTTTTTTATGAAATGCATTAAGAAACACAACATATCAGACCCTACCTGACTGAGTCTGCTTCATCATTAGGGTTTATTATACCCTCCCTTGTGGGCGTACGAGTTCCACCGTTTGAAAAATAAATGTTCGCTTGCAAACCAGTGCAACAATTTCCCATGCGTGGTGGTGACAACCATATATCGAGACTACCACAGTGGTTCCAACATTGGGCTGATTGCCAGAACCCCAAATTCTGTTCTAAACGCCATGTTCCTCAAGCTGCACGTAGTGTAGTCATGACAACACAAACTAAAAAAATAATATGGCAAGAAGTCTGTTTTGTAATATGGAGAAGAACACCATGAGGCAGATAAAGAGTAATTACAGGCACACCATGCTAAGCAAACAAGGCCCGTAGGGTATCTCTTCAATATCACAACTTCTATTAATGGTTGGAACCGAACCACACGTTTATTCAATGTCAATTACTGCATGTGAGGCAGATTGTGATCTAAGTTGTATTGCAATCAATGCCTTGTAAACGTCGGACTTCATTTCAGCCACCTTCAAAATCTTTACTTTATTTTTGTGGATTTCATTGTGAATTATGCAAAAGTAAAATTTGATTTAAGATCATAACTGAGAGGAAGTACATACAATATCTATCCACGGCCTTGCAAATTGAAATTGCCATTCGCCTACTTATTAAATAAAACAGGAAGTGGGTTCTCCGCTGGATCTAAATCATGAAGCAGGCAGCAACACATGGCTCGCCAGCTAAACTGATTGTTTTGTTTAATGGCAGCCAAGGCAAACAAATCAAAGACGTTCACATAAACTAAAGTGATTTAAATGAGAGAACGTCAACGCTTCATTTATCAACCTGTCAACCCTGAAAAGTCCAAGAAAATGAATGAATGCCTTTCTGGCATTCTCGGTCCTGCCACATCCTGGAAGGGTTGTTATGGCTCCAATGGTCTTATGGCAGAACATATTTTTTCAGCAAATGTAGAACTCTCTGAAGTAAATAAAAACCATTTTCTATATTTGTATTGACCATGCAGCCAAGATATCATCAGACCACTTTCACAAGCCTGTTTGACTTAAAATGGTTAACCGTTTGCAAGCCAAAGGAAGTGCCATGATTGTGACATGATTGTGACATGACTGAGGCACCTTCGCCCCTACAACTGGAGAGTATATATGGACATTTACGAGTGGTTTCTAATGGGCGTCTCTGCCACAGTGACAGCTTATTACAGCCCATCCAGTACTCATAGGAAGAGTCCATAAAAACACACAACACATCATTAGGAATCTGTCTGACCTTAGCAAGGATATGGCCTCGAGACCAATCAAATGGCTTCTGCCAGTCAGTGCCATATGTGCAACATCACCATGAAGCAGCCGATTTGATCGGTACTATCAGTATGGCACACTGAGTGATTAAGATTAGTTAGCTGTGAGTGCCTAGGTGCACACTGTATGAAAATTAAAAACCTTGAAATTCGGGTCAAGATTCAGGGAACTGAATTTACGAGAAAAATTTGAGGAGAAGATTAATTCCGCATCCATATAGTCTCTCAGACTGTCTGGCCTTCCTATCAATTCATCATTAGACTTGTGAATGCGTGCGAGTATCTCATTATGGGCTCAGTGTAACCGAAAAGAAAACTCCCTGCTTCCCCGTTTAGTCTAGGAGGCATCACTGCAGTGAAAGAAAAAAATTAAAAATCAATACACTGAAATATGTTTGTTTTGATCGCTGTATATTATAGATGTTGACTGTCTTAAGTCGTGTGACCTTTAACAGTCACTGAATCAACAGGTTGGAAACTAAGAAGGCTGTTCAAACCTATTGACGGATAGCATTAAGTAGTCAAAAGGAAGGAATGACTTTTTTTTCATGGAGACACCAGAAAAGACAGCACTCAAGTTGCAGTTTCCATTGGGAGAGAAAAACATTGGCTCAAACTCAATTAGGTTAAGGAGAAGACAGCCAGCGAGCGAGCAGCTACCATCCATTAGGAGACTGTAATAATGACACATAAATGCAATTAATATGACTGATGAGTGGCAACATCCTGACAATCATTTGCCTCGTTCATCTTAATAGTCAGTCTGGAAAATCCCATTAGATCAGAGGATGTAATAGTGAAAGTGCTCAGGAATCAATCCATCATTGGCTTGTCGGGGTGTGTATTCATGTTGAATCATCTGGCTTTAACAGCATCCAACAAGGCAAACGTGTAGATACAAATACATGAGAATAAGATGCGACGTAAATAATATCAAGTGTTTGGTTCAAATGTTTTTTTCACCAGCTGCTCTCACCATAACTTTAGTTTGATGGTACTTGGTCATACCATTGACCTTATGTTTCTGTTAAAAGTAAAGTGTGATACTAATTCAAACTATGACTTTTATCTGACATTTATCATGTACATTCATCCAAATGTTTGGCTCAATTTGTTGATCTTTGACGTTCACTTTACATCTTTTGAAACATAAATTCTGGCTGACAGAAGTTAAGTATGGATTTCTAGCTTGGCACGTACATCAACTTTACATGAGATGTAATTATTTCATTACCTCATGTTATGAGTCTAATTTCCATCCTTCAGTGTTTAGTTATTATATCAATAGGGGAGGGACATACAACTTTAAATGCTTGTATTTTGTACTTATTTTAATAAACATGTATTTTTTTTGCATTTTAAAATATTCTTGTTTTATTGCTCAATCGTTGTCGGAAGAAGTGGATGTAACCGGTGCCAGTGACTCAAGAGCAGTGCGGAGATGTGCTCTGGGTGGACGGGCACAATATCCACATGGGTCTGCATTATGCCAGGGCTCATAGTCTTCACAGTCCCACCAGCAAAGACACCCGACCTCTCCAAATTCCACATTTATATTCCATTGCATTTTTCCGAGTCACTCAGGGGGGCTCAAGAAAAAATATTTATAAGCGTGGGATCACACAATGTACAACATCTGCCTGACAGCAGAGGTAGGCGGTGGTGGCGAGCACTTGATATGCTGAATGCAGTGCGTATATTGCCAGTTTATTCCTGTGCTCCCAACATTAGAGCAATAGGGTTCAAGTTGAAAATCCGCAAAGAGGCTCTTTAATAATTAACGTCCCCGATAAGGTTGTACATTAAGGGAGTGAGATTCATTTATATAAGCACCAGAGTGACACCGATTTCCAAATGTTTGACATTTTTAGTTCCAGAATGTGTCAAAGTTCTAATATGTGCGTGGCAAAGTTGCCCGAAAGTTAGAAACTACAACAAAAAAAAAAAATCACAATTGTGTGTTCACTTCACACAGAGAAGGCAGAGTATTCTCCCTGATTCTGACAGTCATAGTAACAAGCCTAACTAAGTGTTGATTGCTGGAGAGTGCCATTTTGAATGGACCCATTAATTCTGTTTGTTGAGCTGTCTCATTACAGAGTCAACAGTGCATTTGTCCTGATTGCGGTCATGTTACGGAACAGTGATCACCCTGTTGGGCTAATGTGTGGAAGGCACACCGCACACACAGCAATATTATGATGAGCCGTCGACTTTCCTTCTACCAAAATGTCCTATGCACATTATACATAGTGACGGTCAACAGTGCAAAAAAAGTTTTACGTTTCGGCACACTATTTTCCATTTAAAACTGTACATTCACAAAAGAATCTACCACAAAGAAAACATTGTGTTTAACATGTTTGATGCTAATTACGTGGGTTTTACATGTTGCTGTGTACTAGATGATTGGTGGGACATGCCACTGGCAATGATATGCTCTTCCTTCTGCTACATTTACAGAAATAGTTTATCAATTCATTTATACATGGGAATTGTAAGTGATGCTCCCCAGCCTATGATCTTTGATTAAAACTATTAGTGTAAATGTAATATAAATATATATATATATATTAGAAATAATCAACACTTCCATGTCTTCTTTTATTTCCTTCATTTACCTAACCAAAAATAACTTAGACAAGTAGTCACAATCAAACCAAAAATGTGTACAGTAGGTATGTCTTGCCAAATAAAATGAGGGCGTTGAATGCATCTCCCATTATATTTAATTTTACATTATAGTTTTACTGTATTCATGCATTTTGAATCATGTTTCTTGATCGTGAGTCCCAGCCATGTGTCCTCATCTTTGCCCTGCATAGTCAATTGTTGTGTAATGTTTCCTTTATGGTGAAGCCAAACATAAACATGGAATACAAAGTTCCTCTCTATCTAACTTTGAAAAGTAGTTGTTAGATTAGAGGAAAAACTTTACTTCGCAACAATGACATTATACATAAGATCATACAGGAGAAATTAATCTATCATTTAGCCCCAACTGTCAGTAAAAATAATCTTCAAAGTTGTGATTTGAGAGCTTACAACAGATATGAGGATAAAGTATACTGTGATGACAAAAGCACCATCGGCATATCATCTCTACCCTCTAGCAGTGGGTGTCTCACTCGGATACGTTGCTGCCTTTGGGGATCTTACACAGAGATTTGTGAAAACATTTCACCTAGGGAACCTAGAAAATAGTACTGCAACTAATGATCATTTTCATTACCGATTAATCTGTAGTTTCTTTTAACTTCAATTCTGAAAAATGGGAATGCACAAATATACATCTGTCCTATCTACAAATACAATCTGCTTACCATCAGACACATATAAAAACCTGCATGCGCCTCTGGAGGAGGAGCCAAAAGGACATCGATTCCTTCCCTTGGACTGCTGCTATCGTGTTAGCTGGCTTCAGTGCATTCTCCCTGTTCACTTGATGTGTGATTTATTAATTTAGAAGAAGTGCCATTAACATGAGCAACAGGCATGAGTTTTTCAGTCTCTCACTGTACTGTGATACAGATGGGAGGAGTACATGTCTAAAAGCCTATTTGTGTAAGCTAGCAACACTTGTTTTATCACCACTGGGTCTATGCATGACTGCGTTACTTAAATGGTATTTGTGTCGAGACTTAATCCAATCCGGTTTAATTTGTACAGCTCTACGAACAGCCTTCTTCTCGCGCTAAAATGATAATGGACAAAAAAAAAAGGTATTGTTGCCACCTTAAAGAAAGGTCCATCTAAATACATCAATTCCAGTTGCCATGTACGTGCTATATTTAGAATATTGTCACCGGTTTACCTTGCCGTGAGGCAGCCATTTCCAACAGAGAACTGAAGCTGTGCTGTCGGCACGCATGCATGCGAAGTAATGTTCTGCTGTGGACAGTGGCAGCACTAAAACATATTTTAGCCACGTAAAAGAAAGGCCCACCGAAACAAAAATATCAGTTTAAGTGTACGCTATATGTAAACTGAAGCCGACATCTGTGCTCTCGATAAAGCCACCAGACCCTATTAAACAAAAACTGACATTTTCGACATGCAGAAGACAGGAGTTGCTGGTCTAGCGCCGTTAGTTGGCATTCAGCCAAGTCACACAAAAACACCGGATGTCTCACAGCAAGATAAACCAGAGAATAAATTCTAAATACAGCATGAACTTCAACTGGAATTGATATATTTAGGTGGGCCTATCTTTAAAAGGTGGCAAATATACCTTTTGCCGCTTCCCCCATCCACAGCTGTATATCAGTTTCGCTTTGATCAGTGTGGTAAGATGTGCCACCCATCATATACTGTAGGTTATACACTGATTATGGATAAGTACCTCGCACAAGCATACATAAAAACATCCAAACTATCCCTTTAACCAGTCTGAAGACACATCACCCACCGGTGACCTCGGGAGAGCATGCTATGCAGTGTTAGACTTCCAAGGGTAATTGCTGTTAGATCAGAGCTAATCCAGAGCCAGACAAAATACCTGAAAAAAATGCTGTGTGCCGTGCCTCTGAAAAGAGGCGAGGAGGATACAACCGTGACATACCAATGAGCTTCCTGTGGATAAGCATACAATATGTGAGGCCAAGTGCCGATTTTCCCCTCAGGCTTAAAACAGAAAGGCATAGATGCTGAAAGCACCACTATTCAGTTTCACTGATGCTGATTGAAAGAAACCATTCAATCAGACAGAGACATATTCTAACATTGAAAAGGTGTATTCTCATGAAATAAGTCAATTAATGAAACATGTTAAACTTCGTCATGTAAACTTACAGGCAGCAATCCTACAATATGTAAAATAATTGCACAAATGGCCTTATGAGCCAGGCAGATGCATATTAATGTGCACGACCAGAAATGTTGTAGTCAATACTAATACCTGTGAAATAACACCATTTTGAATGCCTAATTTCTTACCACTGTTGAAAAGTAATAAAACGTCCCTGTACTTAAACACACACTCCTTTATTACAATTTGCAGAAAGTTTTTTTGCAAATGTATTACTAATCGCTGATGATCCGCCTAAAAATACGAAACAAAAGCTAAATTTTACAAGATTACATTTGAACGCGTTCCCATTTACCTTTGCCGAATACTCATTTTTACTGAATAGAGTTTGAACGCATCATAACTCGATTGTAACTCGGTTATTTTTGCCAAGCAGGACTGTCGTTTTTGAAATCAAGAATTGAAGACATTGACAACAAGCAAAGCAAATGTCAAGTAGATGTTACCCTAAAAATGGTGGATTGCTCTCTCTGGGTTGGAAGAGAGTGGAGTATCCCAGTGTCTGGTTCAAAAGTGAGGGTAAAATACAAGCAGCCGGAATGAGTTTTCTTCATAGGGTGGTCGGGTTCAGCCTTAGAGATAGGGTGAGGAGCTCAGATATCCAGCGGGAGCTCAGAGTAAAGCTCTTCTTCGTCGAAAGGGAGCAGTTTAAGTGGTTCGGGCATCTGATCAGGATACCTCATGGGGTGCTTCCCTTTTTCTGAGCACAGCACACTGGTAAGAGGCCCCGGGGAAGACCCAGATCATGCTGGAGAGATTATATATCTCGTCTGGCTCCAATGAATGGATGGATGAGGGTATGTGTGATTCTTTGTGTGGCTCCCAAATAAGTTACTTTGTAAAAACGTATACAATGCAGCCATTATCTAACAAACCACCAATGGTTTAATCACAACTTAATCTACTCTTCCCGAGGTCATATGAATCAGAGTGCAGAAATCCCCTTTGTTTTGTCTGAAATCAATGGACCCATATCATCAAGACTGACAACTGGAAAAGCGAAGATTTAGAGCATGTGTGTCCCTGTGCAGATAAAGCCAACTCCACCAGGAACTTGGACAGATGTGCATGATGGAGCGGAAAAAAAGAAAAATTGTGGGAGGAAACCCCATCAGTCGAGGGGAGATTAATGGTACACAATCTTTATCTGCAAGGAAATCTCAGATTGTACAGCTTGGAGGGAATGCAAATAGGTACAAACAAACCAGCATAGATAAAGGGTTTAAAATCTTTTGTAGGAACCACGGGGTCCGATGATAGTGAGCTGTGCAGAGCTGGCACGTTGCCAAACATGCAGAGCAAATTCTGGTGGGAATCAAATTTTATGGGTCTTAAACATCATTGTGACCAGCTTACAGTGAACAATGCCTCTCCTTTCCCTCTTTGAAACACACACTGCTTGTCATGTTTGCAAAAATAATACCCTGATATGATTTCAATAATTCCATTAACTAGGTTATTGGAGACTATTTAACTACATCCCCATGGTAATGATGAACTAACACACGTGCAATATTGGTACTATAAAACACAAGACACAGTCTCGTGCAGCTTCCGATAAAGAAAAATAGATACGAAACATAATATATATATTGAAAATGTTTTGGGTTTTTTTCTTAAACGGTGTAGAATCGATTGGACTCAAGAGCACAGTCTGAGTGAAATTAGTCTGAGAAGTTCAGAATAAAAGCAGAGGTTGGTCAACAATATAGTGTGCACAAAAGTAGCAAGGACGAGAGAGAGAGCGAGAGAAAGAAAGAGGGAGACAGAGAGAGCGAGAGAGCGAGAGCAACTGGAGCCCAAACAGAGTGGAACTGGGCTTTCATCCTGCCTGTGATCTGGAAATCTAACCTGTCAACCAGTAGGAGGACATTTACAGGCCGTCTGGTCTGTTTGAAGCCAGAGGAGGGGGTGCAAGTGAATCCCTGTGAGGCAGGTTCTGGGTAAACAATTCATTTTGCTGACAGTTTGATGCCGAGTCTGTCGGACTTCCATCTTACTCCTCACTGGTCTTGATTATGGCAGAGTGGGGTTGTGTTTTGTAGATTGTCAGAGGATCGACTGCCTCAATGAATAAATATGCTTTGAACGAATACCATTTCCTTGAACAAAAAGGACACTTTGTGCCATCAAAATCACCCACCAAAAGAATAAATTGTAAGTGGGAAACCTAAAACACTGCTTGAAAAGCAGAAAGAGTGGACAAATGATTGAGTAATTTACAGCTATTTTTGGCAATGCGCTGATTTCTATTTTACATTATTCCTTTTAATCCAGAAAGATTGAATTGGTCTTTGTTGCCATGTTTGTTATTGGTAAGAAGTGGATACCAAAGGGAAAAGGGACTTTGAAAATAAATGTATTGTACGGAGACTGACTAAACCTTTGATTTGAAATAAAGTAATTATGTATGAAGAGGCACAAAATTGCTTTAAAAAAAAACCGTTCTACAGAAAAAAATGAAGCCGCTTAATTCAGGACTCTATGGTGTAAGCAGCACTTCTATTCGTCAAAAGCTGCTTTTCTTGTGTGTCAGAAATCAGAGTTGGCACAGAGCAGTCTGCAACCGGCTGGCTGAGGTATCAGCAGGTCGGCATGCAGCATTTCCATTACAACTCTCACACGATAAGTCAGAACACGACCGCAAGTAAGAGCAGTGTCCGGGCAAAGGAAATCCCACCTGCACTTGAGCATCCCGATAACTCTCGCATGAGGATGAAGCGACACCGCAGCATTCCAAACAGGAATCTGAAAATGTGAGCACATACGGCCTCAAGAAGCAACAGACGTTCATTCCATACACGCACTTACTCTGTCTGCTCTCTGCTCATGTTTCATTTCGTTTAGACAGCCACGGGCGGACTTCACTAGTGTGTTCATTCATGTCATCGGGTGCGTCAGCATCCCCACACCGGGCCAGAGCTGTCTTTCAAACAAGAACAAACTGAACAAGGCTATTTAGCAGAGTAGTTAGTGGTGGCTTCCTCTCATTATGTACCGTCTAACTGTGTACATACTGTATGGAAAAGCACACACACACACACACACACACACAAAAGGAATTAGGCTACTTTAAAGATTCAGCATTCATTTCAATCAAAAGCAAAGTTCTGCCAATCAACTGCAATTATGAAATATATAATAATTAGCTTTTAGTCAATCAAATATCAATCCAATACAATGCACTAAATAATACGAGCAAATGCTTCATCTTCAACAATTCCTTGTTACGTTAAACACTTAGAATCAATTTCTTTTTTTGAAGATCACGCATCAGTATATCGAAACGCCCAACTTTAACAGGAGAAGAAAAACTCTGATCCGGATAGAAACCAAGAAAAAAAAAAAACATGTAGATTGCTAGACTCACCATGAACTGAACAATCAAATCACATAACAGAATGATACAAATGGAGTTTATGCATCCTTTTGAAGCACTGCTCCTGTTATGTGCAGGTTCATGTTAATTCCAATCCACTTGTTAATCGATTTAGAACTTTGACGAAACCTCTGTTGGATTCAACAAAGGCTGTGCCTTTACCCGATCAACCTGTCATGGAAACATGCCCCTCCGTTTCCCAGCTGTGACGGCGAGTGGCAGGTATTGTATCCACAATGTGTACATGTGTGTCATCACGGCAAAATGTTGTTCTGGAGACACCTCCGGTATCGGAAACTACCAGAGGATGTTTTCAGTACTTGTGTTTTTATGTCTGCCTGTCTGTGGACAGGTTTTGCCAGCGTGATAGCGTGGCAACTATGCAAATTGCAGACATGAAATGTAAAAGGTGTGTAGTTGAGATCAGAATGTAGGTTGAGTTCAATGATGGGTGTGTTCCAACAAATTGCACCGAAGTAGGGGGATAGGATGTGGCCAGTGTGGCTGCTTTGATCCCATCACGAGGTAGTCGCTAGTTTATTTAATCAAATCAAAAGGTTATGTGTGCTCCTCCGACAGTATACTGAAGTCTTTTGATGCAAATGCTGTATCGTCCACAGACGGATCATCTGTAGGCAAAATTGAACTTCGTAAAATATTCAGCGTGTCTACACATCTTTCTGGGTTTTAAATATAGTGTGTGATGGATTTTACCCAGCCCCAAATGTCTGGCTCGCATTGGAAAACGTATTTTCCTGAAAGAGCAAATACATTACACAGCCTTTGTCACATGGGGCATTCCATTATGTGGCGGGGGACACAACCGAGGAGCCAAAGAAGCAAAAGGGTCAACTAAATGGAATTGCTTTTATAAATCAGTGTCACATTATGCATCCGGTGCACAGACTAGAAAGCCCCTGTACAGTTTATGAATCTTTTTTGGGAATCAGCTTGCAACATGCTCCTTTGTTGGATACACCCTCCAGGCTGTTCTTTGATAGTCCAGCTTTACATATCCAGATAAGTTGGTGTGGACTTAAAAGGGGTACACCGCGATAAAACAATGCAGTGAAAAAGACTGAGGGTGACAATCAAAATAAGTTTAAGTTTCATTTTTGAAGCTAATATCTGGTTAAATGCTGGCCGTTTACATGAAAATAGACATGAGAGTACTGGTGAGAGTCACTGGGCTGTCCCTGAACCGATAAGAGCTTTCAAAGCCACAGTGGAGGTCCAATGGAAAATGATAAAAGCTGAGGTTGCTAACAGTAGCTGTGGTCACTACACATGAGCCACTGACCATATTCATCCATCCATCCTTCCCGGGCCATCACTTCGGCCTGTCACCAGTATGCTACATGAGCTTGATTCTTTATTCTCTGCCAGAATGGGTGAGGTAATACAAACTCATGATCAGTTTGTTGGTTTTTAGAAAAACTACTCTTGCAAAAGAGAGAAACACATTTCTCTCTACTGTATACAAAGGATGGGACAGTATAGGACTTTATCGTGTATCATGACAAAAAAAAAAAAAACCTTTACAATAAAGTTGATCATGGAGAATTTCCATTACGGGAATAATTATGAATATCGCCACGAGTGACTTGGAGAGGCTGTTTAGCTTGCTGTGATCATGCAGACGGACACAATATCACAACAGACTCTGTGATCTTATGATTACTTTATGAATCAGCTGTTCGGGTATGAATACTTGCCTTCTGTCTTTATTTCCATGAATGAAAATAAAGAAAAAACACAATTCCACTGCATGTCAACAAACTGAAAGCATTTACCTGAATCAAATGAATGGAACAACACAAGGAATGCTTCCATATAGAGGCCAATGATGCCATTGCCTTCACAGTCACCAGATCCCGATTTACTACCTATGGGATTTTTTTTTGGGGACCAATGTGTTCAACAGCACTCTCCACCACCACCATCATCAAAACACTAAAAGAGGCGATATCTTCTGGGAGAACGGTGTTTATCGCTCCAGTTTTCATAGCCTGAGGATGTTGTGGTGCCTCATTATGGCCCAACGCCTTGCTGAGACACTTCATGTTGGTTTTCCCTTTCATTTCTCACATGTCGGCCAAAGCTGTCAAACAATGTTACAGCGGCCACCTTTGCACACAACTACAACATAATACTGTTGCTTAGTTTAACACCCAGACTCATCAATCCTTCACACGTGCCAGTGTAACAAATCACCAGCGGCATGGCAATCATCATCAGTCCTCACACGCATCTCGTAAAAAAAACGAAGTGGTCGTATTATTATCAGAAGCCTATAATTGATTGGCAGTAGCTGTAGTAATATGACCAAATGACCCTTTTTTTCATTTCCACTTCACCATGTTTACACATGGTTTGAGGTATAAAAATATAGTCTCAATGCACATTCTTATAATAAAATACGAACGGACCCTGGCCCTAACATCGACAGTAAACGACAAATCACAGTTGAAGAAGACACTACTGGTAGATTCTTAACACAAATTGTAATAAAAATACAATATCTAGAAATGGTGTGATACTGCAGCCAACCTCGTGTATGACGAATGTGACTCGCAGCAGGTGAGAGCAGACCAGCCAGCCAGCACAGCGTGCAATGATCAAAGATAAACGCAGAGCTGCCGGCCTGTCAAAAAAAACCTGCCATTTTGCTGTATGAGACCAAACCAGGAGATGTGAGACTGAAAACACTGGGGTAGGGCTTTAAGAGTACAGCGTGTGGTTAGGAACATAATTCCCACTACAAATGAGACTGTAGTAGAGCATTCATCTTAAAAAGACAGCCTCCTGTAGGTTTATTACAGCAGGTCAAATGATGACAAATAGACCATTTGATGGCCTGCACAAGCTCCGCCATGGATCCTATTCTCTCTTTTCACTTTACGCCCTCGGTATATCACTTGGATGCGCTTGTTTGTAGAATTCCCAACGACACTCCATTGAAAACAGCGGAAAATTAAGTGCCGTGCTTAAATTTCAAGTCGTTCCACAAACTCCCCATCCATGTCCGCTCCACACTGTGTAATAACTCCCATCTCTCTTGTTGACCTTTACCACCCTCTTCAGTGCTCGTCCTGCACTGCTAAGCTCAACCCCCTGACATAAGATTGAGATGTAGTGCAGTGTGTACATGTTCTGTGCACACGGGCAGCAGAGCGGCCCAGTGAAGGCACTCTTTTTTTTTGTTTTTTTTTTTGTCTTTACCACTGTTGCTTTCAATCTCCCCTCCCAGAGCGTACCAGGGATTGCTCTGTAACTCCCGCTTAGAGAGAGAGGCAGAGGGGTGAGACGCAGAGGGGGAGATGAAGAGAGGGGAGATGAAGAGAGGGGAAAAGGCTGATTGAAAAGCCAGAGCTCAATAAGATGCGCAAAAAACAAATAAGATGAGGTGGAAAGATTTTGCTGGATGGATGGAGACGATAAAGGACAGGGAGACGTGTGCTCCTGCGTTAAGTGCCTGAATATTTTCAAAAAGGTGAACTCCTAATGAGGTGTTTATCGAGTCAGCCATGTTGCTAAACAAATCGATCTCCACCCAGTCGCACATCACTTACAATGAGCAAAGACAATGATCTTGTGGGACGAAGCAGAGAAGCATCAAGCATAATGTTCGATACGACGAAGTTGGATTGCAGCACGACTGCAACTGCCACGAACATTCATTATTTAAAGCAAAATGACGGTGGATGGAGTATGATGACAGTAGGGGGAAAGCTCTGATGCAGAAAAAGTTAAAACACTCAAAGTCTTGAATGTGGTTTGAATTCAAAACATCTTTTTTTTCTGACATTAAAATACACCCACACAAACAACTTTCAGAGAGAAAAGACAAAGAAAAGCAAAGAAGAAACCGGGGAAGGGGCCCTGTACATTTCCTCTTCACTGCCCTTTCTGTTCATCCATTCTCCACGACACTTGAGGTAATAAATCAAAGCTGAGCAGGCAGCAGGCCACAGTGGGAAAGGGGACTTGCTGTCCTTTTCCCACCTTCCCTAAACCTCTGCCGTTCCCGACCACAAAACAATCCCACATCTGACAGAATCGAAGAAACTGACTCGAGGCTGTGCTCATTACGTTTCGGTTGGCATTTGGCTCATGAGGCATGCCCCAGCATTTTGAAATATCTCCAGTATTTTTATCAGACAATAGGAAGTGCATTTTGCTTTATTAGAAGAGAGAAAAGCAGCTACTGCGAGGAGGTGTCGTGTAAAAGGAACACGTGGTTTTGCACCTTTAGACGTCAGTCGAGTGTAGCACACTGCCTGATGAGGCAACAGTAGAACATATTCATGCAAAAAATAGTGAGCACATAAGTAAATCAAACCAAGCACGGGAGGTCAAAATGTGAGACGCTAACTGCAATTTTCAATGCGTTTACTCTCTGGAATCACAGTCGGTGAGAAAATGTAAATTGTCCGTTACTCAAGAATTAAAATATTTTCCCTTTGAGTTCTTTGTATTATTTTAAATATGTCTCACATGATGGGAGGCAGCGTTTTGCTGTGTTGTTAAGAGTTGTTACAGTTTTATTTTATTTTACTCCCCACAGGCCCCACAGCGTCGTGAAAGCTTCAGAACAACAGACATTAGAGGAAGAAAATAGGAGTTGGTGGGTGGTTGCCTTAATCCAATACAGTCTACACACTATACAGCCATAATGTTCAGGATTAAAACATAAGAAAAGAACAAAGGGATAAATGACAATGCCTACGCCCATATAATACGTGCATCTCTGACTGTCTATTGGATGAGGCTTAGGCTTTTGTAGCACCTAAATTTACAGTTTTAATAGGAGAAAATAAAAAACAAGGTAGAATATCAATGAAACACATGAAATTCTGATCATAAAAATTCACTCTTTATGTATTTGAAATCCGCTCAGTCGGTGCTACTGAATCAACAACACTGTGTATTGCCGTGATGTCGGAGCACAACATTTCATTTCACGAGCAGAACTATATGCCACTAGTTCATCCATAAAGAGAGCAAAGCTGTCGAGATGACCTGATGCGTTACCGTATTGAATACTGAACACAGGTGACACCCAAAACGTCAACTTCTGCCTTGGACTCCTGTGTCAGGATCGGAGCACAATTATTATATGTGGGCATTCACGTCGCTCAGCAGGTGTTCTACAACAGCTTGCAATGAAAAAAAAACAAAAGTGTTTTGATTTCCTGATAGACAACACATATATTGAAAAGGAAAACATCAGTAGACTTGTATGTTAAAAAGAAACATAAGGTTTGTCACTGGGTTTTTTTCATAACCATATGGCTTTTTTTGTCATAAATGTCAGTTTTATGATGAAAACCTCAGGATTTATC
The DNA here is from genome assembly GCF_949748355.1 of Melanostigma gelatinosum. Taxonomy (NCBI): domain Eukaryota; kingdom Metazoa; phylum Chordata; class Actinopteri; order Perciformes; family Zoarcidae; genus Melanostigma; species Melanostigma gelatinosum. The sequence goes on from NC_136651.1 coordinate 6,731,385, forward strand.
GTGCACACAACTGTACTCGAGCTCTTATTCAGTTTCACAATGTGGTCACCGGCTTAAGCGAACATGCTTGCATTCAAAATATTAAAGCCCCTTTTTCTTCCTCCTCTTCCTCCTCTTCCCTCCTCAGCATACAGTCATGCACTGGAAGGGCGAAGCAGCAAATTTGCTAGCTGGCTGACTGGGAGGACAGAGAGGCCTTTTTCACCAGTCAACGGCTGTCCTTAATGAGAATAGAAAGTGATTTACTAGCTTAATGCTCCAGCCCTCAGCCCGCCCGCCTGCCTGCCTGCCTGCCCGCGCTTCACGCAGCCAGTTTACTCGGCAATCCTCATACAGAGAATGAAACTGAGACGGGGGAAAAAGAGGGGGAGAAATAAAGAAATAAAGAAAAAAAGAGAGAACAAGCCGGAGTCCGAAAACCTCAGTAATGAGACATGGATTTTCTCAGTGCCTCCACTGAGTCTTGCATCTTTGTATTTGCCACAAAACGGGTTTTCTATTATACTGAGCGAATACAGTTGACCCGAACTGATTGGGAACTGGAAAACATAGGAGGATTTTTGCAATTATAGTCCATGCTGTGCGGCTTATTGCCTTTAACAAACAGTACTGTGTGCTTTGCACTCTCTGCACTTCTACCAACACGTAAAAAAAACAAAAAGGGGGCCAGTATAAGAACATCCATCTTTCTCAGGACTCTGTGACATAAGTGAAAAATATGCACAGAGCAAGGTAAGCAAGTTCCCTTCCTGCATATTCTGCTCCTCTCACAAAGACTTTCAAACTATTATGTCCTCCATGATTATGAAATTAGTGACGCTACTCCCAAGATCATTTTAAAGTCAAAGGCTTTCACAGGGAACTTCAGATGAGCTGTCGAAGAAGTCCAGTGTTTGTTTTCTATCCAATCGGTTATCTGTGACTAAGCCATGCATAAAGAGGGGATGTGCAGGTTCCCTTACACCTACTACGGCCGAATATCGACAATGATGCAAACTCTCCTCACGCCACACAACAGTGTTCTATGAATTTTGTGCTCAAGTGAGAATAAAATACCAATTTCATGCATATTTGCAGGACCAAATTGCCTTTCTTGATTGGGGCCACCACACTTAGGGTATGCATGAAATTCAAAGTCATAATCACGTTCAACCACAAAATAGGAAAGCCAGAGAGGAAAGACAGGCAGAGGAAGGAAGTGAAAGAGTGCCATTTAAACACGAGCGGTACTTAGTTCCTATCACATTCGGAAGCAGGAGTAGTTTAAGCAACAACAGGAAAAGGGGAACCACATCACCTTTTTCACCAGGATTTAGTGGGCTGCACATCATGCCGCCGAGACAACAATATAGTTACCACTGAAACCAGACAATGTAATGGAAACAGGACAGGTGATTAAACGCCAGGGAGTGCATGTGTGTGGACATGATTTGGGAAATGTAGCGCAGGGTGAACACAAGCCTACCAGTGCGCACAAACGTGCAGCTAGGTGGACTGGTTATCACGGTGGAGGGGGCACACATCAGCAGCACAGCAGTTCTTACCGAGTGTGAAGTAGGGGAGAGCTGTGTTGTCAAGATCATCCATTACGGAAATTCGCCCAGGTAGATCTGTTCTAACGAATAACAGGAGTCGGGATTCCCCCCCTCCTCCTGCTGCTCCTCCTCCTCCTCCTCCTCCTCCAGTTCCTCCTCCACCAGCAACCCCACCACCGGCCACGTTCCCCGAGGCTCCGCCGGTGAAGCTGAACTCGTTCTCCCGGAGCACGGGCAGGGTAGAGACGGTTACGGCTTTCACCTCACATGGCGCCTCCGCGTCGCTCCCTTTGTCCCGCTCCTCGTCGGGCGAAGTCGCTCGGACCGTCAAGGTCCACGCCAGAAAGAGCCCCGCGAGGAGTACGCGGAGGTGCGGCAGTCCGAGCCTCGCCATCCCGCTTCCTTGCGTGTGGTTCTCTCGCTTTGAGCGGGGCTCATAAGCTGTCCGTTCACTTATAGTACAGTCGCTGCAAAGGAGTCGCGTCCGTCCAGGAGGCGGCAGCACAGGTGTAGTGAGAATGACATCTCTCGGCTCCTCTCTCACACACGCGCACACACATCCGTTTGTGTTCACACCGTTGGACAATACATCAATTAAACACGGAGAAGCACGTGCCCCTTTTTTTGAAGTGGAGTCAGGACGACAGTCATTATGTTGTCGTTTCGGTCGCGTGGCTAAATTTATTTTCAAATAAATAAATTCATGCACTCTCAATATCTGATGATGATCTGAAAAAAATGAAAGTACATGGGACTTTTGTTTTATTGTGAAATCGGCGATTCTGATAGAACCAGTACTTTGACTTTGCTTGTCATAAAAACATACGTAAGTGAATAAAATAAGCACATGTATACACACATGCACGTGTGTGTAGAAAGGACTGTAGCCACATCATTAACATATTTCGCAGTTCTTCCAAACATATCTCTTAACGTTCAAAATGCATTCTTGACCCTGGAAGCAGACATTAACTGAACAATATAACCTCCAAGTCCATTTAGCACTGCAGCTGTTCTGGAGCTTTTGATCATCACTTGGTCTTGATCAGCAAATGATGATGGCCAGATCTTCATATTATTCGTAGTTGTTCTGGTGCTTTTGATTGTAGCACAGAGTCTTCATCAGCACATGGTGTTTTCCAGATGATTGTGAATGCTGAGATTGTTGAACATTTTAAGAAGTTCTCATCCAAAGGACAGGTTCAAAGGTCATTCTTGAACTGGCAAAAAGCAGTTGACAAAACAATCTCACCCAAAGTAAATATTTGATATTTGAAAAGCATATACAATGTGTATTTGTTATTTTTGTTGAAATCAATACCTTCAAAGAACAGCCTAAGGCACTGACTATATTTCAATAAATAAAGCACAATGAATCATGTTCACCACACAAATCTAAAATAGTGATTCATAATAAACAGTGCGCTGCAAACAGTAGCCCCTCTTCATTTTATAAATGAGGCATCAGGTCTTCAATTTACCATACCATAAAAGACTCAGCAGCCAGTGCTCAGCAGATTTTCACTCATTCATACACCTACTGTCATCTCATGCCATTTTACAACCAATCTTATCCAGCTCGTGCAAATATAAAAGTTAGATTCTAGTCCACTACTTCAACTAACTGCACAATTTCACCTGCAAAATCCCAGTTTAGGAGTAAAGTACATCCCGCCTTGAAAAATATCACCGCGGGTAACTGCACCAGAAATAAAAGTGAGCAATGTTCATTGCAAAATCCCAAGGGGTTCTGAAAAGTAATACAATAAAAATATACAACTGAATTCAATAAAATCAGAATTTAATCTTAGAAATAAGTTACAGGTATTTTAGAAAATTAATATACATTAAAAACGAGTTAATCAAAGGCTTAGTGCACAAGTTATTATTCACCTTAATGCTTAACAAAAAAGTTATACATATTTACAAACGTAAGGTTCCAAAGCCTCAGCATTACCTTGATCCAAGACCATGAAGTCAACATAGACAATGGTCACCTAAATGGCATTGCTTCATATCAGCTTTTTGATATTTTGAATTTTAGATTCTAAATCGAATGGCTCGTGTGTTTAAGAGAACCATAGATGAGGCAGGAGTTCAAGGTCCACAATGCAGAGCAGTTTTATTTTATTTTCACGTCTATGGTGATTTATTGATCCATCTGTGTGTGTTTGTGTGTCTGGTGTTGGATCTACAAAGGGAAAACATTAACATTTAATCAGATATCAATAGAAATGGTGTGCAATAATACAAAATAAAAAAAAATCAGATATTAGATAAGGAAATGTGCTTACAGGACACACACAACATGGTGGAGGTCAAAGACGGAACAATCGGAGCGGTATATATAGCCTCTCATTTGGGTGAAGCGATGCACCTGAGGTGGACGTGTCCTTTAAAGAGTGCTAGTGCTGTCCTCCCTGCCTCATGTGATCATGTGACCTTGTCGTCATTCTGCCTCTTTAATCAAGAACATAAATATCTAAAAATGATTTATTGTTGCTTGTAATTTTCTGGCTCACCCAAACATTATAAATGAATTTGAATGTTTGTGTCACTCTTTGCGAGAGAGACAATGTGTGCCCTTGTGCTTTGTCCGTGGTGCTGAAACATTTAAATGTGCACTGTGTTCCAATGCCATACATACAAGTGCTACACGGTATGTAGTACTTGTCCACTGATATTCATATTATGTTATGTAATTAGTACCCCAGAAGTGAATGCAATGACTATAGAACACAGATGACCATGAGAAAGAAAAGTGTTACCACATTCAATACTTTGTTAGCTTTCCAACATGTTCCTGGAGCTGTCTTACCTCAAAGAACAACTTGTTTTGTTGTTTCCCTCAGCTGGGAGCAGCCTGCAACATATCCTTTGAGTGTTGTATGTGGGACAAGAAGTCCATCAACACTCACACACAAACAAACAAACAAACGAAATCATACAAATGTATGCATACTAACATCTTTGGGCATGCTTAATATGTATCACTACTACGGTGTGGACATACTGCTTACTCCAAATTTCTTACAATTAATATGGAAAAAGGCCACAGCACCAACCGTTCTCTCTGTCGCTCTCCATGGTGCTGAAATAGTCAAACACACTCTCTGTGTGTGTTTTTCACCTTCGTGCCGAAGTATTCACTCACATGATGTGTGTCAGTACCCACTGTGTCAGTAATCTTGAGCACTTAAAGTAGGTGCACTTGCACATGCCAGCTGGTAAGTAGCCAAATGCATGTTCCTTTTGAAAAAGAAAAGACGAAGGGAGCACACTTTTGCCAGATCATGAGTGCAGCCCATTGACAATGACTTGAACTAAACATGCAGATTACATGCATACCATAGATACAGGTGCTCATACATTAATTTACCCACCTGCTGTGTGGTCGACTGAAGGTGCCTGCTCTCTCCCAATAACTTAAGGCACCTCAGCTCGAGTCGCAGCGAGTAGGAAGGACTGCATATTTTCTGACTGACACTTTAAGGAAAATTAGCCAATGTCTGCCAAAAACGTTTTTGTCACAAGCCTTCTGTTTAGGAATATAGTTGCTAAGAGGGACTTGCAAGTCGCCAAATTGGTGTGTTCGTCCGTCAATCTGTCAGTAAGGCACATTCACTCTCCTTGGCATGAGTAAAAAGTCACCCTCCAATTGATGCACACTTACTGATGTGAATATAGTCAGAGCCATTCAATTCAAAGTATGAACATTATTAGTATTAATATGCACCTTTGAGGTCATCAAGTTTCTTTACATGTTGCTTTGGTGTGAATACAATTAGTGTAATGAAATATTGGCAGGGCCATGACATCTGTAACTTTTAGTGATTTTTGAAAAAGCATTGATGCTTTTAATGACACAACTTAATGACAAATTATTAGTATGTTTTGTGAAAACGAAATCACACAAAAAAGAAAATGTGCTCGAACAACTCAACCGACGGGGCGAGCCTCATTAATTAAGTGAGTTCCAATGTGTCTTTTAAATCCACCACACAATAGCAATCACCAAACATGTGTCGAACTAAGTCTGCACTTAACTTGCAAATACTGTACTGCAGGTCTCTCTCTGTGCGTCTGTCTCTCCAGGGTTTTGAGATATTCAAACCCCAGATGTTGATCAAATCAGCCCTGGTTGTCAAACTGTCTATTTAAGGGACACTCTGCAGTGGCTTTTGCATGTTTGGTTTCGTCATACCGAGGCACATCCCAAAAATAACTCTGCAACAGTGAACATTGACCCCTTTTGGGCAGTGCATCCCATAATCTGTGGGCGTCAAAAGATGCCACAGAATACCAGTTGACAGCTGACCAAGCTATGCGACTGTCATAAGTCACCAACTTTGGTCACGGCGCTCGAGAGGCAAGGACGCACTGCCACTGACCCGTTGTCTTACCGTCTTTTCCTTGCATTTCTTCATACATTTTAAAGTGGGGGTAACTAAGACACAAGGAAAAGATGAAAGTGGGAAAGTAGGGTCGACAAAGATGCAATGAATGAAAACAAATGGAAGGAGCCTCATGTGCATGTGCTCGCAAACTTGGTCTCTCTCCATGGTGCTGAAACTTTCAAACATTGAAGTCTCTGTTTCAATGATGCATGGATTTCTATTTGCAACCCTTAGTAGCTTCATTGCATCCTTACATACAAGACCATAATACACTTCTTGCAGATATGTTTGTTTTGTTTTTTCCAACCACCGACCACTTTTCTAACTGGCTGGTTAAAATGAATCAGTTTTGTTAACTTTTTTGTTTCTAAGAGGTAACCCGAAAGCTAGCTTATTCATCTTGCTGGAGACAATTAAAGTATGCATTGGGGTAAGAAGCTAATTGGTATCCTTAAATCACTGTCTGAGTTCTGTGGCTCACGTGTTTAATCCATACTTTAAAGAACTAACATCAAAGTGAACCCATCCACACCCACACCCACTACAGTCATTTGCATTTGGGCAACTCTCTCCCTTTCCCTTCTGTGTTAATTTGACATTTTAGTCCGTCACAACGATTTCCTGATAGAATAGTTGGCTACAAAGATTAGCCTAAAGGGCAAATCTGGCATGCGTTGCTGTCCTCCTCGTGCTGACACTGTGGATAGATCTAGTGAGGGTCCACAGAGCATATGCTGTCGTCTCGCAGACATGACCTCTTTTGCTGATTGATTTCATTGAACACTGTCTGCCTTTAATGGGCAAACAGTAACAAGACATCAGATAGGATTGATTGATGTCGGTGTGTTGGGCTATGGTGGCGGAGAGCTGCAAGTAGCAACTTAAACAAGCCTATGGAAAGGAAAATTGCATTGTTATTTGCTGATGGAGAGCTGTGGTTGGTGATGTGAGAGTTATTGCTCAGGAAATTGCTTCGACCTGAATGCTGTGGCAGCCTCTGACTCTCTTAAAATTGAATTTGAAAGACAACAAGCTAATGTTCTCTGCACCTGAGATGGTTAAACAGATTTCAGTGGCATAATGAGCAAAGGACCTGACATTTTCCCTCTCCACTTCCTTCAGCCAAGACTGGTAGAGTGTTGTTTAATGTCAACAAACGATCTCTTTCTGCTCTCTCCTTTGAGTTAGGTGCTAATACTATACTTGGTAGTCTGTCTGTGTACCAAGTCCTCGTTCTAAGATTCTAGTATGATAGTCTAAATCCCTAAAAAAGAGCTCGCAAAATCTGGAATTAAAACGAAAATGAACAGTACTTTTCCCTCCCTCATCCATTATGTAAGACAATATTCAGTCAGCTAAAATATTTTAAGTGAACCTGTGCAAAGGCCAGCTGTAGAAAACTGTTGCTATACAGACCAGTCTATAAATGTGCATGAATGAGTGGGTGTGGGGCACAAACAGCTGAATGATATATGCACCCATCAGAGTTTTCAATATCTGCTATAGATAGAGGTTAGAAGCCTGCAGGTGGATTGAGATCCCATGGGTGCCATGGGAATTGCATGCATGTTGTAAGTGGGATATATTCATTCTAATGTGGGCAGTCAGCATGAACTTTGCGGACTGATCACATAATAACATTAAAGATATTAATATGTGAAGCTAGTATGACTGGACTCAACCTTTTTATTTTTTTAATTGTTGGGATTTTACAGTCTGGACACAAGGTGGTGGATAGAGCCATGCCTAAAGATGCACGAAAAGAAAAAGTACTGTGTAATGAAATCATGAAATTGACGAAGCCCCACGAATAGCGTGCTCTTGCAGCTTGTTTTTCATGAGTTGGTGCGAGTGGAAACAGTCTGGAGAGCTGTGTGCTCTACTGGCAGTGTTTTCCTGTGCAATCTTTGTTAATTGATTAGTTTAAGTTATCTGGAGACTGCCCCCGTTCTGCAGGTGTAAACAAAGAGCTCCTCAATTAGAAACTGGGTTACACCTGGAGGACAAACACACACCCACAAAACACACAGAAGCGCACAGAAACGACCCCCAACAAATTGGTTTAGTGGGTGTGCTGAGCACACATTCCAACAAATGTGTACAGCAGGATACTGATAAATCCTTTTAGTTCCAAGTAGAGAGACTTCAAATCTGTTCCCCCAATTTGGAGAGTGATGTAACGCATGTGGGGGTTGGACCTTGACAGATTTCATGGTTCTTCAAAATGGCTTCCATCAGCACTCGAACAGTTTATGAAATCAAGAAAGATAAGTGTGTTGGGATGTAATTATGAGTGTTTCAGTTTAATCTGCGGATTCCTTTCACTGAGGGAACATCTCAGGAAAAAGTTGGATGAGTGAGTTTTTTTTATTTATGTCATAGCAGCATCAGCATTTTGTTCACGGAAACGCACGTGGTTTTGTTCTTGTCCTTCGTAGAGGACACAATAATTTACTATTCATTTCACTGTCACGTCTGAGACAGCTCTTGTGCTAAAGCAGAACAAAACTGACATAGAACGGGAGACCAAAGCATGAGTCGGTTTATGAGAAGATGACAACCCAGAAGTTCTTCGGAAGAATACGTTTTGTCCCACAAACGAGTTCAAAAAACGTTCAGGTTCGAGACATATAGATAGACATTTCTGTTCAAATCTCTTTGATGAGCTCTGTGGCCTAAAAACCAAATATCAAAAGCACATCGAGTAAAAAACTTCAGCAAAAGACATAATATAAAATCTAAATATTGACTTGTCTTCCATGTTATGTTGAATTAAATCTCTTGGTTGACGTGTGTGTGTGTGTGTGTGTGTTCATTGTAAATAGCTGGTCAGGCCAAATAAAAGCCCCTGAATCCGTTAACGCTCGTAACATTAAGTAAATGCAGAGTTGGTGTGTGGAGTTCTTTTGTGCAGGAGTGGCACTAAACAGCAGTTAGATGTGGCAGCGCATCCACACAGAGACCTCTGTTATGTGAATAGGTCTGTTGTCATTCAGGACCACGTCCCACCTCATCGACAGGTCTGTGGCCATCTGAGTGACTCCGAGTGGTCGAAAATCTACCTCTGGATGACCCCCACCCCCTGCTCGTATCATCGTCCATCATCCCCATCGAGAGCTCGACAGGTCGGCTGTCACCACTGTTTACCGTCCACATCCCGGCCCACTGACTCGCCCATCCGTTAGTCCCCGCTGGTGACAGACGGGGTAGGTGGGACAGTCAGGCAAGGTCAGGAGTGTGGCCTCGCTCTCATAGCTCTGGCCTTGCTCCCTGCAGTTACGTTTAGCTCTCCTTCCTACGTTCCTCACCGATCCATCTGTCACCAGCATTACGAGCAGTGCAATATATTCCTCACCCCCCCAGGCACATTTCATTACAGCATCCAAAGCCGGTGCACTTGGACTCTACTGCAGAGAGTTTAAAGAGAATTTAAATCTATTTTTAAAAAAAAATCAAAACACAGCTTGGTGATATATGTTTTTATTGTCAAAATACGTATAATTGCAAAACAAAAAAGAAGTGCATGTTGCAAAGTCTGAAAGTTATTCCACGAATATAAATAAATGTAACAAATGAAGGTTTGTCAAATCGAATTCCAGTGCTGCTCTGGGTGACTTCTAGATTGAACACAACGTATCTGCGCTGCGTCTGTATCTATGCGCTTCCACTTCCTCCAGTATTAACTTCGCTGTCCATGACTTTGTATTGTGCTTGTGAAATTGATAATCAGACTTTTATATATATTTCACCAACAGATGTTGGTAGTGGTCTGTTAGAAATGCATGTATACATATAACTCATTTTGGTTTTGCTGAATGTGCCTTTACTGAAAACTGGATGATCTGTCAATTTAAATGAGTCCGCTTTCTCTTGTTTGTATTAGCTGAGAAGTATTTCAAAAGATATGCTATAATATGCTTCTCTTACTTTCAGAAACATCTGTTTTGTTCCCTGAATTGTAAGCTGCAGCTCGATGTTAACTTACAGCTTGATTGTACAGAGAGATGAAGCCAGACTCCAAAACTAGAACAAAGAACAGAGATTATAAAAGATCAACTCTTGTCTCCCTGTTTTGGCCTCCAGTGGATTTAAAGACTCTCATTAGAAATTCTCTCCAACAAATTCCTCGACTGAAGGGTGAGATGTCTTTGCACTTCCATAAAAATCGAAGATTTAAACGTACCCCGGGCAAGCTAGATTTAGTACGTAACAAATGTGAAATCCAATCACTGTCAGAAAAAAAACTTCCCAATGAGGAAGTAAGAGAATATATACTTCCAGCCCCTTTTCAGAGTTTTTTTTTTTTACTTTTTATGTGGCAAAACCATGTTTAGCTAAATATTAATGGTAGCAAAGTGTTTTTTTACATACTTTGAAACATGTCTGGAGGGGAACCTTGATTAAAGGCCAGAGGTGATTTGTTGCTGGGACTCTCTGAAGAAAGAATAGGTTTATGTTTAAATCAACCAAATAAAAAGTCGACAGTAGTTTTACCCTGTTGTATGATGTATTACTTTATAATCAGTAATGTATGTGTAGTTTCATGAATCATATGTTAATATTCAAATAGTTGTAGAAGATATTCAAATATGAATTACTACACTATGACTTCATCATAAATTAGAGATGGGTTTTACGTGAATATTGCATGTGAATCTTGTTTTTCTTGCAATCAATAGTCGAATAATTGCACTATATGAGGAGATCGTTTGAGCAATTAAAAATAATAATTGCCATGAGTTATACATTTTTAAAACAAGAACATTTGCCATTTTCAGCAGAATGTTGTACCAAACCAGTGTTGTTGTATTTCAGTTATTAGAGATACAGAATACACATTTTGTTCATGCAATATTTAGCTTTTTCATGTTGCATACCTCACAATACCAGGCCACCCTTTCATATTCGATATTTACCCTTTCAGTTACAAATATTCCAAAGAGAGAGGGAAAGCGTAGCCAGTTAAAAGTATTATCCTGCTGCAGAACCACATTTTACTGCAAGCTGAGCTCAGCAATCAGCACCACATGTCATACCTTCAGTGTCAGCTTATATGGCACTCTTGGACTGATACAGAAACAAAGGATTGTACAGCATTTCAAAAAGTGGAGGAGGGGACGGACCTGAGTTACGAGTGTTTGCAGCAGAGGTTATTAGAGCGCTACTGTATCTCTTTCATCTGGTCACGGTGCACTCTGATATCTACTCCAATGCCCCTGGCTCATCAGCAGGACCCCAGACCTAATTTGCAGCTCCTGACACGACCCTCCCACACGTCGACTGCTGTAAAATCTGTGCCTTCAAACGAATTAGATGGAAACAGAATGCAATTAGAGCGACTGATAATTAATGCTGTGACTAAATATGTGCCTGGAAGTTTCTTTCTTTTTTTTGGATCGCAGCTTCAGTGGAACATGATTGGATGCGGTAGAAGAGAATATCCCCATCTTAACATCAAGCCTTAGTTTGTACTGGTTTGGTATCATTCGGCCAATCTATTCACAAGTACACTGCAAAGCATATGATTGTAAGATGTCAAGACACTGTTGTCTGTCTGTTGTTGACTAATTAAAAGCACCAACGCATGTTTGGTTTGGCTTTGGAAAATATTATTGGCAGTTTAATTTGTGCATAATCCCACGTTTATTTTTCCTTCCTGTCGATTGGATTTTGAGCTAATGATAGAGCAATGAGTTATAGTTCTGCCAGGGGCTGGATACTCTGGATCCTCTTCTTCTGGGCTTATCTGACAGACAGAATAAACAAGGGAACATCTGCATTACACATGTGTGCTCTCAGATACAGAGAGCAGTCAAACAGACACAGGTAATTTAGATGCGAGACATACAAGCTTACTACAAACCTGTTTAAGAGTCAAGAACAAACTCCAACTAGTATATCAGATTTGATTAATAAACAGAGTCGTATCATTGTAATTGTGATACTATCTAACACATGTCTTGTGCTTATTTAAAGCAAGTATTTGTCAAATTAATTTAATAAATATATTGCATTGAAGTCAGATGTATGTTCTAGAGAAATACGAGCAACAATATGCAAAATCTACCCTACTTCAATGTTTTCTTGAGCACAATTTGCATAAAAACCCAAATATATCCAATTTGATGAAGATGTGGGTAGTGGTCTGCTAGAGAAGTGCATAATGATGACGGTTGAGAGCCGACAAAATAGGTTATATCTACAATACTGAACATGAGAGGACTATGCTTCAGGTTAGGTCGGTTTGTATTTAATAGTATTAGTACAATGTAATTGTTCAGTGCATACCAGATGCACACATACAGAAACCACCAACTGACATAAGGAGCTATTGAGGAGCCGCAGGCATATAGGAGTGACCACCTACCAGCCCTGAAAGCATCTATCCAGGTGGACTATCTCATATGGATTATGGATTAAATCAAACTATCATCAGTGCATAGAGATGAACTGACCTGTGAGTGACAACAAACGCATCAAAACTGCAAATAAGATACAGTGCACGCTACATTTTCAGAGCACCACACTGCTTGAAAGGAAAATGTTCTCAGTGGGAAGCTGGTGATGTTTCATGTACTTGTTGCTAGTAGCAAATCATATAGATTGATCAAGGCTGCATGAGGAACAGGACATTGTGAACCTTCTCACATCGTCCCCCGTATGAAGGGAAATAGCAGCTGCTGAGACAATTGACTTTGCTCCGTTATGAGGACTTGTCCGCCCACCATGTGATTGTGCGATATCATTAGCAAACCCTTATTATCTGCTATCTGTTATCTGTCATTTTACCTGTTTTGTACTTACTTTAGCTGCAAGGGCAATAATGTGATACCAACATTACAATAGGTATGAAGACAAGGTCAGCTGTAGCAACAGTGTGTCGAGTGTGGTTTCAGCATACATATATTATGGCGGCAGTGAGGATTTAAAGGTTTTCTCATGTGTAACCGACAGGGGGCAATGTTGTTCTGTGATTAAACTGATCACTTCAGCCTGAGACTCAAGTGGTGAAAAATCGATGGCGCATATACAGTGAAGGTTGACGAGGGAAGAAAATACAGCAAAACAAATGAATAAACCCACCAGAGGAGATAAGTCTTGGCCAGAACCAAATGACTTCAGGCAGCTTCATTTGAACCGCTAAATCGGATTTTATGCTGAAATTGTTCCATAATTAGGGAATACAGTGAGTGTCAGACCAAATATATCAGCACAAGCTATCAGACAGGTGCAGCACCGCAAAATACCATGCAAGCAATTCCCAGGGAGCCCCGTACTGTGTTTCCCCTCACCCCACTAGAACTTCCACCTACAACAAATCAGTTTACTGGCATGTTTGTCTTTGCTTTACGTGCACGCATTCATGCATGATGCATGTATGTTACTGCAGGTGTTCAAAAACAATGTTAGATGTCAGGCATTGCAACCACACAATGCAAATGCTTTCATTTGCCAAACATGTTTCAGGCATCCCCATTCACTTTCAGGAAATGGATTGAGATCCTAAGAGGTAACACTTCATCTTGTTTGCCTTCTCCAAACACATTTTGTTTTTTCAAACAAGATCAACATGCTGTTCGGAACGCAACGCTGCGGTAGCTTGCAAACGCTGAAGGTGAAACATTCACACTCGAAGCTTTGCTAACTTTGTGTTGGTGTAACAATGACAGCCCTTATCTTATGAAAGTGGAGAAAGCATGAATAAAACATGAGGTCGTAGTTGTTGTTTTTTCACAGCCTCTACAATGCCCCATACATGGCTAGAATAGCTAACAATCAAAGAGTCAAGAGATAGGTTCAGCGGGGAGTGACTCTCTTTTGAAGCTGTGCCTCCCTGGCCAATTCTGAATTTCTATGGAAAGAACGAGGGAATATTGGACCATAGCAGGTCCAGCAGGACTGTATTTATCTATTTACCGAATGGAAAGTGGACTTCTTCTGTATTGAGCTGAGAGCCGGGGGTGTGTGAGGAAATATCTGCACACCAATGCTCTCTCTGAGTGGCTAGAAAACCATACGCTTTTCCTCTTTAAAAGCCAGCTGATGTGTGTGATTGAAATAATGTTTTATTCCTGAGTGTTGCGATAATGTCAGTAATGCAGATTTTGGTTGTACGTTTGTTCATTTGTGTGTTTCCCGTTGCATGTGTTGCGTGTGCTACGCAGATGTTTTGTGTCAAACTGCATTCGATTTGTACGGAAGTCTGCTCTGCTCTCTAAATAAAATATGTTCTGTAACAAGGGTCTACAGCTTGATGGTACAATGGTCAGTGCTTTTGAATAAAGGTCACAAAAGTGACCCATATGATGATATTTCATGGTTGTCGTACACAATTCACAAGCAGACTGTAACTGAACATTGGCTTATAGCTTTTTACCGGCTCGGGGAAAGCTCAACAGGAAACATAAATCTCATATTAAACTCACAGATGAATTAACAAAGGAGTCCGTCGGGGTGAAACACAATGTCTCGAGTTCTATGAATGGAACCAGAGAACCAAAGGTGCGGGACAGCAAATTACATTTTCATGCCAAGAGAAGTCAAAGATCGATATGGTAGAGTTCAAATTAAGAGCCCTCTTGGTAGTAGATTGCGTCCAACGAGTGATGTCCTCGGAATACCAAAAAGGGGTGAATACAAGGTTCAGGTTGCTTCGAGTGTGTTCATTGGGCCGAGGGCAGGGAGAGGCAAGAGCTCAGAGCATACAGAAACATTCACAATGAGTCATAGTGAAGAGGCTTTCACGGATGGGAGTTGAGTCTGAAACAAGGACACAGAATTTCAAGGACACTTTGTTTCATTAGTGTCGGTCTCAAAATAATAGAAAATAACAATGTGGGTGAAAAAACAGCACTCCATAATTTGACACTGTTACCAAACCCTAACCTATCTGCTATCAACAAGACATACATTTGAAGTAGTGGCCCTCCACTAAAATGATGCTAAAAATGCTGCAGGTATAGTCTGTAATTCCATTTTGGTAAAATCTGTTATCGCAACAATATAAGAACCAGTGCATAAAAGAACACACGAGGGTAAAAAGAGTACATATTGTACAGTACATACACAACTCATAATGTCTATGGAAAGGTCAAAGGAATAATACATTGATCATCTCAGATTTCTATCACAGACTGCTTGACATTTTGGAAAGCGTAAGCCGATTACCGAACACCCTAAACTGCCTTTGTGTTGAAATGTTACACTGTCAAATGGGGATCTGAGAGTCCAGACTTAAACCTGTCAAAAGAGCAACAAGACATTATAAAGTTATTAAAAGTGTCTTATAGGAAGTCCTTCGTTTCTCATGGACATAGCACCGTGATTTTATTTTTTCATTTGCTATGCCAGCGGCACAACTCTAGGGTAAGCACTGCCGTCCTGTCACTCAGGCAGGGCCTGGTTCCAGGGTGAAACATCGCAACAACTTTCAAATGGATTGTACAAGGTCCCCTGCGGATTAAGCCGACTGACTTTAGTGATGCCACTGCTCTACCTCTAATGCGACCGCGGGGCTTGTTTGGTTTTTAGTTATATGTCTCGGCAACAATCGAGTGGATTGCCATACAATTTAGAACCCATTTTACATCCCCCTTAGGATCAACTAATCAAAATTGAAACGTGTTATGTTTCCAGAGATAAGTAGCAAATGTTTGAATGCCAACATGCTGAAATAAAGCGGCGGACATGATAATCAACAGTATTCCTGCTAAACATCAGCATGTTAACATCGTCACTGTAAGCATGTTCATGACCTGTTGTTATTCTTTTGCTCAGCGCATCATTGTTTCTAAGTATAGACACACAGAGCTGATAGCTGTAGACTCACAGTCTGCTTTTGTTCTGTGTAATGTCGAAGGCGTTGTCCTTCCCTCCCTCTCAAAAAGTTAACCGCCAGCTTTCTTTTCCTGAAGATGTTTGAAAATGAGGCTGAAAGGCTGAAAATACAAGCGACAAGTGCTATTTCACTGGAGGATTTTCTGCATATGCCTCATTTCCTGATTGTGTTTGATGCTCCTTGTATACCAGATAAAACAGAAGGAGCTGACAACACCATTAGTGGAGCTCTGTGTTGGTGGAGATTGCATCCAAAGTCATTTACCATTTAAAGAAGCAGTGTGTGGCATTTTGTGGGATCTATTAGGAGAAATGGAATAAAATATCCATAATTACTATTATCCAGGCCAAAATAGTTGTGACTTGCAATATTGCTCCGATAATTATCAAAATTAACTTTTTTTCAGTATTTGGTAAGAAAACAATATCTTTAGTCACAGATATGACTTTAAGGTGCATTATACTAGATTAGCTCATAGTAGTGCTTACAGCGCAAACAGCACAAATTACGGCAATTATTTTTGTATTAGAATGAGCCTTTCATATCTTAATTAATAGGGACTGGGTCCTCCTCCTCAGAGTCTGCCATGCTGCAATGCCATGTCTTTACAGTAGCCCCGAGCGGCTGTGGGTGTAAGCCTTCCACATCTTTACGTGACCTGAAGGTTACTGCAGTTATCTGGCATGCTTGTGAAACTGCAGTAACATGAGCCACTCAGTAGAAAAGCACAGTTTTGTACTCCACGGCTCTCATTACTGCAGTCTTGAGATGGAAAGGTTGGGCGAAGGGATATTCGGTTGGTTGCAGTCTGCAAACACCCTGTTAGATGCCACCAAATCAAACACACCGCTTCTTCAAATAAAAAAAGAGTGAACTCAGTTAGATCCCAGAATCCATTTAACTGAGCTTTGACATTGGACGTCAACACGATTGATGAAGTTGTACCGAGTTTACAGCTCTGCAATTTCTGATGACACTATACTTGTTCTCTCCAGGTGTTCACGGACCCCATGTGAAGGCAAAGCCTCATCTTTTACGGCAGAAATGCAAATTACAGGGTAAAGGTCTTGCAAGCTGTTACAAGCCACTGGCCTGATATCATTAAGTTTAACCTCCCTCACTCTTTTGGAAGCTTATGCGTGCCTTTTCTAGAGAGCGGGAACTTCTGTGAGCGATTTACCTCACAAGACATAGCAGTGGGAGTACATCAGCACATGGCAACCTATAGTGTCAGCTGTTTATTGTGTCGCAGCAGGCAGCCATCTTGCTGTCCTTGCTGTTTTTTCTTCCCAGGGTAAATTGCTGATGTTTGTTCCTTCCTATGCCCTATGCCTCAGAAGCTTAGGATTTAGTAGTAAGAATCTGCAATTCAAATGCAATTATTGCTTTCCCTCCCTCTCTCTCTCTCTGTCATAGCAACTCCATTAGCCAATTAAATTTGTAGTATCTTTTTATTGGAATTGCTTGCAAGTGAGGAACATAACGGCAGTGGTTTTCCAATGATAGATAATTTCATTTTCAAAACATAATTGGACACGAGCATGAGTGTGTTGTTAGAGAGTGCTGTTCAGGGCATGGGGTAACAATTGGAAATGTGAAACCCTTAAAAAATAATCTACAACAGTACTAGTAGGGTTCGATTTTTGTACACCCTGTTTAAACCCCTAAAGCCATTTTTTTCAATTCAATTTATTAACTGTTTTATTTCCAACCTATTTCAACAGGTCCAATTGCATTTTGAAAGCTTATCAAGATTATAAATGAAAAAAAGAAGAAAATGACATTCAGTGTGTCGGCTTCTTCGACCTTTTGATAGTGAGTCAGATTTATATTAGTACGTATCATGTACTAGACCAGGCTTACTGTCTCAGCCGCAGCACTTATATGCGTATTGATCCAAATGCACCTTTGTCTCACACAGCATGAATCCAGAGCAGCGTCAGATAATAACCCTTTCCATCTCTGTCAAAAGGATGACTTAACCTTGTTGCACCGGGGACTGCCAGCAAACTATTTAGCCTGGAGAGAGAGCAAGAGATAGAGAGTGAAGTGTATGTGTGTGTGTGTGGTGCGGGGGTGGAACGCTGAAAGAGTGACTGCATCTTATGAGCAAGTGTCTGACAGTGAGAAACACCAAATCAGGGAACAAGTCCTCACTCAGCCAGCAGCTATTGATCCAGGTTCAACAGGCCATCCAGCAGACCATTGATCCGAGCCACATCTCCTCTCATTGGTCATCATCACAAGAGGTACTGACACTTTCCAAAATGAAGAGTGTCTTAATGAAACAGTTCGTCTTATATTCAACCTGCACGATGCAGAAACAAGAATGGCGGTCATTATCTTGACTCAAAACAGAGGAAAGCAGAACAAGAACATTTGAGAGCATGTTGAATTGGCAACCGCAATTGCAACGTGTTGTAGCCACTGTGGAAGTGATTCAAAGGGCAGTCCCTCCACTGGTACCTAGAAGATGGCTTTAAGACAAGGTGTTTTTCTTTAGTTTTGCAAGGGGCTCCACATAACTAATTTTGGATTTTCTGCCTCCAGTAAGTGATAAAGATGGCTACAGTTTAAAAATACCCTTCTCAGAAAGTCAACCTATTTTCTTCTTTTTTTTTAATAGTAAATAAATCTACTGCAAAAGAAACCATGTGTAAGTGTCAAGACATCCATTTCCAATAGATGGTTGGTGTGAAAAGACTTTAGAGAGAACGCTGTATATCATCCCAGCCGTGTCCAATCAGACTCACAGCCATAATAATCAACAGTAAGGTGCAAGGTAATCTCAGGTAGATTTCACACCGAACCTGTGATGTTGGGCTGCTGTGAAAGCGGTCACCAAAACTGTCCAATCAACGAGTTACCTGTCAGTCTACATAACATGTTTACTCCTTTTTTCTTTGGTTGTAAAAAGTCAGTTTGAACAGAAACCTCATCATAACTAAAATGCAACAATGCAGTTTTTAAATGTATTTTTTCCCGCTTGATCAGGACCAACTGAACCGAATGACAGATATGGAGGCAACCTGAAAAGGAGATTCGGTCGATGTGTGGGGAAAGAGATCTATTCAATGCAGTCTGAAGGAGCATCAGGGCCAGTGGATGAGAACGCAGTTGATCGTCCTAAGGTACTCTGTATATTCTTAGCACTGTATGTCACTGAAGATAAAGACACCGAGAACAGAACATGCGTGACTCAGATCTTGGAACAAACAAACTCCATCATGGTCATTTAGATGTTTACAACCAACGTACGAGTGGCACAATGTAATATCTGGCAACATAGTACGAAAATAACATTGTTTTTAGAGTGAGCAAAATTGACACGGTAAACATCAGAAATATGTTTAAGGACTTTGGTCTCTGGTTTCATTTGAGTTCATCGTGGGATAGTTATCGGGCCAAATACAAATCAGCACTGAGAACGTATTTTGTCTCAATGAGGTAAAATGTCAAACAGCAAAAAACAACAACACCAGCAGCTTTGTTGAGCCGGAGAGACGGGGATCTGATATGCCTGTAAAATGCATGCAGGTGAAGTGTGCATATTTGGTGAATGAGCGCTCTTGGTTCCTCGTCACTGCCTCAGGCTTCTGTTAATGCGGGCCTCGTCAACATCAAGGTATGGATTAGTTCTGGCAGCGTCGTGCTGATCAGCGTGAGCTGACTCCCGTAATCGGCACAATGAATCCAAAAATATATTCAAAGCAAAGCAGCTACTTGGTGTTAATTTGATCAGCTCTCTTTCTTCTGATATCATAACTGCTATTCACATTGCACTTTACTTCAAGCAGCTGTATGTTTTGGTTGTAGTTGTTGATTTCCATCACCAGATGTGAAGAATTAAGACCGTTGTCTACATCTGCCTAATTGAGCTTTTTCCTCACTATTACGCTTTGCCCGCTTATACTGCTTCAAAAAGGGACGTCTTTTGTTTGTACTGCACATCTCGACGCAGCTGCCAACACGGCATGATTTTGAGGTGATAATCTCCAGGCTTCAAACCCTGGAAACTGCTTCTGGTTTCTTCTGTAGGAATGCAGGCAGAGCCGATTGCATCTGCTTCACTCTCTTTTCTTTGTGTGGTGAAACTCGCCTCTGAATTCAGTTCAATCAGATGATGTGCGGCTGAAAGAAAACATTCTCACAAATGTGGTTCTACCCCTGTCCGGTGAGGGTTTCGGGGTAAACATCTATTTTTGAATCATATAATGTATAATGCATGTAGAGGTTCAGTGAGGAGGGATCAGAGTCAAGTGTGTGCAAAACTGCAGATGCAGGTTTTTGGTCATATTTGTTTCATTTTGGTGCTTTTGTTCTCGGTATTTTGATACATCCTGCATACATTTATGATTTCTCCATAGCCTTTCCACTAATGGAATGCACTTATAAGTTTTATGTATGTAGCGTCCTTAAAGCACTGATTGATATCTGCAAAACAGTAAAACATCAATTTAACCACGTTTGCTTTGTGGCATTTGAAGGAATGTTATTGAAATTGTCGTCCATCTTGGCCAACTATGCTGGTAAATTGTGCATAGCTGGTGCATTCTGTCTTCCAATATACTTTGTATTTTTGTGCTGTCATCATTGTCTCCTCAGCTAAAGACCATAAGAACAGAGTAAGAGCAATAGCCAGCAGAGGTTCAGTGTAATTCCCAAGTCTGTAGCATTTTATTGGACTCCAGTACGTCCAACTTTTACAATGCCATTCGTTGTAACATTAACAGCTGTAAATACTGGAGAGTCCTTTTATGTCCAGTATCGATGCAAGTGGTTCAGTTCTATCATTAATCATGGACGGTACCTTTTATGAAGCAATCTCACTTTATTCATAAAGGATAACTGTATGGCTCCATTAAGGTGTCACGCTATTTATCTTCCTTATAACCTGCCCATGGCATTACAAAGCGTCTTGGCTTGCCTCTCTCTCTCTCTCTCTCTCTCTCTCTCTCTCTCTCTCTCTCTCTCTCTCTCTCTCTCTCTCTCTCTCCACTCCATTTGTCCCTTTGCCCTCTTTCACATATAAAATAATTGGAAATACATGGAGGCTATAACAAAGGGGCAGTTTACTGGCGATAACGAGAAGGCTGTAAAAGGGAAAGTTGTTCATTTTAAAGATATTAAGTCAAAGCAATACATGCCAGTGTATCTTTTGATCTCACATGAGATGTTTTATGGAAATACATATTTTTTTATAAGGTTTGAAGGCTGAAATGGATGTTAAATTCACATCATCAGGGCGGTGTGCTGATGGTCAGTAATACAATATTAAATACATGATTAAAGATGCAAAAATCCTATCATCAGTATCTAAGTCTTAATACAACCCTCAACACAACCCCGGACCAGTTAGGTCATAAAATATACATGATCTGATTTATTACGTCTGACTCTATGCCAAGAGCTAGTTGGGGAAAGCATGTTTTATGAATGTCGAGCTGAAAGTATTTGATGAAGTGGTGGGTCACTGTTTGACCCTTGGAGAAAGCTGGACCTAATACCATCAGAGCATGAGGGCAGAGCCCTGAAGGAACCACCTCAGTTTCAGTTTAGAGAGACTCATTCTGGTTATTACTGTCAAACAAATGAAAGCATTGATTTCACCCAGTCTTAAGTCACAGAGTTTCATTTTCACTGAGCCTATGTGAAGCTCTCTCCACGGAAGACAAAGGGGGATTAAAATGATCAGATCAGATAATGTTGCATGATATTAAACTTCACATTTGTTGGAACAAATGTGTTTTAGCCACTCTTGATGTTCACAACACAAACTGGCAGAACTAACAGTTCCACAGGAGCATATTCAAATGTTCACTATGTTCAGTGCCGCAGAAGTCAACTGTCTCAGATCTCTCACAAAGGCAGTTTAGGAACAAAAGATGTGTAGGGAATCAACACTCAAGACGGCAAGTCGGCAACTTAGCCATCAAACCCAATTTCCACTCAACCCATGAACATTTACAGTAACAAGATGCTGTAATCTGTGACCCATGGCATTACCACAAAACCTGTCCGCCTGGCAACGTCCCTGATTGGCTAAGAATGCTCCTCTAAGGCAGAGCGAACAAGTTAAGAACCTGCACATACATGTGTGCCCAAAATCATGGTGCCCGTGTGAGGTGTAGTATTGTCTGCAATCATTCATAACTGTTTGTTTTTTTGTTGACGCCAACATTTTTGATTCCTCTTCCAAACCAGCCAAAAGTGTTTACTTTCAACACCACTTGTCTGCCACAGGAGTAGACTTCCAGCTGTACTTACATTGTGGTGTCATTGACAACGAACATTTATTTTGTTTTCAATGTAATCTAGTCAAGCAGTCAGAATTTGCTTTTAATTCAAGTGCTCCTTTCATTAAAACACAGCGTGCCACAGGCCATGTGAAACACAGAGAGCGTGCACCTGGCTGTTACTGCGGTGCACTCCAGCCTGCGTGATTAGAAGAGCTTGAGATAGAGCCGCAGCATGCTACCTGCCCTGTGGTAACAGCTATGAACCAAGCTGTCGCTGCCACGTCATCCAGCCTGAGTCGACTTTGTACATTTGCTGTGGAGGTTTATGTCTTATTCTATATGTTATCTGTCTTCTTAATTATCATGCAATCAAATTGATTGGTTTGATATTCTGGCTGGGTGTAAAATGCATGAGCGAAATGTTAGCTAACCCTCGCCATATGCCGTAGCCTATTATTGCCTTTTTTTTTTTACCAACTTTATTTTTCCTGACTTTATTGTAAATACGCTTTATTGTTGTTGGGTATATTGTTGCTTTCTAAATGACAAGGATGACCGATTTAAATCAAATGAAATACTTTATTTTTGTACGCGTTGTTGCATTGTTGAATTGCGTCTGGTTGTAGTATTGGCAAAAGTGTCAAAGTAACTGCTCTGGATGAAGGGAAGGGTGAAGCATGGAGGGAGCGAGGCCGGACCGGCCGGTCTACGTGTGGTGGCGGTTGCTTGTGCCATCCCCCGCGGTCGGCTTGTCAACAGCGCAGTGTTGAAAAACCGTGGCTATTGCGACAGCACTAAATGTATACAGGCTCTATAATTGACCCATTGTAATACATTAAAGGAATTATAGATGTTCGCTGAACATTTACGATTGTTTATATTTGGCAGTTTTATGATTATTTTTCTTGTGGACAATGAAAATGAAATAGCTGCTGTACCACATTGGTCTATCAATACAAGAATATATATGTTTATCTGGCAACATGGGTCTGTGGCTTTATTTAGTCATCAAATACCTTTCATGGCCTGCTAATGTATTATTAATTTCAACTAAGTGGTTTAAAACTCGGCGGACTGACACTGCCAAATGCCCACATTGTCTGGGACTACAGTTCAGATATCATGTTCGACATGTTTCAAAGGCCTGTAGTGTAGAAATATAGGTCGAATAGTGTATATTTAAGGACGTTATCAGGATATATTTTAGTTTTACTGCTCAACAACATGAAACCTTACAATGTAAGTCAATTCAAGAACTGATGCAGGAGTCAACTCCTGCATGGTGTTTTCATGAAAGCTACTAAAGGAAAAAAAATGTCCGGTGTTGTACCTACAGAGCTCGTAGAGATGGAGAGCAAACACACAGCAGATCTTCAATAAAACCATCAGTCTTTGAGTCCGTTTCCTCCGGTCAGCTTTATATATCTGAGAAGGACCATTGCTGATGATGTGCCACGGGGTGCATATATTTGGACCCTGAAGATTTAACTCATCAACCGAGTTAACGAATGAAGTAACAAAGGTACACACGCTGTTTTTGCATAATAACATGCAGTGAACGTGTCAAATTAGAAGCTTGAAAAGCAATGCATATTGCTGCTGGTGTATGATGGCCACAGGTATTAAATGAACTGAAATCAAGAGGGGAACAGATTAACCACCCAACAACCAAGAGGCGCATATCCCTTTAAAGAAAGCCCATATTATGAGGTCATTTGGTAATTTCTTCCGTAATAAAATGTTCTACCGTACCGCTACAGACAATGTCTGAAGCATCCCTACTGTTGTATCAGTCTCATTTTGTATCTCTCTCTCTGTTGCTAAGCATGCCATTAATAGTGCAACGCTTCTGAAGGTTACAGTGAACGCTTTTGAAAAACAGCAGTCTTTTTTTATTATTTTTTGAAGGAAAACATCAAGCAAAAACTATACGTCAAAGTGGCCAAATGGATAGAGACTCTCTTGTGACAAAGACATGACAGATTCAATTGCTGAATATTTTCATCAACAGCCATGCTTCTTTTTAGAGCGTGAAGATGAAATAAGCCGCGCAATAAAACGAACCTCGAACTGCTCATTCATCACGTTCATTGTGTATGAGTCTAAGGGGATCTAAAATAGAGATATCGCAAATTAAACAAAACCTGATGGTAAAAAAGGGAGATTTGATTCGCAATTATGTCTCAAGTACTTTATAGTACAGACATTTGAGTGTGATAAGGAGAGGGATTTAGCTTTTCAGTCTCATTGGGTTTGATGGGAAGTTGTGTTCACATTCAAAAGCAAGTCTGAGAAAAAAACAAGTCCACTGGGGCAAGACAGCGAGAGGCAGCAGGTCTAAACACAAGTACAAGTTAACCGGGACAGGAACAGGTTGGCGGAGGGGCTCGAACATAGTGGCGGCTAGGTAATGCTGCGGGTCTGGACAGGAACAATGGCTTCTGACAAGATTATAGACTGCGAGCTGGGACACAATGAGAATGACTGAGACCCTTGAGAAAGGGCCAGAAAGGAGGGTTAAAAGAGGAGATGGCACGGTGTCATTATGTCGCAATAGCTGCCGCACAATCATAAAAGATGGGGATGATTGATTTGTGACACCGTGGCGTCCGCAGGGAGGGTGTCAACGGCCTGCTATATAGAATTACATTCCTGCAATTATTGAAAAAAAACCCCCGTTTATCCAGGCAATGAAGAAGGTCCTCCAAACTATTTACTTACTTGGTCAAACAAGAACAACTTGCCTTTGCTTTTGGCTTCCTTACCGTATACATTTAAAAACCCATTTCAAGGAGTTTACCTTCCTTTAAAAAATATTGGAAAAATAGTCGACTTTTAATGACCCCCCACAATGCATTAGAAGGCATAAATACATACTTTATCCATCACTTTGTCAGTTACTTTTAGAATCACAATGACATGAATCATTACAGGAAACTTGTAGCCTGCACTATATATATATTACTTACAGTAATCACACCACAGATTGTTACTGCATTACAATTTAAATTCACATTAAAGCTAGTTTTTGACCACTAGTAGCACGATAGAGCAATATGCTTTTCATAAATGGGTCCCCATTGTGTTTGCAATATGCAGGCCCTTATGGATGCACTTGCATGTGCTACACTTTGCTGCTATTGGTGCCACGCTAATGTATCAATTGACAGTTGGGGGGCTCTAACGCAGACAGAAACTTAGCAATGAGTCAACAGCAGCATTGAAAATATGACTGCAAGCTAGCAAATCAGGATGAAGGAAAAGCAGGGTTAAAACATATTTAAACGTGTCATTTTGGTGAGTAAAAATGAATGTAAACATAACTTTGTCTGTTAACAAGAAAACTACACAAGGGCACCAATAATACCAAGGTGTCTTTAATGTGGTGTTTAAAACCATATACTCTAGTCCAGGGGTGTCAAACTCATTTTCACTCTGGGGCCACATCAGCATCACGGTCGCCCTCAAAGGGCCGGTTGTAAATGTAAGACGGTGTAAATGTAACTACGGTACTCCTAACATAGTTAGTTTAGTTTCCCGGGATATCTGTGACTTCCACAACACGTACTTCCAGTTGTGTGATTTCTCCTCCGCCATTGTTTCCTGTTGCTGGTGCAAAATGCATTCTGGGATATTTGGCTGTCCCAAGTACAGACAAGTCACCTCCGATGCATCCCGGGTAAAATGGGCAGAGCGAGCCACATCCGGGCATTAGGGCCGTGCTTGGCTCGATGTGAACTTTGAATTGGAACAGTACTTTGGCTGAGACTGATGACGTTTCAGTACAGAGAAGTACGCATGTTGAGAAACTTGTTGGAAATCCTCTTTATGGGCTGTTGCATCTCCTGTCCACCTGTTGTGATAGTTTTAATGTCGGCACACAGACAACATGCCATCTCATCACTTCGACTTTCTATCTCATAATTTCGACCATGGGGATATTTTTATTTTCACATCTAACTTTAAATTTTTGTAAAAAAAAAAAAAAAAAAAAATATTATTATTTTTTTTTTGCTGGCGGATTCGTGGGCCACATAAAATGACGTGGTGGGCCGGGTCCGGCCCGCGGGCCGTATGTTTGACACCCCTGCTCTAGTCTATACCATATGTTGGCTCATATAATTCCCATTGTCATTAAATTCAGTGCAACGTGCCACATTTGATGACAGTTTTTAGCCATCTCCTGAGAGTCTACGTCACGATTGATTCACCCTGACTTTGCTTCTCCCCCTGTATCTTTCCCCCACTATCTCTGAGCACGAAGCAACATGAAGGGGATTTTCATTAAGTCCTCCAATCATGTCTATCCAGTTCTGAGTGGGCCATGATAGGAAGGTAAGTAAGCTCCTGAACTAAGATGATCAAGTAGTGCTCTTTTGTGTCTATCTGTGCATCTTTGGTAACTCTCTGGCGTCAGGTTATTATATTACCGAGCGTCACCTGATTACGGTTTTATCTCCAGCCACAGCTGTTCCAAAGATTTTACGCTATTCTGTGACATCATTTGAGCCATGGGAGCCACGTCACCCAGCTGCCAGAAGAAGAAAACAAAAAGACACTACCACTGTGTGTGTCGAGGGCTAAATCAGCCGATAAGCTTTTAACATGTGAGTCCGACTATGCTTTTTAAATAAAGTCAGAATAACCAAGCACAAGATTCAAACGTATGACGCAATAAAGACATTTCAAAGGACAGGCATGGCTGTGTGTACAAAGCTTTGCTCTAATGCTATGTTTGTTGGCAGCCCTGTGGATCGAGGGTCTCTAAATCCCTGACTCCAGTGGTCAGTCCCGATTCCCTGTCTCTGAATCTGAAGGGCTTAAAGGCTCTGAAGCTCTTTGTCATTATTTTAAAGGTTTATCTAGCATGATTTGTGTTGATATCTTCAATTAAAGGTAAGCCTCCGTGCTTTCCAAGGACAGCACGCAGGTTTGTTTACAATGTAAAGTTCCTCCTAAAATGTGTTGTTGCCTAAGCTACGAGATGAAGGAATGTTTGACCTAAACAGTTACAAAGGTCGTTTTTTAAATGTTATCTCATGAATTGTGTTTTGTGTTTATTGCCACTTTGTTATTTTCACTGTAAAAGGTGCAAATAACAGGAAACAGGAAGTGAAGGGGATTACAAAAAACATTTAAATGTAAATGCATATACTTTGGATATGAATTGCTAGTTGTGCCCCTTTAGGATTAGTATGTTGCATATATTCGGGTGTAAAAAATGACATTGTGGATGTGCTCCCTCATAACTAGGCTGTACAGAAACATGTCTGAACCATGTGCGTAGATCTCACATGGATGAAATAGTGTGACAGTTCAGGTGTCCAGCTTAGTCAGCATCCCAAACTGCAAAGGCTGGGACAATTTTGGTCGGAAGCGCTGCACAAAAGAGTGAGGAAAACACTCCATTTTGCACCTTTTCAAAGAGGTGAGGCTCAAGTAGCTCAAAGCAGCATCAGCTCATCATAGAGGGAGAGAGAGGTGATCTCCAAGATGGAATTGACTTGAGTCTCTGCTCTGTCCTGCCTCCAGGGTGTCTACACTCAGCTCAACAATTTTTCTTTTTTTTTTGAGCACTTTAACAACCTTCTGTGCTCTCAATTACAACTCTGTCATCGGTGAATCACGGTGAATTTGTATCATAAAACGTATGGATATGTACCGAGTCTAAGGTCTGCAACGTGACGGTGCAGATCTCGTGGCATTGTCCCCATGTTACTCTGCACCGTGCTTAAAACATCGCCCTGCTAGCAGACAAGCTGTCGTCTTTGAGGTAGTCTGTAACTCTAGAAAAAAACCATGCTGCAGCACTATGAGCGTCGACCCAAAGCAGAAGAAGCTTGATGATTTTAAAGCAAAAGAAACTGAGTCTCCCCTCCCGTCCTGGTCCCTCCAGGTAAGAATAAGCCCTATGAAGTAGTTATATCACATACTTGTCTGGGACAGGTATGCAAATTCAAAGGGGGCAATAGTGTCTGTGGATTTTATTTTTTTCTAATGTGAAGGCAGTGGAGTTTCAAATGTAGAGGTGCTGCTAGAAATCCTCTCCTGGCTGACAGCTTTTAAACTGAAACCTTATCTGTCTGAAGCCGCCACACTTTCTGTCTCAGCCAGGTGGCTTTGATGGATTGGTTGGAAAAATGCAAAAGCCACATCCTGTCACAAACAAGTTTGTTTTTTTCAAATGTGCTAAATCAAAACAAAACAAAAAAAGTACGAGATTTTAAGATCAGCGGTCAAATGCATTGCTTCGCTTTAACAAGGATGACCTGCCACATCTTTTTGAAATCAACGACCCAAAGTCTCAATCTATCCAATTACTTGATGGTGGTTGGTGACAGCTGTGAATGTGATGTGACGCCACTATCGCTGAGGCCTCTAGGTGGTAGCAGAGGTCTACAGAGATCCTCTCAGGCGCGTCTCTGCTGATGGGACCTCTGCTGCACCACGCTGAGCCAGCCCCAGTGAAAAGGCTCGCGTGACCACAGAGAGAAACAACAGTGTAGTCCACAGACAAAGGGATGAAAGGATCGAAAAGAGAAAAAAAAGGCACAGAGGCCTTTGATTCAAGCTGATATACAGTGGACTTTATTTCACCCTCGTTCGTTCAGTCTTTACCGCCTGTTCTTCATTCTCTTTCACGCTCCTCTCTCTTGCCCTCTTTCATTGTTCTCACCTAGTCACCATGCAATCTTTCACAAAGTCATCCCGGTTTTTTAATGTCCTCATCGATGGGGTGTGCAAATCGAGCAAATGCACTTTTGCTGAGGCCGTTTGGGGATACACGACGGCGCAGTGTTCTGAAGGTGTGGCCCTCCCGTCAGCATCACTTGATAAAAATAGAGTGCCGGCTTCCTGCTGGGAAGAAACCATTAAACAAATGACTTTTTAGCCCCGAGCTGACTTTGAAAAACATTGCGGGTTACAGTGTACACTATTAGCGCAAAGAACACCGTCACTTTGTTTTATCTTTCGTCGCTTCTCTCCTCTAGGCTGTACTTGTTTCTGGCCTAGAAAGTCCTTTTCTACATTTTAACAGATGCCAGTGTCAGCTTTCACATTCTTGATCAACAGTCAGAATGACACTAGTGGGAGAAGGTACAGCGGTTTGATCTCGCCGCCTGCTTCAAAGACGCTGCTGTATATTCCCATTGAACAATGCGGCGTGCTAAATTTAAATATCAAAGGTAATACGAGTTTAAAAGTGTTGTAATTGACGTGTAGAAAAAAAAAGTTACAAGAAAGTTGTGTTTTGTTTGTCAGTAGAATGGTGGATTGCATGGAAAGTTCTCCAATGCTCTCAAACACTTGCGGGGAGGGCGCCCTCACTTATGTAAAGAGGAAGAGAAAACATAATATGAACACATTTTCCACTCATACATAATGCCTCCTTGCTTGTCAAGCCACATTTGTGACTTGTTTCATCTTGAAAATATCACTAAATCCAAGCAATCAGGAGACTGACAGAATAAACACAACCAAATTTATTTGTATAAGCGTGATGTATTTCAAAGACTTTTTTTCACAGCAGCATCAGCATAAACAAAGCGCTGAAGCCTTAACGGATGATAAATGGCACTAGATTAGTCGAGAGAAAACACCTTATTGCTCCTCTCTTAGTTCATGTGACTTTTTAAAGGAGGGAAATTAAACACATTAATTAGTAACAGCTCTGATGTTCTCCTATTTTTAAAAACTGATGGAGTAAGTTCAAGTGTCCAGTGCTACATTGACATTTTTTTACAAAGTCAAAATGCTTGAAGCTAGAGCGATACACGAACCCATTTTATTATTTTCAACATTAGTGTTTTCCTTCTGAAAAGCAAAATAGGCTTTGATTGCATTTCAGCTTTAAATTTTCACGGCGGCAAACAGAGAATCAGAGAGACAGCCATAAGACTACCGGACGAGATGATCTCATGAGTTACTTCTCGAAGCGTCGGGAGCTTACATAGTCAAGCAACAATAGCTCCTCTCTCTAACTTCATCAAAAATGTAATTCTCTTACTGCGGAGGACATGCTGAGCGTCTCTGTTCTTGTGCCAGCAGCATTGTGTGCAGGACCAGGTGATAATTCACGCTTCGTAGGCTCTACAGCTTTTCCATTATGCTATGGGTTCAAAAGGTTCAGGGTGGCATATTGCGGTGCAAATTGCAGGCAAAAGCATGACAGAAGTGAGTGGAATCAATTACTGCGAGTATGACACATCAAAAGAATGAGGGAAGTAAGCTACCTCGATAAGAAAAGAAGTCATGTGCCAGATGACAACTCGCATTCTTCGAAGACAAGCTCCTGGACATTTGTAACTTACTCCTCACTTTCTGCACAGTTAATCTCTCTCTAAGAGGAGATATGCTGGTACAGTAGTCACGAGGCAATAGGAATTTGAGGCAAGTTAATTAAGTGTAACATACAGCAGGAGGGAAGGCTGTTGGTGAGACAAACCCTATTGAATTAAAAAAGAAAGTCCCTTGTGGTTACCACGTCTTGTTTCATGGACATGGAACAAGATAGTGAGGGAATTATACCAAGTTGCTGGTGTGAGTCCATACTTCTTGGTAATTCACATTCAGTTCAGTTGAATAATTGATTCAACTCTATTTCAACTGTTCATGTGAATGTACAACAAGCTTTGAAAAGTGAACCTGCACGCTCTCAGCAGACGCTGACTCTTGAGAGTCCTTATATCCTACTAAGGCTAAAACCACTAACATTTACACGAATGACATATGGTGCAGCATATTATGTGCATTGTACAAGTAGAGGATTTGAGACATGGCAGATATAAGTATGAGTTTTATACACAAAGTTCAGTAAATAACGTTGATATTAATAACATATGAACCGACACAAAGAAATGGTCAAATTTAGTGAAGTAAAATGAAAAAGAAAAAAAAGTCGTGGGCGCATGTGAATTCACTCACTTTGCTATGAAGCCCCTAAATAAGATGTGGTGCAATCAGAAGTCACATAATTAGTTTAATAAAGTCAATCTGTCCACGGTCCAAGTGTCACTTGATCTGTAAACATGATCTAACGGACAGCCATTAAATCCATTATTACAAAATGGAAAAAATATGGCACGACAACAAACCTGCCAAGAGAGGACGAATCTTCAAAGAGACCAATGATAACTCTGAAGGAGCTGGAAAGCTTCACAGCGGAGATTGGCGTATCTGTCCATAGGACCAATTTAAGCCGTACACTCCACAGAGCCGGGTTTTATGGAAGAGTGGCCATAAATAAGCCATTGCTTAAAGAATAAAAATAAGAAATCATCTTTGGAGTACACTCAAAAGCATGTGGGAGCCTCCAAATGGGTTTTTATTCTTCTTCTTTTTTTCTCAAAATGAGTTGTACATACAATTCTGAACATCAATATAGCCGCAGCAACTATTTTCAATGTAAAGATTGATTGATTTCATTGATTCAGATTTGGACAGAACTGGTGGACAGGCATATCAACATTGCCCCCAAGAGCATGAAACACAACATTAATTGTTCTGCTCTGTTACGATGACCATTGGTGAACAGATTGCGAGTTGTAGTCAAGAACCAGAACACTTTTAATGCTCCTTGGCATTGATACAAATCTCAGGAGCGCTACTGAAGGGACAGTGCACCATTCATCCACAAGTTATTCCTTTACGTTGTGTTTAGATGATGGTGGTGGAGGATGCTGTCTAAAAGCTGGTGACTGCAAAAGGTCATAATTAGAGATACAAATAGTATAAGAGTCATTTTCTTAGCATTGCACGTTTCAGTAAGCTTACTGTGTCAGGTTTGCAAATCTCCCTGCGATATCTGAAGATCTGTCGAATCAGTTCTGTCATCAAAGAGATGTCTGAAGTCTGCTACCTGACTGTTATCATCGTGTTCAGCAGTCCAGCTGAGAGGACCAGAGAGCAGTACCAGACACTGCTCTCAAGAACGAAAATAAAAAAAACAGAAATCCCAGAAAAGACTACAAATACTCCTGCTGTGAGAACAGTACCTTCACCAAGCAAAACCTATTTTCTCACAAGATCTCGTCGACATGGGCACAGGCACTTTTGACGGTTTCTAACCAACTGCCTGCAGCTGCCCGATGTTATAACTGTGTTCACTTTCTTGCCAGCAGGAAAATCAGATCTGTCTGTATATATATACTGTGTATATATATATATATATATACAATTTATTTTATTGTTATTATTTTGCTTTTCCTTTCTGGATGGTTTAGCCAGCATTATGTTTTCAGCACAACTGAATTGGACTGCTGATATATCCAAAACATGTACCCGGCTACTCTGCCACGACCTGCTGTGAAAGTTGTGGCCTGTACCTCAGATGCACACTGCGCCTTTAGTGCCGATGTGTCAGTTCAAGTACCGGCTGCTCAGCTGCTAATGTGGACCATGTACTTTCAACCCTGACGTGACGATGGGGCGGAAAAGGGTGCTGAACAGTAATCGTAGTCTCGGGCTTATTTGGGAGCACTTTTGCTGACTTGCAAGCGTCTCACGGGCTCCCTCTCCAGCTGTGGTGGCTGCCACTGGCTCAGCACATCAGGAGCTCCAACCGGGCACGAACCTGTTGCCCATATTGGGAGTTTCATGCTCCACAAACATGCGTCATAGTTTGCAGCTAATGCGAACCTAAACACCAGTCTTGAAAATAAATTGTCAGTGTTAGAAGAGCACACAAGGCAGAGTGGGGCACTGTGAAAGGACCGACAAACGCAAGCACTTTGCCTGTGCGGGCTTAAAGGGCACTCTTTCTTAAGAGGCTAAAATATGCCCTGATGCCCAAATACCCCTGTTACGTGTACATATACTTTGCATGAGCATTGCACTGATGCAACTTTCCCCTCTCTCAAGATATATGGTGATAGTTGCCGGTTTTCACCTCTGTCTAATGTGCAAATTATCGCTCACCTTGCTGTCTTCAGACGCGATTGAATAATAGATGCCATGTGTAAACAAAATGTCAAAGCCAGAATGATAGCTGGATGGAGATAATGAGCACTGCGGAGAGGGATTAATAACAGTGTTCTTCGTATCTTCGTATTACGTTCGTTTGGCTGATGAAAAGCTGGTGGCACAAAGTGGGAGAATCCTGCCTTTTATATCCAGTAAAATGTTACGTGACAACATCATGGGCAGCGGTACATCATTCCACATCGAGAAAGTAACTGGTCAACATGACAGCTGACTTTGTTTTAGACACTCTCTACTGCCATGTTGACACACACAGATCCATCAGTCTGGGAAAGAAGCGTCAGTGTCCGGCATGTGGGCAAAGAATACAGATGGACAGAGAGGAGAGAGATGGGTTTTTTTTTTTTTGTCGTTGTACGCCTGGGTGTTTCTGGCTGACATTGATGAAGTAACATTCACACCTGCCGGTCTGCTGTGTTCACTACATTCCTCCACTCATTGAAGTACAGCACACATTCCGGGGTTTTTTTAAATGTTTTTTTAGTACGTCTATAGTCACAAAAGTGTAGGAGGTGGAAAGGTCACAGAATGTGTGTGGCGGAAGAATAATGAGACAGGCTGAAGTACAGTAAGATATTTTCTGGAACATATTTATTTGTGCTGGAAGGCTCAGCAAATACTTGTACGGAATTATGATGGAAATATGTCGATGCGAACAGATCAGGGTGAAAATACAGAAAATAAGTCAGTCATTGAGTGAAAAAGAAAGCTGAGACATATAATCAAGCCAAACTACAATTAATAAATACATTATTATACAGCATTAAAATGACAAAGAACACAACAAGTTACAGTCACTTTGTGCTATGGAGCTCACGGTTATGTATTCGTGCTGGGCTTTCTTTGGCTTTTTTGTAACATCATTTAAACATAGAAAATATTACTATAAACAAACATTTCCAACTTTTCCTAAAAGTTTGCACGTAAAATTCACGATTCAGCATAAAATGTAACACAGAAATTTGGGGACTGTGCTTAATATTACTGTCAGTGCACAGGATTGGACCAGCAGCCCTTCATCACGTTCACCAGCTCGTATTACTGTACGAAACCACCTTTACATATTGCTTTCCCACCATAACCTTGTATGTTAGATTCGACAGTACGATTCGGCATTTTAGATATTTAGCTGTATAAGTGTCCTGGATGTTGTAGAAAACAGTGGGCTAGGTTCCAAATGACCCACTGGGCATTGGGCGACGAAACAAGCTGTGCTCTGGAGAGCGCTTGTAATAGATTGCAGTGAATCCCCTTGGACATGCTGTCGAGCAGGTGGCGCCTTTGCTGGTGTAACACACGGCAATGAATTTACCATTTCCTGCCCCACCATCTGACTATAAATCATACAGTCTGAAAACACATTTTTAATAACCAGAGAGGCAATTAAATACAATTTAGATGAGAGTCAGAGATAACTCTCTTTGCGGGTTATTTTTCTCATTAACCTAACACTCACATACTTGCGCGCACACACGCATGAACAAACCAAGATCCATACATTTTTTTTACGCTTACATTCATGTGGTATATTTCATAACATCGCACAATATGGCAGACAGATTCAATTCTCTTCCAGTAATGTTAAACTGATGTAGCAGATGTTGTAGGTTGTGCTACTGTGTCATATCAGAGAGAAGAAACAAAAAAAAGGTCCTCAAATGCCCACAGTACAAAAAGCCTCCTGCCTGCAGTCCAGCTGATAAAAATCACTTATTTCTGCCCTGCTGGAACTGCCTACAGCAAGAGCCACCTGTTCATGGCCGGATGTTTTCCTCTTTCTGTAAAGTCACACCCTCACCGGTGGCTAATCCCCGTGGACCTCAGACGGTCACCAGTACTGGTCATATTTCCCCCCCGCTTCTCTGACAGTGAGGCATTAAAGCTATTAGCTGTGGAAGGCAATGCTGAATGAGGCAAGCCTGATACTGCACACTTGCTGCTACTTGAGAGATGATATCAATCTTGACAAAGAGAAAGAAATGTGCCTTCAGCATATGGTAAATATAATATCTATTAGTACTAATAAGTCAGTGCAGTTGAATTCCGTTGCCATTGTTGCCAATCGAATGATTGTTGAAGACACACACATTTGACAGAGCTTGGCATTAAAGTGTTTTATCAACAAGTAATATATTTTAAATATTCTTCTCTGTTTGTAGTTTGTTTTTCTTCTCTATCAAGGGACATCACTGCACAAACACCGGTGTTTCAGTCCAGGGAAGTGCTTCGGTTCATCTTGGATGGCATCCACTGTAATTAGTTCCTCAGCAGAGCCGGTGCATCCGCAGGCTTAATGGGCAACAATCAATGCCAACACAAACAGTGTGTCTCTTCGTGTGTGCCGCTAAAAACTGTCTGTTAGATACGATTATTGAATCCCTGCAAAGTGTGTGTTTGCCTTGCTGCTGCGCCAGATATACTTATGGAAATACTAAACAGTATATACTAAACAGCTTTGTTCTAACTGTAACCGCATTCAAACTCATTCAGGGACACACAGGCTGCATGCTGGGGTAGAAGAGGATATATGCAAAGTATATTGCTTTCTCTGTCTCTCAACCTGCTGTCAGGGGTTAGACATATAATTGTGTTCATGGCAAAGCACTGAAATACAGAAATATTCCTCCTACACATCTCATTTATTTTCTACGGCCATCTGCAAGCACTTCACAATGAACCTCATGAACCGACTGAATCATCCTCTGTTGGCAGGCACATACATTTTCCTCTGAAATGCAAAATTCTTTCAAATTAAAAGCATTTTCAGTTACAAGCACCTTCTCGCTGTTGACATATCCAATGTTGCAATCCACATATTCCTACGGGTTAAATTAAAGGACAGAGAGAAAAATACTGTTATTGTGGGCAGGATTTTCGTTCATATTTTTTTTTGTTTTTTTGTAACCTAAATTTTGAAGTGTTGCCAATAGAAATGTTGCAGTTGCTATTTGTGACTGTGAAATGAAGTGTTTCCACAAGCTGTATACCAGAGACCCCCCAAAACAACAGATTACCGTAAAATGCCATTGAACAGCTTCTGCAGTGTAATCCAATTGTGTGTACAAAAATCAATCCACTGTGGGTCCAAAAGGCAATAATTAGTGATGCTGAACATGTTTTCCTGAATGTTGCCGCAGCATTATAGAACCAGAGCTCCTTTTTATTGCATTCGAATGGCTGCAAAAAACAAAACAAAACACAACACAGCAAAGTAATTGTTCTCCTCAACAGTTTCAGGAGAGGGGGAATAGATTGGCCACACAAAACGTGTGGAGTTTGGATAAAACTTGTAGACCTGTGGCAACTAACAAAGTGCATTTCGGCATTTTCTGACACTCTCTGGTCCAGCGGTGGGCATCGTTATCGCAGGTCAGAACAAAAAGACCTTCTGACCAGCTCACACAGAAATTACATTCATGGGGGACTCCATGGGAAACATGTGGGCTGATGCCCTAGTTTTATTAATGATCTCATTTCCCTTTGAATAGGTCATAGATGGGTATCTTGTAAGACACTGGAATCTTTTGATCAAGACGTCCCTTCTGTTGTTAACTTACACCACAATTTGCTCCTTTGGTGCTTTAAACTTGATTATGTTAAGGCCAGTCACTTTGTTATCTGACTTACAATTTGTCCTCCCTGTGTTACTGATTTGAATAGAAAATTCCCCCATCTTTTCAACAAAACCCCAAAAAACATTATGCCACATAAGTGCAAACATAATGCCACATTGCCATCATGTTTTCCATTGTTTTCCACCATTTATTGGGGGGAAAAGCACCTTGCAAACCATGAATCCAGCCAGATCTAAAATCATTAACATATATCAGGTTTTTTTAATTTATTCGGAGGTGAATACTGGGTGGTGTCCAATGTTCGCCATGCCATCATCAGTGCACATAACAGTAATTGACCACAAAAAGACCTTCAGAGGATGACCGGCTATGATGCACTTGTTTAAAATAATGGCACCGCTTTATGCAAGTCATTCTAGTCCAGGTTTTCTCAAGACTTTCTGGCTTGTGACCCCAAACCTTGATTTTTAAAAAAATCTGTTGAGTACTGTATCTAATCCAGGGGGGACCCTGCTACAAATATTTTTCTGAAGGCTTTTGGGCTTGGCGCCATACATTCAGTGGGAGGTTCTTGTAACCGACAGGCGTGACCTTTCAGTAATTGCCTTACACTTCATCAGTTTAGTGTTAATGAGCTATAGAAGTAAAGGACACTCTTAAGCAGGTTGAGTCCATGCTCATTGAATCTTGTAGAAGAGAATATTTGTTGGACAATGTTGCAAGATCGAAGCGATTTGGTGTATAGTATGCTGTTTTAAAGTATCTAGAGCAATAGGATTACAATATTACAATGTTTTTTGGAAGATATGCGTAGGGCAGATGCAAAATGCAGGGTTCAGTTGTGGCTAATTAGGACTTCATTATTAATAATTGCAGTATTAAATTGAGTTGCAGTAAGAAAGTGCACACATTAATTCTCTCCAGGCATGCTCTACAATTTGTATACCCTTCACAGGGCCAAGGAAGGCTCCGGTGCCAAAGACCAATATCTTTTCCACTCTTGAACACACCGCGCCACCAAAGAGTTCAGTGTCAGCTTCATTAAAATGCATGGCTACTCGCACAGTTGCACCTTGTGTGTGCACAAATTAACATGAATGATTTCACTCCGTGTTATCCCAGTTGGAGACCCTACAGGATTTTAATGTAACCGACTAAATGAGACTACTTATTTCCAAGGCTGGGAGGACGTGCATTGTCACTGATTCTGTTATCAACGAGGAGAAACTGTGCGTGTTGAAGCACATCACCACTTAACCAAAGGCAAATGTTCCCCTGCTCTTTGCAATATTTAGTCATGCAACGAAACAACATCATGTCTGTTTATTTAGGCGCATAAAAAGAAATGTCAAAAATGTCAGTGTTTAATTTGATTATTTGACTACTTGTAGCACCTTCAATATAATAATCTGACATTAATCTTGATTAATGAATCCCAAACCAAACATGTCTTTACCGAAGTGTTTTCAATGATAAAACATAGCAAACCAAAGCCACACGCTGCTTTTTCTCTCCTCATATGTGAAACAGAGCACTGCTCTGTGTGAGGCATGCCATTTAGAGACCATCAGACCATCGGACCATCTGTTTCTCAACAGTTAGACAGAGATCAAAGCTGTCTCCCCTGCAGATCATCAGGATTTCTCAGTCATGTTTTATTAATCAAAATGGGGACTTGTTTTTTTTTGTACCCTTCCTTGGACTAACCACCAGGCAGACAGCCATCTGAGGACATGGCCTCTCTTTCAGGGTGGCTAATTTGTCTTTGGAGAACCTCATTTGCATTGCAATTATCTGAGAAGAACCTATAAGTGGATCCTGCTGCCTCTGACAATTGAGATGGAGTGGACATTTCTGCAATGTGCAATGGAACGAAAGAAAGATCGATGGATCGGGGCGTGGACACCTGGAGTTAGACATTTTCCCATACAGCGTTATTAACTGCCATTCAATCCTGCTAGGGGGTAGTCTATTTCATTTTCCATAGAAGTCACTTTCTATGGTAATGTCTTTCAGCATTTCTGCCATTCTGCTTTTTGGTCATGCTATTGTATAGGCCCGCAAAATTAGCAGCATTTGCATTCAATGTGCATTCACCTCAGTGTGCTGAGTCGTGCAGCAGAAATGGCAAAGAAGAAGAGAGTAAAGCAGGGCAGGTGACAAATAAATCCTGGGCCAATTTGTCATATCGGGTTCATATGTGTGCTCATTACAGCAAAGAGGCAAAAATAATTGACATAAATCTGCCGCAAAATGCTTCTTGAATGTTGTAGGGAGAAGTACTTCTCATGTGATGCTACCAGCAATGAGTTAGCATGTTGCAGACGTTATTTGACGATAGTGGGATCATACTTTTCCCACCTTTTTTAATATGCAATACCAGACACAGCTTTGAGTTAAATCAAAATGTACAAATATTCTAAATGAAATTGCTCCTGTTCAATAGGACTTGACAAGCAGAACTGAGGCAACGCCTTTTGGTTGGATATCTATAGCTGGGTCCTAAGTCGTAAATCAGGGGATGCATCAGCTGAGCTTGCATTTTGCCAGCAACAACAACAATTGAGCGACCTATTTAATCTGTCACACTCTCTGCTCATTCTCTGCCTCAACTTTATTTGCTGCTTTGTTGTTATCCTCCCAGTATCCCCGTCTCTTTCTTCACGGATTCACGATGTTTGCATAATGATATTCCTCTTTCTGCTCCCACGTCTTCTGACCTTAAATTACACTTTGAATACAAAAGATATGCCAAGATAGGCTATTTCTTTTGCTCTCATTAAAATGTTTCCCACCAAGACATGAGTCGGCTGACTGATTCCTCTTGAAAAGATTCATGCAACGCTTAAGCAAGTTCATAAACCCAGCATTAAATCAATACGGTGATTGATAATAACACTTTGTGAATTGTCGCACAATACCTTTGCGGCGCTTTGAGTAACTGTGTTCGCCCAGTTAGAACATAACTCTTTTTATGCTTTTTATTGCCTTTTTCAGTTTGATTATTCACTTTATTCTGCATTAGCTGTAGGTGGGAAAAAAACAGACAGAAGCATCTGAATGTCTATCACCTTGTATTTTTGGCAGAGGCTTGACCCTGTTTGACTGCTGCCACGCGCTCACTGACAGTGGTTAAGTACTGCATGCCACATGACGGAAAAAAAAGAACAGCTGCAATGAAATAGTGATGTGGTAAGGGAGGGAACGGGAGGTGGGTGGAACTGCTTTAAGAAAGCAACGTTAAGCAGAGGTTTGAGAGAAAGGTAAAATCAACCTCACAAGTGACAGGGACACAGTGTTACAGTTCTTATGCAAAAAAAAAAGAAAAAGAAAAAGTCATCGAATAACAAGAGTCACGCGTGCTAACGAATGTGCTGCTCTCCCCGAGGGATTTTCTTTGCACAGCTGTTTCCACCTGCTGAGTAGTTTCTCCCTTTGCTTGGCTTTGTCGTCTCCCTTTGAACAAAAGAACATCCAGATGGCTATAATTAACTCTGTCACTCTGCACTTATGAACATTGCGCATGCTGCCACACATTTCTCCATACTTCACACACCTACCCAGCCACTCAAGCAGCTGTTTTCAAGTTCGGCGTCACTCACTTTTCATTCACTTTCCCTCACAACCCTCTCCTCTATTATTTAACCTTTCTGTAATATTCCACTTTAATTCCCTATTCCTTTTTACTCTCACTCGCTCCTGTGGTTCCCCCAATTATTATTTTTCTTTTTCGTTCAGATGATGAAAAGACTTCAAATTGGTGTTGCAAGAACTAATGGCGGCAATCACAAAAAATGCTTACCTGTTCCACATTAAGAGGGTCACTTGGCTTCTAAGCTGCCAGATGGGCGTCTGTGAGGAGAGCGAGGTGTTATTCATGCAAACGATAGGCTGGTGGAAAGTAGTGTGTGTGTGTGTGTGTGTGTGTGTGTACCCTGATTCAGAAGAGTGTTAGCAGATAAGACATATTACATGTCTCATATGTTTGTGTGTTGGAACTAAAATGTCAAATTGGACAGGACTCATACATAATTATTTCCTATCCTCGAATGTTGCTGTAACCTCGGTGTGCTATGAAGAATATGTGGTGGTGGTAACGCAGATGTATGTTTGAGAAAGAAAAAAAAGAAATAAAATGCAACTGCAATGGAAAGACAGCTTCTGGTTTATCAAAGCACCCTATTAAATATGCACTTTTAATTTGTCACTATGTAAAAAAATATAGAACTTGCTGGAGGGCTGTCAATATAGCTCAGTTTACCTCGCTTGCTTGGTATTTAATACCGACTGAGTATCTGACAGGTGAGTTTATTACTGATTTTACTTCACATAGTATTTTTTTTCCACCAATCTGCATGTGTGTGTGTGTGTGTGTGTGCGTGCGATTGTGTGGGCTGGAAAGGTGCAAGGTCACACTCTGTACGCCTTCCGATCTAAATAGCAATAACATCAAGCTCCTTCCAACATCATTTGCACAACCACACGAGGTTGCTTTTCTGGTTTTAAGCATTTGAACAAACAGTGACGACAACCCTCTGTTGTAAAAAAAAGTACACTAAAAAGGATTACTTTACCACACGACTATATGGAGTTCTTTCACACGTGCATGTGTTTTCCTCCCACAGTCCAAGGCCAATCTAATTTGGTCACAAGTGCGAATGTGTTTGCCTGTCTACATGTGTTAGCCCTGTGTGCTGGGAAAGGCTCCAGCCCCCTTGCGAGCCTGAAGAGCATAAAGAGTTTAGAGAATGGCCGGATGGACGCGTTTGTGTGGTCACGAGACAATAAAATAAGGAAATATGTCACTCTCCTCACACCTCTTGACTGCACTGCATGTCAGAGAAAAGTAAAATATGGGTCTATTTTCATTTCATTAGAAGCAGCAATAACATAATCATTCTTCGACAGCATGTACACGAATTACAGGCGTGATGCCTGTTGTGTAAAGACACCCTGGACGCAATAATCTATAGACGTGTGATTTCCTCCTCCCATAGCTCCAGAAAATAAAGTCTAATCGATTCACTTAGGTGAATGAGATTAAATTGTCTTTGCATCAACGCACATGCTAACTGTCTTTGACTGCGGTATTTAAATAGTGTCTTGTTGACTTGGTCTCCTTTTTTTAGAGAAACAACGCATCTTGGAATTCCTTGTCGTTGATGATTTGACAGTGCAATCAGAAAACACATTTGGATACCTCGTCTCTTGGACAGCCGTCACACAAAAATAAAACATTGCACTTGCGTATCCGAGGTGGTGACAGTGGGCAGACTTGTGGGTAGTGTTTCACGCCAACAATTGCGCAGTACCAGCTTATCGGTAAACACAATGTTGCTATGTGAGGAGGCTGGTTTACCAACAATCTCCCAACATCTATGTCGGTCCTTATTTCCATCTGTGCTGTCCTCACATTTGAAATTCTTTACCAACCTGTTTATTCACTCACTTGTTTTATCACCCACTCGTTTTAGCGTCGTGCTAAGTTTACGTGAAGACAAAGGGGTCACATTTGTGACAAAGGGGCAGTGAATTATGTTAACAGCTGACACAGAGCTGTCACTTCCAATTTCAGCCAAACAGCCAGTGCGCATACTGTGAGGGGGTGAAGGGACAGTGCCCTTAGATGACACGATGCCCCTGTCTGTGATGTGTCATGCACACCCTGTCAACTCACTTTTTGTTTTATCTTGCGGATTAGTGGGAACTCACCCACTACCTAAAACAGTGTGTCCTGGAATGTTCCTCGACAGGCAAAAAGTAAGATTTTGAGCAGTAGAGCTGGAAGCTGTGGAAGCAAGTTTTGAAGTTGTGGGCCAGCTGATGGGGGCCTCCGTCTTCCTATACCCTCACCTTGAAACCCATGTAAGAACACCCTGAACATCCCACAATCCCAAACCAGGAAGAACTGTCTCTGCCGAGAGGTTAAGGACTTATTCAGCTGAACATCAGAGCGGACAAACAAATGCCTGTCGCTGTGAACGAACTAATTATGTGCCGTTGTATTTTCCTTCACAAAACAACTCATTGGTCTTCTCGTGTACATCTAGACGTATAATGCATGTGGTTTTCCCTTCCCATCCTGTTCTGATGAACTGAAAACTAAAGCTTTAATGTGGCCACTTAGCTAGTTTGATTTTAGACTGCATGCACACAATAACAGTAAATCGAACATGCTGGCTAAACAAAGTGTTTAGTCTTGTTAGTTATTGACTATGTGTATAGTAGCAGAAATGGCCTTGTGACTTGATATTTTGTGTGCCTTAATGGCGTAAAAAAAGATAATACAAGAAATCGCAAGTCAAAAGTGTATAAAAGATGAAAGCACAAATGATCACCTCAGCACAGGTGTGGAGGACCTCAGCAACACACAACACAGTTGTTTAGCAAATAATGTACAGTGTGTAAAGTTTAAGACAAACTGTGATCACTTTGCTAAACTGTAAAGGAACAGTTGGGACACATGCATGAAGAGATTTAACATGTGCACGAGAGACAATCTGTGAAATGGGCCTCTGGTCCACACAGCTGCAACAGCTAAGAATAACTAAACTGCTCATGAAATCATATAACAAGGCAATGTATTAAATTGTATCACTAAAAAAAG
Organism: Melanostigma gelatinosum; assembly: GCF_949748355.1. Lineage (NCBI taxonomy): Eukaryota > Metazoa > Chordata > Actinopteri > Perciformes > Zoarcidae > Melanostigma > Melanostigma gelatinosum. Next base: position 6,774,556 of record NC_136651.1, read on the forward strand.
TTGTAGGTTTGAATCACTTTTAAAGGGTCACAAGCAAATCACCTCCGATTGTAATATTATATATTACAATCGTTATTCTATAATATATTTTTGTGATATATTTGTGAAATATTCTTTAATATTTATGCAACTTGAATGAAAGAAAAACCTGGAGGGAAAAACAGAAGCAAATAGTAAAAGGAAAATGTGAGAAAATCTCAAAGATATGTCGTTATAATACAGCTCAAGACATTTTACAGTACTTCAAAATAACAGAATGTCTTTTTATTCCTTTCTGGAAGCTAAAGGAGCCACCCACAGGAAAGAGGAACTACTGCTGAATCCTGGAAGTAGTACAGGATGATGGACGATACGCTTAGACCTAAACATCACATTAATCCTCCGGCCCACTGTGTCTCCCCCAAGGACGCAGCAGCGGTTTCTCCTCAACCACAAGCACAGGGCAAAAGACAGGCAGATTGCAAAGAGGAGGACACGCCAATTATGAAACACGGGAAGCCAGACTGGCTGGTGCAGCTCCAGGAAATGGAGAGGAGCGAGGAGAAGAGGGAGCGGGAGATCATTGGAGCGAGAAGAGCATGGGAAGAAGGCATTACAGAGAGCTGAGAGGTTGGAGAGCAGAAAGGGAGGACAGACTTGTAACAGGGCCACAGGAGAATGAATACAGGGCTTGAGACGGAGTCACAGAGGACGGCAGCAGGAGGGACAGCCGGATGGCCATTTTACAGACCCTTTAAACGCACATGGCGACACAGATGAGATACGTTTATATTCTTTCTAATTGTTTTAATGTCTTGCTATTTGAAACCTAGATTACATTTGTTTTTATGTTCACCTGTCCTTGATGTTTATTTCAATGCATTTCACATATAATCAGAGCTAAAATTAATGGACGCAGATGACACAGAACTATGTCAACAAGTTCTTTCTTCTATAATGGGAACTAGTTTGTAATTGTATGATTTAATGATCTAACAAACTACGCAGCAATAATGTGTTAACGTTCTTCGTGCCTCACAAATTTGTAATTATTGTGATAAACCTCTAATCCCTACGAATTTACTGACACCTTCCTCTACACTTCCGTCACGGATTCAAGCGTCTTTCATTTTCCTTGTGCAATACAGGATTGCACAACAAAATTGAAGCCCTTTTGCTTCAAAAGAAATACCAAAGAAAACAATACCTGGAGTGCATTATTTTAAATGTTCAGGCTACAACATGTTTATGTCACGCAGCAGTAATTCACCAAGGCAACAACACGCACAGTATACCTGCTAGAGCTTTAGAAGACTATGGCGAGGCTTTTAAATGAGACTCATTCGGTCAAAGTGAGGAATCTCTTTTGCTGACTAAAGCACCTCTGATGAGTGCAATTAAACTGGGGTGCCCAGTGACTGCATCATTACTACCAAAGATAATGGTTTGGACAAAAGAAAGTAAAGGGGAAGACCAAGGTCTGTGTAATTCTTTTGTCGATTGTGGAATCCTGTGATTGTTCAACATCCTGGATGAATTACAATAATGTTAACGTGCAGTTACCCGGAGCACGTGTAAATGACACCTTTTTGAATTGGACACACATTGTCCAGCAATGCAGGTGTCTTGACAAAGACGTTATGAATGCCTGGACTCCGTACCTGCTTCGGGGTCATCGGTATACTCGTCATTGTAAATGGCCAAGCGGCTCTTCGCAGAATGAGGAAGCTTCCTCGTCATTTTGTGAGCAATTTGGTCCCGCCTGGCTCTCCAACCTACCTAGAGGCATGAGCATTTATTACTTTCTTCTAATATCAAGGAGACCAACGAGATCAGCAAAGCAATTAATCAATCAAGTCAAGCTGCTGCCCAGTGTGTAGGATGAAGATCTTTCTGTATTGTACTGTACCTCTGGAGCTTGAGGGTAGTTTTTTCCACAGAGGCCCCTGGGAGCCATTTGCCTCATGATAGCTCCACAGAAGCTTGGAATGCTGAAAAAGACAGTGCAGAATTGCGTTTGGTGCTTTCATTGTTTGGCAACCAAGGATGGAATGAACATTAATGAAAAAAACATAATATAATTTGCAGTGGTTTGCAGTATGTGCATTTGAAGAATACAATACATCCACTTTGGAGCTGTGTTAACAGTTCCGTGTGATTGAACACAGAATTGTATCGTTGCTGTACCAAGCTGGCCAATGGACACATCCGCTAATTTACTCTGACTTGGTATATCCAGCTTTCCTAATACATTCATGGCTGAAAAAATAAGTTTGCGTCACCAAGAGTAAAACTTGTGTTCCGACCTCCACATCAGGTTTACCATATAGTCTACACCCAGTTCTGCCTGTGTTACACTGATGTGGGGGTTGAGCATGGTAGCGCAGTACAATGCAAAAAGGCCCATACGACATCAACCTTTCATTTTCCATTTCATTTAACAGTCATTTATTACCCCACACCATTTACTTCTTCATTAAGTTGACAAAAAAACCATTATGGTGTTAACATTTCGGGGAAAGCAACAGGACTTTATCCAAATTAATTCCTGGTTTTGATTCTTTGAATGTTGCATCCCATGCTTCATTTACTTGGCCCGTACCTCATACTGGGTACATAATTGTAAGAGGCTGCTGTACTACACGTTTGGCAGAAACATGTGAATGGAAAAGCGGCATGATATTCTCAATTGTGTATTGAATTATTGTTTTCTGTAGGGGTGTGAAATAAATTAAATACAAAAAAAAGTTTTTTTCCTAACAAAGTTGTAGCTATTTTATAATAATTGTTCCCCCCCCCATTAGCTTATTTTCTCATTGCACAGCTCCAGTCTTCCTCTGCTTTAGTTTGACACGTTGGGCGTATTCTTTGACGTGCCAGTGGCACCGAGGTAGCCTTCTAAGAACGTCTGCATTAACGTGCGCAGTGATTGGTCAGTGGGCCAGCGTGACTTTTGTCAAACAGAACGCTATAAGCAGACATTAGTATTTAGTAAGAGAAGTTATGACATTGACTTGACATTTTTAGAGTTTTGCTTGGTGTAGATTATTTTAAGCCTCGTACCGACCGGTTTAATACAAATACGTGTATCGTTACACCCCTAGAAACAAATAACCGTAGGGTCATGACGCCACAGTAGGCCCAGGTATAAAATGTACGGCCCAGCACTGATCAAATCCTAGGATGCACTTGGTCAGAGCCCACTCTTCTCCATCCCCACAGGAGTAAGAAGGAAACCAAAATGTCAGGAAAAAGCTTTATTCAAAGCAGAGATAAAAGTAGGCATGGCAAAAACATAAGATGCAAAATTACTTCTGGAAAGGTTCCACACACCTATACACTACTTTGTATTCAACACCATGCGAGGGAACCCCGTCGCGGCAGTTGTGCGAGACTGCGCCAGGCGAGGAGACTCAGTCGCCGGGGCGGCTGTCGTGGGGGACTTTGTCTTTAAGTGAACAGCTTTCGGTCAGTGAAGTGCGTTTGTTTGTTTACATCTGCAGTAACGTTACTACTGTTCATTTGTCTATCGTGTCGTTTTCATGAATACTATTTGAATGGCTCGTGTGGTGGAATGTGTGGATCCGCTGCAGGTCTGCTGCATTGATTAGTCATGCTTTGTTGTGATATGAATATATGTAATTAGTTCTTCTGAGTTTCTCATTGTGTTAATTACATTGATTTTGAGTATATGCATTGTCGCAGTATCCCGTCATGCACGTATTCATGTATCTGCACTCTGCAGTTCGTGTTTTGTAGGTGTTGAGCTTCATGTAACATTTTATTTCACTTGTCAAATGTTGCAGTGTTATGTGAATATGCGGCTTTTACATGAAACAAATAATAACCCGTAGCTGTGGCGTCATAATGAGGTTATTAGGAGGTGATTGAACATAGGACAGCACTGAAGGCGCAGGTTTAAAATGCACGGCCCGCCACTGGGAGTTAGTACTGCCTCATTACAAGAGCTACATAGGTGGAAGACACAGCCCTACAGAGCGCATCGTGTGCAGTGTTTACCTTAGTCTACATCAAGCACTCCTACTACCTCCCTAAAGCCATGCATGGTGGATTGTAAATACTCGATAAAAAAGTTCATGTTATTTTGAGCCCTCTGCGTGATAGCCTTCAGACATCGGAGACCCAGAAAACAGAATCAATTGAATACATGAATTGATGTACATGTCTAATTGATTTTCTTACACAGATCATTCAAGCCAGCCAATAATCCCACAGGGAAATAACAAGTCCATGGCTGACTTCACTGTAATGAATGATAGTTGAATGCTTTTGGAGGACGAAATTAATCAAATTCTGCTTCGTATGACAGCATTGTCTCCCCACTAAAACAGCATTTGGTTTATTAGATGCAAAGCTCAGCCAGTGCCCTGTGCTTTAAGAAAGTGCCCTCATTCTTCTTCCTCTTCTATTGTGTTTAGCAAGAACTCAGCACTGATAAATGTCTCTGTAACCTTGGAAAAAACGTCAGGCTGAATACATCCTCGGGAAGTTAGGCTGTCAGCTAGGGGTTGAAGTCAAACGCGTTGCCTTTGCTCTCAACAGCACAACTATCACGCTTACAAGCTGTGCTCCATTCCCCCCACTGACAATTGTTATGAAGGCTCATGAGTAAAACCTGGAACATATCTGCTTGGAAACTGATAGTGGTTGACGTATTCTAAGAAAAACACACAATTAAGACCATTTTCTAACAAAGGTTTTGAACATTGTACATACAGTTCTACTTTTAATTACCCTCTAAAAGCCATCTAATCACATTGAACATGTCAAAATGAAGCTTAGTTGCTTCTCCAGTTCCATTCATCTGTGGCCCAAAAAAATCAATCCTGCGCTATTTAATTAAAGGGCAGGCTCACATTTCATCAAGTCTTTTCAGCTACACTGGGGTCTCCCTGTGTGCACCAAGCCTCTGTTTTGGGTGAGTGTTTATATAAGGAGAGAACTACTCTGGCATTGTTGGCATTTATTTGGATGTATGACCTTTTTAACATGCTTTCAATTGGGGGCCGTCGTGTTCTCTCACTGAAGCAAAGGTTTTGTGAAAATGCCACAGTGTGGCAGCGTATAATGGCAGAGTAATAGGGAGGTAGTTAGATATGTCTCTCAATGACAGACAGGGTGCACATTCAAAGAGATCCTGCTCATAGAACAAGACAATGGCTTAAAGGGGTTTTAGTGTCATTCATAAATTCCCTTAGATTTGTGTGTGTGTGTGTGTGTGTGTGTGTGTGTATAGGCATACATACTGTCTATTCCCTGAACTATCTTGTCATCTCACTTTTTTTCCTACAGTTCCATGAGTGACAAACATTTTTTCAAATTAAATTGATCTAGTGTTCGACGGCGCCTCATTCTCAAAGATTTTCAGATTTGGTTCTCACCAGTTCAATGTAAAATGAGTTGCAACATTACAATTGTCCCTGTTTCCATGTTGTATATATGTTAATATTGCCAGTGGCCACAGAAAAGAAAATATCCAGACAGAGAATGTCTAAGGTGCTAACATTAACTGCACAATACACGCTAACCCTAACACCCATTGTCATTACACAGCAGCAGTCGATACACACTCTCCTAAGGCTAATCATTTCAGAATGATGTCAATGTCTTTTACGACATCAGTTTTAAAAAAAGGATTTCATTGTTGAAACATATATTTCTGCAGGTTTTCTTCGGTGGACTGCTGAGAAACCCTTTAGCTCATAATACTACTATCTTTGTGTTGCATGAGACATGTTAAGTGCAATTGCTTGCATGCTTTTACCAGTCATTTGGTGAAATACATTTAACATTCATACAGAAGGACAGAGACAAATCATAGAATTCTGTTGGTGTCGTACAAAATGTGAAGCTGAACGATCCAAAGTACGCACAGAATCTCGTGCAACAGCAACGCTAAAAATGATAAGTTCTGACATGTTGTTGATAAATATTATACGATTTGAATGCACAGTCGTTGGTACGGATGAGGGAACAGCCCGCGGCAGTACATCCCAAGCTAATGCCAGCAAAAAAATTAAATATGCACTCAAGACCAGTCCATGACGAAGAAGCTGGAGGCCATCGAATGAATCCGTTAAATGATTGGCAATACTGAGTGACCCATTCCGTCAACTGATATTTGTGTTGCTGTGTAAAATAAACAGACAACATTATCGCCGACATGTTCTTTCCTGCCTTGTTTAGGTGTTGAGTCACATTCATTGCAGCAGTTAAGCCTGGCTCCTGTATGCCACTGAAGCCATTAGTATGCCTTTCAGTGCTGCTGTCCACCTCCACACCTATGCTGCATGCGAAGGTGTCAAGAGCAAAGTTCTTCTTCGTAGTGGATTTGATTTAGGTCACTTCACAAAAGTGTGCATCTGCAGTTGTTGCTTGCCTTTTACATTGGATGTGCTGTATTTCAGTCGAGTAAGTTGTCCCTTCTCACAGCTAATAAATTCAGACTCATTTTACAAACCTCAAACTCATGTATTCCATTTGATTAAATGGTTGAAATATTATAATATGTAATAAGTACAATAAATAATGCCGTATAACCGTCTTTCAAATGTACGTTATTTTCTGCCAGCTCTGTTTGATGAACAATGTTTATCCATCGACTCTGAGGACAGTGCATCACTTTATTACTTAACAGACAGCGAGACTCTTCGGTCCGTACCCATCCACTAACAAAATATAAAAAATCAATAACATGTTTTTTATTTATTTCTTAAATTAGCACAGCTCCTGACCTTATTTCTTATTTGAGACGCCAGCGCTGTGCCTTATAAATGATGGAAGCAGTCAGGGTTAGCAACACCGGGTCCAGCCCTCAATGTCGAGTCATCCACCTCAGTGTGGTCATTAAGAGATCATAGTAAACACAACTGTTAGCGTCAAATTTGAATCACCTTCGATTTCCTTGCTGACTCCAATGAGATAGTGTTTCCATTAGCTCTTCTCATTTCCGCTGCAGTTACTAAGAAACATATTTTGGAAAGGTCGGTTATAATGAGCGTCGAGGTTTTGTTTTGATAAAAGAGCAAGCGCCTCAGTTAGGGGGAAACTGCATTCACTCCTCATATATCAAAAGCTCTCACCAGATAGACAATATTGATCTGAGATGTGGAAAGGTAAAGCCAGTGGGAATCTAGAGGCAATCTCTCTTTTATGCATTCTCAAACCTGCAATGCAGCATTTATCTTCTCTCCAATAGATGATATAGTCCGAACTCTGTTAAATCAGAGTTTGTTACAGGTTTGCTGACAAATTGTTTGTCTGACCCTTGGCGGTACCTGCCTTCCTGGACTTTGTTCTATATATGTCGTACAGACAGGTCCCATGATCCCGCCTCTCAAGCTGCTTGGTAAGATACAACAATAGCCTGCAGGAATGATGGTCAGAGCTACAAAAATAACCCATGTTGCCAAGGATAGTGTCAGCCACAATGCAGCTGATTGGGGCATTATTTGGAGTCTGTAATTGACAGGCAATGCCAAAAAGGTAAGGTTAAATTGGGAGGCCTTAGTTTCGTCCGAGGTCAGACATAATTGACTGTGTTTATTTTCTGCCTTGCACATGTGGATGTACACAAATTGTGCTTGTAATGTGGGACTAATAGGATCCAGGTAGTGGACAGCTGTCACACTATGTGCCTGCAAGCAAGCAGATTGAAATGATTCCAAAATAAATACATTAATTCTATTTTATCATGAAATAATAAACCTTTTTTAAACATTTATATATTTTGCACATAATGTATTTTACCAATGAATTGATTTCATTCAATGTCTTGTATTTATCATAATCTTCTTTAAATGGGTGCCGGCTATCTATTCTTTATTTTTTCTCTCCAAACCTTAATGATTGCACATTATCAGCACATTATTACACAACACTATAAAGATATTATACAGCATGCATGTATCCTATGGGTATCGTTCTGTACTCTAGGATGCAGGGGAACTCCAGGAGATTATCTTCAGTCTGCTGAGGTCCCATGCAGGGTGAGGATCGCCTGCTTCCTTTTAGTGCAACTGCTCTTACAATGTTGAATTAAGTAGCCTGTATGAAATCTCTACATTTAGGCCCGTATTTTTGTGAATCATGGCAAACAGCACACAGCATAACGGAGTGTGTGCAGTGGGCAGAGAAATGTTTTTGGTACGTTCTTAGCTTGACGTCAAATTCATTGTCAAAGATTCCATATCAGCGGGTGTGTTAGGGTAAAAAGCAGTTCTCTCCCCCCCGGTTTCAAATGTGCAAAAATGCCTGTCATACATTTGTACTCTATTACAGTCTATTACTGATTAGCTCACAGCCGCCACTCTGCAGCGCTCTCATACAGCAGTTACAGCCGATTACAGCTGTCGTCGCAAAAGCTTAGAGCACTGCTCGCTCCCTCAGCACCGCTGCTGTTGTTTGCGCTGTTAGCACCGTGAACTAACCCCTTAAATCTTGGTTTGCTCAGTCAGTACTAAAATCTGTAAAAATGATTGGGAGTTTACTGCAAGTTATGTGCTGGCCCAGTTCAAAAAAGCAAATGTGAAATTATCCCTCTAATACTGTAGGTCAGGGGTCACTTATAGGCGGACCGCGGTTCGATCAGAATCCTGACATAACATTTTTAACTGTCCAACAATGATGTAAACAGAGAGGACCACAGATATAACGCTAGTGCCTGCACACGAACTTCTCTTTTTAGAAGATGAGAAGAATATATCGTGGCTTTCATTTCATGCAGTTCATCCAATTCATCCAGTTCAATTTAGAAAACTGACAATAATTGTTGTTGAGATATTATTCAATTGAACTTTCTTAATTTGATTTCAAAGACAGTTGTTGACAGACGTTAATATAACTGCTAGGCTCCTTCAATATTTATATGGGATTAAATCCGAGCAGAAGTTTAGACATCATTGTGATGTTCCGGACCTTTGCATGAGGAATTCTGCTCTAAATGGACCTCGTTGAATTTGAATTGAATAGCCCTGCTGTAGGTGATAGTTTGATGTAATGTGAAAGTAGTGTGTGTAATTAAAAAGCACCAAAATGCATGTATTCAACTTAGAAACAAGTATTTTTTTTGTTGTGCAATTTTATACATACTTTATGCTGCTCTAGCTCTGCCTTTACCACAATTACTGTAAACATTACTGTTGTTAGGCCCAATGAAATGCAAGAGAGGAAAAACACAGTTATTGAAGATCAATTATCTGTTGTTTCTCGATAAGAATCTGGAGAGAAGATGGGAGGGAAACGGGTGGTCCTGAGCTCAGTGGTGTAGCGAAAAGAAATAACTTCTTGATTTTCTTCCGATTTTTCGTGGTCATGTGGGCGCATTGGACACAGACAGGGCCCATACGCACTGAACTATGCGTGTCCAATGTGTCCCTTGAAAGTCCATCTCCAAACGGTCCTGATGATTTGCACTACATGAACTGGAAACCGCAGGATACGTTGCAGCAGTCTAGGGAAGGATGAGGAGGCATTCTACCTTCAAATGGCTGTCGGGATTTAATCAACTAAAAGGCAAGATCCGTATCCATCATGTTGCCATCTCATATCCAATTCTAGATTACATCTACATCACATCAAACTGCAGTTGTGTGCCACTGAACAGGAGAAAGGTTCACTTCTTTAGCTAAAGCTTTTTTTAAATGTGACATTATGTTTCTAACTCGATGCATGAATACATATGAAAGGATTCGATCGCAGAGTGACAGCATCAATAAAGCTGGCTTCTATTCAAATCAAGTCTCTTTCACTAAGTTGAGCGCTTAATAAATTGCTATGGAGATAAGTTAGGCACACCTCATCACTCGTGTTGGAAAGGTAAAGAATGGGTTGGGTCCATTGTTTGCAGCCTTTGAAGAATCACACGGCTTCTAGCTGTCAGTCAATGAACTGAATAGTCTGTGCTCAGTTCTACAAGCTGCAGGGAGCCCTTACTTTCTTTAGCTGGCTACGCACACTTTTCACTGTTACTCTTACTGTGAACAACTGGAAGTCACCTCACTGCCCTTTTCTATCCAGTCGGATATAGCACAGCAGACATTACGCTGTTATCTATAGGCCTATTATCTTCTACGATGATTTTCCCACACAGAACTTCACTGACACAAAGATTGACTCACTTGGTTTTCAGAAAATAATATGCTGTCACACCACCAAACCATTAAAGTACGCACACCATTGTGTGGATTGTGCATTAGAGCTCCTCACACCGAGTGGAAGGACATGAGACGCCATTATCCACGATTTGACTTGAGCTTTGAGCAGATGTGATCTCACCAGCCATCCCAGCTTCACTTATATTTGCACTTGACATTTGAAATAAAATGACCCTCCGATAATACTTTGGCCTTCTCAGAAGATGGAGTACACACACTGACCTACAGTGGAGTCACAAAGCATTCATTTTTCCACATTTCATTGTGTTAAAAGCGGATACAGCTCATTTGTGCCATTAGTATTCATCATATGACTGTAATGACAGTATCTTTGTAGATATATTAAATTTGCCATACAGACCTTCAAATGTGACATTTCAAATGAGGTGCTTGAATGGCTATGCTTTGAAATCCAGTTCAGGGAAACAAGATTTACAATATGCAATCTTGAAATTATTTTAAGATAATGGTGCAAAACCAAAGCACATAATTACGTCAAGATAAACACATACTTGCTCAGAATAGGACACAACACGAATAACATTTGTCATGACTTTGACGAAGCCAAGTGGAGGTATTGTATCAATAGAAAATAAAGTATTAACCCAAGTAAAGTTTTGTACATGGGGCCTTTTCTTTAAGATATTTTGATCACAGTGGAGAGCGTAAGACAAATGGGCTTCCATACTGACGCTGGTGCAGAAACCTTAGCCAGCACCAGTGTATTTGTGGACCCTAATTGTAAACCGATTTCCCAATAAATCAAACTTTGGCTCTAAATTGTGTGAGGCCTAGCTTAGGGGTTAATCAGTACAAATCTAATTAACCTGTTAGGCTCTCGCCCCTATCCCTCAGAAGGAAAAAAATGACCTAAAATAACACTCAAAATGAATCAGGGTTAGCTTCTCAACGATGAGGACCATATGCATATTAATGGCCTCATTTCAAAGGTAAGAAGCGAAGCAATATCAATCCATTGTATTTCATCCTATTTATATTGCCATTCCAGAGTAAATGGAGATACATAAAGGAAAAAATAACGGTTCTGTCATTGCCTACTATATAACCTAAATTTAAAATGCAATATCACCATCATAAGCAAGACCGAATGGTGATGATTCAATGTATTTTACTACTCTGAACTACAACTGAGAATGTAAATTGAATGAAAATACACTAAAATACACAATTTATGATACAATACATATACGATACAATTTATAAAGATATACTTGGGCATATCCATCTTTTGGCCATGTTTACTGTTTATATCATGACTGTTAACTGGAAGGTTGACTTCAAAACACGAATAAATTCTACATTAGAATGCTGGGAAATTTAAGTTTCCAGTGATGCAAACATAGACTGACAAGAAAATCATCTTGGATCTTTTGAACACCACTCTTATATTTATATTTGTACAACTTAATAATCTGAATACTCTGAATAAAAATAAGGCATAGTTTGGACAACAAACAGTTGGCTTCGGGATTCAGGAAGATAAAGACCAGTTGTTTTCAAAACAGTATATCATGCATATCTTCTCTGAAAAGACCATCTTCCATTGCAACTTTTTGGAGCTCCACCACAGAGGTAAACCTGATGCCAAGTCCCGAGGGCTGTGCTTGAAACATCTGTCTTCTGTCCACTCTGTCTCTGCAACAGCTGCTGTCATTCACTTCTCACAATCCACCCAGTGTGTCTTTCCACAGCGAATATGTTGAAAGGCTATTTCTCAGCTAAATCACTTCATCACAAAAGTCACTGTTTGGCAGGGCGAAGTCAGTTGAAAGTTGCTCAATACCCTTGTGGTTACGACATATGCTGAATTTTCATGTATGTTTTCAGAAAGCTTACTGATGAAAATGAATTAATTCCAAAAATCGGCATCCTATTTGCGGTAATGACGCCTAACTACTTCAACACTTCAACACTTAATTTTCTTCCCTGAGAGAATTACTTTGTTTCTTCTTCATTTGCTTCAGTTTGTTGAAATTGGCTGACACAGGCAGTTGTTGGGGGTCAGGAGTACGGGGCAATAATCGTCGCCTGTGAGGCAAAAGAAAGAAACAAGAAAAGTATCAGCCAGTCAGTTCCACCATGCAACTCAAAGCAGACTTGAAGTCAATTTGCAACATTTAATGAGAAATGTAAGAAAGTGTTTCCTCTTAGTGCTACTTAGATGTTTTGGCCAGAGGCTGTGTCTGTAATCCCTACAATGGTTTCTCAGTTACGGCAAAAAATAAGGAAAACACTGTCTCGAACACTCAATTTGAATTAGACCTCAGGACATATATTTACATGAAGTGTTTCCCTCTAGAGCTGGAAGACATCAATGTGACGTACAGCCAAATGACTTAATTCCCTGTGATTGACTTGGATGTTACACATGGCTTCAACGTGTTTCCCTGGTTGTGTGATGTTTTATTCATGCGTGTATACGCCCCAACACAGACACTCAAGAGTTTTTATAAAAAGTTTTACAACATGGCAGTATGAGAACTGATATTTTTGTTGATTTATGATTCATGTCGATTTATGGTGGTTTGGTAGAAACCTTACAATTAAATGAAATCGGAAACAAATAGGTCCAATCCCTACGTTGTAAGTTGTGTTTGCATTTTGCTTGTTTTCTTGTGATGGGAGTTGCAGAAGTTTTAAGTTCCACCATGACAGTCAACTTTGACTCCTTGTTGAGGAGCACAGACGACAGAAAAATAATAGCCTCATGCTGCTGAGGATGGCAAAGGAGATGTCTCAGAGGGTTTAGGCAAGGGCTCACCTTCCCTAAGGGCAGGCATGTAACTGGCAGAAAAACTTTGTCCCCACTAGAAATTATATTTATTTATAGGCCAGCCAGAATAATAAATGTCAAATGAAGGATTTTTTTAAAGGTGAAACAAGGCTTAGTGGTAGTTCTATTTTAGGGCTTGATGTACCTGTGAGGCATTTGAGAGGTGATATATTCTTGTTGCGGTCTTGTATAGTCTGTAGTGTGATGCAAACAAATACAAATATTTCATTAGACGTTTGAATTTTGTGTTTTTAGTTTTAGTTCGTGTGGAATTTGAATAAATGTCTGCGGGCTACTGCCTACAAGATGACAGGTCCATTAGGTATGTTTATATATTTCCAAGACTAAATGGCAGAATAAGTAAAGGCCTGAGTTGTTTCCACGCTTACTTTACTTAAGCTTCATCTCTGAAATTCAAGAGTTAACTTCAAAACTTTGAATAAGGCAAATGAGGTTGGTGACTATGTTCTCTGTTGCCTCTCAACATCCTAAAATGCATTTTTTTTACGAAACCATTCAGGTAATCAGAGCATTCCAAAAATCCATACAATCCATAAAGCACAGAGGAAGAAAACTACCCCAACAACCTAAGAGTTATTCTAGAGTTATGCATGTTTCACTAATTGCGGGTTGAAATCTAACTTAAACCCGATAAGCAAGTTATTTTCTCTCTGAAGTGTAGTGGCATGTGATCAATATGTAGGCCAGTTGACACTCCATTAAGCCCTGCCCCCGGCTGTTACTCCGTCAAGTTGTCAGAGCTACTATGAAGCCCAGGTTTATATGTAGAAACTTCTATGTCCTTCCAACCTGCCAGAAAACAGAGCCAGTTAGTTGTCGTACCCTGGTCGGAGCTGGCTGATGCCACGCTCTGATTGGCCAGTCAGAATGCAAGGGTGCGGGACCTAGCAAAGGGTAAATTAAGTGTTTACAAAAGTGGATTTGGAAACATGACTAACTGTAGACAACTGTGTAATCTTTGAAAATAAAAACATTACATTTTTGCAGATGTTTTTAGTCTGGCAGTTACTATCCAATGTATATTTCGGACCTAGGGAGGGTCAGGGTGTCAACGTGTGTTTTTCAAAAATTTGGAACTAATGGAACCTTATCCCGGAATATTGCATAATCCAATAACTTTCTCTTCATTTGCCGTTTAACTCGATGAAAGCCAAAAGGAACTCTACAGCACTCTCAGGGGATACTTACATTTTCACTCAGTCGGCGAACAGAATCCTAATGGGTTTATCCGAGCATAAAGAATCCTATCATATCATATTTACGACGACCCTGTCAGTTGGGAGCGCATTATCAGCTGTAACCGCCCTACGAGAGCAGTGCAGAGCAGCAGCTGTGAGCTAACCGGGCGGCTTGACACGCTCACATGCACGAACACTGCTCTAAGGTGCACCAAAAGGCACGTGTAAGGAGAAGCTGGAATAACAAAACACACAGAAGTAGAGCGGCTTCATTCTTTGTTCAGGCAGACATTGCTCCTCTATATCTCCACTGAGCAAATAGTTGTTTGCTGCTATATTGACGTTCAGAATAAATTATTAATTCTTGACAAGACCACTTCAAATTTCATAGACTCACATGATTGCACATGACAAGTGAGTTCAGGCACATCTCATCATTGCCCTTGGCGCTGCTTCTAATCTGGCATCTGTACTGCACAAGGTGAAGAAGTATTGACCACCAGACAGCATGTTGAATGGACGGTAATGAAAGCAGCTGTGAGGACAGAGGCCATTTATTATACAGAGGCTTTGCTTTTCCTGCTTTGCTTTTCCGCTCTGAAGGACATTGTACAAAAGGCTTATCAAAGAGCCACAGTGTATTGACTGTGAATCACCGGTGTTGTAACTTCTCGTTCTGTAATCATTCAAACAATGTGTTCGTTATCATTGTAAGACAACACAAAAGAAAACTACATTAAAAAAAAACCGCTTCAAATTTGTGTTCTTTGCACCGTTTTTCAGATTTCAGATTGTAACTCTGGTGAATATTTTGACTGGTGGTACCATCAAAACTACGATATTTGTTTTTTTTGTGTGAATGGAACACATCTATAATCCCCTCTCTGCAACTGACACACCATTTATATTCTGCACGGTATGATTTCAAAATGTGAAATTGCAACAGATAATGATGAAATGTTCAATTGATTCTGCATGCACGTGCCCCAAGAGAACAACAGGTGTTGGAGTAATCCACTTAATTGTTTGAGAGCTCAAAAGCTTCAAGAGAGAATGCCACTTTAATTCATGGACAAAATCAGCCTCAACCAAAGAAGTGGTGCATTACATGCCTTCGCTGTGATTTATTTTAAGCAGAGCATCAGCGTGATTACTTAACTGTCATCAGTCAACAGGACACATGCACTCCAATGTCATTGGTGCTAACAAGCTCGGTGGTGTTGCGCATCCCAATGAGAGTATCTGCAATTCAAGGGGCTGCTTATTTCCATCGTAATGGTACACAATGTTTTAGAAAACTGGAATATGATTTAGTCTCACGCAGGTGTTTGGCTACTATTTCTGAAAGCTATCTCAAGGGAACCCTCAAGTGAATTAGTTGATGGTGCTCACATCCAAAAAACAATTGACGTTATTGATTTCTAACGGCTTTCTCTTGCAAGTGAAGACATAAATATCAGTCTTAAGTTTCTATTCATTTTGTGAGAGAAGACTGCAAATCATGTGTGACCTGGAAGTCTGCGAATAAAGGTTGAGACAATTGGCTCAAGCGGATCTCAGAGACGATATAATCACCGTGTGGCCGGTGTGAAGTGTCTACATTAAAGTGATTCCCGACCCACTGAGCAGAGTTAGCAGTTTCACCATGTATTGGACAGCGTTAATAGGGTTTGAATAGGTTGGATGTGACTCCATGACTTCATCATATATGAAGAAATTATGTTCGCACAAGATCAAGCCTTATCCATGAATGAGACTTGCTCTTGTAATTCAAAATCCGGTCGGACTCGTGCGTAAATGAAATGAGTTCATCTATTCTCAATACAGAGCGGTGGATTCGTCGCTCCCTGTGAAAAATCGGCTGCCAAAAAAATGATGCTGGCTGATCTTGACCTTGGCGCACCTTTTGTGACTCCCGCTTGTTCTAGAACCAAGGTGGCCATTCATCTTTGTCGTTACTCTCATGGTGATTTGTAACTGCTGAGCTAAACAGTGTTAAACTGGACATCAGAAATCTTTAGGGAAACTGAGCCTGTTCCCAGAATTTTGCATGGAAAAAAAAGAAGATAAATGTCTGTTTCACTATTTGCATTTAAGCCACAACTCAGTACTCATCAGACATGTTGACACCCAAAATAAGGTACAGTGATTACTACACCGATGTCTGCTTGGCACCGAACACCGCCTGTTGCCCCTGGCAAAGTATGAGAAACGCTGCCAGTTGATATTTCTGTGAAAGTGTGTGTGTGTGTGTGTGTGTGTATTATGGTGGTGTATGCTGCCACACAACCTAAAACAACAGAGAAGAGACCAGAGCAATGGAAACCACAGTCAACACCTCTTTGACACAAAACGTTTAACATGTTGGGTCCACCTTTTTGTACAGAAAATACTCTCACGACGAACATTTGAACTCATGTGCACAAGCTGCTGGATCCCCTCAGCCAAGAGCCCCACATATTTGACAAAGGACTTTAACAGCTGCTGATTAATCACGATGGGTCTAAATTACTGGCTGGCTCTCAACCGGGTATATGGAGCTAGCTGCCCAGTGCACTTAGAACCTCCTTTGCATTACTTGACAGCTGCATAGAGTAAGTGCCACTTCTGCCTATTTAGCTGCATCTTTTTTACTCCTTCTACAGTGCGTCAAAGTGTGCCATCACATAGTCCGATCCAATTGTTTAATTGATTTTGAAAAATGTTTTTTAGTAAACTTGAGCTTCACGATGTTGTAAAAATCTTTACCATCCATCTTAACATTTAATTCAAACCTAAATTGAAAAAAAACTAACCTGAGCTTAGCTACTTTGACTGTTCATTTGTTTTTTATTGGTCCCCATCAGCTGTCAACAACTACTTTCCTGTTGTCCACAAAGGAGGGAAGAATTTACTCCAACAGTTTCATGTAAATGTCATACCGCACATTATGCACATGCATATTGTATACACTGTATATAATAATACAAAGGCAATTTAATGCTGACTTACAGTAGAAAATAAAAAGTAAAAGGTAATGTACACCACCACATGACTCACTTTCAAAACGTATATTTTAAAATATACTGCAAATTCCTAAATATTAATGGTCATGCAAAAAGAAAATCTGATATTTTATATATTTCTCAGAATGTTATGTTTATTAGGATTCCCCCCCAATACTTTTTGTTCGCTCTAGTATTTTTATTTTTCTATATGGTGCGGTGTGTTTGTTGAGTGAGGTGCACCCTGGTGGTGTAGTAATTACAGTTTGACACTGCTGTGTGCTGCTGGTGGGGAGTCACCAGAACCAGGTCGGCACTGGTGGGTCTGTACTGTTCCGGGCAGAGCTAACAACACTGAGCCTCGCTGCAGGCTGAGCTGACAAGCGAGTGTGCTCATCGCCACAGGGTGTATTCCCATTCAAACACACTGGTTACATGACAGCCCACAGTCATCTACAGCCGGGGAATAAATAATCATTGGCGAGACTGCTTAATTTCAACAGTACTTCCTTAAAACCAGTAAAAAAGTGAAATGAAAAGTGCCGGTTATACTGGAGCAGCATGTCTCCATAATCCACTGTGAGGTTTGCAGGTGTATTTTCAATATAATGTGTGCAGCCTTTGAGCTTTAAGTGATTGGACAAGGTCAGAAGGAGACAAAGAGGCAGATAGCAGTATTTGTTAAGATTGTCTGTAAGTTACAGATGGTCTGACTTATGAGTTCATGTAAGTTGTTTGTATTTGAAAGAGTAGACGTTTGTTGATTGTTAATTTGTGATTCATTTGTCTTTTATTTGTGTTGTGTTGTTTTGCCTTCTGGCATCTTCAGCGACGTTTACCCCCAGGCTGAAAGCAAGACCCACTCTACCCCCGACTGTAATGTTTAATTCATTCTTCGTTTAATTGATCGACTAAATTCAGCACGTTCAGGAATTCAGTATCCAAGACAGTACAGGTGAACTCTGAACAAGGCAACATGTTTACCTTCACTGTGCTGTGGACCATTCAGTAAAGAAATGTGTTGATATTTGAAGTGTAATGATTCATTGCTCCAACTCGATGAACCGGACAGATTACATTGGGCCCAAACTGATACCTCACAGAAAAGATGTCTTCTTCTTTTAGCTGTTTCTTTGTTTTTAACAGCTAATTATTTCGGTTCCTCTTCGTTTCTCACCGTCTGAGTTCATATGAAAATTGTCGACTGCAATTGTTATCAATCCTCTAAGGTTCATATCGTGTCTTCCATTCCCACCGCTGCATATATTATACATTGTAAAAGAACAGTTCATTCTTCGTTCCAACAAACCAACAAATGTGATTCCAACATCTGACCTGAAAGAAATACAATTATTTATGAAAACTGGAAAAGTCATACCAGATGAACTCAATGCTCACCTCTTTATGGAAGACACAAGATGGGTCTGGTGCATGATTGAGTCGCATTGTATCGTGCATCATCCCACCACAAACAGGTCTGCTGGGGACTGTTTGAATTGTGAAATGCAAGATTTGAGAAAAGAATTCGCCCCGGTCAGCAGCAAAAACATATTTTCCTATCGCACAGCAAACCTGGCATGCGCTCCTCTTTTGCAGAGTTTCACATTTTTCAAGTGTTTTTTTCAGACGCATCAACATTAAACTATTCCCAGTTTTTCAGTGCAAGGTGCAGAGTCACAACGCTCCTTAATGTGCCACCTGGCCCAGGCGGCACAACACATCAAGCAAGAGGCTGGCTTTAATACTCCAACACCTCCTTCCTGTTCTCATGTGTCGGATCAGTGGGGCAATGGCACAAGCAGACAAAAGGTTGTTATTAACGGTATTTAATTACGATGACCTACACCATTCGAGGTCACCCCATAATTATTATAACAGCGAGAGCTTGACGTCTGCTTAAATCATTTTCTTTCCCCGTTAATCACTTTTGATCGCCCGGTTGTTCACTCAACCCCGCTCCACAGACTCACCGCGCTGCTTTGTCCGCTTTGTCAAGGTGTTGTTTAAAGCAGCCGCACCTGTAGCGACGCGTCTCGGTGTGATCAGGGTCATAATGCTGTTGCTCAGTTGCTTTTAAAAATGAAAATGTCCAAAGCTATACACACACACACTTTTATTTTGCTTTTCTTATACTGCTCTTTGTCTGATTTTAAGACATTGAACAAGATACTTCTGATGATGCGGGCTTCCAGTACTGTCAACTACACTGTGAATGAAAGCACTCTGCTCTTTTCAAGCTTTCAAACGCTTTCAGTTCACTGGTCCATGTGGCTGCATTTCAACAGCTCTCACCGTCATATGAACTCGCACAACCCTGATGTATGCTCCCCACTCAGTGCAAAAGCGACGGCGAGCCAAAGAGGACAATTGACTTTTGAAGGAAGCCGAACATGAAGCAATCTAATAAGTGGTCAAAATGTGCCTAATGCAGCTTTAAAGGCTTTTCATATTGTGTAGGTCTATCCAATCCACTGTAGTTAAATATTAACTTCATGCACTGATATGTTTAAGTGATAAACAGTTGTAAGTTTGCCATATTCTTATAGCTGAGGAATTGCATACAAAGTGTGCTTTCCTGCATTAAATCGTGAACAAAAAATTAAGAATACAACATATGATTTATACATTGTTCACTGAATATGATGACACTAGTTTAAAACTGTAGCTTTAAAAAGCCAACACAAATGGCCCCTCCAACAGAGGTCTTATCCTTGGACCAGCTGTCTTGCTGTTGTCAAAGGGACTGGATTAGGGCGTGCATGTGTGTGTGTGTGTGTGTGTCCAGCATGTGGGAATATATCTTGATCCACAGCAGCTGCCCCTCAAGCACTATGACAAGCATGCTCACTCAACCAGTCTTTGTGTAAAGTAGAATAGAATCAAATCTGTTCTATTTTCAGATGGGGCTCAATCCTATTTGTTTTTCGTCTCCCAGCAATAGTTTCCCGTAATCACATTAACACAGTTGATATGAAAAGTTGAACAGACATAAAACGAGCACTTTTATCAGCAATCCTGCGCGACTCATCATTTCCACTTCAAATGTAAATGTTGGGTAGACTGAAATGACATTTGTGAGGCAGTTTATAATTATATT
The DNA here is from genome assembly GCF_949748355.1 of Melanostigma gelatinosum. Taxonomy (NCBI): domain Eukaryota; kingdom Metazoa; phylum Chordata; class Actinopteri; order Perciformes; family Zoarcidae; genus Melanostigma; species Melanostigma gelatinosum. The sequence continues at coordinate 6,794,784 of NC_136651.1, forward strand.
TCCTTTATTAATGGAGTTTTCGTTTTGGATGTCCATTTTATCTCACTGGCATTTCATTGTACGTCAGTGTTTATTAAGAATAACTAATCATAGGTCTTACGGCCGACATGAACAATGCTGCTCTTGACAGAGAAATAATGTCACGGATGAAGTGACATGCTCACCTCTACATGGACAAATGTTTAGCAAGGATCCAGAAAGTAGAGGACACAGAGGTAAGTCTTTACAGCTACATGTCACTTTCATCCGGAGAGAATATGCTTGACAAAGGAGGCATAGTTGATACACCCATTGGCATCCTCCTGTCCGCACATCAGTCTGTCCACCTCGTCTTCTGTCATCCTCTCTCCCAGCGTCGCCAGCACATGACGCAGCTCTGCTCCCATGATGCTGCCATTGCCTTCCTTGTCAAAAACCCTGAGCCCCTCCACAAAATCCTCAAAGTTGCCTTGATCTTTTGCGCGGGAGATATGTTGCAGCATTGGCAAGAAGGTCTCAAAATCCACCATTTTAGTGCTCATGTCCTCTGGCCGCGGTTTGCCGAGCACTTTGAGCACATCTGCATTGGTAGGGTTCTGGCCCAGAGCTCGCATCACGTCTCCGCACTGGCCGTATGTGATCTTCATTTCTCCAGTTGGTGTGCGGTCGAACAAGGTGAAAGCCTCCTTGAACTCCTCTATCTGGTCGGCAGTGAACTCAAGAGTGATGCCCTTGGGATCGAATGGAGGCTCCTTGGGCAGCTCAGGCAGTGGCTGAGGAGCTGCAGCTGGCTTAGCAGCTGGAGCCGCATCTTTCTTAGGCTCTGGCTTTTTGGGCTCAGGTTTCTTTGGTTCAATCTTCTTTGGGGCCATGCTGAGGGATTCAGAGGTGAGCCGGTACTTTCTGAAAAACAAGCAAGAGTCTGAAGGGATTGGAAGGGATCCCCGAGCACAGAGGGCCACCACCTCTACCGAAGCTTTTATATGTGCTTTGTCTGGAGAGCCAGATAGCAATTTCCAACAGCACACTATAAAAGGAAGAAACCTGAAATAGATTCCCATAGCAAGTGATGTCAACATTAAGTATTGTTCTCAGCTGCTGTCATCTAGCCAATGGGGCTGTTCGCTGTCATTAGTGAGGGTCCAGTTGCATTAGGCCGAAAATGTTCTGTCCCTCTGATGGACAAAGGGATTAGAGCACGATATATCAGCCCATGAGGGAGAGGGACCAAAAATAGATTTGCTCACTAACGGCTGGAAGTCTGGGAATCGTTGCTTTCTGGAACAGTGCTTTTTTCAGAATGTTGCAGTTGCGAATTCACAAATAGTTAATAATTGTGTGTGAGCGGTCTCAGGATGAATCAGCACAGTTTGGGACATGTTATTATGTGATATTGTATCATAAGAGGAAGGTCTGCCAAACATTTTTTTCAATGAGAGCTCTTTTTGGATCGTATTTGTTCTCAATGATACGTTTCGGGCATTTTGGCAATTGCTCATTTCCCAGATAAATGACAGCTTGATAGCATTCTACCACTATTACTGAGTGTTCCACCATATCGAGGAAGTGGGCAAGCTCTAACAGATCCAAACGGGACTCTTAATTAATGCTGCATTTAAGGCTGATGTGCCGGAAAGGTCAACCAGTTAAGCCCTTAAATGTTAAAAAATGCATTCGGTGCCAGTATCAATTATATGACAATCTCCAGCTGTCTGCTGCAGGGCCAGAATTACAGTGATCAGGGCATTTTCCATTTAGATGATTGCTATACGATAAAATATACTTTGAATTTAGTTACATGCTTATTGTATTGTTTATAATTGACACAATGTACATTTAACCTAATGTACTGGGTATTTAAACGTTTGACTGCCTGCACCCTTCGTGGTTTGAATGCGTCCATTGTCTGTTTCACATTGTCTGTTTTTGATGTGTTTCACGGTCACAAGGTGAAAGCAAGGCAAGGCAATTCCATTATGTGTCTAGTTTATAAATACGTAATATGTCACTTGGCTTTATGTAGATGACTGCTCTGCAATACCATTCAGTGAATGATAAATTAACCAAGAAAACAATCACTTAATTCATGGTAGAGAGGCTGTATATAGGATGTGGAATTCTGCGACTCAATCTTAATCATAACAACCTCAATTTATATATGCATTACAGTTTATCAACTCAGTTTAAGACAGCGAAAGCCTGTCATGCAATAATCACATTTACCCTCCTATCTTCAGTCCCCTCTTGATCCAACAATCTAGAGCTGGAAGTCCTTGGGCAGTGTAGTGAGGTGTGTTTGTTTGTGTGTGTGTGCGCGTGTCTGTATAGTTGTCCTTAGCCTCAGATCATTATCTCCTTTCTCTTTGTTTTTGAGGTCACATGGCTCGTGAAACTGACAACTAATTTGTCGTCCCTTGGTGTGTACGTGCATGCGGGTGTGTGCACGTTTGTGTCGGCCAGAAACAGAAGAGAAGAGTTAGACCCGCAGGAGAGGCCAAATAGAATGTCTGTACTGAAACGCCACATACTTGTACGTAAGATCAGATATTTCCCTCATGGCCATTACAGACCAGTATGATGTAATGTCACATCTGTTCAAGAGTCGTTTAAACCTCTCACAACTTACGTCAAAGTTACATTGGCATATTTGCGAAAGGTGAACCACATGTTCAACGGACCAGTGTTAGCAATATGACATCAAGGTATCACAGAGAAACAAACCTTTGGAGATTGTTTGCTTGAGCATCCGACCAAAAGTCTCGAGCAGAGGCTTTGTCAAAATGTCAGTCACAGATAAGTGCACAGATAAGGTGCTGGCTGCATGAGTCAGGAGGGTTATTTCTCCTGTTTTCCATCAAAACTTCCTTTAAACAAGGCTTCAATCAGTACACTGCTGTTGCAATGATTGAAGCGATCGATTACTGCTTTCAGCATCTGAAGTAAGTGATAATTTCATTGGTCCTTATGATTGGATGTCTGCACACGTTGAACACAAGACATTTTCAGATCTTCAGAAAAACACATTGATTTTCTCTAATTTTCAAAAGCTTTACTTAAACTTTGTCACATTACTAATTCCTGACTATGTACTTTTGCTGTGATCACGTTCGTCGGATTTGACAGAAAATGACACAGTGTGCTATTTGCACGTTCACATCTTTAACTTGAGTGACAGAGTTAATAAGAAAAACGGTCAATAACATTAGAAAAAAACGTTGTACAGGCTGAAACCTGTCAAAACTGAAGATGATGCTGAATATTGCTTGTCACTCCTGTGTTCCATAACTGTCAATAAGATAGAGAAATCAAAATCCAGGGGTGAAAACACACTAACGTGTCCAGGCATACACTAACCAAATAGCGTTATTTTTTAATCATATTGCAGTCAGCTCAGAAAAAAACTCATGGATATATAAATATGAATGCAAAAGAGGATATAACTCCCCATTGTTCAAAGTCCAACTCACACAAGCTATATTCTGAGATATTTTTGAATATAAATCTAAGCTATGTTCACCAAGCCCTACAGCTAAAGTCAGTCATTCCCTTCTAACTCCACTGGGTAAGTAATGTGTGGGCGAGTGTGTGCTGCCATTGCCTGTGTTTTTGTGGAGGTCTTCAGGGTGTTTGTTTATATCTGTGTGACCAGGCGAAGAGAGAATGGTCAAAGACAACAAGCCCCTAATCCCTGAGATAACAGTGGGAATGAGGACAGGCAGACTCCTGGTCTGGTCCGCGCTATTAAAAGAGAGTGATGGAGACAGCGGTTACATTCCTCCTATGGCCCTGACAGGGTGTGACTCAGACTTCATAGATTCAGTATTTTATTAAGTGGCTAAAAAAGGGAAGCAGCCCTGAGCGCTTTTCATCCACCTGGAACCTCATCGACTGTGTTGTGTGTGGAATTATATTACGCTCTACTCATGTAATGAACAGAATACTAAAATGATGGAGTTTAAAAATGTGTCTTTTGTCTCGCGCAGACGATTTGTCCTTAAAAGAAAATCCCCATTCAAATCAAACAAGTCTCCCTCGCCATGGCGAGCCAGCTACTGTATTCTGTATTTCAGTTTTGCTATAAAATAATATACATTCATGGGATCAATATGTTGCCGTTGAGCAGCATCATAACAACTCCCAGAGAGACATAGCACTTGTTGGATGAGCTCATCTCATGAATGTATTCCTCTCTTCCATTGTGCCGTATGAACACGACTTTTCTCACAAGTCCGGTAATAATAGTGCGTTGTTATAATGGAATGACTGTTGCAGGAACCAGCTTGCACACATCTGTGTAAACAATTTAATTAAGACCATGTTTGATGAATTATAGTTGGTGAAGGCACTGCCTGTTCTAATGCTTCAGCTTCTTAATTCCACCAGACATCCATGTGTTCATTCTCTCTGCCCGCCCAACACCTTTGTTTTTCTCCCTGCTCACAATGACAGAAATTGAAAAAACTACAAAAAGGAAAGTGCATTTCACACTCTACTGAAGCAAAGCAAGCAATTTGAAATGAGTCAAAACACAATAAGTTTACAACACGATAAAGACGTGCCGTGTATGAAATGAGTGGAGCCAATTTGTGATACTCAGCCCTATGTTTTGTATTACAACCTTTAAAATAGAAGTGGGCAAGAATTGCATTTGAACGAAATTACATTTTAGGTGAGAAATTTGAATTATTTATGTTTTCGCTCTAACTACATGAAGTCTTAAATGATCCTTTTGAGGAAATGGGATTTGCAAAAGCTCTTTGCACACATGTACATGTGTCTGTGAGGGAAGAATGCTTTGTCTTTCATGCAGCCAGTTAAATATAGGAGCGACCATCAGTGAAGCCAAGCATTGAATGCCATTACTCAGAATAACAATAGCAGTGACTTGACCCTGCCGCACCTTGAACCAGAGAGGAGCGCATTGTTTGCTCAGAGTAAGATTATCATATTTGATTCCGACAATCTGCGTGTCTTGTTTCCTTTGAGAGGCCCATCAGATACACCAGTCCTGTTGGAAAACAAAGCAGAATTAATTTCAGACACATGTATTCTGGGTAGATAGAATGCAGTTAACTGTTAGTGGAAATTGCCTTTTGATGATATTACGGAGGTGATCTAAAACAGTCATTCCCACAGACTGGGTCAGGTGATTTTATTAGTGTCGCCAAATACATTTACAGAATCTATTTCATTACCTTTTATTCAAGATATATATATATATATGCAGTATACCTTTAATAAGCCACATGAGAGAGAGAGCCTGCATGTTCATATTGTTTGACATGTGTAGCATGCTTTGAATTCAATATGGAAATGCTAGCATACATTCAGTATGTTTAGCTGATGAGATGAAAAAAAAAACATAAGCCTGTTAACTCCATTAAACCAAGTTGCAATCTATCAAATCAATATATATTCAAAGTGGCTGGTTTACCGACTCAAGATAATGTGAGGTGATGTGGAAATGGCAGTAAAAATGCTCAGGAGTGATCATTCATGCAATCAATTTTCTCTTCTCAGTGTATCGTGAATTGGGTCACGATGGTTTGTCATTTTGTAAAACGTGGGACCCCTGAAGAAAAGTTTCATTATTTCGTGTACAAAACATATGCTCTACCAACTTTTAGTCTCGTCAGTTATCTATTCTGAGGTACATATGTCTGCACCAAACAATAGCTGTGAGATCACAGTGCACATCCGCCTAGGAATGAGCACTATGCCTCCTCTTCACTGGATTGGAATTCTAACGGGGAGATTAGGGAAGTTTCCAAGCTATTCATACCACCCCTATTCTCTACAGAGTACTTGGCTCGGTGGCAGAATCCTCTCCTGTTCAGCTGGACTATTTCCGATAGGCCTCTGATGCTGTGTTTGGAGCGTGTCTCTGAATGGCTTTTACCTGTTTATCCCAGCAGCACACAGGCTTATGAGATGTTTTCCTCCAAGCTTACCAGGTGCTTTTCTCAGCTGGAATGCCTGTATGTTTAATTCAGACAATTAATCCCGGCGAAAGTGGACCAAACATGTCTTCGGAGTGCTTTCACTATCAACCACATAAATGTGGAGAATAAACTTTACCTTTTTTTTTTTTTTTTGCATTTCCACTAGTTTGTCTGTGTAATCCTCTCCATGGAATAAACTCCGTCTGGACTGATGAGTAATGTGTCCTGACAAAACAGGAAATACTGCGTAGCCATTACACAAATCACAATGTATTTGACGTAGAAAACAGATTTGCATTGAGCCATTATAAATTTGCAATAGCTAGCATTCTCCATAATACAGATTCTGCAAAAAGGCAGCTCAGAAATTGCACCTCTAGTGACCACACAGAGTTGGTTTGGCAGCTGGTGAAATATTGACATGATGCATTATAGTCGGCTACTGTGGGAATTATATCTGGATTTGTTCACTCCATGTTTCACGACCCAGTTGTACCTTGGGTAAGGGTGGGTCAGTGTTGACATGATTGAGACTTTCTTTCTGCCAGCACGTCAGTCGTTTGACATGTTTAGTTGTGACAAATCTGGCTTCATGCCGGTATATGTTTTCTGCAACGAGCTCTTGTTTGCTGATGGACAGCATTGTGCATTGGTATGCATGCTGAATTCAGCACTTGTTAAAAACAGATTCTTCCTTTTTGTTATTTTCATTTCATTGGAGCTAAAATGTTGTTTTTGATTTGTTTTGATGTTTTCTTTGTGAACGCCTGGAAGAATTGCTGCTTCTGAGGATCAAATACATGTAAATAAGAATGGTCTCAAACTGGTTCTTTCTTCATCTAATTTAGGATTGCTATGTGGAATATCAATAAATAAGAGGTCCAGTAAGTGAAGATATTGTTGATTTTAATTTCTTAGTTGAGCAAACGTTCGTCAGCTCTCTCTGAGCCGAAAGACATGGAAAGTCTTGTTCACTTGGTCCTTCTGGAAATCCCGCATCTGGTGTGGCATATACACGATTAGACAGGGTCAGTTGCTGGGCAACAGAAAAAGCAATCGCGTACATAGGCTAGTCTTTGACAAATCTGGGGCTTTGTCCAGCATGGCTAGTCACTCTGTTCAGCTGTAGATGTGACCACACAGCAGGGAGGAGGGTGCTCATGCTTTCATGTTGGCAAGAGTATTTACCAGACTGGTAGATTCTATTGAGGCGATAAGTGGAGAGACTTTTTTTATGGTGTTCAATTAGCTACTACATCTTTCTGCAGTAGATGTACAAACACCACAGATTGAATCAGTGCAGGTTTCAAACTGCTTTTTAAGACAAAGGAAATGAAAAAAAGACCAAAGAAAATTAAAGTTTGTTTGTGTTCAGAACAAATAACAAATACAGTATTTGATCATACTGCATCAACTATCAGCGATTTTCTTGACTAATTTCATATACATTTTTCTTGCACTGCTTCCATTTTCTGAACTGCATATACCAGCATGTTCCAGGCAACAAGTTACTCTATTACAGGGCTAACACACATCAACAGACAAACACTGACCTCCACTCCCCTGTGCCATTTAGAGACAGACATCTTTTCACGGAGGGAGGAAACCAGATCGCCCACACAGACACCAAGAAGACACCAACATGCAAAATCCAAATTAACGTTCTTGACAGGAGTCATAAAGGGTGAAATGTGAGATTTCCTCCAAAAAAGAAATGAGCTTTGGAAATTAGTGAATGACTCAATGCATGTGAAAGAGGCATGTGAGACCCATGCAGCTGAGACCCATGGGTGAGTGAAGTTGTGAATGTTGGGGGGGTTTCACTGCTTTTGATAGTGTTAACATTAGCTCTCAAGAGAGATATTCGCATACCTGTTAAATACTTTGAAAAGGATACAGTGCTCCTTAATTAAAAAGGCTCTGACTGTCAAGTTCTGGTAGTATGAGGAATGTACTTTGTATTCCCCCTCTAGAGAGAAAATGGTATTCATTAAGTGTTGAAACATTCATATTTTCCATCTTTGCAGATGAAAATGTGAAAATGATGAAGCAAATGAAAATGTACTCGTGAAATACAGGAAGAGCATTTTTTTTCTTTTTCCTGATATATTTGATTCACTCTTCAATATTTCACATCAACTCTATCATTGAGGATTTCTGCAGCATTACAAACTATAGATTTAATGAGACAAATCAGTCCTCCTGCCCTTTACCAAGAAGGAGATGGACATTATGTCACAAAGATAAAACTCTTTAATTAGCTAAGACTTAAATGAATTGCTTCATGTGCCAAAGAATTGAAAAGTCTCCTGTTGGGGTGTAGCATCACATTTAGATACTAGGTTAATCTGCCAGTGTCACATCAGACGATAATCTCAGTCATTAAAAATGTATGTGCTTCCTCATCTACATTTCCTGCGCTCCATGCTTGCATTAACACATTGGCATTAAAGACGCCTTCGTGCTCCGGCCCCTTGCAGAGGTGACCCGTTTTCCCAGGATACTTGTGTTGTATGGCATACTTTTACACAGGAAATACATGTAATATGCGCATGCATTCTCTGCACATTTAGGTTACGCTAGGATAATGCAATGAGGAAGAATACCGTCAATCTAGAAGAACTCTCAGAGGTGAAAAGATACGTTTGAGATGAGATTTATATTGTTCTTGTGTTGAAAAAAAAGTATTGCTCCACTATATCTACTATGCAAATTTACAGAAAACAGCAGTACTGGGGTTTTGAAAAAGATTTGCAGCAGACATTAAGATCGTAGCCCCAAAAGCCAGAAGCACAGTGAACCTTAATTAAGATGCATTTTCCTGCATTCCGCATGTTTGCATTCACTGTGTTGATTGCAAAACAGCTAGTTAACGCCGCAGGTTGAAAAGGTTAAGTTGATAGGTCAACTTCACACATCTAAACAGCACAGAAAGAGCAGGACAGCCAGCTCCCAGTTAGTATCTACACTACTTAATTAACTTAAATGGCTGCATTATAAAAATGGCTGCTTTATCTGTAGTGCTTTACAATTTTCCTGTCATTCACCCGTTCATTCACTCTCTCACACACACACAGATGGCAATGAGCTGCCATGCAAAGTACTGGCCTGACCATCGGGAGCAATTTGGGGTTTAGTTTCTTGCCCAAGGACACTTTGCCATGTGGACATGAAGAGCAAAGGATTGCCAAAGCTTATTCCAATACAGCCACTACAGTTGCAGGACATGGATATTTAAATGTCCCAGCAAAACGAGCAAAACCAGGCCTGGAGATGACTCATAGGCAATCACAGCATTTCCCTGGATACCAATTCTTTTCAGGTTTTGGTTGGTACTGAGCTTGGGCGATATGATACGATTACGGAGAACACAATACTGGTTCTCCACGATAGTGGTCCTCATGTGTCCGCGATAAAAGAATCATTCAATTATGCAACACCTGTTATGAATTTTGCTCTATATTCAGTCTCTCTCTCTCTCTCCCTTTTTCTCTTGCTTTCTCTATGCTTCAACACAATGTTGTATGAGATGAAAGAAAAGTTAGTGTGTTCGAGAGAGAGAGAGAGAGAGAGAGATTGTTTGGTTTTAAAATAAATTAAAATGAAGATCCACAAAATGTGAAGTGATTTGTAAACTCGGCAATAAACAAGTCAAGACTAATGATGGAAACATGACGAATCTCCGCTCCCATCTTAAAATTCACCATCCAACCTGAAGAAATCTATAAAGAGCAGCTGGACCAAAACTCCTGCCACGGTGCCCTCAATCATCAGGGCATTTGCAAAGGCAACAAAATATAAATGTGACAGCCAACAGTAGCGAGACTGTAAGACATTAGTTAGAAGAGTGATCGCATTTATTGATCTCAGCATGCCCATGCGTAAAATAGCAATTACTGCCTATATTGAGGCCATGTTGTGGCCACCTGTGTATATTGCAACATATGCGTCGCCATATAGGCTGAAAAAAATGAACAAACCTATCTGGCAGATAGCAGAAACATTGGGATTTGCCAAATCAACAGTTTGGTACATTCTTAAAAAGAAGGAATGCACTGGCAAGCTCACAAACACCAAAAGGCCCAGAAGACATCTAAAGTGGATGATTGCAGAATTCTTTCCTTGGCGAAGGAAAAAACCCCTTCATAAAATCGATCAAAGTCAAGAACACTCTGGAGGAGGTAGGCGTGCTCTTGTCAAAGTCAACTTCATGAATCTAAATACAGAGGGTTTACAACAAGGTGCAAACCACTGGTAACGCTGAAGAACAGGAAGGCCGATTAGACCTTGCCTGAAAACATCTGAAAAAGGCCTCACCAGTTTTGGAAAAAGATTCTTTGGACAGATTTAACCAAGATTAACTTGTACCAGAATCATGGGAAGTGAAAGGTGTGGAGAAGAAAAGGTATCCGAATCAAACCACATCTTCTGTCAAACATGGTGGAGGCAGTGTTACTGTATGGCTGCCAATGGAACTGGGTCACTGGTGTTCATTGACGATGTCACAGCTGATAGAAGTAAGATGAATTCTGAGATGTTTAAGGCTATACTATCTGCTCAGATTCAGCATAATGCTACAAAACTGATTGGACGGAGTTTAACGGCGCAGAAGGATAATGACCGAAAATATACTGTGAACACAACCCAAGAGCTTCTCAAGGCAAAGGAATGGCATATTTTTCAATTGGCCAAGTCAGTCACCTGATCTTAACCCAATTGAGCAGGCTTTTCACTTACCTAAGATAAAACTGATGAGAGAAAGACCCGCAAACAGGCAGAAACTGGAGGAGGCTACAATGAAGGCCTGGCAAAGCATCTAAAGCAAGGGTGTCAAACTCATTTTCACTCTGGGCCACATCAGCATCACAGTCGCCCTCAAAGGGCCGGTTGTAACTGTAAGACTGTATAACTAACTTCTCCCTAACATATTGGTAAATAACTCTCTCTGCATTTGATTGTTGTTTATTCAAGTGTACAAATACCCTTTGACTGTTTCATTTCAGATGCATTGGAGTTGTGTAAAGAGGCAAAATTAGAAAGTGTCACAGTCTAAATACTTACGGCCCTGACTCTATATTCCTGTGCATCTCTTTATGTATAAAACGTTTAATACATGAAGATAAGTAAGTAAGATGAAGTGGAAAGGCAAAACAAAACTAATTAGACAAGCAAATGTGCATGCAGCTGACCGAGCCTTTCAGTTTTGGCAGGTGCTCACGCTATATTAACAGCCTTAAGTGTGAGATTTTTATTGAACTAAATGGTATGGACGAGTAACAGCTGGGGCCACTGCATCAAAATGTAATTAGTGCATAAATAAAGACAGATATGATGATGAGATGTACAGAGGCCTGCTGGAATACTACACCGCTCCAAGGTAGCATGACTGGATACTAACTAATATCTGCCGTGGATGTGTGTGTTGTGATTATGTAGGGAGAAAAAAGTATCGAAGAAAAATCAAATAGGTATGATTATGTCCTTTTAATCATATGCGAAACGATTAATTTGTGAACGTACATATGGCGCACCTCTCGCTTCGGTTTATTCGGGATATTTGATCTCTCATTATGCGTCAACATTAATTATTACAAGTAACGCAAAGGAGATTGAGAGAGAAAAGGCTTCCAATCCCCATAAATGGTTTTCGGGACAGCCCACCATAAAATACTAAACTTGTCTTCATTTCTTTTTTTGTTGTCTTAAGATCACCGATTAATTAGCGTCGAGGGACTGCACTGCATCCTGAACTACCTAGATACTGAATTTACAGGTAGGCCATGCTTTCACCCTTTCACTCCAACTCTGCCATGATTTGAAACATCAGAAAGGCATCATTATTCCCTCTAGAGTTTCCTCTCTATATATACAGCCCAAAATACATGTGATAAAAGTGCCATGTTGTCTTCCTCTTGAACCTCGGGGAGATGTTTTTATAAGGTTTGTTTGTCAGTCTTCTTGTGGGGAAAACGTGTGTGTTAGAACCTGGATTTGGCCTTCGGGGTGACCAATTTGTAGCAATAACCAATAAGATTGACAGGGAGGACAGCAGGAGGGTGTAGGCTGTGCTCAATCTTGGTCTCACACTGACTGGAAGGCACCACGTAATTTCATGAACTCTTCCGGGAAAAAAAGGAAAATGTGAACAGGTGTATCCCTACAGGGGAGCCATTCCAATCTTTGGCACGGTCTAGAATCCACACGCACAGACAGACACAATTACTCAAAAAACAACAAGAGACACAAAACAGTGCAAATTAGAGATCAAATATAAGTAAATATGAAATCAAGTCATATAAATTTGTGGCAGATGGCAATTGAAATTGAAAATGAAAAAGGAGGGAAGAAACTCCGGAGTATTTGTTTTGGGAGCCACGGCTCTATAAGCCCACTTTATGATCGCTGGGGATAAAAACTTGAGTATCTCTGGAGGAAGCCATGAAGTCAGTGGGTGTGGCTCCTCTTTCACCTTCAACAGCTCAAGTCATTTTAACATTCTGCTGCAGACTCCCATGGTAACGGTCCCTGCCATTAACAGAATATGGCCATGCTGTGCCCTGCTGCAAAACGCACAAACATCCTCCACCACACACAGTTTTATTGGTACATAACCGAACACAAACCCAACATTCCCTCATTGGTGACTATCGTCTCTGTGGCCCACATAGTTAGTGCGGTGATATACCTCCACAGCTCAGCACCATTGACAGCATTTAGCGCGCTCTGGGATTTGTTTCAACAAATAAGCATCAGGGCCAAGCACCTACAGTAAATATGTTTTTACAATATGCCTGGAACAATGGTTTGGTAAAACAACTGTGACAGCAGCCTTTACTGTCAAGTTCAAAATATATTTGCCATATTAGATAAAGAAAGGATATGAATTGGGGTGTGCAGAGATGTGTGCGACAATACAAACAGCATCGCGGTGCATCTTAGAATGGAGAAAGTTCCACACCTCTACTAGACATGCATCACATATTTTTCATAGCTTCGCATTACATTACATTACAGTCATTTAGCAGACGCTTTTATCCAAAGCGACTTACAAGTGTATTCAACATAGGTATTCAAGAGAACTAATAGTCACCAGAAGTCGTAAGTGCTTTTTATTCAGAAAGCATCTAAGAGCATAAACCAGAGCAAAAGTACAGTAAACAAACTAATATGAATACAATAAGTGCTAAGTGGAAGGCTCAGGGTAGTACTTCTTGAACAAAGGGTTTGTGCAATGTACTCCAGTGTTTCTCCCTTTTTTGTGTGGTGGAATAGTTGTTGGCCTCTATATTCTATGAGGACGTTCATCCTGCATACTGTAATCTCTCTAAGGTTTCTGCTGTTTCGTTTTAGGTCAGGGTTGAGAGGCTTTTCTTTCACAGACAAAGAGAGAAAAGGTAAGGTGGAAGTCACTCTGATTGAGACAAACCTTGATTCTTTATTCCAACTTCCCAAAGGGAGTTTCCTCTGCTAACCAGCACCTGTGGACGACTTTGAAGGACTATTGCTGTGGTGCAGAAAGTGGAGAAGGCCAGCTGGGCCCCGCAGACACAAAGGAGTTGACGAGTGTTTCGTGGATGTTTCTAAGATGCTGCAGTGTATGACAGAGAGACATAGTATAGTTTGTCTTTAACTCACTATACCTGCAGCAGCTTCACATCCCCAGTGTAGCGTACTACCTGGGCTCTGTACATAAGACCTGCATTGTCCGCCTCATAACAAAGCCATGACCTGGAGATAGCAGAGATGGTAGATTTATATTGCACCGTACAAGCTTTAACTGTTCATGATTGTTGCTTATTGTGTTTTCAAACTGGTTCGGTAGCAGGGCTCATTTCTTCAAGAACATTATTATTTTTTTTAAATCACACTTTAGGTGGATTTATGCCTGTGACGACATGATGCAATTAGCTCCTGGCAATAGGATCCAGACATGTGTCACAGTATTTCCAGGCAAGGAAGAAGGGAGCGAAAGAGGAAATGTCAGGAACAAACTGTAGGCGGTGTAGCAGTGAGAGAACTACTGACAGAAGTAATGAGTGGTAGACTTGTGACAACGAGTTCACGGTATTACAGTTTTCACAGTTCTGCTTTATTGTCTAATCAGGCAATCCCCAGGGTTCCCCAATTAATAGTTGAGACTAGTTAAGACCTTTTTAATAACCACTTAGAATCTAATGACAAAAGTATGAAGGACTTAATGGAAAATAAGTATGGATTTGAAGTCCTAGAAAATAATTATTTAGTACTTGAATTTATTAAATTTTATTATAATGAAGTATAATATAATACTTCATATTCAATACACAATAGCCTTGTGAAAAAAATGACTGTAATGTGTGTATCTTATAAATGGAAAAATATGCTCATTTGTCGCATTAAAAGGAACAGTGTAACATTTAGGTGTATTCTTTGGGCAGATATTGACTATGATATTCATAACTATTGTTTAATCAGTGTATAAACACCCAAAACTAAGAATTGTTAAGTTTTCCTTAGCTTAGAAAAAGCCATATATATCTTCCTGGAGAGCAGGTCTTCTTCCACGGAGTCCGCCATCTTGCACCGCCCCAGAACGGATGCTGGCTCTAGCGAGAGCCATTTGCGCTTTACGTTATCTGAAGGTAGGACTGCGTTCTGAAACCAAGTATTAAACGGGCCCCGGTGCTAACAAATGAAAGATCTTAGTATTGATTAGCCCCACCCACACACACGGAGCACAAGCAGGCTGCTGCAGAGGTAAGGAGCTCCGGTGTAAGGGGGCCCTTGGAAACCCTCCATGTAGCAACACATAATCGCTCACAATTCTCTGTGCAATGATGGTGTGCTCCTGGATATTATAGATCTCAACTTCTTTGTTGATGAAGAACCCCCCTTTCGCCACTGTAGCCTGGTCATGAAATAGGAGGAGAAGCTTTCGTAGGAAAGCCCAGAGCTCTGAATCGGGCTAGCTGAGGAAATGATGAAGAAACAAGACCAGCCTCTTCTCCGCGGGCTTGAAGGACAGGAACTTGTTCTTCCTCACCTCCTGCGACAGGAAAAGTTAAAACTGCTGGATGATCAGATCACCAAAAGAAAAAAAGAATTGAAAAAGTCTGAAAGGTATGAATACAGATGCATAAATACAAATAATAAAATCAATCATCTAATGAAATGTACTTGTGTTTTGTTTATCAGTTGTATGCCTAAACGTTTCCTCTGTCAGGACAGAGTCATACATATTTTGTTGTAATAATTATGTACCGGCAGCAACACCTCCTGCCAACTGCTTGTCTTCGAGAAACCTTTTGACGAGACACGTCAGCTTGCCTTGGCACAAGTCTGGATCTGGATTCATCACGGCAGCGTCAAGAGAAGTCATTTGTCTCACAGACGGGTAATTCATGGAGCTCTTTTCCTGAATCTTCTTCACCATTCTGGGTGAACTCTTCATGCATTCCAGAACAGGACAGGTAGCTTTTTATATGACGGTCTACTCTGCAGCTGGAGCTCCTAATAAGGATGTTAATAAGGACTAACTAAAGGTCTCCTCTCCCTCCTCTTTTCTGCCAGCTGACCCAGTGAGAAGACAAGCCAGGTAATTTCCACAAGAATCTCTCACACACACACACACACACACACACACACACACACACACACACACACACACACATGCTTTACTGCACCTGAGAGGCTCTGTGGTTGCTGTCGCAATAGTTTCATAGGAGGATTTCACAAGTGAAAGTAACCGTGATTTGAGAGTCGGAAATAGTTTTGAATATTTAATTGTAATTATCTTTTGAGGTATAAGAGAGAGGGTCCGAAACGGTTTTCAAGATCCAAACCGCCTCTGCCTGAGAAGCTGGCATCGAGTCACAATGAGCTTGCAGGTGCACAGACTGCAGACGACGCAAATCCTTCAGTATTGCTAGCAGTAGCCGCGGTGCAGTGTTACACTCTGACGTTGGTGAAGAGCTTTGTTGTAGCTTTGTCGATGGTGAAGAACTATGCCATAGGCTCCTGGATGTACAGCATCTGTACATCCAAGTCACACCAAACAGAGTAAATTGTAATGTTACTTATTTTGAGAATATTGAATCCAATGTCCCTGATATAGAGGAGTAGAAATCCTCTTTGTGCTCTGCTTTGACACGTTTCTGTGTGACACGTTGCCTCTGCAGCTGCACAAAGCATCCATATTCAGCCTCCAATCATGTTGTTGTGAAATCTTCATTGTGACATCACCATCGTTAGTAACAGCAAGGGGCCCCATCTCATGTTGCAGAAATTGGCCGCACATGGTTATGGTGTGATTTGCTCCTTAGGGGGAAGATATGACAATCACTTCATCATTTTGAGCTGAGAGAATAGCTACTTTACAGGCCTACTTGCTGCTGATTTGCTGCCGACTAATTTGCTGAAGTGGGTCCCAAGTAATGTGATGTAATAATGCTTCTACCTGTAGAGCATGGATACATTTTTTATACTATTTCTGTAAAAAACTGCATTAACCCATGTGACGCCAATGTAGAAGTTCCTTCAGTTGTGGTAAACACATGTTTGAAGCAAGAAGTTAGGTTTTGAATAGTTCATTTCATTTATTCTAATTTCTGCTTGGGTTGATTCTGAGAATATTTGATGCATGAACAAGGTATTTGGGGACATTCCGTTATATTTCAAATTTCCTGGAAGCGTGGCCGTTGTGGCTCATGCTACCTTTGCATTTGTCACCTTCGCCGTAATTCATCAGGTTGAAACAAATCAGAATTTCCTTTTAAGTCACAGCTAACAGTGCTAACATGGCTAACATGGCAAACATGTTAGCGATGATAATAATAAAAGGTGAAGATAGTGAGGTAACCGTGTTTAACTGATGGTGCTTTGCTTCTGGGACGATGCTGTCCGTCGGGATGGCATCTGTAACTGTCTCACGAGAGCAGTGCAGAGCGGCTTTGGGCAACGAATGTTAAATACGGCTCCTTTAAAGAGAATGCATTTTGGGACACGTTTGCTTGATTGACAGGTTTTTTCAGCCGATGGATTTATATGTTCCACTTCAGCTGTGCCCATGCCTCCTCAGCTTTACTCAAAGAGCTTCAGAAACTGATATGATCAAACAGCAACTCCCAATCTAGGCTTCACAGCATATATATCCATGTGTTTCTATAGTAAATGTTACTGCCTAGTTATCCAAGCAAACCTAACATTTGCAGTTATTCAACGTGTGTGATCTTCTCTTGGAACAGATCTATCTTCTGACTCACTGTTGCCTGAAGTGTTTTGTGTCAATGATTTGGCTTGAGTGTGAAGCTCCTATCTCCCGTGCGTGCTAACTGCACTGGAATACTTCTACCGATATGTAATCGCACGGTGAACGTGTAATCTCACGGTGAACGTGCAATCATTTATATTGTGGCAGTTTCGGTTGAAATATATTCTAGAGAGATATAACTAATGGAATGACTTCAGGTAAAATGATGCTCTGTAAGAATTTTAAACGAGTCAAGATATTTTGATCCTGAGGGACAAAATTCTGAACGGCATCGACCTGGTCGCAAGTGAGAAACATCCAATACCAAATTTATGTTAACCCCTGTAGGTCACAGGAAGCACTGTGGCATCTCTCACCTGTCTTCACGAGAACATTTCGTGGGGAAATTCTATTAAAAACAGAAGTAGGGGGGAAAGGCATGCTTACTGTAGACAGCCACTGTAATTATCTTGGAGATGTGTTATCTGTACTTTATGTACTACTTGAAGCCTATTAATAAACATTAAAGTAACATGATTAAAAGACCCGTTTGCAAAGAATAATTACTGCTCATCAGGAAAATCAAATAAATCAATTGCAGAGAATTTAACTGTAAAAGTAATCATACCATAGACCCTGTTTTTAATAAATTGCCTTTACTTCTTGCATTTATTCATGTTCTAGCTTGTCTTCATGAATACAAAATGTGTCATTTTGTGTCATCAGGAATAACAAAAGCAATTATGCTCAAATGATGTGCATACTATATCTGTGCACTGCACATATGGCAATTTTCCTGTTCATGTTTTAATAATGTGGTGATACTGTGAACAGATGATGGTGCGCCTGTATTTTTGCACTCCACTGCCATTTTTCTCTGCATATGGCGCCGACATGCTGGAGCTCAGTAATGTATAACAGCTGGTAACACAGAGAATGTTGTATTACACAATGTATTCTTTTAAAAATTATATTTCAAGTTAAGTTATGTTTTGAGGACTTACTATGAAATGCAAATAATATTGACTGCACAAAAAGTACAAAACATATCTGCCTCGAATAAATATAAGTTAGAAAAAAACGAAATTCAGGTTTTTCTGAGGCTACATGGAAGTCCTGCCTCTCCCCACACCTTTCAACAATCTAACAAGCACTTGATGAAGTGATTGCCCACGTGTGAGGAGGTGAGAAAGTAGGCATGATGTTGTGTGGCTGTAAACACTTTTACCTTGGTCAGACAACACGTCATACGTACTAGGTTGATTCAAGCATACCCCGGCCTTAACCTCAACCATGACCCCTGCCTTACCTTAAATCATCTGTAATCTAAAGCATTTGGTAAGTGGATCTTATCAGATGTGGTGACAGCGGACAAGGACAGGAACGTCTTTCTCCTTATTTAATTTAGTGGCATGTCCCAAAGGTCTGAGACACATGACCTTGCACTCCTGCACTCTTCCCAATCAAGCAGAACTGCCTGCAGAATAAATATAAATATGGATTATATCCTGTTTATTTTATCAGTATGCAAATATCCGTAGCCAACATTCTCACCTCCACCTCTTTCTGTAGAGCTGCACATCTCAGCTGCCTACGCCTGTCCACCATTTTTTCATTCATTCGGCATTTCACCTTTTATTTCCCATCTCGCTGGTAATAATTGCACAGACACTGAAACAGTTTGCTGCAGGTCGAGCTCCAGAGTCTGTCTGGAGGATTGAGAATACACAATTTTTTTGAGATTTGAGCCAGAACTTCTACAGCATACTTGATGCTAGCCGTTCCCCTATTACATCTTACGACGTGAGCTCCTTTATAACTGTTTATAACAGCGGTTCCCAAACCTTTTAGGCCACGCACCCCCTTCTACATCCCGACCGGGTTCACGCACCCCCAACCCCCCCCCCCCCCCCACACACGCACCTTAAAAAAAAAAAAGCAACAGAGCAGCATAAAAATCGGACGAATGAGAGAACAGTTTGCTCGCGCGTGGCGTTTGTTTACAAGATAAAAAACACAAAAACTCTTCCTGCACCGTGCCTTCGAAAAGGTAACGGACGTAACGTTACGAAGGTAACGGACGATTGGCCAGATTGGCCACATCTGTAGGCTCGTCTACTTGCAGAGAGTAAAACTCACTCTTCTTCACGCGACCGACTAATGTAGCCAGGATGTCTTCGGACAAAGCATCGATGCGCGCGACAGTGTTGTTGGACACCGGGATCATGTCCAACTTTTTCGCTTCTCTCTCTCCAATCATACATTCCACCATCTCTTTAACATTTTTCCCTCTCCACCACCGCCTCTCCTTCTCCCTATTACGCGGTCAGAATACTACCACAACACGCGCCTGTCTTCGGCAGAAATGCGCTCATCCACGCACGGGAACAACACCGAGTTGTAATATATACCTCCATAACACCCCGCCACTCTCGGCTCATACCTCCCCAGCAACGAGGCACATCACCCGGTCACAATACCTCCAGAATGTCCCCCGGGTGAAATCCGGGACTTGGTTTCATGGTTCCGAGTGGCGGCGCTCACTCGTTGGCGCGGGGACGCGAGGTCTCCAGCCGTCCCCGCCGTGAGGCACCCGATCGTCAGGTCTTCAGCCCTCGGAACAGGCCGCGGGTCAATAACTTGTGGGTGGCGGGGTAGAGGCGAGGCAGATCACAGAAAAATAATAAAGACTAGAGTACAGCAAAGATATGTTGATGAGAAACGTATTTGTACGTCAAACACAAACGTAATCAGGGAGAAAATACGTTCGTGGTAAAACGTAATTGAGAATGCATTTTAGTTTTGGGGGAACGTAATTTTTAGGAGACAGGACTGCACCGCCATTACATTTTTCCTATCGCGCACCCCCTAGAGGCAGCTCGCGCACCCCCAGGGGTGCGCGCACCCCACTTTGGGAATCCCTGGTTTATAACAAAGCAAAGTCGTCCGATTGTATATTGTACAAGATTGCATCGATTTACACAGAATAACCAAATAAAAGTGGTAACCCCCTTAAAACCCTGCCATTCAGTTAAGATATTGGTTTTGTTTGGTAGTTTGAAAGAAAGAAAGAAACACATACACACACAACAATAAAGGAAATAGAAATATGAAACATGATATTCAAAGTGGATTTCAACTCACGACTCCTAGAACACAGTACTCACTAACATCCTAAGCCACCATCTTCTGGTGCAGAAACTGACGGTCGGGATTCTCGGAGCTGCTCCGTCATTTGTAATTCTGTGGTCGAGATGTTGACAGCCAGCGCCTGGAGGTAGAATACGAGCCTGCCGTGCGCCTCACGTAGCTGTTCCGCTTGCAGCTCCTGGTTCTCAGCAGGGAGATTGTAAAACTGAAATGCGTTGTGGTGATGTGTGTGAAGCTAGTGTACTGCTCGGGGACATAATTGTGAAGAGATATATAACCTATGAAAATCTCCAAGCGTGACCTCAGTTACCAAGCAACCGGTACAAGTGAATTGATTACTCTCTTGCTTTCAGCAAACAAGAGATCTGGCATTTTCAGAGCTCCCACATCTATTTCTGTTTGACAAGAGGCTCGTCTACCATAATTTCTAAGAAAATAAAAATGTTCTTTGTTTGCAAAATGTGGTTGGAGAGGTACATTTGTCCCCTGCCATTGTGAGCAGTGTTCCAGTCTCCACTCGTGATTAGAGTTTGACAACAAAGCGAAAAAGGTATGCCTGATTTTTGCTATTGTGATACACTGAATGCCAGTCTGGGGCATATTGTCACAATACTCTTTTATAGTAGAGGAATATAGTCAGAACATTACACCTCATTCCCAAATGCAACACATAATCTGCATTTTGTTTTGAAAAGGGATGTATAAATAATGTTGATGATGTAATGGAAGCACACATTAATAAGCACAAAAATGTAAAGGCACCGCCTTCCAGGCCATTGTGCAAAGCAGGCTGGGTGACATTTTCAAGTTTTGTGCCACTTTCGCAATTACATTTAATAATAATAATAATAATAATACTAATAATAATAATAATAATAATAATAGTACAGTAAGGAGGTTGCCGTCGGCGGATCTGAGGTTGGGAGGATGCAGGAGGTCTGAAGGGTATGAAGGGGCGAGGTTGTTTAGAGTTTATTTAGAGAAAAAAGACCGCATTGGTCTTTAGTTGCAACCCGAAGCATATTTTCACTTCCACATGAATAACTACATAGACTTTGTCACGACGAAACCACTATCAGTGCACAGCATTATTGCGTCTGAACTACGGTTGTTAGAGATACAAATGTTTCGATATATATTGATTCTGAATCAATGAAACAGTTTCAATGTCAAAGATTGTCCCCGTACCATCGATACACCTGTAGCAGCTGCACTTTCTCACTCTCTCTTCTATCCAACACAAAGTTGACACACACACACACACACACAGACACACACACACGCCCACACACACGGGTGGAAAGCGTTGGCGACCAGTTTTGGTCGACAGAGAAAACAGCAGGAGTGAAATATCTTACTGGCGATGCTACGGAGAAGTGCTTGCGAAAGGTGCTAACACAACAAATATAGCAACAGACCTGAGGGACCCATACACTGACATCGCATCAAAATTTGAGAGGTTGGCTACAGCCAGCCCTCGATGTTTGGTACTGGATGTCGATATTTTGCACGAAATAAGAAATTCCAGTATTGTGACAACACTAATCTGAACGCATCCAGTGTAGGCACTGATGGAGGATCGCAGCTGCTGCAACAAAACATTGCTCTCAGGAGACAACTGCTCATTTTCCATATCCAAGGTTTCCAAGATCGTTCCCCCACATTCCCAGGTGTGTTTTATTGTTATTGTAACCCCGACAACAAAGCTCCCCCAACCTTATAGCAGTTGTCATTTCAACCCAAACAATGAAGTGATTTTAACAAGGTACTTATTTGAACCCAAACCAGGATCGTTTTCATACCTAAACCTAACCAATCCTTAAGCATAGTCATTGTCACATTATGGAACTAGACAGCCTTTTGCAAGTCCCTCATGTGAGGATTTTCACAATTATCCTGACAATGGAAATCCACCAGGCTCAACTTATCATCCTATCCCCAGGCACAGGCAAATGATACTGCGTGAATATAGTTTGAAGGCAAGTATTTGTTCCATCTGTGGTCTCTAATTTTAGTGACATATGTTGTCAAGCACGGCTTCTCTTGCTAGTTCTGCTGTGTTTCGTTGTAATACATTGTTATTCATATACTGCCAACCACAAATACGGTTATTGTATGGATTATCGTAATTCCAAGTACAATGTCACAACATCACTCGCTGTTTTCACAGTGTTGCCGATATGTTCGGAGATTTGAATTAAAAAAAATTGGATATCATCTGCTGTATCTCCAAACATGCAACCCTGCGTGTCTGAAAAGAGAATATCAGATTCCTCTCAGGAGAAGCTGCTCTGAACTCTCCATTCCATTACCAAATTGTCAGTACGTCCCGGCGGGAGAGCACTGCTCTTAGAGCGGATGAAAGGAGCCTGTTATGAAAGGCAGACTGACCCTAGCTCTTCGCTCGGGGAGCCATCAGACCCTGAAAACAGCTAGCCAAAAAGCACTTTAAACTCATCCAGACTACCCAACGTACAGGTCAATTCATGGGTTTGTTTATTTCTGCCCGGACCAAGTACGACTGCCCCCTTAACTTTAGAACACTGAAATGGATTATCAGTTTGTCTTTATATTCATATCATAAAAGTCACCTTTATCAAATATCTTGAAAATAACTTATTACTCATTACTAAAGACTTGTGGGCATATCTGCACAATTGATATTGACATAAAACAATGGGCTAAAGATTTAAATCTACTGAAAAACAGTTAAAATGACAAATGATTGCACTGAATTAAAATTAAAATAATGATCAGTATAATGAAGCAATGACGCATTGCAATCCTGTACAACTTCAGGACATCACAACCACTTCTGACTGCATGATGCACTTTGTTCAAACATCTGATTTAAGGCCAAAACTTTGCAATGAATACAAATACCCCATGATTGACACAGAACCATACGGTGCTAAAAGTAATGACTTGGGTGGAAAAGTACACATCACCATGGGAATGCAATCTCCACGGCATCTCCAAAAACCTGACCGAGCCAGAATTCTGTGAGTCGTGCTCTGAAAGATAAGCTCTGTACCCAAAGGAGGGTGCGCAGGACTGGCTGAAACTGATGCAACTGGCAGGTAAGCATGGAAGATAAACCACCCATCAGATCAAGCGGATAGCAGGCGATATAAAAATAACCAAAATAAATAAAAGGTCTATAATCTTGCCAAGGAACCATCCATTTTTTGTCTTGCTGTATTGATAACTCGTCTTTTTATCACTAGTGAAATGTCATATAAAATGCTGTTTTCACTTACTGGCTGACATTTAATTTTTGGCATTGCTCTGAATGCAATTATCAATACCAGCATCCCAAGGCCCACGCTGTCCCCTGTCTTTGTCAGTTGGGCTTTGCTCGCTACCCCTGCACACACAGGTGAAGTGGTCCATTCATCTAATGCTGACATGATCATTCTGTCTGAGGAAGGAGCTTTCATTCTGTGTGACAAGCAGCTGATCGAGCAGATGTCTCGATGCATTAGGAATGGCTTGCTTAATCTGGCTATCTTGCAGAGATAGTCAGGGAAGATTTGCAGAACAATACATGAGTGGACACACACACACACAGCATTACCCAGCATGAATGAAACATTTGTCTCATGTCAGATCAAGTTTTATATTTCCATTACGATGTTGTTGTCTGCAGCAACACAGTTGATTCGCGACAATGAACCCACCTAGTACGGCAGGAGAGAGAGAGCCATGGGGAGAGGAATCTGCCCTCTAATGCGAGAGTATTTACATCAACTTGGAAAGGGTATGTCGTGCTGAGAAAAGTAAGATATCACTTACAGATATGGATTCAACAGTTCAGGAAGATCCAGTTGCCCCACAAACAACCATGCTGGGTGCATGCTTTGAGCAGAGGTACAACACAGTGGATTTGTACAAACATAACTCCGTAACTCTGGAACACACTGTGAAACTGCACATACCACCTGGTGTTTATTATCTGGCAATTCAACAACGCGATTTATCTAAACAAACCATCGCTGTAAAATGTAAGTATGTTTTTGAAAAATCATGGTGGCCATCAGCTAATCTGCACCATTTCAATACAGATTCATACGCAGAGGAAGAATAAATGCAATTCAAATTGTGTGTAACCTAAAAGCCCATGGCTTAACTTTCCACCAAATCTCACCGACATCTGTGAACAGTTCGTTTTTATATTAACAGACGGACAATTGGGACTGAAAAGCTCACCTCTTAGTCTGAAATAATATCCTACCAGAACACTGGTGCGGGTGAGAAGCACTTCACTGATGGGGTTGGCAGAAGTCTCTGCCGACAGAAGAAGGACACCATGCTGCAGTGAGTTTCACTGGACTGTATATTTTTATTGGATTCTCTTCTGGATGTCACTGTAGAGTGAGATCTTGTGTGACAAACAAGGGACTTGAGACTCTCCTGAAAGCTTTTAAAAAAAAGGAAACAACCCATGCCAACTGGCACAAGAGGGCAGATACCAGTGAAAGACGCAACAGAAAAAGTGCTATTAAATGCCTTTCTACCTACTATTCAACTGTCAATCGATTAGAAAGGTTGATGGGGGAAAATAATTCATTCGAGATGCACTTTGCCCTTTACCCGGTAGCCTATATAAATAAAAAATAAACATCAAAAGCTATTTGCAGCATATCAAATAGTATTTAACCTAACTATTTTATATTTACATGATAACAGACACAAAGCAAGCCATCGGCACCTCTCCATATTCGTACGATGTCCGAAAATAGGACGAGACTTCGAAGCTGCCGTAGCGACTGCAGATATATTACAAACAAAACAATGAGGCTATTTATTAGACCAAACATATCAAATACGCCAATTCTGCTACGTTCATACTCGACCAGTTATGAGAGCCAATATGCTCCAAAAATATGCATTAATCAAGCCATCCCGACCAGCAAACCACCAAATTGCTTCATTGTAGTGGCAGAATTGTGACACCGAGGACAAGGACCTGGAGCGCCGCGCTGCTCTCATCGCTGCTCTCATCGCTGCTCTCATCTCTGCTCTCATCTCTGCTCCTCTGTGCTCTTCTCCCAAAGTCACTTCTAGTAATGACAATAATCTGTTTATGTAATCAGTCCGTGTATCTCCGTTCAGCACATGTCTGACAGTGTAACAAAGGCCCCAAGTATGTTTTCACGTGATTATAGGTACTGTGCTTCAATGCAGAAAACATTTCGTTTTTTCAACAGCAATAGAAAAAAAATCTAAATGCAGGACAACAACGTTAGAATAACAAAGGCATGTTTGTCAGACAAAATGTAAATGAATAGTAGGTATTAAATGATGCATTTTAAAATATAAAGACAATAATTAATCCTTTCCAGTGGATGTTGGCATGTTGTTGCTGCCACAACATCTGTTGTGTTTCTGTCTGCTATCTAAATTTGATGACAGTTGCGAGTTTGTAGGAATCTCGAATGCTCATCTTTCCCCACACATTTTTACCGCCATCGCTGTTGATCTGGATGGTTCAGTCGTAGTGAATTCGAACACCGTCTGACATCCCCAACACGGTGGTTGAACCTGGCAGAGGATACCAGTGCTGCCCTCACTTCACCAGCTCTTAACTAATGCCCGCTAAAGCTACTTAATGAGAAAAAACAAAACAAATTACCTCTATAGTCATCCTCCTCAGATAAGGTATAACCTCATCACTACCGACACCCCGGTTAGGGTTGTGAAAGTACAAATCTTCGACAGCAGGGAGGTGTGAGGCCTCTTGGCCCCAGTAGCAGCAAGCTGTTTTAAAAGGGCTGACAATGCATGCAAATCATCCCGAGTGTCCGGGATGGTAATGCGGCTGAATCACCAGAGAGCCCAGTCCTGCCAAGCTGAACTTTAACCAGTGGTTTACTCCCTAGCTGTCTCATTGGAGGGAAAGGAAATGCCTTGAGGGGCCCCAACAGTCAGATTGAATGTTTGTGTTGTTACCACTGAACACACACGCTGTCAATCATGACAGATTGCCCAAGGTGGAAGGGCAGATTAGGAGACACTTTACGGGTTTAAATCAGCTTCTTGTCAGAAACCTGGGATCTGTGAATTAGTCTGTGGCTTTTTAATGTGTTTCTTAAGCCCCTTATTTAAACGTGTCTTATGCTTTGATTAGCAGACTTTCCAGAGGGAGGATGGTTGTAATTATAAGCAGCATCTGATTGTTACTAAAAATACCAAAATAGTTTTCTTGTGCACGTAATGGGCACTTATGTGAGGAAATATCACAGCAAAGCAATATTGATCTCGTCCTCTTCTTCTATCCAACGAGACACAAAAGAGTTTATGGAGTTATAGCTTCTGACATGTATTAGATTGATTAAAGTGTGATGTAAGCATGCTGTGTGTGGACATTTTTCTTTTGCCCTTCTCTATCAACCTCCAGTCAATATCACCTTGGGGAGGCAGGGGTGTGGAGGTGGGTTATGTGAAGTATTTGGTTGATATATGAGCAGCTTGCATCATTTGTGACTGCCTCATCGCTCCATCACTCAGCTAGATGGAGATGCACAGGCAGACTGTTTTAATGACCCCAACCTCCACCCAAGTCAGACGCTTGAAACCTCAGACCCTTTCCGTTTGCACCCTCCGATAGTCAACGTAAAATCAAAGCTCTGCGATGCTTCAACGATGCAGTGTTTTGAGACTGTGTTGGGTGGACCTCAGACCCTCTAGAGCACATGTGTCAAACTCGAGGCCCGCGGGCCGAATCCGGCCCGCCACGTCATTTTATGTGGCCCGCAAATCCACCAGCAAAAAAATTATTTTTCTTTTTTCTATCTTCTGTGTTATGTCGGTGATGAAGGATAGAATTCACGTCGGCATTTTGACACCAAACACGGAGCTGAATTGAACCTCCAAGAAAAACATCAAACTGTCCAAGAATTAAAAGGCAGACTGCAATCACAGCAGAATATATTCACACAGCTACAGCCCAGTGCATGCTGAAGGTATGTGAGCAGAGCTCCGACCAGATACAGACCGAAGAAACACCATCGCAGACCGAGTTCATGAACGAGCAGCAATCTAACAACACAGCTAGCTAAGAGACGAGCAGGTACTTGTGTTTCTAATGAACTGTTGATGAAAGCACAGACAACACGGATACATCATCTATCCATGTTCATCAGACCTGACTCTCAGTGATCAGCTCTTGGATGAAGCTGCATGCACAGGACGACGACAGGGAGGAACATTAGTGATGCAGAGAGGTGACACAAACACCTTTGAACAAAGTTAATGTCATAACTTGTGTTTGATATTTGTCTTTGTTATTTTATTTAATAGTTTGATCTTTGATAGAGTCATGTGGGTTTCTTAACCCTCAATTAAAATGATTTATGTTATAACAACAGAAATGTCTTTAAATATCATTTTTCATTCATATAACTGCATGTACAATATGTTTACACTTGAATAAACAATAATCAAATGCAGAGAGAGTTATTTACCAATATGTTAGGGAGAAGTTAGTTATACAGTCTTACATTTACAACCGGCCCTTTGAGGGCGACCGTGATGCTGATGTGGCCCAGAGTGGAAATGAGTTTGACACCCCTGCTCTAGAGGGAAATGCTGTACATGTGAAAGTGAATGCACCAATCTGGTGCACAATCTGTGGCTAGATTAATGAAAAACGTGCTCTTGTTTCCAATATTGTGCAACAGCAGGCGGAATGTAACTATACATTTACTGAAGTACTACATCGAACTTTCTGCTACTTTGCATTTCCATTTTAAATATTTTATATTTCTACTCCACTACATCTCAGATGCTACTATTGTACATTTTACTTCACCGCAGTTATTTGACAATATTAGCTACTAGCTCGGCTACTTTTCAGATTCAGATTTATAATACAAAATATAAATGAATAAACAAATTGGTAAATGGTGATGAATGGCACAAAAAAAAAAAAGCCACACATACAAAGCATGGTAAACAAGACAGGGTCCGTGTTTCAAGACAGGTTGGGTGGGCTGTGGACAATGCTGCGGACAAGCACGCGACAGTCCGCCGCATGTGACGGTCGTGCCAGGAGCAGGTGGCCCCAACCTTCCCACAGAGGGAGAAGGCGCATCAAGGACTAAAGTCTACACTGTCTCTATAGTGTCTATACTCGCGCTTGGTGCCGTAATGCGAGCCTCCGCAGACGGCGCACGAGCTCCGAGGATGAACGGAGGCGTTTATAGTCTATGCGCTGCATTGTTTTCTGAAACGCCAGAGGGCGTGCAACTAAAATGAACTGTGAAGAATCAAAAGGACAACGAGTATAACCCATATGCTCATAGGCTGTAGGTGTAAGCCATAAACCAACCTCTACAATATGGAGTATCTGTAAACCCATACCTCATATTCATTGTATTGCCTCTGTACAAGCCAAGTAAAGAAAAAAAGGCAGTCACCCATTCATACACTGATGCCGTACAAGGTGCCACCCGCCCACCAGGGCTATCTAACACACCGTAGGCACAGCTACGGGAGCAGTTTGGGGTTAAGTGTCTTGCCCAAGGACACATTGACATGGACTATCGGAGCCAGGGATCGAACCGCCGATCCATTGATTGAAGGACGACCCTGCTCTACCACTGACCCACAGTCTGCCTAATAAATTGGTGTTAATATGGTCAAAATCATAACTTAAACTCATGCCACTGGATTTGAAAAAAATAGACTAACAGTCAAATCTTCGTACTGAGCAGCCAAATCCAATTCAAATAAAAATAATTCTGATTTGGGTCCAGCCCGACTGAATGCTCACCACAAATCGCATGAAGGAAACATATGCGACACTATCGATCTGTTCATGACATCATATCATCTGCAAACTATAATAGCTACTTTGTGTGTAAAAGGGATTGAGGTTAGGGTATTAAATAACCCAGAGTCTACACATGTCAAGCCTAATTCCAAAGTATATGGCAATCAGGCACACCAAGCCTTATCCCTGATGCAGTTTTAACCCGAGGAATTGATATCCGTGTGTGTCTAAGCAATTTTGCAGCCTCCTCAGTATTTTTCGTCCATAATTGCCTCCTGTCAAAATGTCTGCGTGAGGAAATAGGACAGGACATGTGTGCCCCTCATTAACCCATCAGTTGGTGTACGGATGTGGCAGATTGAAAGATAGGGTAACAGGGGCAGATATCACCTCTGTAGAGTCTTTTTTTTTCTCACAGTCTGTCATTATTTAAAAATGTATTAAACCATGCGCTAAAAATATACTTTGCTGAATTGAATAAGTGTGTGAAGGTAGCTACGGCAAGTCTTCTTAAACCTACGGCGTACATAATATCGTATACAACTGATGTGTGTATATGCACATCAATATGTTTAAGTGTTGCACAGTTTTATCACAGACACATCAAACGTCCTGGGACTTCTTTATTGGGACAAATGGATTGATCTTATTCAGGGTCGAACAGGGCTGGAACATGTCCCAGCACACTTTGGATGAGAGGAAGCCTTGACTGGTTGCTTGTTCGACACATAGCTAAAACAACTGAATAGACTTACACCTGCTGTGCAGAATATCTGGAGTGTCAAATTCACTTCAAGATGTTTTTATTTTGACTGTGGAAAACCACAGTATCCAGAGGAAAACCCACAGACACGGTGAGGACAGCGACTTGCCATAAAAAGGTTCGATCCAGACGTCGGATACCAACTCAGGACCCTCTTGCTGTGAGGCCGGCGTTCTAATCGGGGAGCCACTGCGGCGTCCATATTCCAATGTAAAAAGCTCAGCGCATGATGGTGCTCCATAAATGAACCAGCATATGAGATTCTGTGGAAGCATATTAAAACTACAAGGACTATAAATAGGAGAAACCCAGAGGGTACATATCACTGAGATGGGGATATACATAATGCACAAGGCCGGAGATGCTTTCTCAAGTTGGCCTATGGTAATAAGAGGGAGGAATCAGCACATACACTACAGCAGGAGTAAGCGGACTTACTGACTGGTTTGACTGTAAGAGTCAGCTAGTACTTATCAATGGTGCTCATGGTGTGCACACAGTTTCAGTCACACATGTCAAAGGATTTAGAAGCATTTATTGCACCAAACGACATGCAATCACACTTGGCGTGGGGCTTTGGTTCCGTGTACTTTTTGAATGGAATCAGGCAGGATGTGAAGATGATGGAGGGAGCAAATGAAAAACAAAAAAAATGAAGCCATGAGTTAGCAAATGAAACAACCCAAATGAAACAGAGGGTGGCACGATACTGTACTTTTGATTCAAGGGTAGAAGAAGCAATGAGACATGCGAGATGCATTTCTTGATTTTCTTTCCCGCCACTGGACAAGTTTTGTGATTCTTACAGGAAAATAAACTCATTAAACTCAATCTCAGAGGAAGAAAAATAAATAAAGGGTCGGGGTGGCATATGCAAATTTTTTTGGCATGTCAGTCAGTCGAAATCAGTGAGTTTCTGAAAAGGTTGCCCAAACTGCATTGTTCAAGAAGACGACAGTCCCCAACCATACAAAATCGAATCAAATCGTTTTGAAACATGAATTATAACAATGAAAAGTATAGCTTAACAATAAATGTAATATTACAGTAATACCCCCCAGTTGAATCAGCAGTATTCTGCCAGGCTGAGGCAGTGCAGTCCTCCCTCTGCCCTCTTAACTTGCTGACTGCTATTCAGACTGAAACCACATCAAAGTCATCCTCCATAGCCTCTCCAAACACCCAGTCTCTTCTGCAACCACAGTAGCCATTTGGCATGCACAGGCTTTTTGGCCAGTGTTAACCATCTCCTCCGGCTTAACCGTGCCAACCGAAATTGGATGGCCTCCTTCAGCTTGACAGCCTCCCTCACTGCTAGTGTCCATGCTGTATGGTTTGAACAATGTTCAAATGTCCCCAACCCCTCCCGACAAATGCTGAGCGTGTGCTCAGAGGTGAGAGTGGGAATCATTTTGGACAGACATGTTCCAAGCAAAAACCACCCGACGTCCTTCGCCACCCCAATCCAAATTACTAGCAGGTGGTGATCCGTTGACAGCTCAGCCCCTCACTTCACCCATGACATCACACCTCGAGCCTAATGAGACAGCTACAAAGTCAGTCATTGATCTTTAGCCCAAAGTGATCCTGCTACTGCCAAAGGAACCCTTTGGAGAGTTGGGAAGAGTGGCACAGCTTATTTTGTGTGCATTATCAGTTGCAGTGTGATTTTTGGTGCACATTTTTGGCAAGACATTGTTTTTCTGCATTTCTGCCATCTGAGACTATAATTCAAGTAATCGCTTTCAAACACAGGCGGTGACGGTTTTCGTTGCAGCCGCCAAGTGGGAACAAACCGTTCTGCCGGGCTCACGTTGCAGCAGCGACTTAATCCTGCTTTTTGTACTCCAACTTTGAGTGATCGCGTGGATGACTGTAGCTTTCACATGCCTGAGCTCCTGAGTTCGTATGGCCTTACAATTCATCCATAACGATGCTGCCTGATTGCTGCAAGACTATCATACAGGCTCATTTCAGACACTCTCAATTAAAACCTGTGTCACACTAAGAGGCAATTAAAAAGGTGATAGCTGAATTTGGCCATTAGAGAGTTATTTCATTATTTTATATTCATGCTGACATCATTAGTACATTGTATACTCATTGGTAGAGCATCACCAAAGGCAATATCTGTAACTGAGGAGGATAAACCTGTTTTGTTCATTGTTAAATACTTGAGATCATGTGTAAACAAAACTTTGAACTGGATTGGATACAAGCAGCAACCTCCTGTGCTATAAAATAAAAGCCGCAGTTCCTCAAATGGCCACTTAAGGCTGACTCCAAAATTGAATCAATTGACCCCCATGGTAAAACGTCCAACTTTACAGCAGCGACACATGTTAACAGCCTGGTATAAAAAACGTTTTTGGTGACTATAGCTAGAAAACCCATTCATTACAACTGCACAGAGGGTGCATTTTTATATAACTCATCGGTTTAAGTTGTATTGAAACTTAAAATGATGTATAATTAAGGGTGTGGCTGCTTTGAGTGACAGTTGGGTGCTGTCTCAGGTCGCTAGCTACTAACTCACTCTCTCTCACCCTGAACCGCCGCAGCTCCACCGCAGATCCACCGCAGATCCACGTCTTTGCCCATTTTTGGATGAGCTGGAAGTGGGACTATGGGTGATGTCACGGAGAATACGTCCAAGTCGTTCATATTCTATAAAGTCTATGAATGGATATAGATAATGTAGAGCAGAACCATGCAGCATTTGTACAGAAAGCAATAGGAGGAATATTTGTGCTACAGTGTTACTGCATCTTTTTCTACCGAAAGGGTAATTTGTAATGTGTTTTGCATATTTTAAATAAACATAAATGTAATTGGGACAACAACATCAAGGCATTAGGCGCATGGATTGACAGCAGGGCTTTTCATAATCCACCAAAATTGCACAGCACTGAACTGTTCACATTGAATTATTAACATAAAAATAGATAACATTATGAATTTTAACTTAATACACATTGCAACGGTGACAATGCCGAGACCCTATAGGTACATGACAAAGTTAATTAGGCGAAATAAAATCAATATTGACTTACACAACAGCATTTTACAGAGAAATGGATTGTGCTTTGATATCAATTTACTGCATAAGTATGGCGTTAAGGCCACATTAACCACATTAAGTAGCAGTTAGTCAGACACATCTCCAGCTTTTATATATACACACTCACACACACACACACACACACACACACCAGAGGGAGACAGACACTGTTCATGTCTTG
This sequence comes from Melanostigma gelatinosum, assembly GCF_949748355.1. NCBI lineage: Eukaryota > Metazoa > Chordata > Actinopteri > Perciformes > Zoarcidae > Melanostigma > Melanostigma gelatinosum. The sequence goes on from NC_136651.1 coordinate 6,827,863, forward strand.
TTAGAATTGACTCCAAAGCTTTTATTACAAAATGAGTCAGATGTTATGGGTGCATGGGCTCAAAAATAAACAAGCACAAAACAAGACCCCTCAGATCCATGAGCCAGCTCCCAACATTCACCTAAAAGAGCCAGCTTGTTTGTGAGCAACCAGGAGCAATGTGTGATCTCAATATTAAGAGGTTGGTGGTTGTGTTGCACAGCTTGTTGCAAATGATTTATTTTTGATTCTGCCATGTATTTTCGACCAGACACCAGACACACTCTTTATATCAAACAGCGTTGCACAAAAATGTGTGAAATGCATCCATTGGTACCATTTTACTTATTATGTGCATGTTTATTTACCTCAAATTTTTTGCCCTGGTTCTGTTTTGGACTAACTTGTGTCCACACAACATAAGCCTCCGGCTTCCATCGACTGGTAGACTGCCAAGCTTGGTTTCGAAAACAGGCAGGAGACAGACAGCAGATGTGTTTATTCCCCTGCCTGTTCCACAGATAAATCATTTATTAGACTACGTAAAGATCAGAATGCTTCAGAATGAACAGATTTACCTTTAGCCAAGTTCTAAGAATGAACATCTTTGTGTTAAAGCAGAGAATAACTATTCGACAGTATTCCATTTCACAAATCCCTTCTCACCTCTCCTGAGCAGATGGCTTTTAAAAGAGGGAAAAAACAGTAATCTTATGTGCAATAAATGATGCTGGTTATGTTCCTGTGGAGTGACTACAGATGGCGTGGTGATAGTCTTGTGTGAACATTTTAGACACACCCTCCATACTGCCCCAATGGGGACTTTTAACACAGACCATGTCACTGCCTATTGCCAAGGCAACTATCCAAAACCGCAGCAAATCAGAGTGGAAATTTCTTTTATGGACATCTCATTTTATTGGTCTTTACCAGGCCAGATGCTAACCAGAAAGCAGAGGTAATCATTTGTTTTAATGTATAACACAAATAAAAGTCAATAATAAGAACTCATGACTATATTTGTATAGATAATGCAATACAACATATGTGACTCTGGCGCTTGATGAACAATGTATTTGTGTTCCATCTAATACGTCCGCTTACGTCCATAATAACAGAATTATTCTGAGCCAGTCTCACAGCAGGAGGGCCATCTTGTCTGAGAACATTGGTAAAATGTGTCTCCTTGGAACAGGAAACACAATAAAGAGGTAGATGCATGCGGACATAATATCTGTCGATTGAACATACCTTGTTGTTTTCTGTGATTTGGACTGATTATGGATCAGAGACAAATTGAGTGAACGGAAGAGCAGACTCAAGAAAACATCCGTGCATTTATAACAAGACAACCTGCAACCGCTCTCCTTCGTGCTGGATTATGGAAGACATAGATCTTCAAAAGTGGAAAGTTTTACTGATATTACTTTTTCTATTTCCCAAGCACAGTTGTTTTGTGAATGTTACCATCAATCAGCATAATCAAACTAAGAAACAGTGACCTAACATCCGCGTTATAAGCGAGACATTCGTTGAGCATTAATATATTAAAACAGCATGCAGTGCAGTTCTTTTACAGTGACAATAAATGGAGCACTGCATCAGTTTAGGCAGAGCACTGATGTCACACTTGCATCAGCTAATTGACATCAGCTGTTTCATTAATGTTGCACAATCACTGGCTCATTCGTCAGCTCCTCAACTACCAGCTAACTAGGATTGTCCATTCATACGGATGCAAGTGTGCGGCGCACGTTAACCTGACGCCTCTCGCCCAACCTCGGACTTATGTGTGCTTGAGTTATCTTATTGTTGCTTTAAGATGTGCATGTATGCATTGATAAAGAGAATCATCTTTGCTGCTTAGATTCTTTAAAAGCTCCCCCAAACAGCAGAGCTTCTCCCATCAAATCTAAATATACAACAATAAAAAAAAGGTCAATTCCTTGACATAAATGTTTCTGGCTGAACAAGATAAAGTTCCCCTCTGCTTCTCATGCAGCTGTTGTGATCAGACCCTTACACATTATGTCGCAGTCCGATTTGGCTGTTAATAATACTGCTCTGCACTGCTGAGTGGGTGACTACGTGTTCTTGTCAGTTGCCTTCGATGGAAAAGCTGCACGATAGCAAGGTGAACGAGAGGGCATTAAACAATTGCTGCCTGCGACTCGATAGCCCGTCACGTCGTCACCATCTGGTCTCGTCACCGTTTGCGATGCTGTGCAAATCTATAGACTGCCTTCCCACAACTGCTACTGCCTGGTACACCCAATTCACTGTTAATGCTGCCTGCACAATACTGCATGTCTGAGGATGTGCGCATAAGCCTTCATTCAATACGCCGCAGTAGCAACAGGAACTGCTGCACGTCGATGTTACTTAAGGGTAGGATGTTGATCAATGCATTTTCATCTAACCCAATACACTGCACTGTCTAATGCAGGAGACAGCAACTTTGCACATCTCGTCCCGGCTGATTCGATTCGCAACTTGTCTCTTGCAGCCTAAAAGGGTAGCTAATTTCCCTATTTCTGCGTCAAAGGGACTAATGATGATAAAACAATTTGAAATTGGTAGAGTATTATACGCCGCAGGCAGCAGCCACTAAAAGGGCTGTAATGTTATCGCTCGGGATGCTTGTTTTTGCAATTGACTCAAATTGTTATGGGGAGGACCCTACAGAGAAATATAACATTTTTCTTTACCATTTGCTTGATCCTGGTCTGTTTGTTACTGAGCGTCTAGCACGAAGAATTCTTGAAACAACGTCATAGATAACATATAACTGTTGATTAGCAAAAAAAAAAAAACGCCCACGATCCTCTGAAGTGTGCAAGTATTTTAGACAGAGACCCAGCAACGTGGTTCTATAGAAATTAGAAAAGGCTTATCACACCAGCTTGCAACTGCTGTGCACGAACACCACGGAAACTCAAAGCTTTCCAGAGTGACTTGTCAAGACGGCAGCAAGACAACAAACTTTTAACCCCCATCAAAGCACAATATATTAGGCTCTTCAACACATGGAACATGTTTCTATTTGTCACTTAAAATTGATTTTCTAAAAGTTTCTTCATCGCCCGAATGTTAAATGTCATTTATGCAAGGGTTGTTAATATGGCAAGATAACATTACACCATCTAACGTTGTTATCAAGCTGTTTTATATTTTCTGTTTACTTTAACTACATAGCACTGCACTGATGAAATGTCATAATAACCATTTTAAGATTTTTAAGTCAAGTACTATCGACTACTGACTCTCCAGTTCAGGGAAAGTGTTGCGGTGACATATTCAATTAAACTATGTGTCACAGCATCCATTTGAATTTGAGGTCCAGTATTTGTCTGATCAGGTATCTTACATTTGTTTGTTTTAAAAGACAAAGATGATTGAATTACATACAAATCAGACAGGTTTTTTTTTTATTTATTCTTATTTTAGATAAATACTTTATCAGGGATTTAAAAAAAAAATCTTTAGAATTTAGATGATAAATTAATAGAGTCATCAAAACAATAATAATTTGACGAAACGATAAAAAACAATGGGTACAGTCCCTCACCAAGCTTGACTTTCTGTACTCAACAATCAGATTGTTGTCCCGTGGCACTCCTCCCTCCAACTCTCACTATTGTTTCCACCATTGTCTTCCAGCAACAAGTCACATGAAACAATAACAATCAGAAAGTGAAAGGTAAGAAAAAAGTTTTATTTTTCTGATGTTGTCAGACACAATAACAAAAATTTGCCTGTTAGAAGCAAAAACAAGCCCTTTTTAGTGGACGTACATTGACTGAGAAATTGCCCCGAGCGATTGCATTACAGCCCGTTTAGCTGCTGCCGTCTGCAGCGCACTCCTTCAATAATGGGCCAGTTTCAAAAAGTGTTGTCCCCATTAGTCACTTGGAAACAAAAACATGGGAAAACTATGAAAAGACTAAACTTTCCCTTTAAAGACTTGACTTAATGACTAATGAACAATATGATATTTGTTATATATTGACAATTCAATTTAATTTGAATTTAAAAACCCTTCAGTTATCCTCCGACATATCATACTATGTGCCATCGAAGTGTCTAACACAGAAGTATCAACACACCCACGCCCCCCCCCCCCCCCCCCACACACACACACACACACTGCAAGCTGTGCCGGTGACATATTCATTAACCTTTTGCATTTGAATGAAGAAACAGCCCCTAAGCTACACTGAAAAGGTCTGTCTGGTACCAGGTGTTGGTAAAAATAGTGGTGCCCTGGTTTTCCAGTATCTGAGAGGTCTTTATCCTAATGTCTGTGGTTCAGGTCCAGACAAGGACCCTTGTCCCCCTCTCTCTCTCCTCGCGTTTTCTGTTGCTCTTTAAAAAAAAAAAGAAATGGAAACATCTTCTAACAACTCCTGCAATACTTCCAGAGAGGCCACTATATTTGTATGTTAGCGGAACCCTTTACCTTGGACCATGGCTTCATTATATGTTTGATTTGACTACTTTGAGAGAAAAGGGGGATTGGTAGCACTGCTAATTAGGCCATTCCATCGTTGTTACACATGACGAGATGTGAAATGCTTATGAAGATTGCTGCCTCTTGGTTGTGTACCTCCAACATTTTGCAGTTCACATCCATGTGTTTCCAAAATGTCATGACTTCATCATTATATCCTATTAGACATTTGAGTGAAATTGTCATAATTGTCAGATGAATCCTCGAGTTACGGCAGAAAAACGTGTTTTGCGAGCTCACAGTGATGTTGACATTTGACCACTGAATTCAAATCAGTTTCGTCTTTGTGCACGTCTTTGTGCACGTTTTCAAGAAATTAGGACAGGGTACTTTTGGCATCCTGTAGATGTAGCTTATTTCTGCACACCTGCTACATTGTGGCCAAATACTATGTACTGCTCGTTTAGATATACAGTTGCCTCTGGCCATGGCTGTCGCCAGCGAGGAGGCCTTTACTGACAGTGAATAGTAAGCATGGTTCTATGGTTCACAGTGAAATGAATGCGACTTTTACAGGAACATTTATCACTCCTTAACTTTGCGAATCATCGCGAGGGTTGCAGCAAAACATGTCAATCAAGGTCACATGGCAGTATGGCATATGGTCATTTTCAGGTTCATACTTGTATTTTGGGTTTCTACTAAAATATGTTGACATGCTGCTCAAAAATGCATTCTTCCGTGCCCATCTCTCTAACCCCCCCCCCCCCAAATATAACCCAGTCTGCACCGATTGGCCTACGAGAAAAATATGCAGCACCTTTTTTTTTTTTAAAGGTAGTTCTAAAGCCGCGGCTGGAGATATGGCTTGTTGAATCGCATGTTTCCTGAGCTAGGTAGCCCACAAAAACTCACTGGGTTATCTTGTTTCACAGTTTGTGGGTTTGCAGGCAGATACCCCAACACAAGCACTGAAAATGTGACTTTTTTCATGATGTCCTCCTTTAAGAGTGTATTGGTGTGAAACCGCCTAGGTAGGGACATCAGGATACATTGTAAGTAACTGATAAGTGCTGCTGCAGGCCTTCTTTTCTGGGATGGCTGTTCAGGTTTGACATATATTCTATTCCTCACTCCTTTCAAACCATCTGCCTCATCATCAGCTGTCATCCGTCTCTCCCCTTTGCAGGCAGTCTCGCACTACCTGGGAAAAGATGAGGCGGCGTGCTGTGAGCTCCAGCCTGTACAAGAAGTTCTACTAGCATTCAGCACCAGGAAGAGTGCCCACCCCCACACTCTCAGCTGGCATGAGTGTGTGTGTGTGTGTGTGTGTGTGTGTGGGGGGGGGGGGGGGGGTAGATTCTTGATCAATACTCTCTGGACAATTTGACAAGTATTTTCAACTCTATGTGCTCCCAACCTCTGCTTTGTATCTTGACAACTGATTAAGTGAAAGCCCCGGGGACCTGACCTGAAGTGGAAGGATTCAACGGCGACTTGGACGAAGGACTAAAGCACTTGTGAGCCTGGCAATTGCCCTATTATCTCGTCATCTCTCACTCCCTCGGATTTCCGTATCTCCACTGGTCAAGTTTTTCCTGAGCATCACAGCCAGGGAGATCCCTTGCCTATTTCAAATGAAAATCGTTCTGTTTTTAGGTCAGTCGGGATGTCACTAGAACTGATACTTCGGTACCAAGTCGATGGCTAAATTCTAGTAACGTGACGGTACTTGTTTTTAACCGGAACCAAGGGGATTGGAGGCTAACGGCGTCTCAAATCCAAAAAGGAAGCAGTAACTCATTATTGACGTGTCCAGGGGACACTAGCTCAAAGTGTTTCTTGTTTTCTTTTTGTTATTTACCCCGTAATCAAAATGAGCATCAAGAATCATGAAAGTTGACATGTTCCAATAACAAGAGACGCGTTGCCTCATGTCGCAATGTGTCATTGCGCCCAAACCCACAGCTTAGGAAGAAATCATTTTAAAACAGCTTTTTTTTAATATGACCTATTGCTACCAGGTCGGTATGGGTACCGGAACCCGGTATTAAACAGGCACCGATGCTAAATTACTAAACACGGTCGTATTGATAGGCTTGTTGTCAGTTATGTTAATGATACTTGAAAGGGTTTTGATGTCATTTATTGTCAAGCTATAGCATTTCCTCTGCTAATGGAACCAAACCAATAAGGAGCATTAACATGAGTAGTAGTATCAATAAAATCCGAACAATAGTACAATACCCATCGTTACTACCGGGCCACAGACAAAATCTCCCTGGACGCCAGAAATATCACCTGCCTCTGGCAACATGACCTGCCCATGTTTCCAGTTATCTATTTTCTCATTCTTTGCATGTCCTTAGGGACTTCTGGCTGCTCCAAGATTAAGGCTGAAAAGCATTTGCTGTTGTAAAATCAAAACATGTTTTTGAAAGATCTATAAATACAATCTACTTCCATACTTATAAATATCTAGGCCAATAGTTTTGATCATTTGAAAAAAAAATCATTTTTTAACTGAAATAAATAAGTGTAGGAAAGGTTTGTTTGGGTTAAATACAACGTTGATTCAGTTCTTGAATTGTTTTGCAGAAAATATTGTTTTCATTTTTCACTTTCATATATATGTTGATATTTGAGGTCTTACATTTTTCAGTTGCAGATTTTATATTTTCAGATTGAGATGTTATTTTTTCTGTTTCAAATCTTTTTTTACAGTTTAAAATCTTTTTCTTTTTCAGTTCCTATTTTTTCAGTTTCAGACGTATGGCGTTGATCTGGCGTGGCATCAACTGAGAGAGGCGTGTAATAATGAGGGACAGCGTGACAAAGACGGCTGAGGACCTTCCTCAACCACGTTGCCTTCAGGAGACATAGGTACTGCAAGAATTATCACTCAACACTTTCTATACACCATATTCACGTGATTGTAGTGAGAAAGCAAAAACTGCGAGACTCGCAATTATAGAAACTTGATCGGTGTTTCATCAAATCCAACACGACTTTCAATGTGATCGCCTTGGTGGAAATGTGTTCTTGTTCCAACAACCGAATTGTACGCATATTTAGTGTCTATTATTGCTTTTGTCACTTTGTGCAAAATAACACGACTTCATTCATTCACAATTATTCTGATTTACTGTTATTCAGGTTCTTCTTTCATGTTTCTTGTGGCAAGAGCAGTTGTTGAAGCAAGATCAGCTTACTTTTTCTGTGTAGCCATTTATCGTTTTGATGTGGCTCCATCAATAATCATCGGAGAGTACCTGCAAATTAGACTGCGCACATCGATCCAAAAGCTGCTGAAAGTCCTGCAGATCACATGCACACTCATTATAGAAAGGCTGTATCTCAAACTTCTATCTCTTAATTCAACCTGCATAGTGTTCAAATAATGTCCTCCCATATTTGGTCCATCATATGTTGAATACCTCCGGTCTTATTACCATGAAAGGAAGTTTAATCTATATTCTTGTCAGAACACATTTCTTTATGTCACACTATTATTCGACTCTCGCTCTCCCCGTATCTTCTTTCATACTTTTATTCTTTTTACATGCCGTCTCCTTTATTTAATCTTATTTCAGTCTCTCTCTGTAATTGTATGCCCGATCAGATGTGCTTGCTCCCTCAGTTCAATTTCTTCATTTAAACCTATTTCATTCTCTCTTTGTAATTCTCTTCCTATCTCTTCCGTACCTTCATGTAGTTGATCACAATCCCACCTCCCTCCTCTGAGTAATCGGGCTATCAGCTGTGGAGTAGTGCCTCTGTGTCATTTTGGTAAATGCTCAGCTGTCTGATTAAATAATCAACAGCTCTCTGTTTTACGCCTCCCATCTGTATTTATATTCTAAGTGTATTCATATGTTGAATCAAACAAGGGGATCAGAGTCAATAGGAGACGTTTTGAGTGGGGTTAGGGGTGTGGAAATGGGCGGGGCACTCATCTAACTCACAATGGAACAACTGATGAATGTGTAGCTTCATATTCCGCTATGGATGATTCCGACACTGCCACTGTTTAATCATCAGCTGATTAACCATTACATTCTCCCTCACAATTTGTCAAATACAGACGCTTGGTCCTACGCTTCAGACTATGACACTCCAGGTGCCCTCTCATGTTAGTTTTGGGCTTCAAAACAGATTGTTTTGGTTAAAATATGTACCTTTGTTCGGTAAACACAAAAAAAGACTTTTTCAAAAGAAATTGGTCAAGTTGTTCAGCCTTCACAGGTGTGATAAAATCGAAACAGTTTGAAATGGTAACTCCAATGCAACCCTGAGGACATATCAAATCAGAAAAACAATATATGAGGGTGTCGTATTATTCTGAGTGCAATCTGAACAGTGGTGTATATTGAATTATATCACAGCATACAAGGCTAACTTGTAGTACCACGACTTTTTAAATTTAAAAAATGAAATACCTAAATATATCATGATCTGTCCAAATTGCCAACAGTCCGAGCCTTGTTCTCTGTTCTCCAGCAGTAGGCATCAGCAAGATGCACCGTCTGTCACTCTGTCCTCAGCTGTCCGTCCAGTTTACTGTCAGTAAACTGGGCAAATCGTTGTTCACTTTAACAAAAAGTGGACGCAAGACAAGCCATGTAGAACGGATAATCATACCACCAAACTGTCAGAAAGGTGATGTGCGGAAGCATTGGGGGATTTGACAACACAGATGGTGTGGAGATTGTGGAGAAAGGCAAGACTGTTCGCTGCCTTTTAGAAGTGTGTATACATATCCAAAATGTGGATTATCAGCATGGGAAATATACATGAGAGCTTAATAAAACACCTTGCAATCACCAGCTCTTTAATTGAATGATTCAATTGAAGTGACATTCCAATATGGCATGGATTCATAAGGTCCGCTGGGAAATCATTAACTCCTACAACATCCACAGCATCCCCAGGGAGGAGGGGGGGAGGGGGGGCGACCCTGACATGATAATAACACCGGCAAACAGCAACCGGTCCCCAGCATGTAATGCCTGTCCTTAAATCAAGACCACGTAATTATGGTGACCCTGGATCCTGGACATGCACAGCTACCTCTTCAAGTGAATAAAATGAGAAAGAGCCACATACTGCGACTGAGGTGTTTGACCCAAAGTACTTAGTGTGGTGAATAATTGATTGGCAGTTTCAGAGAAAGGCTTTTAGAATGTTCAGTGTTATTTCAGAAGGGGAAACATTTCCCCCTGTTCAGAGGAGATTATTTATAGTTCCGATGATAACTTGTGTCGCCTATGCTCGAGTCAAAACAATCCTTCCCATTCAGTGTTACATATCGCAAGTAAGTACAGGCTCCATACAGGCAGGGAAAACAAAGTGTGTCGTGAATCTTAATCTGCAGTGAAAAAGTGAACTGGCATGTAGAGGAGAAAGGACAGAAATAGTAGCTAATAACTGATCGCTGAGCGATAGAGAGAGTATTTCTTCTGCCTCTCATTTAGTCTCTCAGTACTTGAGGTATACCTTTAACCACAGGAGACTACTACTTCCAAGAGTAATGCCTGAGGTCCCACCACCTTTTCATCTTTTTCTACAGGGCCAGATGTAGCGCGTGAAGTGTCTTTGATGTGCTCTACTCAGGGTACCTGAAAGCGAAACTCAAGGTTAAACAAAGGAATTGCTGATTATAACTCCGGCAGGTTAGGAAGAAGCTTTTTTTTTTTTTTCTAAAGCTGAAGCTTCTTGATGCATGGATGTATTGTGCTCCTTCGGTGTCCTCCAGACTTATTAAAGCACAGGAGTGATGTCTTCTTTGCGACATCTCTAAAATATTTTCTTCTTATGACGGCGTTCAGTGATGCCAAGATTGCTACAATACTTGACGGAGCAGAGAAATCGAAATAGCACCAGCAAGCACACGTCAAATTCACAGAGCAAAACACTGCTGTCAGTTTCATTGTAAATTCACATTCTGATGTATTCAGAAAACCAAACGCGCGAGGCACATCTATAAATAATGTGGGGGAAAAAAATACAGATTAGTTGAGGGCTGTTTACTTGATTTTTTGCCAAATTCTTTTGATGAAGCTTTCAGTCTACGGCGACAATATTTGTCTGCCTCTCAGTGCTGGCATCAAAGCAACAACCCTTATCATCATGTCATCCGCTCACTGTCATTATTCATTCACATAAGTGACAGCTTGCCATTTTGTTTCCATAACAATTGGAAGGGCATAAATGATCTTCTTCATAGTGCCACAGCTTTTTAACACCAAGTTGCTGTGTTTCGCCATGTGTAGTGTACGAACCATGACAAACGTGCTCAAAGTAGACTTGTATAAAGCAAATGTGAATTAAGTATACTTTTAGTTCTCAGTTCTTTTTTATTTACATCCTTATGTTCTTCTCAAAATTGTACACATTGTGATACGGTCCACATGATCCCCATTTGAACAGCTCATGCAGTTGGAAATTTGTTATGGAAATAAGATGGCAGATCTGTTGTGGGAAAGTGTGGGATCCAGCACTCCATTCAGTATCGTGCCAATGTGTTCCAGTCTTAAACTGACTTTACTTCCAAGTGACAGGACCTAAGTTCAGAAATGTTCAAATACTACAAACAAGACTTAACAGATGTATTTATTGTTTGGGCAACTTGGAGGTAGCGGGAAAGAAAGCTGTACGCACATTAGTGAGATATGTTGAGCTGTTTAGTCGATATAGCTAACTTGTTAGCAAACAGTTGCATATTTACGCAGCCAACAGATGATCTGCAACATTTGCGTTAATTTGGAGTCGAGTTTTTGGCCACCTGATAAATCTCGGTCCTTCTGGTTATGTGATATGCGCTTTTACATTTGAGCTCTGCATTTTGGTGGACACCAACTCCTGAGGGGAATATCTGTCTGCCTTTTTTGTTGTTGAGCAATGATGTGCAGTTGAGCGCAAACAGAAATATGAGCTGAAACGTGCCGTTGTGCTCCACAGAGTTCTGGAAGTGCAGAGTTGGGTTTGTCACTTAAAGAGTCCCGTTTTACACACGATATTCCTGGAGGACCCTGTTCATACTCAGTGTGACGTGTGTGATTAAATGCACGCGGTATATCTGTTGTATATGGTAATGTGGGCTTAATGAGGTCAAATATTGCCCAATGCAAGCACAAACTTAAGGAAAATGTCAAAAACACTGCATAATGACAACAGAAATAAGATTCTGTATCTGCTTGTCCCTACATTTCATCACAGCACACACATGGTGCATATTCTGAGTGCAGTATTGAGACACATTTCTATGGTGGCATTATTAAAAATAATTAGGTTTTTTTTTTGATGTGTGGTGCATCATTTTTGCAAAGTCATGCCAAATCAAAGTTTCACACATAAATTGCAAATATCTGCTGTAGCTATCTCTCAGATCTTTTGTCCTCGTTTTTGGGGCCTCCCTGTGTGTCTGACCCCCCCTCGTATGTCTGCCTGTGTCCGTATGACACAGTCTGTCAGCTGGTCTGCGCCTTAATGGCAGCCCCTGTCAAATCAGTCTTGGTTTAAGTTATTTAGTCCCTCTCAGTCTGTCAATTGGTTGTTGTCATAAGCAACTGCCTTCTGGTAAAGTTGACCATTATCTTGACCCGTCTTTGAATAGCTCCCGCTGTTATACTTTCTCTTGAAGACAGCCATGACAGCTGATGGCAACGTTCCTGAAAATTGTGTTATTGCAGTCTCTGCAATGGTGAAAAGAAAGTGGAATCAGTAGAACCAACGCTTCATATGGAAATGGGATCTTATTACAGTGGCAATTAAAAAAAGAAGAGCTGTCAAAGTTAACCCACTAATAACGTGTTAATGCTAATTAATTTGAATGCCACTAATTTCTTTGACACATTAACGCATGTCAGCGTGAAATCGTTCGGATCACATCTAACGACTGATATGAATTGCCACCGTTAAAAGATGCACTTGTATGAAGGCCAGAAAGCAAATGTGGCGGGAAAGTTGGGACAAACTATGATGGTTGCGCTCACTGAAGACTATTTGACTTCCCTCAGCAAGTTACGCTAAAAAAGACAAGCCCGACTTTGACTTGATGAAATTATCACCCTATTGCACGTGTCAAAATGCAGATTAAAATCCTTCCTAATGAATGTCTTACTCTACTTTCAGCCTCGATATTGCACGATTTTAAGGGATTATGGACTTTATGGATTTTATGGTAAATCGACAGGCATGCATCTTTAATAAGGTCATTTAAATACCATGCATTTGCTTTGACAAGCTTAATTTGATTCCACTGATCACAGGTGTAACGGCAGGCTTCTTTTGAAAAAGGAAAAAAAAAACATGGTAAAGTTGACTTTCATAAATGAACAATACGTTGTTTTTTATTTATTTACCAGACAATATTAATTGGCTCATGGGGAAATAAACAGAAAGTAAAGGACAGAGGTCAGCAATTAGGTTCACTAATGAGTCCGGTTTTTTTCAGCATCATTCAATGGGAGACCGACAGTTTTGAAGGCACAGTGGAGATGCAGCACTACATGAGGTCTTTCTTTTTCCTTCGTGTTTTAAAATAAAACACGTTGTGTGTCTGAGGGCAGCTGTAATTGTTCCCATTAGGGAGTAACTTAGTTACTAATTAGTGCCATAACTGAAAAGATTGTTCAATAGTTGAGCAAATATTTTCAGGTCAATCTCAAATACACACATGTACACTTTATATTACACTTTGTATGTCACGGTGCATGATGAGGACTCAAGCGCACAGTCAGGTGTAGTGGAAAAATGGGTTTTAATGAATAATCCAAAAACAAACAGGGAATCAAAGGACAAGACAAGAGACGAGGGGGGAAATCCGGCAGGACGAGGCAGGACACGCAGACGGGGAAACCGGGAACAGGACGAGCAAAACGGGCGGGCGGGTAGGAAACAAACAATGATCTGGCAGTGAGTGAGTGAAAGACAGGGGTTTAAATAGTGACTAGAACAGGTGAGGAGAGTTGTGCTGATGAGGCGAGTGTGACTGGCAGGTGCACTGAATGAAGTAATTAGGGACAAGTGAAGGAAGTGAGGAGCTACAGAAAAACACACACAAAACACACAAGGCAAAGCCTGATTGTGACATTGTATTTGTGTTTGAGACCCAAAACATGTATTATATTTGTTGTTACAAGGTCATATTTCATGGAAGTTTAACAAGTCTGTTACTTGTATTGTTACCGACAGTAGATTTCTATCAAATTCAGAACCACTCGCTGTTGAAAGGTTTCCCGTTCTTTTCTCTTACTGTCACTTCCAGCTTTGTCCTGACCATGACCATGTCTTTCACTCTCCTATTTCACCTTGTGTGTGGACTGTGTTACAATGTATATAATGATGTAGCTGTTGAATTATGACCATAAATTAAGCTATAAACCATGCACTTTCCTAAATAGACCCTCTAAATCATCAGAACAAATGCTAACTGCTGTGCATTCTGGTGCAATGACTTTTAAGTCCTTCATTTCATGAATGCAGTTGCTTGCCTCAATATCAATATCACAGAGGCCAAGACACGATAAGCTACGTGGAACCATAATATGAAAGGCTCTGCAAATCCTCATTAAGACCTGAGAGGGAAATTGTTTTTGTCAGCATGAGAGGAAATAACCTCAGCTCCCGACTAAATGTAGGATAATATTGTGATGAAAAGTATGCGGCAAGAGTTCATTTCTGGTCTGCAGCAGAAAAGATGGATGTGATGTAGCGGGATTGAAAGAAACATTGACCTTGATCAGCAGTGGCTGATGGTGCTGCCCCTGTAAATGCAGTTGTCCTGCTGAGCTAATTATCATTTTGCAATCTGTTGTGAAATATTTTTTTAGACCTGAGATTTCATGAATACTCCCTCAACTACAATAGAAGGAGAAATAAAATACATTCTGCAAGTTTTTTTTGTTTTTTTCTGCAAATCAACTGAACATTTTTTGAAAAAAGATTTTTAGCCATTTTATCATAAAAAACAACATGCTGACTACAATAAAGCCCAGCCCTTTTGTGGATGATCCTGTGGCTAATTAAAATCATTTATGCGGGTACAGAAAGCAATCCAATATATTCTGTTGCACGTGCCAGTGGTTCCATGGAAATCATACTGCAGTATTGAGACAGGGAACAGTACCGAAGGACATTTTAACACATCCATAAATGTTTCTCCGTCATCAAAGATTCACTGGTTGGTTTTCCCATTTCCATTACATATCAATTATTCAATACAAATTCAAAGAGGTCCAATTCGGTCATCAAGTTAGGGTCGAGAACATCGTAATCGTGCATCATGATTCAGGCTTAGATCGTTGATTTACTGTGCCATCAGTTCGGATTTGAGTGGGTATGATTGCTACAAAGAGTTGCGCTTTCTCTGTCGTGGTCCCGCACATTGCTTTTAAAAATCGACACAGTCTTGGAACAAATAAGACTTACGGGTTTTGAAGTGCCCTGAGGGAGAATGAACATGTACTGGAATATGTCCATTGTTCGCTATCTGCTTTTCTGTTTTCAGAGCACACCATGTGAAAATACTTTTCTCTGACTCACTTATTTCTCCAACGAGTGTCTCTCATCTCTCCTCTGTGTGTGTGTGTGTGTGTGTGTGTGTGTGTGTGTGTGTGTGTGTGTGTGTGTGTGTGTGTAGGTGTGTGTGTGCGTGTGTGCATGTATTCCACTCCCAGACTCTGGTTTATTATCCAAACGTACAGATCCGATTGGCTGAGTAGTATGAGATGTTTAATATTGCATACAATTGGTCTGTGAGTTTACTGGGTGGGTCACAAAACCAGTGGCCTGTAGAGACCAGAAAAGCTGCGCTGGTTAAAACAGAAATGCTCAGTAAAAATGTATTTATCCTCAACAATTTAGCCGTAAAAATGTGTTGACTCTACATACTGTCTCTTTCTCGCTGACCGCTAAGTAGCGGTTGAGCGGCTCTCATTCTTCGGAGTTAATTAGCTAAATGAAATGACAAACGTCGACCACAAAAAAAAGAAAAATACGGCGATATACTCAGCCAATTGCAGATAGCCGATAAATCCATCTGACATCGTCGTGTCTGTCCGGACCACCTATTAGTGACCTCTGTCATACACCCACTGCCTATCACAGGGGGAAAAAAAACAGTTGGGTAGCCTTGAGTATGGAGAGGCATGTTTTATGTATCGTCTCCTGACATATTTGAATGATTACTTATTGAAACAATTGGTAGGGGAACATGTTATTGGGAACTGGCCACAACAGGCTGAGACAACAAATCTATAGGGGGAAAGAATCCATCCTTCCGCTCAGATATCCATTCATCAAGCTGTCTCACAAGGAGTAAACAACAAAGATGCACACCTCCTGAGCGGTCCTCTGAGTTCTGCTTGGTGGTTGCAGATGACCGTGGGGGCAAACCATTAGGTCCCTGCATGCTCCCTGTCACGGTGAAAGTGACAGCACGGTTTCCTTGCCGTCAGCTCACACCAATATAACCTCAGCAAGGCAGCTGGTAAGAAAAGCCAATATAAAACTGTATGCACGCTTGCCAGTGGGCAATTTATTTTTTTAAAATCCCAATTGAACTTGAAAATGTGCGCACATGGATCAGCCACATATCCTGCCCTCTACGCGTCCTTATTGAACCATAAATGGTTTAACCGAAGTGTCTCACACACAGTCTGCCACTTGCATTGGACAGCTATTTTCAATCTGTCTACAGTATACTGTCGGTGATGAAATACATTCTTAGATTCTCTCTTGAACGATTAAGACTCGATGCAGTGGAGAGCAGGGCCGTCCTTCAATCAGAGGATCGGCGGTTCGATCCCGGGCTCCGTTGTGTCCTTGATGTGTCCTTGAGCAAGACACTTAACCCCAAATATTGTTCCTGTAGCTGTGCCTACGGTGTATGTATGTGATATAATCTGAATTGTAAGTCGCTTTGAATAAAACCATCTGCTAAAAACTGTAATGTAATATTTAAAACTCAAGTCTTTATTATTTATATGTGAATATGTGCAGCTTGTTATGTCAAATGACTGCGAACATACTGAATGATGTGTTTTGACTACGAAGATGCTGCTACGGGCCCGATTATATTTATTTTCCTGTTGGTTGTCTTTGCAGTGCTTGGAAATGTAACCCTTCAGTTGAGACATGTCTTCTGTTTGTTGCTAATATTGAACACACTGGAAGTAAATTCATCAGTTTTTATAAATTATAAATAATTACAAATATGTATAACGATTCATAACGATCGTACGCATGGGTCAGAGTTTCTGTGCAGGTGTGCTTTCATAGGGGAAGTGGCATTCCCCTCTTTCAAGTCCTATGTTGTGCATAATTATGCAATCGTTATACATGTAAGTCAATGTGAAATTAATTTAAAACAAATTGATTGTTAATAAGATTTGTATTAAAATCATAGTTGGTGTGTAAACCTAAATCGGAATACCTAATTAAATTAAAAGAATTGCTTTGCAATCCATTAGCAGGCTTGGTCTACCTGAAAAATCTTTAGCGGTATCGTTCCTGTCATTTGAATGTGCTTGTTTTTCTGTGCAGGGAGAAACGCACTTCAAGGAAACAAATTCCAATTTATGAAGAACCCAAGGACATGAGAAAATATAAAAGCAATAAAAGATATCCAGGAGATAGGTCCTATCTGCAGTCATCACACTGCAAAGCATGCATCATGCTTTTGTCCTTGAGACATTTTCCTCTCTCCACCCTCCTTCTCATACTTACCCTATCATATGAAAAATGTGATTAAACTGTTCCGCGGCTGAAAAACAACAATGATTTTTCCCAGAGACATTATTGTTGAAGCTGCAGATGTAGCTGCCCTGTTATCTACACACGGATTACACCGTGTCGTCTCAGTATTTTTATTTCATTTCTTGTTTTGACTATGTTTTCAGGGACCTGGATAAAAAGCCTTGGCCATGGTTTCAACTGCTCAAGCATTTCAAGCACCTCAAAATCAAACAAATATGAAATATGAATTTAGATTAACTTGAGATAGAAAGTTTGGAAAAGCAAGACAAACAAGACACTCAGCAAAAGCCTTTTTGCGCTTTGGTCAGAGGATGTCAAAGAAAGAATGCTGATAACAATAACTCTGCACAGGAATGATTGGCTCCAGGTTGTGTAAAAACTGTTGGTTAAACTGCTCTTCAGTTTCACTGACAATAAAAGACATTGCAATTAAAATAATTAATATGTACATTATGTAACACAAGCTAGCAAGTAACTTTTTTGATAGTTTGATTCTTATATTTGATGTAAGTATTATGCTATTTTGATATTTATATTACAATGAAGTATTTACATTTTTGATTAATTTAACATTGCTCTAAAACTGAGATTTTGACAATATTCCTTGAGTGCCTTTGTCATTGGCCACACAGTAGCCATTGCCTTGGGAAATGACAGTAGAGAAACATCTGACTGCTAGTTGTTAGACACAAATCAACATCCTTGCATTTTTGCCCTCTTCTTTTTCCTAGCAACAGTAAATATTTGGACAAAACTGTCAGACAGAGACTTGAAGTCAGAAGGGAAAATTGAATGAAAGGAGAAGTGGGTGAAGGGAAAAATGGGATGAAGGCTTGCGTAAAAGGATGAAGTGAGAGAGTGACTGATGGAGGGAGGAAGGGTAAAAGGGAGGGGAAACAGCAAGGGAGGAGGGATTGGATGAAAACAGAAAGGGAAGGGTGGATCAGGGATGGAAAGAAGGTGGAAAGATAGAGGGAAGGAAAGTGCAAAAGACAAATGGCGTGATGATGCTGCTGCCTTCCTGGCCTGAAGCTTTTATGATTGATGACATGTTTTTCCATTCCATGTGGCAGGTCTGACCATCCACTGTAGGGACACCTCTAGGACATTACAGATGGCTGGGCAATGGTTGACAGAAGAAAAAAAGAAGGATTTTTTGACAAAATGGCGATACCAAATTTGAGACAATGTGCGGAGTAATAAATCAAATCCGACTATAAAACTCAACTGGCACCACAGAGCTGGTCCTACTGGACTTGCGTGTGCTCCGATTTGAAACGCAAACCAAAGCAAAAGTGTTTACTCACCACCACTTAGGGGAGATTGAGAAATTTGCCTATCATGTTAGCTGACGTTACAAAGTGGATTACTGCTCCTGCACCTGAGGAGAAAATCCTATTTAAGCCACTATCGGTTTACAGAATGCAGTAGCCGAGACAATGCGGAGAGTCACAGTGTCATCAAAGTCAAATCTCGTAAGGTCAGTTTAAAAAGTGAATGTCTTTCACAGCAAATACTATAGCTCAATTTAGTGAGGAGAGATTTATGTTAAGCACCAACGGGTTTATCTGCCATATACCTCTGTAATTGTTTCCATCCATCCATTTCCTAAGGTAAATGAGCCATGTAGCTCCTCTCACCTGGCCTCAGGTGGGATCAAACCATGAGAGGATCCGAAAAAAGAATCATCCTTTCTCAACCTCCTAATGCTGCGTTGCAGGATCTGCTGAGTGTGCATGGTGCCATCACCAATATGGTGGTTCATTTAAAACGTCAAACTCTGCTTATTTACTGCCTCTGCTACTTTGTGTCATGCTACTCAATTATCCACCTGCTGATTCCATTTCTTCATGGCTCCCTATAGGAAAGCAGCATTGATCGTCTCAGCTTTCACTTTTTATTGGCTTTAAATGTCTCCTCTTATGAGCCAGAGCCTCGACACTAATATCATTTATATAGTTACATTAACTGTATTCCAATTGTGTCCAACATGTGTGTTGACTGACAGAAACTCCAAAAAACTAAGAGTGGATGGGAGTTCAGGTGTCAATGGTTCTGGACAAAAACAAAGGGAACTGACAGGAAGATACTGTACCAGCTCTCTTTCAGACAAGTTTGCATTTCTCACTCATGAAAGGAAAGCTTTTAGGCAACAAACTTGATTCAGGGCCGTAATTGATTTTATTTCCAACAGATGTATGCAGCTTACAAGCCAACAGCAGCACTAATGGATATGCTCTAGGAGATTTTCCCGATGTTGAGGGGATCATTGTTGGGACACGTGTATATGTCATCGTCAGTCTTCTTTATAACGCTTGCCAACATAAGTGAGAAATTACACTAATTAGACAATGTTTTGAACCATTATCACCTGCTCTTAATGTCAATGTCAGTATTTTATCGACACAAGCAACGGCCTGTGAGTGCTTTAAACCAATACAAAGTCAAGCTTTATCAAATAGGATTTTTGGGGGGATGAAGAGTTAATGGAGCTTATGGGTTGTGTCATTATGGAGGGTGTTTCCATGTTTGCATTCTGAATGATTGATTGGCCAAAGTGTTGAGTGAGCAAACTAAACTCATCCAAAGCAGGAAGCTGTGCAGCGCAGGACAAGCCAAATAAAGTGACGCTAATGCAAAGAAAGTGAGAGAAGAGCCAATTTACATTATTATTGGCCTCGCAGTAACAGGAGAACTGAAACACTCACGTTCCAAAAGTCATGAACTGCACCAGTAAAAACTAAATGTACATTATGAATCATGAAATCAAGAACAAAGAAAAGAGATTTTGCATTTAAAGTAACATGTAGGAAAATTCAAACATTACATCACAGAAAAACATTGTCGGATATCCATTGTCATATGTCTCAATTTCCACAAACAGACTAATGGGTATGTATGTGCAGGCAGGGTGGATGAAATGGAAACAATGGGCAAGGCAAACAGAATACAGGAATCTCTAGGCACTTGTGAGATTGCTTTGGAAATCCTAAAATTGGAGCGAAATAAGACAAATTGTGTCCCAGCAGAGGTTAAAGCAACGGGCTTCTGAATCAATCTAATTGAGGGAGAAGGTCTTTGCTTTCGAGCCCTGGAGCACTTCTAAACATCGCTCCAGTGCCAGCATTAAGAAGAGTGCTTCTGTAGTATTTTCTCAAACCAATCCACTCCACCCCCTACAAAAATCCCTGAGCTATAGTGATGAACTGGATTCATGGAGGCTTTATAATGAAAGGTCACAATTTTCTCAGACCAATGAGGAGGTACGGCTCCGTTATGTCAAATTATGTTGTGGCCTTTGGCGGGCCAAAACAAAATTACATGGAGGATGGGAGTCAGCTGAAGCCTTGGCTGCTGGAGGGCCAAAGCTTTAAAATCTAGATAAATCGAGGCAAAGGGTAGGGTGTGCTCGGGAAATACCAAATATATCTGACTGCAAAACACAATCGGCCACAAAGTGACAGAAAGTGACAAATGCTATGCGCTGTATCATCACTTAATGACCATCCTTCTGAAAATGCATTCACTTAATTTCAGAGTACCTGAGCTAAGCAGCTATCACAAGAAGATAAAAACTTATCCAGAAATCTTAAGTCTCTTTGAAGCTGTGTGGGGGATATCTATGCTATAGTGTGTCTATTATGTTAACCTCCAGTGGAAGGTCCGTACTGATTCCTGAGATTGATGCCGAAGTAAAAGATGCAACCGTCAAAGGCTGATCCTTACATGTAATTGCCCATCTTCCTTAGAGTGGCAGTCAGAAAGACCGTTTGCTAGGTTGTATCTAGTTTTGTACGAGTCGTAAGGACCCTATTTCACTGCTTCTTGGTGTTTATCAATTGAGGCTAAATTATAAATGACTTATGGTGCGAATTCATCCATGTTGAAGGAAGTTTCCCTGAGAGGTTCAACACATGTTCTTGAAAGTTGGTTTCCTTGTATAAATCCTGAGGCAAGATCTGCATTCTAAGCACATTTCTTTCATGCAGTACTAGATACCATATACTGTTGTCAAAATGCATATAGTGACGTGTAGATTAAAGCACAAAGCCCTACATTATTTAAACAGATAAACTACTATGCATGTACTTTCAATTATTTACTTTATCATTTTATGACCATAAAGGCATGTAGTTCATGTTTTAATTTGAGCAAGCTGGCGAACCAATAGATACTTTTTGATGATTCGTGTTTTTGCCTTGATGATTTTGTCAGTTTTACTCACTGGTCCTGAAGACATTTGATTTAATTTTACCCATAGTTTATTTTCATACTGTTGAAATGGCAAACACATTAATAGTAAATATACCTCTATTGAAACTCCATTGTCTAATAGAGCTGAAACCGAGACACTAAGCCTTGTCAGCACCAAATGGCAACATTCATTTTGCCACCTTCTACCAGGGTCTGTACCACCAGTGCCAGAACCCCCTTAGATTTACAGTATCTACTCTTCTCTAATGACAAAAGTGGCCAAAAAATAGAAAACAAATTGACAACTCAAGCTGTGCTGGATGTGTACTCTCAGATGCATAACAGAAACATGACTGAATGGAAACAGTGAGCTGGGGTATCTGCAACTCAAAGGCAAGGCAAGTTTATTTGTATAGCACATTTCAACAACAAGGTAATTCAAAGTGCTTCACATAAAACCATTAAAAGCATCAAAACATAAGGCAAAAGAAAAGGAGATTTAAAAACAATTAAAGAAACAGTGTAAGAAATAAAATTCAGTAGTAAAATGCAGAAAATTGATTAATATATGAATTGAATGTGGTTCAATTAGAGGCAGCAGCAAACAGAAAGGTCTTCAATCTTGATTTAAATGAGCTGAGGGTCTCAGCAGACCTGTAGCTTTCTGGGACTTTGTTCCAGATATGTGGAGCAGAAAAAGTGAACGCGGCTTCTCCATGTTTAGTTCTGACTCTGGGAACAGAAAGTAGACCGGTCCCAGACGACCTGAGGGGTCGGGATGGTTCATAAGGTAGCAGCAGATCAGAGATGTATTTTGGCCCTAAACCATTCAGTGCTTTGTAAACCAACACCACGATTTTAAAGTCAATTCTTTGTTGGACAGGAAGCCAGTGCAAAGACCTCAGAACTGGGGTGATGTGATCCACCCTCCTGGTCTTAGTGAGGACTCGAGCTGCAGCGTTCTGAATCAGCTGCAGCTTTCTGACGGACTTTTTACAGAGACCTGTAAACACACCGTTACAGTAGTCCAGTCTGCTGAAGATAAATGCGTGGACAAGTTTTTCCAAATCCTGTTGCGACATAAGTCCTCTAATCCTTGATATATTCTTCAGGTGATAATAGGCTGATTTTGTAATTATCTTGATATGGCTGTTCAGGTTGAGGTCTGAATCCATAACTACACCTAGATTTCTGGCTTGGTTTGTGGGTTTTAACATCAGTGACTGAAGCTGAGCGGTAATTTTCAATTGTTCGTCCTTGGTATCAAAAACAATTACTTCCGTTTTATCTTTGTTGAATTGAAGAAAATTCTGGCACATCCAGTTGTTGATTTGTTCAATGCAGTTACCCAGCCCTTGTATGGGATTATAGTCCCCTGGTGACATAGTTATGTAGATTTGTGTGTTGTCTGCATAATTATGATAACACACTTTGTTGTTTTCCATAATCTGAGCTTGTGGAAGCATGTAGATGTTGAACAGAAGAGGCCCCAGTATTGAACCTTGGGGAACACCACGTCATTTTAGTCAGTGCCAGACCTACCCTTACCTTAAGAACCATCTGATAATTGTGAGATCTTTACTTGTCAATGAAAGTCCTTTTGATTTTGCAATTTAGTTACAATAAAAGTGCAACTGTGTCAGTTCAGGTGGACAGACTATATACAGCTACCCTATTTTAGTGATGACGTCCTAAAAAAAGCAGACCTTTCTCTTCCTGCGACTCACTGCCGGTTGGCGTATCTGCTGCACCTCCGCTTTGTCTCTTGTCAGGTGACATTTCTTTGTGAGACCACACAATGTTGTCACAATGTACAAGGAAAAATACCTAGACCTTTATCACCTGCAGTCCCGGCATTACAAAGCCAACGCTAAAAATGTCATTAGCTAGAGCGGTATGGCTGAGAAACTGCCTCTGCAGGTGACAAACACACAATAGATTTCTAAATAGGCTGTGCCCGCTTGTGCTCAAGGCGTCAAATGATGGGCATCATCTCTGGCACAGCCAGCATTCATTCTTCACTCTTTCATTTATTTCTTCTGCCCTGAAATCTCCCAGGGGAAGAAATGTATTGAATGGGTTAGCTTTTCAGCTCCTTCCTCCTGTAAATCGAGTTATGTGATTAGCCATCCACAAAATGTCATATTTTATGTGGTGAAGCTCATTAAATGGGAACATTTCTTTTCATGGCATGATTGATCTTAGTGTAACCTGTAGTCATTTGTGTTGAATCATACTGCATTCGATCAAATGGGATGTGAGCAGTAGTACACCAGTCCTCAGGTTATGGACAGAATCGTGTATGTTTGATTCTGAGGGAGAGAAGATACTTCATTGGATGCATGTGTTACCATATGTCTGAGTGTGTTTAAAATCAGTGTGTAAGATCATTTTTCACTTTTGTGAGTGATTGAATAATAGTGTCACTGCATCTTTGCTCTAAATTGAAGAGTTCAGCCTTAAGCATATTCTGGGTAAGCCTCCATGACAGAGCCTTAACTAGGAATTGGGAGACTTATACACAGAGTCACATAAGGCATTCCCTCCACTTTTCTGTTCTCCCATTAAAGCCTAACCATCAATTTCATAACACTTCAGAGAGGTATTAGCTTTTCTCGTTCTTACATCATGCATGACTGAATTTATCTAAGCAGTTTAGGGGTGTAGCAATACGCGTATTCGTATTGAACCGTTGGGTAAGCACACGGTTCGGGTACGCATGACGAACCGAATACGTCTGAATAAAAAAAAAACTAATTAAAAAAAAAATATGTAAAAACCTTTATTTAACCAGGTAGTCCCATTGAGATGAAAAATCTCTTTTGCAAGATGTAAGTAACAATACAAGATGTAAGCAAGATGTAAGTAACAATACTACATAACATTAAGGAGCAGTTTTTGTTTTTTATGCTTATGTGTTGCTAAGAAGACACCCCAGAAGATGAGTCACTCAGGTATAGTTCCATCATTGTTCAAAGTCAAAGAATAACTTAATGATGTTAGTTGTAATGAATAAATATATTTTAAAATCAAGTACATTTCTCTGGCATTTATAGTTTTCTACTGTACCGAAACGTACCGAACCGTGGCTCCACTGTATCGTACCGAACCCAACCGTGAATTTTTTGAACCGTTACACCCCTAATAGAAGTTGAACTTAGTTTTCACTTTATTTAATTTTCTTCACCATCTATACTGTACCACTAGAAAGATAGTATGGCACTTGACAAGCTGAGTAGTTATGAAAGCTCTTGGACCTGGCGATTGTTGATGTAATTGTATGAATTAATTTGGTATTGAACCAAGAGAGTATAGGTGCAAAACAACTGTTTTGTTTACAAGTAGTTCCAAAGGGAAATAGACCAAACGATCATACAGAATCTACGAGATAAAGTCTGTTGAGAGTGACAATACTCAATCCATGCTCCTCCACCTTTTCACACACAAATAGATGTTCCCTTCCCCCTGAAAATGTCGCCCTACATCTCACTGACTACCAAGAGGGAGGATGTATAATTTAAAGCATGTAAAAAGAGAGTACAAATATTCCTCGATGAGTCAGTTTAATGTCTGGCTGAACAAGGATTGCCTTGTCTTGTATAAGATTCAAAGAGTGAAGGTTTGATTTTTTTTATTCAACCCCTCATAAACAAAGAAACACGAATCATCACTTTGCTTTTATTTCGTTGTATGCACCTGATAGCTAAGCAAGATGCAGATTGCTTTGGACATGATATGCGCTGCATTATTCTTTTTAATTAGGGGGCTGATGTTTATAAGCCCCAAACAATAACTCTAGATAATAGTGTATTCATGTCCAGTTAATCAAAATCCTGTTGGCAGATAATGGCTGCCAGGGGCTCCACCAGGTTTGCAGAAATTTAATTAGCAAAGCCATGAATCTCTACTCTACGATGCTTGCTCAAGGGTGAGAAAGGACTAACGCAACATTAAGTTTGTGGTTGATTGGTTTAAAAAGTAAAAAAAAAAGGTCTTCGGTTGGGCAGATGGAAAGATGTCTTTATTTTTAAGTGCAAAAACAGATACAGAAATATATCTGCGATGTGTAATTGTCATGTTCGCACCATAGCTTGTTTTAGTTGTTTGTTATCATTGGATAGCTTAGCTGTAGTGGCTCTGGTAGTGGATGTTTGGACTTTGAAGCAGAACTCAGAGACACATGAGGTAAGGTTACAATTAGCTTTACTGAGGAAAACAATGCAAATAGAAAGGGTCAGCAGGCAGGCAATAAAAACTAAAACAGACTGGAAACAAGAACAGAGGCTGGAAAGCTGAATGGCTAGAGGTGAACGATAACCGATCTGGCAGTGATTAGGTAAAGGGCTGCTTCATATACTAAGGGACTAATGAGCAACTGAGGAGCAGATGAGCAGGAGAGATGGAGTTCAGGTAATGTGAGAAGGCCAGAGCACACTGGGGACAACTGCTGGAAAAGGAGAAACAGCACATTTTGAACAGGGAAGGAATAGGGAGGGAAATGAGACTCTGAGGCTGAAGGACTGAGTGACTCTTAGTGGTGTAACGGACCGTAGTTGATCCGTGATGGATCGGATCCCACCTCATGGTTCGGCACGCATGTGAGCTGCGGATTAATTACTCAGTTAAACCGTCGTAGTGTGAAATAAGTTTTACTACCGATCGTTATTGGCTAATATTCAGTAAAAATATGCGATCAGGAGATCAACGTTAATACATTCTAGTCGCTGATCCCTGAGAATGCTACATTGTGAACAACAAATCCATGTTGAAATCAGGGGGATGAGAAAGTATTGGCAGCACCAGAGCTAACAACTAACGTGCAGAGGTTTCATTCAGTTACATTACGATGCGTGCATGCTGATTTCAGTAAAAATGAGTTTTTGGCAATTACGAGTGTCAGAGTGTAAAAACCTTGCAATAATTCATTGCACAGCATGGAGGTAACGTTTGAAGAATTTCTGACTGTATTCTGCTAGCGATCAAATGAGTTTGGGATTCAGATCTTTGCTTGCACCCAGCTGCCATCCAGACAAACAAATGGAACCACAGTCCAAGCAAAGCCGAGCCTAATGCACCACGGAGAGGACATTAGAAACACATATCCTGTTTTATTAATGTGGTCAATACAGTCCATTAGGCCAGGGATTTAAAAGCCACAGAGCTCTTCCATCTCCATTAATATTTCCCTCTGACCCATGGTAATGTTTTTCTTTTTTCGTCAGAGAGGGCCAGGTTGCTTTCCATTTTCACCCAAGAGCATCAAAATAAATTGTTATGTTGTGTATCTGAAATTTGTAAAGCACCCGTCTGTTTTATATCTGTTGGTCATGCGAGTTAAGCTGCGAATAATAGGAAGGTAGCATTGCGGTTAAAAGATTCCAAGAACTCATTAGCTAAGAAATCCTTGGGGCATACAGGCAATGACATTTGGTAACAAAAATGATCTATAATCAGTTTATTTAAGTGGTCTAAACATTATGAAGCACATTAAAACTGCATGACCGGGGCGCCGAGACCACTCACCTGGTAGAGCAGGAGTCCCATGTACCACGGCTGGGTTGCAGCAGCCCATCGGTCTGTGGCTCTTTGCTACATGTCTCTCTTCAGCTGTGCTGTCCAACTAAGGCAAAACAGCCTGAACTGTAATCTTAAAAGACAAAACAAAAAAGGGCATGCCACTTCTGAGGAAATTGAAGAGTTGGCACTGGAAGGCAGTTGAGTTTTTGTGGTCTGCATTGCAGTTGCACGGAGGTACTCTATAATCAGATACTGTGCATTGTCAAATAAATGCTTGTATTCCAATAATCAATGTTTGTTATGTGACGACCCCTCCCTTTCACCAGGGGTCTGTGTCTGTTTCTTCTCCGGCTGTCTTGCAGGATGTTGATCGGCAGCTAACAAGCCCCACCTGAGCCTGCTGGGTTGGTCCCAGCTATAAAGGCTGCCCCTCTTCTTTGTCTGGGTTCCTCTCTGACTCCTGTGTGGAGGACCTGGCTGGCTGCTGCCTTGTTCTGAGTGTTTATTTAGTTAGCTGTACTTTAAATAAATGTCGATTTATTCCTTTTATAACTCGTCTTGTTTCCCTCATGTTACGACTTTTTGAGCCGGGTCGTGACAATTAAGTGATATTCCTTCCCACAACCACACCCGTAGTCAGCCTGAATACATGTTGTTTACATGTGTTGCTGTAAAGTCTATGAATCGCTTATTTAAGACTTAAATCTTTCAGTCATAAATGCAGTGAAAAAGGTTTGCATGCCAACGTGCGTGATAATGCTTGGGGACTATCCGAAATCCGGCAGAGGTCCAGAGGAGGACGCAAACAAAGGATGTCACGAGGGGTTGAGTTATACCGATGTCAAAATTAAAATAGTTAAATAAGATATTCAAGTTACTCTATACATTTTTGATCAGTTTTCTGTGTAAAGCAATCGTTTTTATTAGCTAGGAGATTACTGACACGGCACCCGATATTTTCTGGCACCATTAGAGCATATCTTCGTCTGTTCACTATCCAGCCATGGCTGTCAAGTTATTTCTCTCTGTAGTCCTTTTCATAGCCCGCGTCAGACCACTCCCTATGACCGTAATGGTTCTTTTAAAGCTTGGCAGAGGTGTATTCCCATAGCTGCCTGACGAGGTTGAGCAATGGTCTGAGTCCACCTCGTCCCACACCTGCCCTCTACACCCGTTCGTCTCACAGGAGCACTATTTCAGGTGTGTTGATGCGGAGTTTATCCTGAGTCAGACATTATGCTGCTCAAAGAGGTTCATGGGTGGAGTGTCACGCCCTCATTCCAAGGATCTGTAGTTTGCAGTTGAGAATGTTACTTTTCTTTTCGTCTGTATTGTATCATGAATCCCGGGTAAGCGTGGGACAAGGCAGATGGTAGAAAGAGATGATACACAAAACCCTTTTATTCACCACCTGGTTTGAAACAGGGAAATGAATTCCATCTTATCATCCGACTCTTTCAGGAGCTAAACGGACGACTGCAATTTGAATGCCGTTGGCAGACGCTTTCCAAAACGGTGTTCGAATGCAGGCACAGCATATCATTCAATTTCCATATGAAAAATGAAAGTATGACTCAAATGTAAGAAACGTGAAGAGTTCATAACTGGTAAAATAATGGAGGTGTCTGCTGCAACGATGTATTTGCCTCATCACAGAAAGTGACAAATGAAATGGAATTAAGTTATTAAGTATCTTAGCATAAACATTGTGCTGCTCATAAAAAAAAAAAAAAATACAGCCTGCAGAGTTTCCACTGTGTTATTGTAAAAATGTGCTTCCTCGGCACAATATTTGAGATGGGTAAGGTTTGACCCGTAACAGTTTCCCACAAGGTTAACATGCCCTCCCTACCATGTTCATCCAGTAGCCCCATACATCAGCAGTGACACTGAGAAAATGAATGTCGCAGAGATCCAGAGACCAGCGATGCTCCTGATGGCATCTTGCTCTGTGGCCGGACACATGAGATTTCAGCTAAATTCATTCTCAACAAAGCTTTACACGTTACAGTTAACAGGCTCCCTTCTAACGCTGCTTGTGTCGGGTTTATCTTAAATGCTAAATGCGGACATTAGAAAAGACATATTGTCCTCACACAGCATCCCACGTTGTAACTGTTATTGCTAAAGATATTTGCTGCGTTAAAAAAAAGAATAACTGTGTGAAGCGGTGAAATTAATAGTAAAGAAGATGATTTGTTAAGAGCGAACTCTGTATTTTTGCAGATCAATAACATTCTGTAAGAGGTTAGAATAACTAGAGTAACAAGGTGATCAGTTCTCAGTGAGAGGCCCCCCATTGTAATCATGCTATCATTAACAACACATTACAGATCAGTCTTAGGGAGAGACCATTTATCATGTTAGTTGAAGGGTCACAAACATGATGAAGCGATTATAATATGTTTAGTTAATGAGCATTGCAATACTTGGAACCCAAGCGCTCCTTCGCCATCTTGGCAGACATTTATGAGGAAAACATAAATGAATAATATAACTTCTCAAAATAATTCAAACATCTTAGCATATATTATTGTGGACTCTGATGTAGTGTCCATTATTGCACAGTCATGATCATATGTCTTATTATATTTCAGTATTCACTACAGGTGGTGCCTTTTTGAACCTGCAATTACAGCAGGTTTCCCTTAAAATACCTGCAATTTCTTTTTACACACTTTGGTTCTACTTCCTATGAGTACTGCATTACTGCACCTATAATTGTTACTCTTAAAACACAATCTAATGATATACAATACAGGTAATTACATGTTTATCAACAATTACTGAATGTCACTTATCACATGGCGGGTACCTACTGCACCATTGACATTTAATTGTAGGCCCCTAAATACAAACAAGCACCTTTTTGTTAAGGGATGCTAAATTGGATTTTTTTTTTTATGATAGACTAGTTAATCGATCGCTAACCGTTAACCGACAAGATCAGGTTGAATCCATAATTTACCACCAGCTTCAGTGTATGAGCAGAACAGGCAACGGAGTCGCTGTTAGGGAGAGTAAGAAGACATGATTTTGCGTGCATTCTCGTGGACACATGCAGACACTTTCCCAGTCAGTCCTTACTCCAGCTGGGAGGTTGTTAGCCATGTGTCTGCCCGGCTAACGCTGGTTTCCAGCGTAATGTTAGCAAGGGCCCGTCGAGAGAGAGAGCATGTGTGAGACAATGAATAAAATGAAAATAGCAACAACATTTTTAGTTGTTTACATAGCAGTGCGTGAACAGTTTCTGTGTGGGTGAATAAATCAAGACCCATGCTAAGTTCCTGCGTCCTGCTCGCCGGCCAGTGAAGTAACCGGAGTTCGCCCCGAAGTTAACTCCGGTTCAGCCTCACTTAAGGTGGGCCAACATTTAAGGTGGATCAGCTATTATCCTATTAGCTTTTTGTTAATGTTCAAAAATTCCTTTTAAGCATTAATCGGTCCAAATTTGTATTGTAAATTGACGGTTAATTATCAACATCTTTTTATACATGCTTAAATAGTTTGGCCTGAAATAAAACGCTATACAGAAACTATTTAGTTTACTCTTGCCTTGTATTCTGAATCAAAAGCAAGTCAATAGCGTGTCAAACTATTTTAAAGGGGTGTTCACTGCAAGTGGATGGAAAAGATTTGTCCCAACTACTAACTGAAACTAACCCCTTTAAAGAAATGACAAACAAACAACTGGATTGTTACACAAAAAGACAATTTGTGCTGCACAAGACGGTAATGAGGGATACAGGAGGAGGAGGAGGAGGAGGCGGCGGCGGCAACATTCCAGCCTGCAGTAACCTTGATGACACCCTTCATTACTATGTGCAGGCTGACATCCTGACAGAGGCATGCGGCACCAGATGGAGGGGAGGGTACACAGCGCCATTCCCACCCTCCACTCGTCCTTTGTAGTGGGCCAGCAAGAATGTAAGTTCTGGGTGGGGAAGGAAAGGAAGGGATAGCAGTAACGTTGGTGCACAGCTTGACTGACACTGCACTGGCTCAGCTCTGCAAGGCTGTCCTTGTCCTTGTGCTTTGACAGCAGGTGGCCTGAACTTCAGCCCGGCTTTGCCATGTCAAAAACCTTAGCCTACTACTCTGCTTGAAGCAGGAGGACCCCTTAGTCCAACCCCTTCCGTACATCCCCCATAGAGACGTCAACACAAGAATGCTTCATCAGACATTTTAAATCTCAGCGGGGTAAAACAAAAAGTTCCCTGACTTAAAGATGATACACAGCAAATTGTGAGATAAAAAAAAAAAAAAAAATGTTGTGTTGATGGTCACAGTTCAACATCAAAATCCGACTCAAAGGAGTTCCATTCGAAAGCATTGAAAGCAAAGTGCTGGAGCCTGACATTGCCGGTCATGGTGTTATCTGTGGTTTATCAATATGTGACGTAGCGCTGAGCAACCAGTGACCATGTCTGCTCAGTGTGGACGTCCAATCACAGCAAGGTAGTACCAGCCAATCAAAGAACATTACAGTGGGACCTGGGTGGGAAACAAAATAACGCCTGAGTGAAGGATATAAAACAAAAACAGACTACAGCATGCAGATATTAAAGGGCATATTATGAGTAGGTAAATTCCACATTTGCCAAATATTGTCGGAAGTTGGCAAACACGTCCTCAAGAAAAAGTGCAGTTGATTGTTTTCATTTTAGCAAAAACATACTGTCCAGTTTGTTCAATACAGACTCAATAATGGCATCAACATTAAGTTCCACGTCAGCTGCAGCCAACTTGATTGTTTTCAAAAATGTCTAAACGGCACTCCTCTTTACGGCGCTCCTCACACACGCCCCCCCCCCCCCCCCTGTATTAGAGAAACACTCGTAATTGTCCTGGCACTTCTCATGCTGCTGGAACTCTGTCCACAGTGGATGGGGACCAGACACGTCTGCCACAGCAAATTAAACATAAGCTTGCAGATTCGTCAGGTTAATTAAACAGGCAAAAAGTGCTAATGAATTATACTAAAACTTAAAAGCTTCTAGAGAGGATGTAAGGTGTTTCAATAAGAGGCTACTTAAACTGAAAGACATCGGTGGTTTGAATGATAGATCATGACACAAAGCGCTCGCTAACAGTCCGGGTGCTGTGGGGAATACAGTCATGGTGGACTGATCAAAGGTGGCATTGCCAGCGAGTCCCCTTTAAGGACATTGGCAGTTAGCACAGGGCAGCCCAGCTTCTTTGTCTTCCTGGCAGCCTTTTGATGAGAGCCCCCTGGGTGATTCACTCTTACTTACAGAAGTGCACACGGCTGTTAAGAATTGGATCAAAACAGATTGAGAGGGGGTTGACTGCACAGAGAGGAAGAGTGGAGCAAAGGATTCAAAAATGGGAGATAGACTGGGTAGAAAAACAAAGTGTAAAAAGTAAGAGATGGAGCAGAGAGAGGGTGACTTTATGATGGAGGATTAGAATGTGGAAATATTCAGTCCTCGTCATCAGTTCAGTGTTGTCACATTGAAAGACAAAAGGTCACTGTATTTAATGGCCTTCCTGTCCTGGGGTTGGGCAACGCGGGTTGTGCAATCAACTCATCAATTTCAACAGTGAATCAGTCACGCTCATCTTTGCATCGTTACAAATCTGATGCAGATAAATCTCTGCCCTACTTAACTCATCAGCCTTGACAGTTTTGCATGGACTTTGCCAGTCTCCATTAGTGTGTATTGCCCGAGTCGTGGGGTGAATCCAAAAAAGGATCCATTAAATGGAGATCCGTGCAAACGATGATGAGTGAGCAAAGTACAGAGGGTACATTTTGGAATATTTTAACAGCTGTGAGGTCATTTTGACAACTTTCAGCTCAATGTGCTTCATGATAACTTCCATTAAGTTGGTGCTTTCAGCTGATGTATAATTATAATAATGCATTTGAGTACCAACACGTTGCACAAATACTGGCATTACTAATATTGTCAATAAATGGTGACACTCTACTATATCTGAGCAAATTGTTTTGTAGCTGCGCTTTGCCATGATGACTGACAAGGTGGAAAAAATACCAACGTCTGGTATTCGTAGTATTACATTTCTCTGAAAGCAGATGATGCAAAACATTTTAATTCATCACATGATGAAATAAGGTTGTGCAGTGTTCAGCCTTTCACTATGTGTACTTTACCACTCTGTCTATTTTAAAGCTGTATTAATTGATTTTCTTTTTTTTTTGGCCAACATGGGATCTAAATGCATCAATATACGTTGACAGACACACACCACATCTGATCAGCTTATAGATTTTATGGGTAAAATGTTCGCAAAAACTATTTCACTGCCAACGGCTTCCATAAGGGGTCGATGAGAGCTGCTGAGGCTCAACCGTGCAGTCAATATGCTGGGATAAAACCAAAGCAAAGCGATACAAGAGGCTGGAAAGCTCTGAAGAGCTGCAGAGTTGGATGGTTGATTATCTGCAATCTCCACAATATGAGGGGCCCCTTTTACAATACCCAGTCACACACACACATCATGGCAAATATGTTATTAAATGTACATTAAAAAATCCAGCATAATCCGTATCCCCGGCTATGTTTGTCAGCGGTGTAATATCGTGTTCGATCATTGATTTGGCAGCAGCATTGGATCCTGGCTGTAACTGCAGCACATAAGAAGCACATATTAGACCCGCTACATTTTGGTGGCAGATGGCAAAACCGTTGGCTCTCCCATGGGGTGGTAGCCAGCTGGCCTCTCTTTGCAACTGCAACTATGGTGAGTAGTAAAGTTGCCACTTTATGTACATTGAAATATGAAAGATGTTGCTGCTTGCTACAGGACCTACAAACAGAACAATAGCACGGTGTGATATATTCAGGCATGTCATGGGATTTATTGTGGTTTATTTATCATGTATTACTGTGTATTAAAAATTACAATTAATGTTCATGTTTTGCAAAGTTCAGTTGTATAGATGTTCAAGGATGCCTGTAGGGGCTTAGCACTGAAGGAAATCTATTATCATTGATATTATTCTGTCTGCTTTGACAAATAAGCTTAAATTTTCAAAACACATTCTTTACACTCATTTTTTTCTCAAAATGGCAGCTTGTAACACACTCATTTGTTAGCGGTAAGCCTCGATGATCCTTCCGGCTCTTATTTGTTGTGATTGAAGAGGGTCATGTGGTAATTTCAGTTTCTATATGATGCAAATGAAACCAAGAAGGCCTCATAAATAAGGTAAACAGCCGACAGACACCACCAAAACAAATGCACATGGTTGAGGTACAGTCCCGTTAGCTATGGTGTACGGCGTGAAGTTAACGAGAATAATCCCACGGCCATTTACTGTTCGCTTCAGCCAGAGAGCTTTAACAGTCGCAAACAGTCTGGAGGAGGTGACGAAACTATTGCAGAGCAGACCAAGTTTTATTTTTTGTGCTGAAGTGTCAACTAAGCACAACAACATGAACGCCACAAGATGTGTTTCTTATCAGTATGAGTTTCTATTTTAGGCAGAGAGACGGATGCAATAAATGAACCATTCCAAAAGGCATCATGTCCAACTAAAGCTACAGTTAATCCAGCCAAATAACAGCCTTCTCAGCTAATATTCCTTTCAAACCGGGCAGGCAGGTAGGAAAGAAACAATGATCTGGCAGTGAGTGAGTGAAAGACAGGGGTTTAAATAGTGACGAGAACAGGTGAGGAGAGTTGTGCTGATGAGGCGAGTGTGACTGGCAGGTGCACTGAATGAAGTGATTAGGGACAAGCGAAGGAAGTGAGGAGCTACAGAAAAACACACACAAGGCAAAGCCTGATTGTGACAAAAATGTTGTTAAATCTGTAGAAATTGACATGCATAGCTGTGTCCCATCATCCATGCTCAATCTGAGAAAAAATAAGTTGATGGCCACAAAGACAATAAACAAATATATCGTTGGAAATGAACTGATGTTTCACATCTGATGGAAGATGAGGCGTCTTATTGAGAGCGATCCTCTGCATCTTATAAAAATGAAGTCCTTATTTTAGCAACAAATGCATGTCGACATAGAAATCATATTACATGTTTTACATTTTTTTTTTTAAAACACATTTGTATGCCTTTGTGTTTTTTTTGCGGTCTATAGACATATCACTTGGCAGCAAAACTGCTGTGTAAAAATGACACATTTTGTCATTGTCTCACAATGGGCGGAGTAGTGTGTTATCCTCATTGACTCATTACTTGTCCTACAAATCATAATTTGTTTTCCCAATGATTCCTCTCAGTGGCATGCAAAATAAGGCCAAAGGTAATCCCATTGATTAGTGCCGTGTGAACTCGGCACCTTTCAACAATGAGGTGAGCATGCCGTCCCATTAAATTAATTAATTACCTTTTGCCATTTGGGAACCATTTAAACGTGTGCCTGGGCCAGGCAAGGTTAATTGGGCATTTAGCTCTCAGAGCTCCCCTCAGCACCCAGGAGGAGCTTGTCCCTAAAACAGAAGCCGGTGCTTAATAAAAGTAGAACAGTGACGCATCCAACAGACAATAAGCTGGTTTCTTGTCTTTGACCCCACCAATCCTGATACTGATAAATGGATACATATGAAAATGCCTTCATCATCTGACTCCATCCCACTACAATCCCAAGAAAGGAGGAGAAGAACACTAGAAAGGTGTTCCTGGCTTGTGTTTTGAAACTGTGATCACGGTGCGCGTGTGTGTGAGCATGTGTGTGTGTGTGTGTGTGTGTGTGTCTCCCCTCTGACAGAGACAGATGGAGTGGGAGCCACCAGATTTACCAGAGGAAGCAGTTTATAGAATATTGTCAAGGGAGAGCAGGCAGTTTCTGAAATGCAGCTTTCAAGTCACAGCCATCCATCTCACCACTGCCTGTCTCGATCAAGCAGGCTGGAGCGCTAGTTTGTTAGAGTTCACAAAAGATGAGTGTGTTATGCTATGCTATTCCGAGGCCTCAGACACAAAACAGCCGCTAGCAGTTTCATGCAAAGAACTAAGTGGTGAAGGTGAAGCTGTCGGCCATCGGTATGTAAATAAATTGCCCCATTCTGTCAATCACAGAGTGAAAGTAGGGCAGAGAAACTGAAGGTCCTGTGTCAACGAACAGCCTCTTGGGACTATTTGCAGGCACACACAGATTGGGGAGTAACAACATGTTAAACTAATTTGACCGTCCGTATTTTGAACCCGTTTTTAAAAAGGGCAGTCCATACTAAGAAAGATGAGTATAATGATAGCGATGCGAGCATCCACACTGATGAACGATAACATTCTGTAACGGTGACACCAAACACCTGCTGTGGCATAGCCCCAAAATGGTACCTGTTAAATGATAAATGATGAGCCTATCTGCAGTGTCATCTGCCATGTTGAACATCACGTTTTGAGAGGTTGCTTGAACATCAGAATAAATGTAATATACCACTCAGGATAGGTGGAGAAGAAGAGGCAGGGCTCATTCATTTTCTGCCATGAAGAGGAAACTGGTTAACACAGGGATTAACAAAGTCATAAAGATATGTAATTTGATACAGATAACTATGGTGGCATTTTTGTTCAGGACGACTCAAACTTATTCTTCTTTTAAAACAGGAATACAACGGTCCAAATAAGATGAACAGGTCATATGGATGGATGGACATTGTGTAACCCTTCATAAGCAGAGTGTTACGTGACTTAAAAACTGAGTCAGACGTTCATGGGGCAGAACTTTATAGACAAGTACATATCTCATCATTCGGTGAGCAAGACTCTGGGCTGTTTTAAAAAAGAGAGTTGGTTTCCTTACTAACACCAAGCTGCAAGGCAGTAACACTGGAGACACCAGCCGTGTCTCCATTTCTTTACCTCCAATGAGCTCTTCATGGATGGAACCACTAAGTTCAATATGGAACAAGGGGACAGTGTTCTCTGTTATGTTCCTGCTGTGCAATGTCCCGCTTATGTCAGCTACCTTGGATCACCCTCCAAATCTGATGGGACCATATGGTTTGTAAGGTGATGACAATAGAAGTTATTCTGGAACTGAATGTTATGTTCAATATATAATATAACCATCAACTGGGGTCCAATAACCTTCGTAGTTAGAGTCGGAAACTATGTGTTACTGGCACTGTGTGCTTGCAAAAAGAGTCCAAACCCAAAATGTATTTTTAGGCAGCATTTGAGGAGCCCAGGCACGCCTTAAAAATGAAAGAGAGAATCTATTTTGGCCAAAAGAGGAGGTCGTATAACCCCAACACATGGCTCATTCTGTAAAGAACTTTCAACTGTTCGCTTCAACTGACAGCAAACTGTTCTCGCAGAAAAGAAAGGAAGTGTTCACAACTGAGAACATTGAACAACAACAACAACATATGCAATTATCACCACCCCAACAGATCATTCCTACAGTTACATGAAAACATTCACAATTAGTTTGCAGGAGCAAAAGCTGTTTTGTTTTTGGTTTGTTTTTCAAATGGAGTTCATTATTAGCTGCCAGGTGATAATTCATGTTTACTGCACAAGACTGTGTAATGCTTAAAGATGTTTTGTTTCTCGAGTCTGCACCTAAAGGGGAGAAGTGCTGATCTGGTTTTGTCGAATTACTCTGCTGCTAAAATTGTTTTTTGCAGGTTGTGCAGCTCTATGTGATGCTGGCTGCTGTTAGATTGATTCTCATCCCTACACCCGAAGATGTCATTTCTGAATTTAGCAACTTTGCACATGTGGTGTCATCTTCATAAGCACCCGGGACATATTTAGAGTCTACAGAAGGTACAGAATTACAGGCTTTCATTTCAGTGCTCAGCAGTAGTAAGATAAAGCCAATGGCTGAGGAGCAGAGGCTGAGATATCGTTGCTTACTTCTTGTGGCCAATAACTGCCTACTAAGACTGAAGACTATTATCAGCCCCCTAAACCGAAACACACTTTGACAAGAAAACCAAAGACTGCTGATAATACATCAGCAGCAAACATATTCCAATGCAAACTTAATGAACAAAGGCAAGAATGTACAAAGCTGATTAATTCCACCAAAAGTTACACAGCGCAACTCAGGGGCCTGAGTTCATCCAACTCTGCCAACTCCAATAGTTTTGCGCAAAAGATTTGCATACAGTCAGTATGCACAATCCGGAGCAGCTGCACCACTGGACTCACTGTTGGACCTTGTTCTTCCATTCATCCGGGCGTTGGCGTCCCTTGGAGGCCTGCTGCCTCAGCTTCGTCTTACGTGCATTGCCGCATGGACCCACGGTGGTCACTGGAAACGTCTTAATACTGGCAGGGAATGTTTCTCGAACTTCCAAGATCACCCGGAGGCTGAAAAAAGTGGCCCACTGACAGCCACACCCGATCCTAGAACCGATGACAGCGAAGGCGCTCCAGGCTGCAAGGCTAATGTTAATTAACTTGGCCTTCTGTCGTGATCACTTCCCATCCTCTTCCCAAAAATTGTCTTTTTTTTCCAAATCCAAGGACGTATCTATGTTATCTCATAGATACGTTATCTCATAGGCACAAAATATGGATTAAATAAAGTAAAACATAAAGTAAATAGTAGAGTTTGTGGTCATTAAAGCTTCTGGTTTGCATGTAGAGATGCATTGTGCATCAGAACAGACAAGGAGTTGAGAATAAATGGGTCCCAACTGTCTTTGGAGGCTGGTTTTAAATTCCACTCGGTGATATTGGTCTCGGTCAAATTGTTGTCTGAATTGTTCGATTTTGTGTGCAACTTTATGTTTGTTGAATAATTGTTTCAGTCTTGTGCCTTTGTGTTGTTTGTACAACAACACTGCAGTGTTAGTCTGTGATTTATTGTGTTGCTGTGCTTTGACTCATTATTTTGTGTTTTTCCTTGCAAATGTGTTCTTTTCCGCGGCACCTGAGGGCCATCATAAATAACACACCTAAACCCAAAACATAACAACATGAAGACAGATCCTCAAACCACGCTGTAGCTTTCACAGCGCATGGCACACAACTGCATTTAGGCGTGTTGAGTAATGTTCCTCTAGCTACGACAACATTTTTGTATACCTAAAATACTTAATGCCGTTATTTCTGTGTGGCTTATCACAAATCTCACGATGTAAAATGCCCTTAACATTTGCACTCGCACACTTCTGTCATACACAGCTGTTAACAAGATTTGAGAATAACAAGAGCCTTGAGGTGCTTACGGTGCAGTGTCTTCAATTATCAGGAGAGCTACCTGCCAGGTTGTGTCTAATTCCTTGCAAGGCGAGAGTGTACACTAACAAGTGTGTTTATTCCTGTCACCTGTTTTCCTGCCCAGGGGAAAGTACAAACTCAACAGTAAGTTCAACTGTTCCTTGTTAATGGGCTTCATTTATTTGACATTTGTTTAACTGAGTCTGGATTGTTTCCGCCACTTATCCATTATATAACCCAGCGCGGTTGCATTGTCCCACTTTTTATCATTCTACTCGGCTTCCCTGTTGCCTGGAGGCTCTGGGCTTTGTGAACTTTAAGAACGTATGTCTTTTCTGTCCTTCAAAACATAATCAGTTCCCACGAACCAGAGGCCAGAGCGGGTATGGGAAATGGGGTGCATAGCAAATGGGAATCAAAGTCTGATATCGCACACTTCCCATTTACATTTCACGTGTCATATTTTTGATCTCCACTAAACCCAGTGACATATGTTGATGCCACCTTGTTCATTGATTCTCTGCCAAACTCTTACTGAATGCAACGTCTCTGGTAGAGAGGCGTCTGTCTCCGTTCGTCTTCCTGTTCCTGTGCTTCTTCTATTCCAGGTGTTGCCAATGCAATTCCAGAAACTGCCCCACGACAAATATATATTTAATTTAAGCACTCATTTTAAGCATGATTATATGCGGTGATAATAAAATGAAAGGGGCAACTTTTGTTTGTTTAATGAAACAAATATGTGTCTGTGCCAATGGGAGACTATTGTAAAAGCTTGAATTATAATTTTTTTTAGCTTTTTCTGCTGAAACACTTCAAGTCAAATTCTTAAGTGTCAACATAATTACAAATAAAGCTGATTTTGGTTTTATTATTTACAGCGAGACACTGATGCGGATGCATCTTAAAATCAAGGTCCTGAGGGAAAGTAAGCTGTTTTATTCGTTTTCAAAACACATAACGCTGCACCAATGTAGCAGGAATGTCAATGTTTAGGGTGTGTATTACGGCGAAAGCTGTAATAATGCAGTCCAGTTCATTGGAAAAGTTCCCTCAGGTTTACATGAATTTCATTATCAATGTAAAATATTGCTTTTACGAATATTACGAATTGATTTCGTAATGTAATATTTAGTGCATGCAGTCGTTCAGTGACCACCTTCACCATCTTAACATCATGAAAAAGCTTTTAATTGGCTTTTGCAGGGAGCGGGTTGAACAAGTAAGATGTCGGTTTAGCAGCCTGTACTAACGGCAAACGTGTTTAGTGAGCCTGTTCCTTTCTCAGAGAAACTGCTGGCATTCTTGTGCATTCTTAGAGAGACTAGAGACTTCATTATGGTAACTTGATAATTTCATGTCTGATTAGGTCAATTATTTGCATTTGAAGAAGATTAAGAAGTTCAACGTGTCATTAAAGAATGTTAGGGAATAATTTGCAGTAAACGCGTACAAGCACAGGAGGTGGTCACAGGGAAGGTTTTGAAAAAGCTATCATGTCAAGAAGAAAGTAATGATTATCTTTATTAGCATTGATGAGTTTGGAGGGTTTGAAGGGGGGGGGCTTACTGCAGCTCTCACTCGATAGTGAAGCAATTATCATGAGTTCATTTTTTGACACTACAATATTACTCTGGGATTTAGGGAGATATTACATAAATTCCACCACCTGAAAAGTGCCCTCTTGGATGTTCCTACGACAGGTAAAACATAATAACGTGCCCTCTACATTGGCCCAATGTGTAATATAGAATGACCATGTGCCCTAGTGTCCTTCCAGTGTAGAAGGTGTGATACAGTGCTCTCTCGAGTAACCTTCCAGTCGAGAAAACGTGATAAAGTAACCCATAGGGTGCGCTTTCAGTCGAAAAAACGTGATGAAGTGACCCAGAGGCTGCTTATCCAGGAGAGAAAACGTGATGCAGTGTCCTGTGGTTCCCAACATTTTTTTCCTTGAAGCTCCCCCCCTACTTGTTTCTATTAAAAGCTGAGGCTAAGACAGCCTGCGTCCACCACTGCCATGTGTGTTGGTGCTGTAGCTGGAGGTCATCTAACAGAATCTGCTGAAATCCTTTATCAGTATCTTCATCGCCATCTTTGTGTTTTCAATGCTCTGTGCGAGCCCTGTGCCTCCCATGCAACCTTTTTCTCATGATGGGACATTTGACCTTTGATTGACAAAATATCAGATTTTATGGAATTGAAATGATTGCAGAATTGGTCTTTTTTTTGTTTGGGTGTCTCCTCTTATTACAATCAACATGTCAAGGTGGTCGTTCACTGCTCTGTCTTAACATTTATTTCATTTTGGGCTGGTAACAGAACGTCTGTCTCTCCTTGTGAGACTTTTTAATCCTCTTAATTTTTAAGCTCAATTAATCTGAGCTGAAATTTGTCGAAGTCCATCTCTGAGACAAACATATGATTGAGATCTTTCCACCTCTGTCTGCTGCAACATGCATCACACAGTAAGGTACGGCAAACAATCGGGACTTTGTGAGATGTGACGTAACACAAACGACAATTTGAATTACTTATTCTATCACCACAGTTAGTGCTTGGGTGTAATGCTTTTGTCAATGGGGATTCATTTCATTTTAGGTGTTATTTAAAGTGCAAAAATATGTGGAATCACAAACCATCCCAAAAAAACTGGAACCCAAAATCATTATCATTCCAAAATAAAACAAAGAGCTACTGTGTAAAATGCAAAACTAGTGATATGCATCCATAACAACAGATTGCGTGTCTGTATTGCCTGTGCTTTCTTTGTGTTTCTCATTCATGTATTTTCTTTGGTCTTTCTTTGAGTTTCTGAGCTTGATCTTGAAGGAAATCGTACAAATGTTTAAGAGGGGGTTCTGTTTGTTCTTTTAGGAACTTTGGAAAGTGACCCCAGAACTCTGAAGCTAACAATGGGTGAACTCATTTATGAAACGTCACTGCTGACAACGGACAATCCACCAAACTCTCCCATCAGATACCATCAGTTAAGGTGCCACTGTACTCCAACAGGAGAGTTATAGATTTACGAAGCGTTTTGTGTCCCACTTTAGAGGATTACAACAGCTATTCAGCTGTTTAATTATCTTAGTTGGAGTTGAAGAGAAAACTGATATATGGCAGTCAAGTACATTTCAGTGAAGTAGCTATTTGAATGGCTGCTTCACTTCTATTGCATTTAAATCAAATTATCTTAAAAGCTTTCCCTCACTTTCTTTTTGTGAAACCTTTCCTTTTCGTTCAAATTACAGCCTGGGATGACAGAAGCATTTTGTTTGAAAGGAAGGAGCTCTGGGGAACCAACCAATCATGTATGTCTATCAAATAAAACGTTTTCCCCTTTAAGAATATTATGTTCACCTCTCCTTTGCTCTAAAATGAAATGTCTTTTAAAGTCTGACACTTCTTTCAGTGCAGATGTACCACAAAAAGCTCATCAATGTGTGGTCGGCAAATAATGTAATGTGTTGAAGTAAAAATACTACTGTTATTGTAACAACTTTTTTTATTGTATCATTTTGCTTTAATATATTAGTGCAATCACTTGACAAGTGATAACCACACATACAAGTGCTTTTTGAGTATTTTATGTGTAACTTTTTTCGTACTTGAACTGCTTTTGCTAAAACAAGGCAGAGGAGTGTCCAGGTGGCACAACACAGCAGATATCTGCAGGTTAAATTCCTGGTTTATTTGGCAATTCAACCAACACAACTGGCAGAGTTTAGCAGGAAGCCAATAAGGGATGACAGGGAGGTCCAAGATTTCTCATTTGGAGCGAGCGCCATGTGAGGGTTAAGACAAACTCATATTCAAGAAAATTTGATTTAGTTGTGGGCATATGGAATACAGTATCGGGAATATGACTCAGCAGCGTATCATCATAGGCCACACGGAGCTAGCAGCGTTAGCATGCTATTCATGCTAATATGCAAGATAGTTTATTGTTCTGAACCGCTTTTTAATTCCAATTTGAAATGATTTCCTTTTTGGCAAAAAGAGGATGAGGAATATCCAAATGACACACGACACATTCATTGCACGGTATCGTTAGATGTTGAAAAGGGTGCATATGATATAGAATCTTTCTTTAATCTAATCTCTGTTTTACGATTATTTTTATTTGTTAACTGTTCAGTTTATGTGGAATAAGTGTTACAATCTACTTTTTTTTTTTAAAGTAATACGGTACAAAACAATAAACTGTAGCTAATACTGGTACACATTAAAACAAATGAGGCAGATACAAATGTTCCACTTTCCTGTTCATCACTAACGATAATGTTACGTCTATAAATAATTATTGGTGTAATTGTACCAATCATTATGAATAAATAGATTACCCTGTGTCTCGTTGGTCCTCGGAGTATGATTAAAAGAGCTACAATGTTTTTAATAATTCATAAAACACTTGTAAGCATTTTGATTGTTGCTTTTACACTCTATGTCAAGCATATTTTCTGTATACTTGCCAACACAATCCGATTGTAACAACAGTTCAGTACATAGCATTTGGTATACCTTACAAGCAAAATGCCAATAATAGTTTCTAGAATGGGAAATGGTACAAACAAGCCTAGCTCTTCTTATTAAATATAGCCTTTTAATGAGAAATAGATTATTATATGAAACATTCATTTGAAATAAGCTGATATAATGGTGTCAACAGAACAGCAAAAAAGTACATAGGCAAGGTATTAGGTGTAAAAATCTTCAGACATATCCATGGATACATGTAAGCAACACTGTGGTAGCATAATGCCATACGAGTAAATGTGCTTGTTTTATGGACCTTGCGGTGGCTCAAAACTAAATCGTAATGTACAGAATGTTTCGACAATATAAAAACAGTCATACATTGTCATGAATCTAATTAGATACATTAGACATGAGTGCCCTGTACTTTGTGCTGATGTACTCAAATGGAGGGCTTTTTTTTTTAAAGTAGTCTTTGTATTCCCTTTCAATACTGTTATATTATTATAATAATGTTACTGTAGCAGAGGTTGTTACTGTAACAGAGTTCATATTTACAGATACATTGTACAACAGGGGACAACAAATGTCAACCAAAACTTCAAGTCATCCTTTGACCCTCTGTCTGGTGTTTGATTTCCCCACATGCACAAACCTCCTGAAAGGGGTAGATCTCAGGAGGAGATGAAAAGTGTTGATTAGATCAGCATTTATGGTCCTAAATTCTGAAGCTAATTCAGTGTCACTCGTCTGTGTAACATCTGAAAGTTTTCTCCAGCTCTAAACGTGTTAAAGGGATAGATAACAGGCACTTAATAATACTAATAATCATATAAATAATAAGAATAAGAATGCAACAATTCATTTGGATAGTCCAATGTTAATGCTGAACAATCAAGTCCCCAATTTACTGCACATCTATTGACTGCAGGCTTG
This sequence comes from Melanostigma gelatinosum, assembly GCF_949748355.1. Classification (NCBI taxonomy): domain Eukaryota; kingdom Metazoa; phylum Chordata; class Actinopteri; order Perciformes; family Zoarcidae; genus Melanostigma; species Melanostigma gelatinosum. Next base: position 6,872,310 of record NC_136651.1, read on the forward strand.
TGGCCATCTCAGGCATCTTGAAAGAATCCATTAGGAGATACTGTTAGCATGCAAATGTTAGAATGGCAACGCTATGGATCCTAACATATTTGCAAAAGTGTACAGTCTACCATTAATTAGCATAAGCATGCTGAAAATAAGCTCAAAATTCATAACTTGGCCTGATAAACAACAATACCAAGGAGCTTTGAGACAGCTTGCAGTTACCATCTACACCCAAGCAGACTGGTCACGACACAATACATTTGAAAGGTATCCACTGGTTCTCTCTTCCCTTGCTGCTGCTGTCCTAGAGGCAGTGCTGCCGTCCTGTGCAAATTCGAAACAATAGCGTTGCAGCGGTAACTGCTCACTCACTAAATGCACCTTTACGGATGTTGAGGTATTGACCTGACAAAAGAAATAGACTGGTGAAAGTATCGTAGTGTCAGATTGATTTGAAAACAGAGCTGAGCCTGACAACCTGAGCCTCAGTCATCCTGCACCAGCTATACGCTAACCCGTACATTGAGAATTGGTAAACTATTTTCCAGACTACAGAATCACCTGAAATTGATTCGATTTGTAGTGAAACATTGTTACATATCTGACGAAATTGTTATTTATAAAGCACCTCTCAAGAGTTAAATGTGCTTCACGAAAAGTAAAAGATAAGGATAATCACCGCCACACAAAGCCAGAGATTATTCTGTTACATCACGGCAAGAATGCACATCAAAGCTGAGACCGTGGATGCAGTAAAGTCTGCAGCTGACAAAGATATACGTCCGTAACAATCGGAAACAGGTTTTATTCCAGGGCTGCTGCAATTTCTTGCTTAATCAACGCCCCCAAATTTGACCACTGTTTTCAAGTTGGATTGGCGGAATTGCAACCTGGTTGATGTTTATGTCACAACTCACCACGGTTGTTCCTGTATTACGTGCCTCTGCTTTCAGCTGACCCCACAAGACGAGTGACATCACAATGTAAAAGAACAACAATTATTTACAAGAACACAAAATTAAACAAAAAGTACCAAGGGAACCAAACTACAGCTACATTAAGAGACCAACAGACATTAAAACCAATCGAACAATCTGAAGAATAGAACATTTGTTAGATGTTAGTCTAAATTCTTGCAACTAGGGCTGGCAGCTTTTACACTGGGACGAAGGATTTTCCAGAGTTTGGGAGCCACGGCAGCAAAAATGAAATCTCCTCTTTTTTGTTTTTAAGTTCAACCCCACCAATGGCTAGAACAGCAGGGTTGTATGACATGACTATGTCCTTGCCTTTGTTGTCGTTAACAAACATGCAGGTAATGGAGTGGACCTACGAAAACGAAACAGCAATAGCGATGTCTCAGCATCAGATTACCCAAATAAAGTGTGACCGACAATACATAGGTAGTGTTTCATATTTCAGTTAGATGATTTAGAGTGTTAAACACAGTTGCAGCTCTGTTGATGTTTCCAGCAACATGCAAAAACAAGGTTAAATTCCATATCTTGAGAGAAAAATGGAAATCTTTACATGTGGTCATAAAAAGCTTACAGATTAAACACTGCCAAAAAGGTATTTTAAGCTTTAATATAACCATTTCTTTTTTTTTTTCCTGTGGCACAACAGAGAAATTCAGTGGCTTTACAACACGATTATTATCCAACATAATACGCCTTCCCTTGTCATCTCCCTTTTTGCTGTGCTCTTATCTAAAAACTGAGAGAATAAAGTAAAACCATAAAAAATGGAACATTTTGAATTTTTTTTTTTTCACGTACGTACTTTTTGTGAAACGGGGATGAACTTTATGTCTTACTGTATGTCTACCTCAGGGAAGTGTATGGCTTTAAGTTGTCTTGCAAATGCGTCTGAATGATGAATGTTTACATTTTGCTCTCGGTGCTGAAAAGCTCCACAAATCAGCAGTCACAACATGTACATTTTGCAAAGCTGTACAAAATAGCATTGATTGTTCAATCTTCAGACCACAATATTGCACTCACGCACCAGGAGGTACTGCCTTGTGAAAAACACAGCTTGAATTTCAAACACGGGAAGAAGCGCTCCAAATGCAAGATTTTGCTTCGACTGGAGTCAATCTCAAATGACACATTCAATTAACGAACAGCAATAAGAATCAAGCCAAAAAAAATGTACACGCACATTTGCCCACGCACACGTACATTCACCCACATATATGTGTATATATATAAACAGCTGGCGTTTGTTATTTGACATGACGATCCGTTACTGCCGCGCTGTGTGCCTTATGTGTCAGAACGATGACAGAGTGCCTCATAGCTCACGAAGAGCCATGCAGATTTGCTGTGGGTTTGAAATGTAATAAAGAGTCTATAAGTAATGTGTTGACTACTTACTCACTAGGGCTATTTACTCCTTACAATGTAGAAACATTTTTTTAAATATTAAACGGTCCATTATGTCTGAAATATTTTGCACATTAGCTGAAATAAAAGGATATCTGGTCTGCCCTTGTGTTATATTATTATTACTTTAAAAATGTTTTTCTCAGTAAACAATGGCAGTTTCAGATATAACCTTTGATCCCTCCGAGTAAAATCAAGGCCTCTTTTTCACCAGTACATAGATTTTATATTTCATTTTTTTCTCTCTCTTTTAAGTTATTTTAGGTTATGACAGACATGCTGGGACAAATATGATACAGTCTTTAGAGTAGTTCCATTGATCTTCGTTATCTTATCTGAAATGCTTTTCATCAATGCCTTTTTCCTTCATCTCTTTAAGAATTATGCTTACAAAGTTAATATTACATCAAAAGGCAGAAAAGGTCCAAAAATGAAAAAGAGAAAGAAAAAATCGGATTCATTTCCCCTCATAGTTCATTTATTGGGTGTTTCAGTTTGCCGTCCTTGTGTTGGTGTTGTTATGTTCAACAGAGTTTAGCAGTCAGGTGATCTGATTGTTTTAGAATCTCTGTGCTGTACATGTCCAAGGCATGATTTACTCGAATAATCTCACTGCTGCTGAGCTTGAGCCTATGCTTTAGCATACAAGAGAAGAGGTCCATCTGGGGTTTGCCAGGTGCAGACGGAGGTGCAAGGCGGTTAATTCGATCCCGAATGTCCAGCAACAGGAGCATAACAGATGAGGATGAGTAGAACTGAGTTCCTTGTGTGTACGACTGGTTAACCTGCTGTACGGCACTACGGAGCAGGTCGGCATTAAAGCGCAGGCTGTAGCCAAACACTTGAATATCAGATATTTTGATGTAGATCTGGCGCTTGTTAGGGTCTCCGAGATCCACTGGACCCTGTCCCGTGTCATTGCGTAGGCCACTTGGGATCTTAGCACGGCTACGCAGGTAGATGTGCACCGTCTCAAAGAAGGTCTTCCACCGGTTGCCCAGCAGGAGAGTCCAGTTGAAGCACTGGGAGTTCTGCAGTCGTACCTTTTCCCAGCGTGGGTAACCATGTTCTCCAAAGGGCATGCTCCAGCCTTCTGAGTGACTACCGCTGAATGAGTTGACAAAAACAAAGAACATGGGGTCAATGCTGCTATTTCGCATCTGGCAGATCTTCATCGATAGACCGATTATCATGTGGAGGTAGTCCATCCGGTTTTTGTTACTCTTGAGCGTCACGGACATGCGCTTACGCCATCGCGGGTCAAAGAAGGTCTCTAGTCGGATGTCATTACTGATGAAAGTAGTGTGAATGTACAGTCGCGAATCCATTTTCTGCAACAGGTATTTGAGTTCCAGGTCCTGAAAGTCCAGATCAGTTTCAAAGCTGATGAACTGCTCACTACGTTCTGAGTCCACATTCTGGGGCTCGCAGCGACCACGGTACAACTTATAGCCCTTGTTGCAGGAGCCACACTGGGAGATGTTTGCCAGGCTGCACATGGCACAGCTGTTGTTGCCGCCTATGACACACGGGACGGGTCGCTGGCACAGCGTGACGCCTGTGTGGCACACGCATGTCCTTTGGCTCTCCAGGAAGGTCCCCCAGAAGCCGTTCTCATTGCAGTAGAGGAAGGACTGAACCCTGTTGAGCCACTGCATCACAGATCTACAGAGAAAGGAGAAAGAAAATCAAGAAAGAAGAACAGTGGTCAGATGGAAAGTCCAAAGGCTTATCATATCAGCACTATTTGTTATCCCACTTACTACAAAATATCTATGCAATACATAACTGCTGACAAAAGTACCAGAAGACCTTTCATTTATCTCGATACATCCTTACAAAAAAATGTCAAAGATTTGAAACTTGATTTAACATTTATTACCGTGAACATGTTTGGTTTTAATTGTGTTTCATTATATTTGAATTGGGTGGTAATGCACTTGAAAGATCTAAGAATAAAACTCATCATTAAGTTAACTGGGGTGCATTACTGTATCTAGAGTAAGCTTGTACCTTGTAGTCAGTTGACTTAGCTTACTAAAATGAATGGACACCAATAGCTCGAAGATATGAAACGCATAAAACAATCAAACAGTCAATGAAATGCATTGTTAAAGGGTTGGCAGCATTGTACACATGGAAATCATTTAGTCAGGATGGTCTGGGAATTGGATAATTTCTTCCCTTCAAAGGGGAGGAGTTGCGTTATTCCCCTCAGGTGGAAGGCATTACTTGCTATTCTAATCGTGGCTCTTCTTTTCCCCTCAGGCATCTTTCCCTGTCATCTTGACCGTACACTGGAACTTATTTTCTGAGTGTAGGAGGTGAATTCTGAATCCTGATTTTTCAGAGGAGGGCTGATCAAGGTTAGCGTGACATGTTAATGAAGCTAAGGCTTAACTATGATGGACGACGATGCATTCTCACCAGGCCATAAAGCCCCCAAGCAATACCCAAAAATGAGCCTGGAACAAATCATCTATAGAGGACAATGGAAGCACAATGCTTGATTCCACTAACTTTGACTTCAAATTGAAGATGTGATAAAGTGAAGGGATGCTATAAATTATCCCCTGCATTTTAGGAAATGTAAACATCTTGAAAAGTATACTCAATAGCAATGTGTCCTTTATTCTCCCACACAAAAATGTTTTAACATTCAGTGGTCATTGAATGGCTGGAATTCAATTCAGTGCAATTCTGTAAATGGTTGGGCTTTTTGATTTTGATCACTGCTTGTAATAAAACGGATATTTCAATATTGTCTTCCAGCTTGTTTGTTTGATTGCAAACTTGGAATGTGCCTTGTTGTGTGGAGCAGCTATTTCTTCATCCTGTTGTGTGCACTAGTTGGCTGATTTCTGCTTTTGCCTTTTACCCTAGAAATAAGACATCTTAATCTCCTGGTTGGCCTGGAGTGTCTTCAGAGAGATGAGTGTATCATGTTCGTTCCCTCTAGCTTGTTTTTCCAGTCCGTCGCAGTATGAATACTAAAGAGTCAGCAAGCAGAGATGTGCAAGTATACTGGTTTGACAATGTTGAAGGGAAACATTCTGATGGTAAATCAACAATTCATATTACTGTCAACACTGCGATTATCGCTAATTTTCAGAGTGGACCGTAAACACACCACGGCGTTCCTGTCTTTGTTCGATGTTATATTTTTATTAGCTCTGAAGGCTAATACCTTTGCTCCTCATCTGTCTAACTCTGAGCTGAAGCTACTTTGGCCATAACTTGCTATGTTTACATTAGCTCGTCAACCTATTGAAGCACAGCAAGTGTATGTGTTCATGCAACCGGTCCAATAACGCAGCTTGGTCAGTGCAACTCAGCGTCTGACACCGACGCCTCATTTAGCGTTTGTATGCATCTACAGCGTTGCAGGCAGAGCTACTGACATTCTAAAAAGTGCAAGAATGTGTTGGTGCATGCATTTTGGCATTCAAAAAAGAAACGTACTGTTTCAAATTTGTGCTCGTTCTGTTGTTCCTCACAGGTGAGCGTCACCTTTGCCCAATGTAATTATTCATTCACAACTATTTACACCCAAAAGAAAAAAAGAATGTGCCTGAAAACATGACTGGTTCATACACTGCAAATAAAGCATTATACTCATCATACAATCGTGGTGGGAATTATTGTTTTCTATATTTTAGCTCTGATAGTTAGATGATTATCATGATGCTGCGATTTACAGTGATTATTTGGCCTCAATAATCACAATATGTAAATATGACACCAGCACAACCCTCTTACTGACTAACACATCTTAACCACGTGTTCATTGTAAAGAAGACCTTTGAGTGGCAAAGGTTTGAAAGCAAATGCAATCGAATATATTTGCAACAACTGTTGAAATATTGTGCATCATGCAGCTAGTTTTATTTTCGCCTTATTTGTTTCAAAAGCAGCAGCTTGGTTAGATTTGCCAGAGAAAGTGAAATGAAAACACATTGGTTGTTTGTTTTCATGAATTCAAGTCTTAAACAGCCTTGGTATTGTATAAGTCAAACGGCATATGTTATGTGTTGGAGTAAGGAAAAGAAAAGAGAGGAAGAGAACATCAGAGCAGGATAATGGAAACAGAAAAATTCCCACAGATGAGGAAAGCAGAATAAATAAAAAATTGTATGAACAACAGTGTGAGTTTCAATATTTTCGCACCACATTTTGCATACCTTCTGATCTAAAGAGAGCTGTGTTATGATATAGGTTGAGTTCTATTACGATATAGTACCATGCATTATGAAGTGTGATTGTGGCTGTAGCCATGACTGTGCTTGTTATGATTATGACACAGTCTATAATGGATGTCGCACTAATTCAGGGGTGTGCAGTGAATTGAAATGGTTGTGCTGGCTGAGCTTTGAAGCTACTGGATTCCTGAACTCCTGTGGTGGGCAACACATCTGTCTATCTCTGATATAAGCACCACGGGTTCCAATGCCATGTGGCTTAACTATGCTTTCTTGGTGAATGTTAATAGGGGCAGTAAAGAGTAGTCATATAACATAGCACCATGCATAGTAACAACCACACATGCAGCCGCAGTCTGGGCAACCACAACATCCTCAGCTTTTAGTAGCTCTGGATGAGAAAGAGCCTCGAATATTTGACAGGATATATGTTGCATCAAACTAAATGCACAATTTGATTTCAACATGTTTCAGAAAATCTTAAAAACCGGTGCCATGTCAAAATGAATAGAAATTAGGGCAAAGTAACTCATCACATGGAGGGCACGTTCATATTTGTAAATATGCTTGACTTGACATGAATAATTAAAACTAATGCAAAGCCTGGATGCAAATGAGTTGGCTGGGAGTGAAGCTACTTCATATCTGTCACAATCAATCATTTATACCAAAGACAAACTGCTATGTTCATTCTCCTTGAAGCAGGCTGCTATATTCATTACAGGAAATGCAATAGCAAATCCAATATACAGAAGCACAGCTATAGGTTTGTGTGTGTGTGTGTGTGTGTGTGTGTGTGTTCACAACAGGGATTTACGATGCTTTCTAATGAATGGATGCCTTGCGGTGAGGTAAACCTGGAGAAATGATAAGTTGGTGATATGCAATTGTAATTATGGCCAGGTCTTTCATTAGCTGATGTAAAAACGTGTTTATTTACTGACATTTTGCATTGTGAAATGGTGAAGGTGCGGCGTGATTTAAATCTTAAAATCTTTTTTGGATAAGTTTAAGTTGATAACAAAATGTAGCATTATAATAACTGCAATTAATAATAAGTAACTTGCCCTTATTTTGCCATCCATAATTGAATCAAACTAAAAGCTCGGTAGGACTGGCACATTACGAATGCTTTGAGGCCGCATGTAAGAATTATGAAATAAACTGAAACGAGGAGCTGGTTCATTAAGAATGCAGCACTCTACTGTGTTGTGGTGTCAGTCAATACATTATGGGATATAATGCACACCTCTATTGTTAACTTGGCTTTGAATATACATTCACTCACATTCACATTTATGATATACTGGTACATTCTTTATCGAGCAGCTGTAGTACGAAGGCCACCTTCCATTATACAAAAAAATAGTGTGTGTGTGTGTGTGTGTGTGTGTGTGTGTGTGTGTGTGTGTGTGTGTGTGTGTGTGTGTGTGTGTGTGAGTGCAGCTGTGTGTCTCTCAGAGCAAATTAAAGAGCAGGCAGGAAAGCGGACAAATGAGAATAATATTGACAAATATTTAAAACGTTTCAATTTAGAACGTCAGCGAATGGGTCTTTTTAAAGACCACTGATCAAACTATTTCACAATAATAGGAGGCGATAGCGTTCAGTGGCCAATAAAGCGGAGCACCCTCGTGACCCGATCGAAACAGAGCAATAAACTTCAGCAAAGCCAACAGAAAATAAAATGAACGGCAAGACATTTACGATAAAAAATATTAAAATTTCAGCACCTCTAATTGGATAGTGCTTTGAAATGCGCTCTGAAGCTCATTGAGCGAAATTACATGAAGGGCAAGAGACATTCCCTTTTGTATTTCATTTCATTTCATTTCGCTTTCATTTTTTTTAAATCAACCAGTCAGTTACTTGTTCATAGGTTTCAGACGATCCAAAGCAAAATCAACCAAAGCTGACATCCCGAATCAGTCGGGGTAATCTGTATTCCAAGTGATCACTAGAGGAAATTCTCCCAGCAGAGGAAACTGGCTGGCGTTTAAACCACAGGAGACGTCAATGAACATGATTCTTACAGTGCCTGTCCAAGTATGCACAGAGTAGCAGGTGGTTGACGCTATCATCCTCCCCATTGTGGGCCTTATGTATGATTTGGGAATCTAAATGGCCCCTCACAACGGATCTGGCCTGTTGTCATTTAGAGCCCTGGTGTGCCCATTCTTGGCCACTGGGGCCAGGCAGGATGTTTTCCACATCATCATCAGCTCCCTCTGCAGCTTTACTGACAGGTTGAGGATGTGCTGGAAGGCCTCCCCGAGGTGGCTGGCACACACCTTGAAAACACTTGGGATGATGGTTTATGGGCCTTCAGCTTTACATCAATTACCTCATCCCCTGATCAACTGTTATAAGCTGCCCAGAGGAGAGGTGAAGGTTTCCTGGTGATGGGGGAACTTTTTCTTCAATTGGGGACAAGAGAAGATAGATTGATGGCACTATACTGACTATACACATGCATGGGGCAAACTAAGAAATGGCCTTTTAACATAGTTATTCTTACAATACAGTTAAATATTAGTAAAACAATGAATAATTTCCATTAGATGTTAACAGCAGATAAAATAAGAAGTTGACGGGTGGAAATAAAACGAAATGATTTTCTGTCCAACCGTTAACACTACAATGAAAACATAACATAGTTTAGAACCCCTGGGTGAGCTTTCGATCATTTGCATATATGCTCTTGCATATATGCAAAGCATGCACACGCACGCACACACACACACTCACACACACACACACACACACACACAGACACAAACAGATGTAATGAAAACAAATAAGTCTTCCATCTGATGCAAACCTGTCTCACACAAGCAAGCAAATAAAACACGCTGCTCTTTTTTCCAGCGCCATCAGGCACCCTTGATGCATACGCCATGGAAGAGGAGGTGGCTCTTTGATAACACTTCAGAACAAACCTTTGCCAACTCACACACACACACACACACACACTCACACACACACACACACACACGGAGGTGTGTGCCTTTTCTGTCAGTGACAGTTGACAACCGCTCATTTTCAGACCACTTAAATGAATATTTCACGATTTCTGTTTCCATTTGTATCGCGACATCCTCCTACACGGAACGCTTTTCAGGATGTTTCATGTGGCACCTGTGAACTTTGCATATTTTCCATAGTGTTTTCTAATATTTGCTACAGCGGAAGGGGGAAATTCCTAGCGTCTCAGGCAGTGCTAACACCATAGCACATCTGCAGCAAGGCTCTGAAGCTGCAACTGCAGTAGGCGGTGACAGATGTGTGCAATGACCTATCAAGAAACCTCCCACAGCTACATTTTCGTTTCAGACTGCAATGTGAAATGCAAGCGTGAGCAAGAGTGCTTTGGGCATGTGCAAGCCTCAGCACTAAGTTGGTTTGATGGACAGAAACAACGGAGCCATAAGTTGAAATGTAAAATGGATGACATCCTTACTGTGCATGCTTCAAGAAGCAACAATCAAAATAAAACCTCGTCATCATCTCAGAGGAGACATTTCCCTGAAAGAGGTCATTACACTGCCACATCCTCTTGCTTTTCTTGGAAAAGCAGATATCTAAAAAATATCAGCGCCAAAAAACGGCACCTTTACTGCATGTTGCTTAGTAAATCCACACCTCATTCCCACTATGATGTGGAGGTCGTGTATCTACCCACCTCTCCCTAGGCATCTGGTGGTTGGGGTTGTGGTGACAACGGATGCTGAGGCCAAAGAGCTTGCGGGCGGTGCGCTGGATCTTGAGCCGCTGGATCTCCAGGGAACTCTGCAGGAGCCTGTAGCGGGCCTGAAGGTCCCAGTCGCTGCCCCACAGGAGATGCACACTGCTGATGGGCAGGAAGTGAGTGGAGGGTAGCCTCTTCAGGAAGGACTTGAACTCATCTGGATGACAGAGAGGGATGGAGAGAGAGAGAGAGCAGATTGCAAAGCAGAGAGATAAGGAGTGGAGAGAGAGAATATGAAAAAAGAGGAATTAAAGTGTGTCGTACATTTTATGACCTGAATGCTTCGAATTTGCTGAGTTAGATATTCTAAAATAGTTTAAATAATCAGATTATTTGAATTAAAGGAGAGCACTTTACATTCATCCTCAAACTTTTAAGCAAATAAGGTACACAGGAAAGCAGCAGGTAAACTACTCTGACTAAGACTTTGTTGGAATAGTGAAATAAGAAAAAGATTTATTCACAATCTCATCAGTGAACCAACCGGTGTGTTTTCATACAAATGATAAGAATGCTAACAATATTGCCGAATGGGTTTGTTTTACAAAACACTTATTGGTTCAACCCTAATCCAGCAAGCATCCTGAGTAGAATTACAAACAAAGCAACAACAAACCGACTGCTTGGAGGATTCACACTGGAGAGTGACAAAACTCCGTCAGAATAAACTTTTATTGGAGATAAAACTGAGCTGAATTTCAGGAGCAGGACAACACCTCAGCCACTCGCCCACTTCCGGCCACACTCCTATAAATACCTACCCACTCTAAGCCTCGGCACACTCGCGTTTTCTGCACCCCACCCTCCCGCCCTCTTGTTAATGGCTATCTCCCCCCCATAGTCATCATGCTCCTATCCCATGGAGATCGGGGGTTCTGCAAGGCCCGGGAGCCGCAGTGGATCCTCAGCTAAGCCTCTCCCAAACCGCATCAGGCCAAATCTCCATCAACCATTCCTCACACTCCAAACAACCGACGAAGGCTCGCTCCGGCCGAGGTGGGGGCCTAAGCTGGTGAATTAACTGATGAGGGAGGGAACAAAGGAGTACTTTTTTTTTGTACTGTAGCTTCCGTGTATGCTATTACTCTGCTGACTTCTGTTTCGATCTGACGTGCGACTAAATGAACTGTTACGGTAGACTTAAGTAAAATTAAGTAAAAGTTGGTTGTATCATCAGACGAGTGGAACACTTTTTTTTGCATATGGTTGTTGCTTTCATGAGAGTTCAGTTCATAAGGCAAGGACATACAACTATTGTTATTAACAAAACGTTATTCAATATTGACCAATTAACCCAAAACGTTTTTTTGTTCTTTTTTTTTACGTTTGGCAAACTGGAAAGGGGTCAATTAGAATTGTTTGATGATTCACTTGCTATATTTGTTTTGTTTTTTCGGTGCTGCGTACGGCATTTTATAGTTTACTTTTGGACGCGTGCTTACGATCTGACACCCGGTCACGACTAAGTGGACGCCCCGAAACGTCTTGAACACAGTCCGTATATTGTTTTTTAAAGGAAAATCCAATTCATTGTGCCTATTGTGGATGAGGTGGCAGTGCTCAGTGAGCACCCAGAATCCTGACCAATCTGTTTTATATGTGGTTGGATGTATCGGGTTTTACTTTTGGATTGCTTCTGTTTTGAGCATTTACAGAGAATTGAAACCCTCAGTTCAGTAAACACCCTTTTACTTTGTGCTCCCACACTTCCACTGAAGAGCACTGCCCAAACTAATTTGTGACCACCAGTGTTGATTATTGCCCTTATGCTCCCGCTGCTGCTTCTGATAAATATTGCTTTTCTCCTCCCGAGACAACCGTGAGCCCAGCTCTCTCACCCTTCTTTTCAACACTAACTCCAATTTTTAGCAACAAGGGGCATGAGGATGTTACTCAGACTCCAGCAGCAAATACACACGGGCAGGGAATCTTTTATTTGGCGAGCTAATTAAGAAAATATTGAGTCAAACGAGTCAGAGTAGCTTATTATTGTCTCTGAAGATAAATTTAAGCACATCATTATAAATAATAAAGTTAACAATTGACTGCCTAAAATGTTTCCTTAGCGACAGCAACAGTCAAGAAGCTACACACAATCTAATGATATTGCCTTGATCTGCAGCACTGAACAATATTTTTATGGAGAAAAGAAGTAACACGGATCGCAAAGCTTCTCCACACTCAACTCTAAAAGGAAAAGATCCCCATAGTCAACACCTGCGCAGTAAGCCAGCCACCTCCTACAGACCCTTCCAAGATAGTTTAAGAGCATTAGAGTTGAGAGCTCTTTTCGAGACACGGTCGAGAAATGTCAGAACTTCCTCCACTCTCCTCCCAGGCATGTCACAGCCCCCTTCCCCCTTTTTCTTCAAAGACACAAGATCTCTTCTCCACCCCTGTTTTGAACTTGCCATATCCCCCCCCCCCCACCCAGTTTTCAGAGATGTCAGGCACCTACCTCGCCTTTTTCCGAGAAAAGCTGGGTGTCTCCAGCATCCAACATTCAAAATTGTCTGATTTCCTCACCAAAAACAATCATTATCATGTCATCCCTTCATGACAGTGTCGCAGTTGCCAAGTCCTTCTACACCGGCTTCAAAGCCATCAAGGATCTCTTTCTTGATCCAGCTTCCAAAGAGTCCTAGTCCCTCGAATGACTCTTATCTCAAGTCACCCAGCAACTTATCTAGAGATTACAGCTCTCAGAATGTAACCCCACTTTACCTCTTGTGCCTTTACATCTCAATGTGTTGGTTCCAGAATATATAATCACAAATTTCATTTAATCTCTACAATGTCATTTTTATTCAAGAAGAAAGAATGCTGTATTTAAAAATGCAGAACCTCAGAAAAGGCTATGCAACTAAACTAGCATATATTATTTTGGTATTTTTTTTACCATTTTGTCAGGATCCATAAAGAAAGAATGTTCCTAATGGTTACCTACTGTTATGGTTACATGCAGTAAATTATACAATCTGCCTGTTTAGTCCCATTTTTTTAAACCAAAAACAAAGTGATAATATTTGACACGTTACACACCCTGCAAAAGTGTATTGATTCCTTAATGTCTTCTTTTGGTGAGTGTGTAAAATGCATTTGGTTTTTTGGGACAGTAATACATTCATATAAATATTTGTGCCCTCTTTGTGTGTACTTTCCTCCACCTCTTCCCAGACTTACTGCACTCAGTGACCTCCATGACTCACATTAACTTTCCTCTATGGTACATCAATATATTTATCTGTTGCTGGCAGGCTTTATTGGGACACTTTCATATCATATCAATAATAGATAAACATGGTGACTCGCAATGTAACAGCTGGGAACTAGCTGTGCTTTTTTCCCCACTGTGTCCAATATTTTAGCGCCCACTTTTAGGTCTGTCTTTGCATTTAATAAAAACGGAGATATTCGTACGGGAGAGAATATTACTTTCAAAAGTTGTCTTTTTGCTGTAATTTATGCGTCCGTGCGACGTGACTGTGCACCTCGTTGTTGTCCACGGCTAATCTCGCATTCTGCTGCAGCAATATTTTGGGAGGCCAGTTATGTCTGCATGTTCAAGAACCTCTTGTGGTCGCGGTGACTTTCTCAAAAACCTGTTTTATACTCGCTCACTTCTTTTAACTGGCCCCGGGTCGGTAGGGGCCGCAAGCGATCACACAGCCGAGTGCATCACCGAACCCCAGCTGCTACTCTGCGGCAAGTGACACAGTGGGGGGGGGGGGGGGGGGGGGGGAAACCATAGACTGTATGTCTATAGGGAAAACAGCTTGCTCACTTTTATTGTTTTGGACAATGTATCTGGCTATCAGCTAACAGCCAACAGAACTAAACACACAGCTAACTGCATCGCCGCCGCTCAGCTGCTGCTCTCAGAGACAACTATTCTGTGCCTTTTTCATTGGGCATCAACCTCCCGTTCACATGTGTATTAAAGTGAAAATAGACTAAATGCCTAAATCATTTGTAATTGTGTTGCAAAGAAGGCCCATACAAGTGTTTTCTCATCTATTGCCCATATATAAAATGCTTGGTTACAGTTAAGGAAAGATCATTGTGGTGGTAAAGGACATTTTTGTTTACCATTGGTTGGAGACAGGAAGCGAACACCAGTCTTTGGTGTCGGAATGAACAAAGTTGCATTGTCTGCCCATCCATGAACTACAACATTTCTACAGCACTATGAAAGTTCCACACTACTTTCTGCAGTGAACATAAGAAAACATAGTTTTCATTAATCATGTAGATTTGGCAGTGAACAAGGAAGGACTAGGCTGCCAAAGTATGAAATTTGTTTTTAAATTATCTTCGAGCGACAAGAAAATTGAGAGATTATGAGATTACCTTAATTGCCTGAGCTCTGCATGTGTGCCCATCAATATGCTCTTCAGATTCAAGATGGCTACATTTACTCAGGAATTATTCCCTATATCGTAAAGCATACCTATACAGCAGGGGTCTCTAACTGGCGGACCGCGGTCCGGATCCGGACCCAGGACCTAAAATCGATATTTCGGAATCATACATATTAGGCAGCGAGTTTTTACTTTTAAGCGGCGCATCTTATACAGCCGTTACGGTACTTGTTCAGCGGTGCAGGAGACACCGACCAATGCGTTGTAAAGCTCAACCAATCAAATGTGAGTATTCTGACAAGTTTCCTGACTGAGCGAGGTTTACACACACGGGGGAGAGACCAGGAAATAGAAACAAGAGCATGAAAATTGCGCTAATCAGAGAGGTTATCTCACATGACGTTCTCCAAAAAGAGAAACGTATTTCTATGTATTATTTATAATCCATCCAGTTAAATTTCAAAACTGAGAATAATAATTGTTAAAATATAACTATATAATTGATGTGTACTTTCTTTATTTGATTTGACAGTTGTTGACTACACAGAGACATTGTTACTACTACTAGGCTTCTAAATAGCGCGAGTTAGATATTATTGTAATGTTTCGGACCTTTGCCCGAGGAGATTTTCTCAATCTGGACCTTTTGGAATTTTAGTTGAAGACCCCTGCTATACAGCTTTAACTGCTGCATAGGTATGCTTTAAAATAATACAATATTTTCCTAACTGTCATGATAAATGAAAGTTGGTGGAATTGACATCTTACCAGAGCTCTCAAAGTCTTTATAAGAGGATACCCAGGACTCAGACATCCCCAACAGGGTGTTCTCCATGATCTGGATGTCGGTGATGGGACAGTTGCATTGGGGATACTCGTCGGCACACTGACAGATGCACTGGTTGTTACTGCACACATACTCCCCCTCTCCATTGCACATGATGTAGCTCAGGGCCGACTGGACAAACTTCTCCTGCAGGTAATCTGGGAAAATGACCTGAAGACCTGAAACGAGATAAATGAGTGGATTGAGTTCAACAGAATGTGGGACATTTTTTTTAAAAATGACAAAGTACAATTCAAGAAAAAATAAAATAAAATACATTCCAGTCCTTGTTCAATTTTCCTTGTGTTGTAAATCGGTGAAGTGTTTGGGCAAAAATAAATCTGAAATGTGCAGCCTTCATGCTTTTCACATCACAGTAGTGGCCCAAACTAAATAATAACAAGAGCGTGATACAAAATCTTACAAAATTGATTTGAAAAGTGACATGAATCATTTGTTTTCATCGTTTTGTAATCAAATGTATACTTGTGCTCAGAGTAAGAACTGAAATGAAAAAATGAGAGTCAGTAATACTGTCAACCAGTGGTGGGCCGTTCCTTCACTGTTGTCCAGCAGCTGAAATACCACTTTATAACCACATGATGGCGCCACAGTTATCAGTTTCTAAGGCTGTAGCTATGTACGTATTAAATGTACGTACCTATTTACATAACGTTCGGTACGAGACTTGCAATACGTTTGAATTGTACTAGAGTATCTGGAAAATGCAGAAGCTTATATTCAGGAAAATATAATGTTTTCTGCACTCATGGAGGACAGCGGTTCTCAGCTGGTCTGGCTGTGGGACCCACCATCACTCCTTAATGACAAGTCGCGGCCCAAAGAGATCGTCTTATGATTTTACATTGACAACTTGAGCATTGTACGTATTGCTCTGCAGTGTCTTTCCTCGTCTCAGCCCCCTGTGTCATGGTGTGTGGTACATCGCACTCAGTCAGAATGCCCATATTTGATTGGCTGAGCTGCATCACGTGATGTGATTCACTACCCGAATAAGCCTCTGCTGTTAAGTTTCGTTTCACGATAGTCACGTGCTTGCCCACTGACCAATCACAGCACACTCTGCACCTCGCGGCAGAGCTGCATGGACACTGAGCTGCACGTAATGCTGACGTCATTATAGGCCGGCTAGCAGGTGCTGACACGTCAAAGAATACGCCCAACATGTCAAACTAAAGATCTGATTGGTTGAAGAATATGACAATCAACAATATCATCCCCATTCACTTAAACTGCAGATGGATGCACTTCAGAGTCTGCAGGCCTCTGTTCTTACCTAGAGACACAGAGTTGAGATCTGATTGGATAAAAGCTCTACTTAAAACAAGCTGCACTGGAAGCAGAGCAACTGAGGAAGACAGTAGCTGTGCAATGAGAATATAAGATAATGGGAAAAATATTTTTATAAATTATAATACATGTAGTGTATTTCAGAAACATTATTAAATTATAAAATAGATATAACTTTGTCATTCTGTTTAAGGCCAGCAGAGAAGGCCTTGCAGGCCCTGACGGCCCACCACTGCTGTCAACGCATGATACCCATACTGTTCATACGCAGACAAAGTAAACACATTATGTGAGAAAAAAAGTTACCAGAGTGGGAAAAACTGTAGCTAAATGGAAGGCTGCCCTTCCGGGATTGCTTTGTGTCACAAGCGCTCGTGTATTTTTTTAAAGGATGTGCTTCAAAGCTCGACGATGTTCAACTTGAGCTGCCTGTTCTGTGGCTGGTCACTCATGATGTACAACAATGCCTGCTTGCGCTGTGTTGGATTATTTAGCACAGAATTTATTTTACTTCGCAGGCATTTTCTATCACATGCATTACTGTGTTCAGCAAGTGTTTCCATTCGTATTTGTTTCTGGTTTACATATGTGGTTTGCATTCCGTTTATTATATGCTAATGGGAATAGTACAATTCATATTCTGGAGGCCAATTTAGGGCTCAAGCTGAAAGTACCTCTTCACTCTCACCATAGACATGGTATTTATACTTTTTAGAGTCTGACACAATACGTATCTCACCCTGGGCATCTGATAGAACTGAAGCTTGATCAGCAAACAGTAAAGCCTTTCTCTTCAGTCCAGGCCCGGGGAAAATAAACCCCTCGCTCCACGAGCCACTCGAATGGAAAATAACTAAATAGATCTTTTTCCCTCTTCTAGGATACGGCGTTATGGTGAGGCTATATTCTCTTAATAGGTTTTACTTGAGCACAAACAGTGCTTCAGCAGAAAATAGGCAGCCAGGAACCAGAACATAACACGTTGTTGAATGATGAATGATTGCATTATTTTTTCCGCTCACGTATTATTTTCACCTTTGGGTGAAAAAAAGGAATCCATTTATGCAGAATCAACATAATCTATCTGAAATGAAAGGGAGAATAACGCTACAATTTCATACTGTACACATGAATCATTTTGGGGGTATTGTCATAGAGTTGAATGGTATTTTGTATTGTGCATATGGCATGTGGCAATTCACGTTTCCGATTTTCACCCACAACACACGCTAAGCTGACAACTGTGCTTGATTTAGAAGCAAATCAAGATCTTAATATATGCCAAGTTTTGTGTCTGGCATCTAGGACAACTTCCAAGTAGATTGTCATGGGGACACCCTTTGAAAAACATTGCTGGGTAAATGATCCAAACACATACTGTGTTTGTCAACTCTACATGCCAGTTATTGATGCTAATAGTTCAATCCCATTTACCAGGCGTGACACTGACGCTGGGATTGTTTTCACCTCGTGAGTCTGCGTTTGAGTGTTCATATGCCTGTTGGTGGGCAGATTTTGACACCAGGATAGCGTCGGAACGTGCAAGATACATTCATGAAACATTACAGGTGCGTCGTTCAGATTAAAATGAAGGCTGAGTTCGGAAGTAGGAGGATATCAAATGAGGAAGCCCCCCCGCAACCTTAAGCCCCTGGCCTGATTTGGTGTCGTGCTGGTGTGATTTCATGGCCAGATGGTTATTTAGATTTTCATACAATCATGATCTCAGTTCAAATACGGACCAGAAAAAAAACCCCACTTTCAACTTCTTTTTATTTTTAACCTGTTCTTGTGTACCTCTTTTTCAACACCAATAGGTTCCCTTCTCCTCTACAGACCCTCATCAGAACCACCGCCCATCAGTATGAAGAGAACAGAAGGAAGGAGGGATGGAGGGCGTAAAGGGGATGGATCATGTCTGACCACAAAGAGTTGGGTTGCACAGGGCTTTTTTCTCCATCAGGCCTGTCTGCGGCCCCTGGATCCAATATTCATTTAGCGTGATGTATTCCTGGGCTTGAAACTTTAATGTGATTTGTGAGAGAATCCAGATGGCAAGTTCACGGATCAACGCTGCTTACTGACAGTGCTGGTGCCAGCGACCGGGTGCACAATAACACGAGTGCTTTAGCCCTCCCTCTTTACCGCTGCTGTTCGACCGTACCCCATACCCCCATTCCACACACACACACACACACACACACGCGCGCGCGCACACACACACACACACACGCATGCACACACCTACACACGCAGATTGCAGAGGGAATCGTTTGGGATGCTGACATTCAGTGCAGCAGTATCGGTTTTGCAATCTATTGTTTTCCACCTGCTTTTCCTCTCAATGTTTCCATCCCTCTTTCCATGCCGCTTTCTCTCTACCTCGTACTCTGTCTCTGTGCACATCTCCTCCGTCTTACTTCATTACACTCACTTCTCCTCCCGCCACACTCGTGCACATGCCCCTTGACTCGTCCCCACCGTCATCCTTTGGCTCCCATTCACTCCATCAATCACTCTCTTCATTCCCGTTTCTTCACCTCTCCTGCTCTCCTCTACGTTCTCCCACCGAGCACGTATTCAAGAATTGAAAATTTGATGTCTTGTCCTCCCACTCCAGTGCAGAAGTGATGTCATGCAATAAAAGCAAATCAATCAGCATTTGTTAGTGCAGTGGGGAATGAGTAAGAGAATTGGAGCCCTCGGGCCAAAAATGAAATGAGAAACTAATCAGAGAAAAGCATTTATCTTTGTCACTTTCCTGACTTTGCTGTGTTGGTGCAGTAGCATGTGGGCATGTTGAGAATGATTGGGCTATAAAGCTTCAGCTTGTATAGCTCTGATGCAGGTGTTTGTTGGGGAAAACACTGGATTTTGGAGCAAAGAGTTACACTTACCATCATTAAAGAGTTACTGATGAAATGAATAGGTGCGTATTGGAATTCCCGTGCAGCCATTTGATAACCTCCAACTTCATGCTCTGCCAGTGCACATCATTCCCTGCAACCAGCATGCCTGGCTCGCTCTAAATAAATAGCACCTCAAAATGGCAGTTAATCTCACTGCATATATCAGAGGCTGATATATTTCCTTCACGTACGTTGGAGGATATGGGCCTCCAAACATTCCATGAATGCTAAAAAAAACGGAGACTCTCCAACTGCGACTTTGCCTTCTCATTGCTCTATCGGGAGTGCTCTATTTTTACACGGTGATAGATGGGGAGTGTAGGCCACAACCGAGGCTTGTAACTGCCTTGGCAAGCAGTTGCCTGCTTATTGCAATGCCACGCTCCGCCTCATAAGTTTCAGTTTCATTAAAGATTAATTGACCATCGCGTGGCCGCAATTTCGCAAAATAATCATGACTTAATCCACTGGCGCGATAAAGTGCATTACTTGAATGGTGGCATTAAATTACCATCGGAGGTTATCGTTGCAGCCATGATACAAAAGCAAAGACCTCTGAACTGGATGATTGCCCGTTTCTCTTCAGTCCATGGCCTGCCCAGTCCGCCCCACTGATCCCTAGATGCTTAAAACAGAAGGGGCATATAGCCTTAAGATTGTGTAAGACTGTGTTGGCTCATTTCACAAGAGAGCTGTTCTTCCACAACTATACGGTAAAGGTGCAGCTAAAGTAGCTATTATCCACTTTTCATTCCTTTACATAAAGCGCTTTAGGTCTCTGACAGTGTGTGTGTGTGTGTGTGTGTGTGTGTGTGTGTGTGTGTGTGTGTGTGTGTGTGTGTGTGTGTGTGTGTGTGTGTTGGCCCTGACAGGGATAACACGTTCCACTGGAGCTATTCTCAGCTCTCAGAATATGTTTGCATTTTTTTAAGTTCTGAATGAGGCGTACTTAGCATTCAAATGGATAATGTGTTGCTGTGTCTGCACTGAGGACATTATCGTAGATTACCATAAGTGTTCCCAGCACCCTAGAAGGCAGCAGCCTGTGTTTTCGAACAGGACTGTTGACGAGTTTGTTGTACAATCCTACTAAAGTATTTGTGTGCCGGAATAATTGCTCAGGACAATTTAATCAATATTTCCATCTCAAATATGTCCAAAGTGCAGAACAAATTTTTTTTTTTCATTCCTCAGTGCTCTGCCGAGTTGTAATATTTAGGCATGCATATATTTGAAAGGGAAAAACAACAAAGTGTCAAATCCTATTTTCTGGACATATTAACATACAAGCGCTTGCATATGCATGTGTGATACATACCGCTGTATCTTTGTGGAACAGAAAGACTTGCAGAAGACACTGCTTTCCACACAATACCTCGATAGCTCTGAAGAAACTCACTTATTCACATTGTTAACACAAAAAGCAACAAGAATGGAGGTTCAGTAATCACTGTAAAAGCATAAATTACATATTAAAATAGCCTTGGTATTCAGGGCTTGCTGCTCCTGCCTCTTGAAAATAGGAAATTGCTGAAATTGCACGTTAAAGCAATTGCTGGATTGATGAGGGCAGTCTGGAGAGGCAGATGAGCTCTCCGTGGTGCTGAGTTATTGCGAGTTGTGCCGCACACTGGACACAAGTCGAGTCAGAGGATAAGTAAGTTGGTGATGATTCGTTTTTTCTCCTTTTCCTGTGTGCAGGATCACAGTTGGGCAAATGCAATTTTGTATTTTAATTTTGGTAGGAATTATGCCCTCAAAATATTGCAATTTCAATATAATAATGTAAATGCAGATCATATAATTTAGTTTTGAAGCAACTAAATACTATAAATATTAGCTGTGTTTCAAAAAGATGTGTTGTGGTTTCTGTTGGCTGCTTGTGCACTGCAGTTGCACAATTCAAGCCGTTCCGCCATGTGCTACATGTGTCCCCGCACAGCAGTATCAGTAGGGCCTCGGCTGGTGAGATATACTCGTATCACACTTTCAAATCCGCGCACGCACACACAGAAAGGAGAGACGCATGACAAGCTCTGACATTTCCATTTCGGGCTATGAAAGACACAACTGTCCTCAAAGTGTCAAGATGTGCTGTATAAACGTCTCAGTTCAAAAGCCCAGATTCATCACAGAAATGACATCAAGCATCCCTAAATACAGAAATGTTAATCAATTTGTGTTGGGAGGCACATACTTGCCCTACACTTTGCAGAAACTGTTGTACAGTTGTGTGGGTTATCTATTATGTTGTTTGAATATTCAAAATGTTTAAAGTTATTGTACACATCATAGTGTCAACTACCTCTGACAAATCTGAATCCACTATAATGCAAATGTGGTAAATATATTTGTAACTAGAAAACTGCACTCAATAGAGTGCAGAGCTGCAACGTCCACTGCTGTGTTGGGAGGATGAATGAAAACAAACAGTCGTAGTAGTCGCAGTAAAGCATCGTCTAACTGACTCAAACTCAAAAACAAGCATCCACGTAATGTTGTACAAGCAATGGGCACAAAGTCTTCATACATTACACGTTATACAATCGTGCTAAAACACACACACACAAGTAAACTCACCAAGCTGTCTGCCCGCTAAGTGGCGGAGGGCTACAGCTGTGTGTGCACTGCTAGTTCTGTTAGATGTTAGCCGTTAGCCACACAAACCTTTAAAAAAAAAAAAAAAAAAAAGTGACCGCAAAGTAGCCATCGAGAGGTACTCAGCAGTGCTCGTGCTGGTAGTTCCGTTAGCTGTTAGCCAAACTCACTGTCCGAAACAATGTGCAAACTGTTTCTGTGGTTGCAGAGTAGCGGCTGCACTGAGCTGTGTTATCACTAGCGAGGGCCGGTTAAGAGCGGTGCGTGAGGATTAAGCAGGCAGTTGATGGCAGTATAAAAGTGGGAATAAAAAGTGTTTCGAGAAAGCGTGAGTCACCACCGCACACAGGAGAGGTCATTGAGCATGCAGCCACAACTGGGCACCAGGAATATGATGCAGTTAGCGGCAGCAGAATGCGGGATTCGCCGTGGACGCTCATTCGGTCACGGGCAAACGCATCCAAACACAACCAAATGAGACCACATAACCTCTCGCCAGGCTTACACCTAGCGGAGATAATAATGTCTTCATAATATCTGGAAGTACTATTTGTTATAAAATGTTACAATGTGAATATAATCATCTTTTGTCCACACGTTCTTACGAACAACTGAAGTAATATGCATCACAAAGTGTTTTAAAAAAACAGTTCAACACTCCAAGGGTCCTTTTGAACAAAAACTAAGAATAAAGTAAAGAAACCCCGAATCAATTGATGAAACAGAGTCTGTCAGGGAGAGAAAAAAAGAGTGAATGGAAAACCTGAAATGCTGAAATGGCAGCCTGCAGCTGGCAAGAGTGAGTGGAGAGGGCGATTTATGGTTACGCTGGCTCAAATGGAAACTCACTCTTGATTGACCACTTCCAATTGAAAGCTGACCTCGAGGTCAACACGGGAAGATTTCATCAGGTACTGCGTTTTCAGAATGTTAGCTAGAAGTGAAAAAAATATGTCCAGCTATCCATCTTGATGGAAATGATCCAGTGTTCTCAGTTCTCTGGGCAAAAGGATGCTTTGCTTTCATCAAGGAAAATGGCTGCCTCGGCCCCATGCATGGGCCTGTCCAAGCGCCGGGTCGATACCTCAGACCACCACTGTGACATGAGGTATAGCACAAGTTAATTTCTAAGTCGAAATAACTTGATGTGGTTAGTATCACCACGTTAAGAGGATTCAGAATCAATATTTTTGACAAGTCTGTCATCAAAAACAATGACGATTTGTTTGTTTGTCTTCCGCATATAACGTTTGCAGCGCTTTCACTTGAAAAGAGGGACAGGCATCGAGCGACAGAGCAATGAGTATCTAATTCATCACTCTCCACACGACTCGCCTACGGGGCCGGTTTAATTTATTTTCACTTCACCACATTGAAAACTGTTGGCTCAGGCTATTCTAACATATTCAGAAATCTTCCAAGATAGGCTCATGGCTCTTCAAAGATAGGCTGTTGAGGAAACTGGAGAAAAAGAAAAGAGAGACAACATGTGCTGGTGATTGAAATAAACAAGTTAGTTTGCTTTTGTTTTGGTGCTAATTTATGATCGCCATATTGGAGGTGATTGGGTCCTTAGGTAATGGCTTGTGGAGGTTCCAGGGCCTTTGTTTGGCCCAGTTAATATATGGAACCATTATTTTTTTATCACCAGTGTGTGTGTCAGAATACATAAATAATATTCCAGTGTTCTGCCCAATACACTGAAAGGCCCTGCTGTTTCGCTATTTAAATACCACAAATTAAATTAAGAGAATCAATGATGAATATGAACAGATGGAAGGTATTCGGCTAATAAGAGAAAATAAAAAGGCGACTATTTCCTCCCTGCCACCTGAAACTGTATAATAAGAGTTCATTTAAACAATGACAATCCACACAATTTGTCCACCACATGCTAATATCCTCTTTCATTTTATTCTCACAACTCAATAAGCTATTTCTACTTGCAGGTCCCAGTGGAGACAGAAAGTGAGAATCCAGACAAAACCGATAGCATTGGATTTCTAAGCTTTAGCCTGGAGAGAGGACAAACAACTAACAAATGAATGTGGGAGAACAGAAGTGTATTTAGATCCCAATTGTACTGAAGCTAAATGGTGTGGATCTTTCATTGCGATTTCATTTAAGAGAATAAAGAAAAAAAAAGTGAATTTAAAAATGTCAAAATCACAAAATCCATTAAAAAAAAAGAGTTGGTTCACAGTCATGGCTTCTGCTTCGTATGCATAATATGCCATTGACCCAGTCGATCATTTGTAATGCAAAACAAGGTAGATTACATCATGTTCAGAGACATAAATGTGTGCAAGGTTATAATGTAATTTGTGTTGACTGGGCCAGAAATAAGGATTTCCTCGTACATGCCCACAAATAGTCTCTGCTAACAACATACTATATCATGATGCCCTCTTTTACTGTGTTTAGCTGCCAGTGAAGTGGTGCACACAGAATGCACTCTGGCGCTAAACATGCCAACATGTATCACTGAAACCTCCTTAGTTTGCAAAGTTCTGTGTCAAGATCAAAGCTTTGCTCTGAAACATTTTTTTCCAGTGCCATCTCTAATTCTGACAATTGTCGGGGGATAAGGGGAAAAAAAGGGGGGGGGGGTGTTAAATTGCCAAAACATTTCCCAAAGCAAAACTGTGGGAGAGAGTTTATGCTTTGATAGGTTGCTCCCTTGAGATGATCTTCTACTAAAGCATTTTAATCTCTAAGAGAAAGCGGAGGAATTATCCGCATTGTGTTATCTGTGGCTCACAGTCCCGCCAGCTCACGAAGAGCAGACCACAGGGGGTGGAAGGAGAGGAAGAAATTCCCTTTTGAGAATTCTGTTATTTTCAGGAGTCAGTCTGAAGTGTAAAATGTGACCACATCTTAATTCACTAGTTTGATTACATATAAAACAGAACGCTTTCCCAGACTGTTCTAAAACTAATTCCAACAAAGCGATTGTCTCCAAAAAGCAGTTAAAGTGTTTGGTTCCAGGTTTTATATAATTTTCTTGTATATAAGTTTTGCAGTTACACTTGTGCCTCAAGGTAGATAAACCGCTGAGGCTTGGAGCGAAATATATACAAATGGGAATGAAAAAGACATGATTAAAAGTTTAATTAGAAGAACGAAATGGAGTGGGTTTTCGATTACTGCATCCTTGCTGTAACTCACATGGCCCTGCATACTAATATGAGCCTCTTATTTAATTCATGAATTAGCTAGATTAAGGTTTTTATACGTTTATTCATTTCCAAAAAAATGGAATTATACATACGAGACAAAGATTTTTGATCAGCATTTACCAGTTGGTGAAAGACAATTAGAAAATACATGGTTAGGGTGGCCAAAATATGATGTGATCATAATATGGACCAGTCTACGCTGCACAGAGTGGACATATAGACTGGGTGCGTTTAGTTCAGGAAGAAATGAAAAAAGAGAACAGCTGAAAAAATGACAAAATATTAGGGCAGAGGAAGGGACAGATAAAGCAATGTGGTGGATATGTTTAAAAAAAGAACAATTCTAGAAATATAGAAAAACTGAAGAATAAGCCGACAAGATTTAAAAAAAAGTACTCGACACGGCTCATCAGAAATGACTCCAGTAGGGTGGGAGATCACACACACACCATTCTGAAAACTTCAACTGAGAGAAAAAGAGATTTGCATAACACTGTCTGCAATTACACCCATGACGAGTAGAATTCAACATTTTTAATCACAATCTCTTTGTTCACTCACTGGTAGTGATTTAAAGAGTCTGAGCAGGACAGTCCCACCCTCATACAGTGCATACACAACATGTTAAGAGGAGAGGCTACACGAGACCTGAACAAATGATGAAGTCATTTTTGTGTTATTATCCCCTTTGGACCAGAATTCATTTATCAGGATCCACATTTAAGTATCAAGTATCATCAGACAGATGACACTTCATTCTTGGTTATTCTCACTCAGCCAGTGTTGTGTTCCAACTACATTGGCTAATCTCTAGTTTTTGTAAGCCAGTGACTATTTTAGTTCGGATTAACTTGATTAGGTGGCCACAGGCTTTCTTCAGTTTACGTGCATGCTGGAAGAAGCCTCTGGCTGAAAGCCGGAGCATTTGTGCTGCGTTCTTTTTATCCTGTGCTGATGAATGAGGAAACCAAGAGTTCAAAACCTTTGGACCAAGTTAATGAGAACAAACCTTTTCTACTTTATGTAACAAACGGTTTGGTTAAACACACCGGAGCAAAGAGGACAGAGATGCATTTTCATAGCTTCGGTGCAATCTTGTTTTTTTCGGGTTCTGTGAATCAGCATTTTTCATCCTCAGGAAGAAAACTACAAATCATCCGGGTGACATATTGTCGCTGTCCTGTGGAAACCATGTAATTCCAAGATGTCAACATTTCACGAGCGATGGAAAAACGGCCTTGTTTTCAGACAATACACTGTTCAGGTAACCGGGTGGGGTTGTAACATTGTTCATTCAACTTAAGAAGAAGGGGGGTTCCCGCAAATCATCAACGATTACTTACTTTTGGTTTGATTGCCATATGTTGAGATGCATGGTTTTCAAAGCGGAGATATATACGTATATTGTCTAGCAATCAAAATCAACACAGATATCGTGTTCACAAAGAAGTCGTTAATTCAGGACAGGCATCTACATGTGCACATTGTAGAAAATAATCAAGTACTAGATAATGAAAATACAACAGACAAAGAAGAAAAACATTCAAATGAAGCAGTGATTCAAAATAAAAGAAAGAAATGCATGAATGCATACATGAATCTAAATTGTAAAAGGCAGGCATGGCTCTTCTTTTCCACATTGTGATTTCATCATCTGATTCCTAAGATGTGACATATGGATGTTGGAAGCCTGAGTGACCTTTCCAAGGATTCTATCTCGACTGTCATGCTGAGTGCCCTGTGAGCTCGCTGATGCACCCTTCCTACGCACTACATACTCATATGTACATCATAAAAAAATATATGCGCAGAAGAGTTAAAAGATAAAATTGCATCAGAATTAAAAGGGGTTTGTCTCTCTTCTCCTTTCTTTGATGTCTACCTGTGAAGCATTACCTCACGAGAATAGGTGCGCGCTTCCCTTCAGTTCTTTATTGATTGAACCCACGAAACATAAAATGAATGAGTTGGTTGAGCAGTGTGGTGTCGTGCCACACAAGTTCAGTGTAGGTTTATATAAACCTTTGTAAGAAGTTAAAAAGATAGAAAACACCACACAGAAGAATCAGCAAAAGTTACATGTCCTAGATGTCTAATTCTTATTTTTTAAAGTACATCTACATTCGGGTGAATCTTTTTTTTTTTTGGCTAAAATTACATTTGAACTGAAATGTGGGCACGATGTGCATATTTTGCTATTAGATGCTGCTGCCAGTGATCTGTGATCTTCTACATTGGCCAGATTTGACTCCTCCCCACAGTTTAAATGCCAAAAGTTAGCATTTAAGCTAATTGTCTGGTAAAAAGGTCAATAGGCATTTCACAATGAGACACACGGTGGGTGTTTATTAAATGTGCTGGGAGCTGCTAGTGCTTAAAAGAGCAGTCTCAGGCCAAGCCAACGTCTTCCTCCTCAAGGGATAGCTTGTGAAGTCCATTTATGGCGTGTTGTCAAAGACGTGGGCAATGCTGTCAGAGCTGT
This sequence comes from Melanostigma gelatinosum, assembly GCF_949748355.1. Lineage (NCBI taxonomy): Eukaryota > Metazoa > Chordata > Actinopteri > Perciformes > Zoarcidae > Melanostigma > Melanostigma gelatinosum. The sequence goes on from NC_136651.1 coordinate 6,900,295, forward strand.
TATGTTTTTGGGCATTGACTGTAAAGACCAGTCAAGGGATTCAGTAAGTCTGTCAGGGAATACAGTGATTTTGTATGAAGAAAAGGCGATAAAGCTGCTTTTGGAACCACTATGGGGTTCACAAGTTGTTCTAAATGGCTCAACTATTCGTTTCCTACACATCCAATTATTCTAAGTGCACCCAGATAAAAGAAAAACAACATTTAAACACATGCTGCTATAATGGTGCCCTATACCTTTCTTCTGTGGAGTGTATGTTTCTTTCTTCTAATCACGCTAATCACAATTACCACAGTTATAACTCTAAATACCCTTGCAATTACAGATTAGACGGCAGCAACCACTTAACAATTTACTTAAGTGGTCAGCGACACTGTATCAATCACGTAGTGCCACCCTAGTTGCCAAAAAAAAGCAGCTAATAACAACTGTCTGAAGATGTCCCAACACCCGCATCAAACACCTGAGCAACCATCAAGCCATGCCCGACCAAATGTTCACACCGGCACAGCAACCAGATGCCAACCTTGCAACTAACCTGAACAGCTAGAACATACCTGCAACAACCTAGCAGCCGCGTCAAGCAATGCCCTACCAGCCAAACATTTAGCCATGCACGGCTTCATTAAAAGGTTGATGCTAAGGTATTTTGCATATATAACTACAACAATTAAAAGTTACTTCAAGAATTGTATCCTTTTCTAAGTGTAGAAAATAATCGAAAGACCATCTCAGTGTGTCTCTGTCATCTGCTCGTGTTTGTTGGAAACCTAGATATCCAGAATAAGATGTGATGGTTATATATATATATATATATATATATATATATATATATATATATATATATATATATTGCACTTTCCAGAAGAAGAAAAAACAACACTATTTTGAAGCTGACTGAATTATAGGAACAATCGAGAAAACCAGCATAAATCCTACCAACATGGGACTGAATGCAGACCACAGCCAGTGACCTAACTGAATCAAAACGTTTAACCTTAACCAATTGTATGTGCGTAGGAGGACAAATTCTTTATACATGCACATGACTGGTTTGATCTGAGAGGAATGTATTGTTCACCAGGGGATGAAATAAGACTAAATGTTACACTTGAGCTGGCGTTCATGTCAAAGGGAAAGCTGTGAGGTGAATTAAATTATTGTCTCTTATTATAAATGTATTTCAACAGCATAAAACTCAAGTAAAATATATATTATTAACTGCACGCCTCTCAATGAGCTGTGTGAAGTGCTATCGCGTTAAAGAGCACTGTGAAGAGCACTGTGATTGTTGAAGAAGTTGCACCATCAGTGGTCTAATTAAACGCAGAAACGATAATTGCTCTTGAAAGAACGTATTTTCAGGAGAACTCTCAACACCTCCTGTCACACTTTGCCCACACGCCAATCGGAAAAAGCTTTTCCACTCTGTTGGGGTTATTATCAAGCCAAAAGAAAGAATCTTTTCCAGGCCCGTCATCTATCAATTGGGTGTCAAAGCAGTCTTCAAAGCACAAGGCTAATACGTTTGGTGCGTGACAATAAAGCTTTTCCCAAAACCTATAGAGTCCTTTGAGTAAGTGACAGCGGAAGACTTAAAAGTGTTTCTTTGACAAACCACTTAGTTCTCTGATTTTGGAGGACGAGTAATGATTCCTTCAGAGAGAGGAAATAGAGGCGGGGGGGGGGGGGATGATAAAATAAGCCTCTGTGATTCTCAGACTGGTTTTAATAACCTGCGTAAACTCGAATAAATCAAAGAAACAATCACGCTATTCAAACACTTGACCTCAGTTACGCAGGCTTTCATCACTCTTTTTCCCAAGGGTGACTGTCACTGCAGGCATGCTTCCCTGATGCTAATTATTAGTTGTGTCGATGTTTAAGACATAACTCGTTTCACTTAAAAGAACATTACCACTAATGGGTAAAAGTTGCTATTTGCATCCACTGACATATGATCTGTGAGTAAAGCGCTAGAGGATTCCTTTTAAAAGTCTTTAATGCGCCGAAAACATTCGTGAGATACATTCTGATGGACTAATAATATCAGAGTTTGATATGTACTACATTACACAGTTTACCTTCATGGAGATTGCTTGCTTTCTCGCTCATGTCTGAATGGTTTGCACAGTTCATGCAACTGTTTTGTATTTAGGCTGGGCTTTGAACAAAGCTTTAAGAGAGAAAGAACACGATTAAGACAGCACATGTCTATAACCACAGAGAATCGTACTGCGTGTCCCCAGAGGATTGGGGACAAATCTACCCCAGGCCCAATTTTAAAAAAAATGCACTGACATTTATTCTTGAGAATGCCCACGTCTCCCTTGTGCAACTAAGAGTATTTTATTCATGACTATAGATGTCCTTTACTTTAAGAGGATAAAATGGAGTTGACCCCGCTGCCCTGTAATGTCAAACATCACTGTGCAGCATGTGGAACATATTGATATGCCGGGATTGTTTACCTTGCAGATGAAGCTTGCTCTCAGGGCTCTGCAGAAGGATTGAGCTGACCGAGTCCAGATTGTCATAGCTGCTGCATCCCAGGGGCCCCGTCCTCGTCTCTGTCACCTGCGAAAGAGTAAAGACTGGAATGAAATGACCATTTGAAGGAAACAAATGCACTTGTGCCATTTGTTCCAATGTGTGCGTGTGTTTGAGAGTGCAAACATCTGCATGCACATGATGTGCATGTAGAAGTAGACACATTTTCACTTGTTAGTCCTCACAGTGCGCAGTACTCTGCTACACGCTACACTTTAAGACAACATGTGCAAGACCCCCCCCCCCAGCCATTAACAATGTCAGGTAGTAAGACGTTAACATCTGCTCATCACTGCCGTCAGTGGATAATGTAACAGTGTTAGACACAGACTTAGATTTCCACATGTGCTAATTGCACTGAGTCAACACTGTTGTGCAGTGACAGAATGTCTTGCCACAGGTTTTCACACATGTAACATAATCTCAGCGACTTTTTTCCCAACACCACTAATTTCCAACTTGTTGCAAAGATGTTATTTCTTTGAGACAAACAACTTTTCATTTTGAAGGAGCAAAATCAATGGTGATTGGTCTTGAACTATGTTCTTCTGAGACTACAGCAGTGGTTCGTGTTCCCCATCCACAGACCTATGTCTAAAGAAGCGATGACGCTGTTCAGTTGTGAAGGGGCTGCTTTAATAGATACAGCTCGCACATGTGAGACCTTGGGAGAGAGTGCGCTTGAAAAGAAAGGAAGGAGAGAAATCTCTCCTCTTTTCAGTTGCCTCCGCTCATGAGGTTCTCCGTGGTAGAACTTTGACAAGGTTCCAAAAAGCTTAAAGAGATCAGCAAAGGAGATTAAGGGAGATACAAAATTAATTTTACAAAAAGCCTTCAGTGTTTCTTGCAGGTCTTAGTTGAGCACACAAACGAAAATAAAATGTGAGCAGGTCGCAGACCTTTAATTTGAACAAGCCAGAAGGCATTTTTTGACATCTATTTTGTTTATGTTTAAGTACAGAAATAGATTGTGTGTCTGTAATGGTAAGAAGCCGTTTCCTTTAGTGTTCTACTGTATTGTGTTTAGTACTGTCGACAGAGAGGGGCTTTTCTGCTTCACCAGTGGCTCACGAGCTGAAGAATGTGTGATCAGCATGTGTCTGCCGCAGGTGTTGAAAGGGATTTTCTCGGCCACTTGGGGGCAGCGGAAACAAGCTGTTATCACATTATTGACATACCGTGGTGTCACCTTTTAGGTTGATATGGTGAATTTCTTAGCAGCATTACCATCCATTTAGAGTTGTGTCTCTTGGTAAATGCAGGTCTACTATTAGCTCTCGTTTTAGTGGTTTCTGTTCTCCACTAACTCCTTTAGCCAACAAATGCTTCACTATGTTTATTAGCTAGTTTTGTTTGTCAGCCAGTCGGTGCTGGCAGGTAGTGTGCAGTGGTTTTATCGTAGCTTTCTCCCTGGAAACAAGAGAGCGAACCAAAGAGTAAAGCTGCAGGCTAGAAAAACCAAAACAATGAGCTGAAAGGCGCTATGTTCCGCCATACAGAACTGTGGTGACAGGTGTTCATTTTCTGTGCACCTGCGACCCACTTCAGATCAAATATTCATGTGATTCACTGCCAATATAAAAATGTTGAATATAGCTGCTTTGATTTTGAACAGGAAATCCCAGAAGTGGGAAAGAAAATAGAAAGGATAACAAAGATAATTGCAGAATAAATACTAAATTAAAATCTCACCTTAGAACTGGACTAATGTTCCTCAATATGTTTTTAAAGACAGTTTTTAGCTTTGTCTAGGAAATTACCGTACACTTATATGAGTAGAGGGCTTGGGTGCAGATGGAGGGTATTCCAAAGGAGGGGAGTGGGGCCAATTCGGACACCGGCGATGATTATACTACTTTACTAGCCATTCTGCTCTCAGTACATCAGCTGTCAGAAGCACCCATTTACACCAAAACCAACAATTGACCGGCGACTACTTACTGAAATCTACTTAAGACTAAATTGGGGTCTTGAAACAAGCCTTCACGCCTCAGGCTTCACCTGACAAAAACATCACATTATCAGGTAAACAACAATGACCAATGGTGAGTAAGATGTCCACCTCCTATGGCCTCAGTAACTTGAGCATTCTACACTCGTATGTGTGTGTTTGAATGACAGTGTGGAACCATAACTCCCGTCTTTAATGTTGATACTGCACCAGATGGTGGGCTGACAAGCAAGAAATTAGACAGATGTGTATCTTACCCTTGGCATCAGGCTGTTGGGGGCGGAATGCAAAAATCATGGGGAGACAAACTCCGTTACAATCTCAGTTTCAAGAATAAATTCAGCTAATTTTCATCAACCGCAGACACACAGTATTCACATCCTGTAACATGATTGCTGTATGTACTGTGCCATTTTATCATAATACATCTTTTAATCTCTGGGCGGTAAAGTGGTACTATCAATATGACAATAACACACTCAATACAGAGTGCCATAGAAACATCAGTTATATAAATATGTCTCAATGCTATTGTAATGTTTAGAAACTATAAAAACAAAACTGTATGTTAAAGTCAGTGTAATGTCTTAATGCAACCAGTGCTCTTTACCAACGTTTCCCCAAATGCAACATGCTTCCCTTTAAACACACCCACTACACGAATAGACTATAATGCGGTATAGTTTAGCCCGTTCATTTGTGTTTCTATAAAACTGCTGCTTGTTAGCACAAACAACAAGGGCAATTTTACTCGAATAAAGGTGTATTGCATTTGACTGAAAACTGTATATGAGACATGAATGATTATCTTATTGCATTTCTTACCGGAACAACTAGTCCACACTTTGCATGTTCCCGTCTTTATTTCTTCCCAGCCCAGCAATGGACTTTGAAATGCACAGCATGGCCTTGCATAAAGTGTATGTGCAGATTGATTACAGAGCTAGACTTGCCTATCACACTCCACCATCTTGATGGCTGCTGACGGTGCTCTTTTTCCTCCATTTTTGTTGTGCCTATCGCAAAATGAATTACTTCCTTCCAAAGATTGTGTTGCATGATCCACGGGGACTGAGACAAGTGACTATCTGTCCTCTGTCACCATCAGACATTTTCTCAGGTGGCAAAGCAGGCGTACTCACAAACTACATTTGCATTTGCACACAAATCACACACTCAAATGTGCATAAACATGAGTGCAGCTTGCCAGCGCCAGTTTACCATACAGTCATTTTTCTTCAAGAATTATTATTCCAAGTTGGGAGCAGACATCCCCAGCTTTATGGATTAGAGACTGACCCTTGTAATCTGAATGACATTAGGAGGGCAGTATGCTGCGCTTGTTGGGCTCTCTCTTTTCATTCTCTGCAGCACACGCCATAAGAGTGCTGTGCACCAGATTATGAAAATGGAGTATAACGCAATAAAAATACAAGGAGCAATCAAAGGACTGAAGTGGGCCGAGGGGGATTTAGAGGATTTGGATTATTAAGCAGAACATAACAGTGGAATCCCAGTGGGCCCAGACTGAATCACAGCCCACCGTGAGAAACCACGGTTCTGGAACATCCTCTCTAATTGTCATCTGTCATCAAGAAAATCATCTTAGGAAGTAAATAAGAAATGATGCACATCAGATCCTACTTTTCTGCTGTTTCTATATTTTCTTCTTGGCAACCAAATGTACATTTACTATTCCCCGAGCGCCATACATGTTGGGAAAACTAAGTTTCTCCTCTTCTGGGATAAATTCTTTGTTTTTCAAAATGCTAAAAATTCACCCTGGTGACATTCATGCAATGCAGCTGCAGTGTATCGGTGGTGTGTAGGTGGAATATGTGGGTTTTGGACATGTGTTTGTGTGTGTTGAGACTCAATTACATCACTGCTTTCTTTTCATATTAAAATGAATCATATATGAGCTTGTCTCTGTCAGTTACATACATCATAGAAGCACACCAGCTAGGTATTGAGACCTCGAGCATATTATGCACTTTTCTCAAGCAATGCTCTCATTATACATACTATAATTAGAGGAGACATGTTCAAAGCGGCTCAGTTGATCCAGTCTCGTTAGGAACCCCCAGCAAGCAAGACATTGAATGAACTGTAGGCTATACTGTATGGATCTTACAATTGGTGCCAGCCAATTAAAAATTAAAAATGTCATTAGGATCCTGGAGTTTTACCATTTATAGCTCCTTGTTAAATGCAGAGTTTGGAACCGTCAACAGTCAACATGGGAGGCAAAGGTCGACTTATGACCGAGAAAACACATGCTGCTGTTACCAAGCGCCGCAAATATTCAAACAGAGTAATTGCAAAATGGACTTGCATTATCTTGGAGCGCTATGAATCATCAGGGATACTCGCAGGCCTCTCGAAACATAAATTGTGAGACAAATGTCACAGGACTCAATCAAAATATCAGTTTCTTCCCAACAATTTCCAAATCACGACATGTTTCATGGACGTTTGATGCAAGTTTTGCACATTTGCATGCATCTGTATCCCCCTGTATGAATACAAAATCCAGTAATAGACACTACACGAAATAACATTGTACTATAATGTAAAATCAAAGGGCTCTACATTTCTATAAACTAAAGTACTAGCTTTATATTAGCACTGCAGCACTGTGAGAACGGAGGAGGAGAAATCATATGCATTATAAATCACACTTGGATGTGTGTGGTATACGTCTCAGTTGTACAATAAAACCTCTTTTCACCAACTTCATTAAAAATATCACACCATATGGAGCTCTCGTTAATTCTATAATTCCTGCAACTTGTGATGGGAGCAGTCTCTCGTTCACTTGCTGGTTTTCAAACCACACTGAGAGGAGTATACTGCATTTCTCCCATCACACTCCGCCCCCAAGTTGCCTTTCAACTTGAAAGGCCGAGAAAAATAAAAAGGTGGTTTGAAGCTATGTTAGAGAAGGAAAACAATGGATGAAGGCAATACGATGTGTGAGTGGTATACGGGGAAGAATACTGTGAGGTTGAACTGTCTTCATTACACGTTGCCTCTGCTGAGCCCTCCTAATACCCCCATCACCTGCCATTCTGTTAATGACTTACTATTTCTGGATACATGAGACGTGCTCCTCAGTAATTCTCAAAGCCTGACACTGGAAGATCTCTGAGGACATTCTTTTCCGCCTTGTTCATATCATATATATGGCTAGAGTGTAAGAGAGGGATAAGAGAGAGGGATATGTTTGCCTTAGAGGGATAAGGCAACAATATTTGAGGAACACATGTAACAGCGCATTGCTCTGATATTTCTATAGCCTTCTTTGCAATTTAGCTTTCTTTGGAAAACACTAAATGTGTCTGTAAAAGCCATTTCTTATGGAACTCATTTGTTTTGAATGACACAGAGAAAATGAGCAACTTTGGGGCATTTTTAATAACTGTGGCACCCTCAAATGCACAACTGAAGCAACACTGTGTGTAATTCTGCTTGCTTGTGGCAAATGAAAACTATAAACTGCTCCAAAGCAGTAGTCAAAAATCTGGGTCATATGACTGGACTGTGAAATAAGAAATAGGATAGCATGGCTGTGGCCGCTACACTACCAGCACCCACAGCACTGCGGCATCATCAGGACAAAACGCATATTGAGTGCTGGTGTAAATCAGAAGTAACTGTATGGATAGGTGACCTTGCGATGGATGCAGTAAGCACACTCCAGTAGGAATGCACACTTGCACACTTCACGCGTGACTGAATATACAGTTCACATGGCACATGCACACTCATGCGATAGCGCGCAAGCCTGTATACACAATTCCTGATCCTTTATCTTGCATATTTCGAAAGGAAGGCACTCGCTCATAAAAAAGTTGTTTTTTTCCATTAAAACACTCCATTGGGTATCTTATTTTCATTTCTAAATGACCCTCCCTCCCCACTGGAGTCCTAGCTTTCAGCAATCATGTTCAGCCACACAAAGTGAAACAACCACATGCCATTTATTTCTATCAGCAAGGTATGATTTTCTCAGTGGGAAGGGATCTCTCATTGTATTGACTATTTTCCCTCTTTTTATGCTGAGAACCCCACTGAAGAAAATTGGAGGACCGTGTCCGCATTATGAAATGATTTATTTTCGCCCGCTACAGAATTACTAAATGAAGGCATAAGGAAACATTTGGTACAATAGTGGGAAAGTCATCAGAGCTGTGCAGCCCAGTGGTTGGGTGCAGCTGGGGCAGAATTGACAATGATGATGAACACAGATTTTGGCACAAAGGGTAACTGAGGAGTGATTTATGAATCAGTAAAAAGGAAAATACCCCTATGTTGAATGTCTTCTGTGATTTATTTTTGCTATTTAATAAAAGGGCTGCGATACATTCATAAATAAATGATGTACAGAATGATGTATGTGTTAATTACCTTTCGGTAAAATTTTGACTTTTATGTGGTCTTCATTGCACAGCAGCGGGTTTCAGTTCATATTTTTTAATCCACGAGGGGAACAAGAAGGCATTTGTTTCAGCCAATGTTTTTCTGGATAGGTGGGTCTCAGGTAAGTAACAAGGCTACGATTCTGCTGAAGGCGCCAGCAGCACAGTGGGGATATGTTTTGGTTTTGATTAACGTTCACATGTAGCTAAGACCTCTTAAGTAGTACAAAGGCTCAGGGAGACAGAACGGAGTATCAAGGATGAAAGGTTTGATGAATTCAGCCAGCCGCTATGCACGCAGTCTATCAGCCCACACATTTAGTGGCAAGCAATTGGACAGAGCCCACACAAAGGACATGCACACGCAGAGAAAGCTATTCTTTGCTGTTCAAGCATCACTTTTTTTTGATATTTTGGTTATTACTGATTTTGATTACTGGTGAATTTTATTTTGCAATAAAATCAGTGCTCCTTAGGGACCAATTTTACATCTCTGCAAATGTGTTTTCAGTATTCCAACCGTTGCCGCTCGCACAGCATGTGAAACCTGTAGGAGTCCAATAACAATCAAACAATTGTTTGTATTTCTCACTGATGAAAAGACGACTGAGTTTATAATGAGAACACTTGGCATTACCGCCTGCACAGATGTCTGATGTCATCAAAGACTGATTGTTATATATCCTGCTGGCTGCCCTGATGTTCACTTAATGTTCGGCTGCTTCATTCGTAGTCTGATCATGACACAGTTAATCAAATAATGCTTGCAAAATGTCACAAAGCATAAAGGATTTGATATTCCGCAGATACACAATTCATCTAAATCTTCATTTAACGGTGCAATGTGTATGATCTAACCACATGCTCCAAACAAATCGAGGGCAGTATTTCACCTCTACTACACACAATATAAATGTACACTCATCAGTTAAACAACGAGGCAAGAATACGCAAAATACGACAAAATACGATATTAGAGATGAATTATGACATGTTTCACTAGCTCTAAGCAGCTTATAATACATCATTAAAACTACTAATGACAAGATTTGTTTTAATCAATAAAAATACAATCTTTTATTTCCAAATCATTTGAATTGTTTGTTTTTATTATGAAAAAAACATTATACATTTCTATAGCAAAGTAAAAAGATACCATTTAGAATAGTTGATGGTATACACTGACGTCAGAGCAGTTAAAATGATTTTTGGGACAGTGGCAAAAAAAAAAAAAAAATTGTCTGGAGCCTCGTAGATCAGCTGCGACAACAAAGGGATTGTATCTGCTCATATGGATGATCATATCAAAGATCATCAAAAAGTATCGGCAGCAAAAAAACCGTGCTCAGGGATCTCTAAAAGTTATATTTGCTCCCTTTTTTCTTTTGAGAGTGCTCCCTGTGTAACAAGGGTTTAATCAACGAAGATTTCTGACCGCATTTGTTTGCTTGATATTCAATCAATCAATCAATCAATCAATCAATCAATCAATCAATCAATCAATCAAACTTTATTTCAGACTCAGGGTCCAGATAAGACAAATAGTTAAAGTCCCGTCTTCGTATTCTGTACCTTCTTGCACGACAAAACACATCACATCACACATCACATAATTTGGGGGGGGGGCTGATAATAATTTCATATTAAAGTTAAAATACAGTTAATATGAATAATATGAATTGTTCTTAATATATGATACAGGTTCTGGAATATATTCCCCGATGTTTGCCTCAGGCTGATAAGTACCCTTGCTGGAAATCTATCTTTGATGAAGAGAACATACATATTTCATTGTATTTAGTGTCAAGTAAAAAAAAAAAAATCTGATAATCAGCAATTTTATTCATTGCATCGGTAGGTTTGCAATATGTCATTTGCATACATTTGCTTATTAATTTCTGGGCATACATAAATAGTGAATAAAAGAAGTCTTGTCGCTCATTGACCCTTAGGGCATCAAGTAAAAGAATACTGGATTGTTTTAACATGCTTCTTCTTCAACCACTAGTCTTCTTTGTCACTATGATCATCATTGGTAGTACTACGACAGTAAACTTACTGAATGTAATGCTTCTAAATTCACAATGTTCATTCTTCAGAAGAACAAAAAGCTATTCCAAAATTCCAATGAAACATTGTTTTGTGTGTTAACTCTATGTATGCAAAAATGCTACAAGTCAAGTGAATAAGCAAAGCTGTTGCAGGTAAAAGAGCCAATGATGAGGCCGAAGTTACACTTGCCTCACAACATATTTCAGAGAACAAAGTAGAGCTGACTTTCAACATCTAAATGTATAAAACATTTCTGCCGTATTGACGCGTTATTCATTCAGATTGTAAGTTTGCGCTCCAAAGCAGGTCTCACAGTCTTACTGAATCAATATTGCAGGAGCAAAGCCCTTGTTCTCTGTGTTTATAGATCCATGCCTTCTGCTGGACTTTGCCTCCTCTGCACATTCTGATCACTGTCTGTCTGCTGGAGACGTGACTGCAGAACTGCAATTCATGCTGCCTTTATTCACAGTCGACCGATACGGGAATGCGAGTTCAGCCTTCGATTACTTTTTGGTGATCTATCTGACAATTGTTTGCACATGTTTAGAGAGCACTCAAAATGAAATCAAACTGAAGATATCTTTATCCACAAAACATGTTGCACATGATCTGCTGCTCCTTCTTTATTCCATCACCTCTCAGTTCATCTATATTTAATGTTATTTAATAAACTCTCATGCTGGTGCTTTCTGAAGACATGATGATTACACAGTATGTACATCAATACAGTGGCGCTAGTTTGAAGGTTGTGATATTTATGTCAAATGTGACACAATTATGTAATTATTAAATTATGTCAATTATGCACGTTGCATTAAAATCATCGTACCAGCCTTGCCAAAAAAACAGGCAACGCAAATTACAGTAGAGAGGATAGGGGGGAGTTTTCTTTGGAGAGAAGGTGCCCTGGACTCTAATCCTAGCGTATTACAAAACTGTCTGCTGCTTTTAAATGAGATGAGAAGAGTTAATGTGATTGGCCATTACTGAAGGTTGCGCCAACTCTATCATTGGATAATTTATTCCTGAACAATGTTTTGATCCCTATTTCACCCTTTCCTCTATTTTCCACATTCATATTCTGCCTGTAGTCACTAAAGTATGTTTGCACCCCTTATATACAAGGATATACAGCATCCTGGCGCTACAGTGACTCACTATCACCTCTCGATGTATGAGTGATATTAAAGGACAGGCCGGGTTGGGGCTAGCTGGTTAGCATTCTCAATTCAGTAGATATCTCTGCATTGCAATCAAGGTCGCATTGAAGAAGCATTGGCCCCGAGGCGATGCGTTGTTCAAGGCCCTACCCCCCTAAGCGCCATCACAACTCAACTATTGCCCCTGTCAACCTGCACAAACATCAGCCGCATATAACTTGAATCGAATACTGTGTCGACAATCCCTCATATGTTTGTGAGTGTAGTAAAGAAAGGCTGCAGACTCCTTTGACATGACGTCAACACTGTAAGCTCTTCACATTCTGTTGATAAAGTTCATTTTTTGAACGTTTTGAACTAAAAGTCAGACGATACACATTTCACATTTAAAAGCTTTAAAAAAAAAATAAAATAAAAAATGAAAACGGAGCAATTGCACGCACTGAACCTGGAGCTTTCAGGGACCTTGGGCCAGTTGGCCGCTATGCTTGGTCAGTAGTTGAGACTGAAAGTGTGCACCGTTAAGGACAGAAAATGTGGAAAAACCTGAATTCAATGTAAGAGACATCATCAACATGTATACCGGTATAATTACGTATCCTTAAATCACACTCGTTCCAAGGTATGTTAGGTGAAGTCAATTATATTTATAGCCGAACATCACATCCTCCCCTCTAACAGGGGAAACATTTGAAGAAACCAAACCCAACTGAGCTAAGTAATTATGTGTGCAACCATTTCTACTGCACACCTACTGTACGCCATATGTGTACACAGCCATGTTTGTTTTGCTTGATAGAGCAAGCCTGTTAAGTTGCTATTTCTTCCTGTTTGACTCATTGTGAGTTTCAAACAAGTCATTCCTAACTCTCAGAGGATGCTGTACCCGATAGGTGAAATCTTAGGTGAAATCTTGCGTGCCTGAATTCCCATCAACTAAATCCCAAATTGACTCAACCACCAATCCATTTCCAGCTCGTTTTCCACACTCAGACAAAGCCTCACCTCTTGACATCTGCTTCAGGTCCATCGGCCTTGATCAGCAGACATGCCGTCCACTCAGCTTTGTAGTAACTTTGTGTGTGTGTGTGTTGTATGGATACACTCTCCTCTCAACACATACCGCCTTCCTTTTCCTCAGAAACTGACTCAGCAACCACTGTCGGGTCTGCTTCATTTTGTCATGGTTGACTTCCTGGTACCTGGAGTCTCATCCGCCAGAGCCCCTTAATCCATTTGTCACTCACGACAACTAAAAGCTAGGACGGTGCTCCTCGAATGAAGAAAGGGAGGTGGCGCAGTGGTGGGTGTATTGGAGAGTTGGACTGGAGCTTTGAAAAGGATGAGAGACTGCAGGCCGCAGGGACTTTTCTTCTGCGAGCTTCTTAGCGCGCACGCGCATCAGAAAAATGGACTGGATCCGGTTCACAATCAATAACAATATTTAATGTACTACACAAAGTTCACTTACAAGCTGAATTAACTATCAATAGTAATGTTCTCGAGAGCAGAGACCACATGCACGTATCTCACTCACAGGTCTGAATTCAGGTGCTGAAAAACGGAAGTGGTCTGAGGAATGCTCTCCAAAACACTCTTTTATATGCCCCGACAGTTGGAAATGTCGGAAACAGTCATAAAACATCTGAATGACCCTCCGTGGCGATTAGTGATTGGCTCGATTTGAATACTGTCCCGTCCCATTATCGATCCTTTCGCGAAACATCCCTGTCTGACCCTCAGAACTATTCTTACAGTGTTTTAATACCTACAGTGACTATACGGCTATGATTTAATACATTCAATGAGTTAATATACTGTAACATATGATATCTTCTATAGGTAAGAATATTGTAAACATATTGTGACTAACATATATTATTGTGATACTTCTACTCACCACTAGAGGTGTTATTTAATCCTACTTATGCGTTTAATACTGAAATTCTCCACAATGCTAACAGTGTAAAACGTCTGAAAAATACCAACTTTCTTGTCCTGCACCATATCAATTATATAAAAATCCCAGGATTCAGATCAGATGTGTCAAATTACATCAACAGACATTTAACCATATGTCAAAATGTCATTGAGCCAAACTTTCCTTTGTTTCTTTCTTTTGGTCAAATTACTTTAAGAATACTGGACATCAATTAAGTGCTCCAGAGCCCAAATTGGAAAATCTCAATCTGAAGTAAGACTCAAGTAGTAAAAGTTCAAATGATCTTTCTTTTCTGCGATATTTACAGCACAGGAAGTGATGCACTGCTACTGCTATATTTGCAGAATGTAAGTCTTTACAATCCTGTGGCATTCCAATTTCTCTGTGGTGCCGCCTATTCCGCTCCTGCAATCTGCTTTCTGCTAAGAACTGTGTGATTGGAGACTATCACATGCTCACCAGAGCTTGAAATCAACACCAGCTAACTCACTTAAAATTTGAATATGGCAAGTAACACAATTCTAACTGCAGCATTGTTTGCTGGGCTTCTCTGACTCTGCTTCCATATCAACAAAAGGCTTCTCTGGTACTGAGGTTTCCACAGTGTGTTCTTTAATGCATTCTCGCCCACTGACTTGTTTAAAACTAGTTTTTACTGCACAACTGACTTGAGTTTTGTATTATAGGTGAAATGAATGAAGTGGTATGCTTTCAACTGTTTCATTGTAGCAGAAGTGCACACCAACATAATGTAGTCAGACAGGCAACTATTAAAAGAGAAGAATTGGAGAGAATGACATTTGCATAGGGATGTTCTTTTTGTCAATATACACCTCTATACGCATCATTTGTGTGTATTTGTGTTGCGATGTATTTGACATTTTTACTTATAAGTCAACATACGTGGGTGGAACAACAGCAGAAATAAACGGATACATTTCACAGTCAGTTATCAACGCTTGGCTCCTCTGGGTTATCCGGGTTCCTACAGCTATACTGCTGACTTGTTAATCAAGTTGACATCTTCACACAACAAAACATCCCAGACGCAGAGCTGCACCACCAAGGTTCACTCCAACTTTTATTTCACGGCGCATGTTTTGCCTTGAGAACGAGGTGCATATGAGCAAGGTCAAAGCAGACAGAGGATGTTGTCCTGGGCAGTATTATGTATTTGTCCTACAGGCACACACATGGAATTGTAATGCTTATCCCTGCCAGTTTGGTAAAGGAGTGATTCACTATCAGGAGCTACATGGGCCCTTGGTTGTTGTGGCCATGCTTTGCTTTGTGGCACTTTTCTTGCGATCATACTATCTCAAATGCTTTTATTTCAGCTAGCATTTGGCAAAATGTATGGTAGAGATGATAAAAAAGTAATTACCTCAGTGTCCCTGGGTGAATGAGCATGTGAATGACCACAACTGGCAAGCAACTGGCAAGCAGTCGCAGGCAGTAGACTCACACAGCTTCGCTATTTTTTCAAGTCGGCTGACAGCCAGAACAGAAGGAGGAGACTGTCTTCCGCAGAAAAAAACAACAACTGGAAGGGTTATTTGTATGCCAAAAGCGATGTGCCCTGTTGTCTATGTTCACGGTGTACTTATTTTCAGAAACTATTGGTCACATTGTTTTTTTGTTGAAAACCGGCGCTCGTATGACTCTGTCATGTGATGAATATGCACAAGGGAGGATGTGATTAGAATCACAGAGACACATCCTCCGGCCTGTGGAAGCATCGGTTTATTTTCATCACACCTACTCCTTTTTTTACGAGTACATCTGTGAAACATGTTAATTCTCTGAGTTTGTGTATTAAAACTAGCTTATCGGTATGATGCTACCCCACAACTTATGCTAATATCTGTTTTCTCTCATTAATAGAAGTGGATGTCGTACTGTACTGTAGCAAGATATCTTGAGGAGGAAGATTGGGCGTACAGAGTCACCAAAGCTTCTGAGACACAATGTGAGAGTGTTTTTTTCTTAACCATCACCATGCAGTTTGAGCTGCCTATAACCTTATCACAAAGGTGGCAGAGCAGAAAATGCAGTGTTTTTTGTAACACTCATTTTGAACACAGTTTGTTTTGTAGGGCACACACAAATACCGACTGTGCTGTTTTGTCTAACTAAGGTGAAATAGCAAAGAATACAGAAAAAACAATATTTATGAAAACAATATATCTTATTGTCCAAGAAAACGCATCATGCATTTCTATTTCTATTTTATTCATTGACTGAATACAATTTGTATTGTGAACACCCTGCATATGACGAGAAATATCATTTCTCAGGTAGTGCATCTGTGTTTCATCGTACAAAATGACTCGCTAAATATGTGATTGTACATACGTGTGCATGTTCAATACGCACTGACCTTGATGGCATTGGTGGAAATTTGGATCTCATGCAGCTTCCTCATCGTCCCGTCACGGTCAATGAAGTAGGACGAGGCCAGCTGATGAAGGGCTTCCACGTTCTGAGTAGCGTTGGCCAGCTTCCTGTCCAGCTTGTTTTTGGCCAGGTACATAGTCAGTGCCTCCTCTCCTACAGGTAGCACAAGGAAATGGAAATATATTTAGGATTACGCATACTTACAGCCTTGAAAGTGTTGGGGAAAAATATACCTTATACCATACATATCTACGAATTGTCCATTATCTCCGCAGCCAATGGAGGTCTCAACAGGATAAGTCAGAGGTCTAAATACCAAGGCAAGCAGTTTCAGCTTGAGAAACCAGATGCCCCAGTTTTCCAGGAACAGTGTCTGTATTCACTGCTTCATCCCCAGCTGGCACCATCCCCAGAAATGTCCCCAGATTTACCTCGATTGAGATAGCATTATTTCCAGGAGATGTCTAGTGATATAGAATTCTTACCTCAATACCACAGGAATGTTATCCCGTGGAGAACAAATATATATCATATCTGGTATCTTTTTTTTTTTTCAGCTACCCCAGGCAGGGAAACATCTAATTGAATATAAAAAGACAAATACAAAATAACATCGCCGATTACAGAGATTCAATTAGTGCAGAGACAATTAGTCAAATCTGAATGAGTACAGGAGGCCGGTGTGGAACCACTGTAGGAGGAGTGTACCTGTTTATTTGTCCTGTGGCATTTTGTGGCATGTTCCCTGATTACCACAGTCCAACTGTTTGTCTTCTGGATGATAAAACAAAAAAAATCACCCAGTCTGGTGATACTAACACTGCCTGGAGAGGTGTCAGAACACTTTTTTTCATTTCTATTTCCCACTTTTTTAAATACTGAATACTTCTATTTCTATTTTCTCCCACGATGCTTTTTAAACCACAGAAGAATACTCCACATAGCAAAGCTGTTGTTTCTTAAATCAACAACCATCTGTTTGGTGTCCTGCTGGCATAACTATCTGCCAGAATTCAGCCAACGAATAAGCCATTATTGTTGCTGTGGTTGTTGCTGTTGTTTCTGAGATATCTCTCTGTAGATTTGAGTGAAGTGAAATTCTTACTCATTTGCTGAAGTAAAGAGGTAGTGCTCCCACCTCTAGTGTGAAGCTATTTTAACAATCCCCATCCCCTGTCAAAAGGTCACAGCTACTGTGAATGCACACACAAAAAGATCAGCATGTCTCTAATCCCTCTCTCTACATTTATAAATTCAGGACTATGCCCAGCATTACCATTTGAGGGGTGAGAAATGAAAGCCCACAACACACTGTATTTGTGCACAGTGGATGCCAAGTTTGAATGTCCACAGGAAAGCAGTGTGGGGTGGATTGTATTAGAGTGAACCACTGACCTTTCTGTAAGCGTCTACCACGAAAGAACACTTGAGTCAGTGAAAGGGCCAAATATTTACAGAGCACCAAGACGATCCCTCTGATTTGCATGTCATGCGTGTGTTTGTTGACACGTTACAAAGGGTTGAGCTGCTCATTCTTTACACATCATATTTTTCGCATCACGCGTTCCAACAAGCGGAAACAGACGCATAAAAAGCAAACACGCAAACACCAATTTGCTCCCGCAAGCTCACACAAACATGCCTTTGAAGATCACTGTTCAAATGGCAAACCATACGCTTGGAACTCATTCAAGAGCGCGTCACATATGTTCAGGTTTCTAGTGATGTGAATGGTTATTTGGCCCCCAGCGTTGCATTGGAATCGGTCACTTAACGTGTGGTGACCGTGACTAGGGGTGGGTGGCAGTCAGGGCCAATGTCTCATGCCTGGTTAGAGTACAAGCACTGAGGGGACGAGCCCCCATTCACTGATGGTACCATGCTCTCTCCCCCTCGGGGGTTGGCATAGTTACTTACACACACTTGACTTACACTACTGCACAAGAATAACAGTCCTACATTAAGCCCTTGATCTCCCCCCCTTTTTTAAAACTCTCTATTGAGATTTAGTGTGGCATGAAGGAGGTCCTCTGTACATAAATACTAAGTGGTTATTGCTGCAGGACAGGCAAAATCATAACCTCCGTGGCTTTTAAAAAATCATCTGTGTGCACCTTTCTGTAAGTAAAACATTGTGTTTCATTATTACGGGGCGCCTTGCTGGCGCGCTGCCAGAATGAATCAGCTCACGCAGAGCTCCTGTGTTTTGAAGCTGAGTTGGACTGTTTCACCGAAAAGGAGGATGTGTGAGCAGGCATCTCCTACGCATGTACTTCTTATGTCGTTCCTTTTTTAGTGTGCGCGTGCAGGTGGATGTCAACGAGGGTTAGCGGTGCAAGTAGGGTTTTAAAGTAATGGAATGGCTGGGAGTGCTCAATTTGGTGTTAATGGTACGTGTGTGGGTCACTTTATGGACAATGTTAAACTATACTGTTTCATTCTGGGCAGGGGAAGACGCTAATTGATTTGCTGTTGTTGTTTTTTTCAAAATACCTTTATAAGCCATATAGATTCGTAGAATAAATACACAGAATGTGTTACAACATATCCTGCTTTAAATATTGTATGTTTTAGACATGACAAACATGTGTATTTCAGAACAGACCGAACAGAAAGCAGTAGAACCCAAGGAGGGCAATATATAGAAAACTATAAACTTAGTTTTCTTACCTTCATCGAGAACACATGTGATAAACATCACAGGTGAATAACCACTGATTGTTGTAATAATATATCCTTGGAGGTGGATATACTTTCTAAAATAAATATAATAACTGCAAACACAGCATTCAAATACGTATAGAAGGAGTTATTTCGACCAATTTTCTACTCAACTATAATAAGATTGTGCCCCGCTTCATGCAACAGACATTCTAAAAGTTTCGTGGCAAAGAGGTATCGTCGACAGCTTACACAGGGCAGTCTTCCACCACAACCCAGGTCACAGCCAGAGTTCTGCATGAACCCTACAGCCTCAGGCTTCACTGACCACAAGTCATTTCAATGAACTACTTCTTCCACTTCAGTGCTGAACGCATACGACTGTTTCAGGGAAAAGGTCTCCCATCCAGTCACAGAAAATGTGTATTCACTACAGAGAGGGAGGGCAAATCAGTCCTCACAGCGAAGACACAGTCCCTCCAGCATGTGAAGTCTCAATCTACCGGTAACCGGTCAGTCGTGGCTCTTTCTACCAAGTCTGTCTGCACCGAAAGGCGCTAAATTCTGAATTCAGAGCATATCTAGTGCCTCCAGAGGGCTCTCAACACGGAGACGGCTGGGCTGAGGACAGCAGCTAACAAAGCTCACAGTGCAAATAAAAGGCAACTGTGCTGACAGAGCTAATAGTGTCAAGCAGAGGGGGAACCGGAGGGTGGGCGCTATGCAGTTGATTGGGACAGCGGACAACGGTATCAGCTGTAACTGCCGTATATATAAGACAAAGGCCTTTTTAAAATTGTAGTTGTAGTGGATGCAATAGCTTATTTTTCTTCCTACTTTCATGAACATTTGCATCTCCTCTCTCTCGCTCTCTCTCTCTCGCTCAACCCAAATGCTCCGGCCCCTCTGTACACATATCAACATGATTCACAGTGAAACAGCAGCAGTCTCACTCCAAGTGTAACATTGAAAAAATCCCAAACATATGAAGGAGAGGGGATGACAGATGTGGTGAAATAAGTCTCTCGCTGCTTTTGCAAAAAATGCAAATCTGTCCTTCACACTTTTTTTCCTACGCGGTACCTTCCTCCAGTATTTATAGACGGTACAGCTTCAAGTATTCCACGCACAGCGTGAACCCAGGCTGCAGTGAGTTCCTATGTTGCACATCCCTTATTGCCCAAAGACACCACATATGCCAGAGACTTGACGATGAGGTAGTTAAAATGTTCAGACGGCAGAAAGGCAGCAGGCGATTTATAATTATTTCCTCAAACATCTTCAGCAGACGCTGTCAGTCAGTAATGTCAAGTGAAAGTAACGGAAAAATCTTCCTCTCCTAATGCTTGTTAGCGTACGCTTTTCTTGACATTACAACAGTATTATTTTTCCACACAATTACCAACACCGAGAGATAGTTTTTACAAATTTAAGTTCATTTTGTTTTTGTGATTTTAATTGTAAATAAACCAGATATGATATACAAACCTTTATATTCAGTAAAGAGTGTCACCATAAATCCAGACATAAACATATTGTCAGGTATTGTTTTGTTCTCTGAGTGTGATGGTGCCCAGAGCTTCCAAGCACCACATGAAGCATTGTTTTTGACTTGAAAAGAAGCCAACGGATATTAAAATACAAACAAAAAGAGTCATTGAAAAAGGTCACACTCTACTTCTCAAGTCCCAAAGTAACACTGCACTAAAATTAGGGCTTTAGTTTTAAAAATGGAATCAGGGATGGGGTTACATAATCGGCGGAAAGGATTAAACGAGAGTGTCCTCACCCACACACCACAGCACCGGCCAGCTGTTTAAACAGTGTTAGTCAATGGCAATTGCGGAGGAAGTGGGAGGTTTTACTGTCGCACCAAGTCTTATGGAAAAGGAAGAGGCCAGTGGTTGGGACATAAAAAGCATGACATCAACACAGTACACTGTGGTCCATTTCGTTGTGTGTTACCACCACCTGATGTTGGTCAAAGGAACAACAAAACCTGCAGCAGGACTGTGTACTCGTGTCCCCTGTGTGATCTCGGGTGTGTTTGTGTGTCCTTTTGTATGTGCACAATGCAAAGAAATGAGGAACCCACTCTCAAAAATTGCTCCGTAGCACTACTACAGGTCGAACACTCCACACAATACCTTTACTGTCAGATCCTAAAGATTGGAATAAGACTCTTTTGAAAGAGTTGTACGGGTCGTTTTGGAACGCCCTGACAACTGAATTGTTTTGTTATTCATGTATGTGGACTTGTTGGAATGAACTATGCTTGTGACGCCATGTATTTGTCACTTCAATATCAATCAGTTATCCACAGCAAACTATCCAAGTTATATATGGCAGTATAAAATACAATAAAGAAACACAAACAAAAAAAAGTAGACAAAAAGGTGGCTTATATCTTGATATGATGCTTCCCAAATATATCCATAAATATTCTCATTTTTCAAAGCTTATTAGCTGTGTGTCGGTAGTATTTCACAGGTATAAATGCACCTCCACAATAATGCACATTAGCTGCCTTGCAAAAACATTCGGCGAAAAAACAACGACAAAAAAAACAACATTTCTGAAGAACCATTTCCACTCAGTTCAGAGGAGGAAACCTTTAATGGGCCTCTTCACACTTGACCACTCAACTTTGTGTTGGCTGTGAAAGGGAGCGTTCAATTCTTTCCTCTCAAGTGTATAATGGATCTGGAGCCTGCAACATATAGGTCACTAAAGAGAGAATTAGCCTCTTCTTCTTCCTTTATCACTCGACGGGTGTGCACATTTATTGCTTCATATAACTGTGTTCTTTAATGGGCAATCCCAAGATTGAGATAAGAGTGTACTGACCCATAACTTGAAACAAGATGGCCTCAAGGTTACCGATAATATGGTGATAACTCAGAGGCAGAGAAGAGGAGGCACAGTTTAAAAATGAATGAAAGGCAAGGAACGTACAGAAAAAGAGGACGAATATAAGGTGGTGCAATATGATGAGATCGGGGAGGATGCTGCGGTTGAAAACGATCCTGGGATTATTCATGTGGCTCACTTGCCCAATTTTAGCCACTTGGTGCATCTGTGGCAGTGGCATCCTCCCTCGCTTAGACACACTTAATTACTTTTTACCTTCATATAATGTTTCAGACCAATATTGTATTTCCAATTTCCAAAATGAGTGTCTCGGTATGAATCCCCTTACGGAGTAGGGTGTACAATATTGAAACTCTAACCCTTCACACCTGATATTCCTCTGCACCGTTTAGCTAAATTATTAACGCCTCGTTTGACATTAAGTACACCGCAAGATTATACAATAAAAGAAGTCTCCTACTGGATTTATTTTCTCTGCCAACAGCTTTGGCATCAACGGTTCTGGGTATCTAGGTATTCTAGGTTATCATAGAATCATTTGTTCTGTAATTATGAATAAAGAGATATTCATAATTCAAAAAGGTCTGCAAAATTGGACATAGTCTCGACACATTATTAACCCTAAATGATCTTTCTTGCTAAGTGTTGGAACACATATATCCCAATTAAATGTTGTTTGCGTGTGTTAAGTTCCAATTATGCCGTATACAGTTTTATAGTATAGGAGAAGAAAAACATGACAAAAGTATTATGAATATTTCTCAAAGGTATTTGATTGTGAGACTACAATGTGATTTAACAACTTTCCTACGACACAACTGGACTGACTGTATATAACTGTATGCATGAAACATATCCATAGTTTGACTAAAAGAGGAAATGATCGTATTAATTATGTCTTTGAAATGCAATTGGCAAAGTAATCACAGTTAGTTGCCTTCATGTGTCCCTCAGAGCTTGAGATAAGATAAGAGATTCGAGGGAGAAGCCATTTATTTTTAGACTTCGACAGCAGGGGTGCTTCACTTTTATTTTGGAAAGCACATCCAAAATACTGAAATCCTCCATGAGAGGCCTTTATTCCTCTTTCCACTGTGGGTTTTTGTAATTAGTAATATAATTTGACTCTAAAAATACATTTCCCAACAATTGCAGGGTTTTTGGTGGTGGTGGTTTATTAATTCCCCAAAAAATAAAACGAGTTACCGCATTGTGGTCGTATGCCTCTACCAACCACTCAAGTTGTAGTTTCAATCCATGTCTGTCACTTCAGCGTTTCACCCAATTACACATTTGTGTGAAATTGTCATGAACTTCTACAGTTATGTGTTCAGGGAGGTACACAGTGACCATTGAACACCCAATTCTAATCAGTTCAACAATGAGTCCAAACGGATATTAGTGCCAAATTTGTATATCTTAGATATCGCTTTCACAAGAATGGGATCGACGGACGGAAAACATAATGTCACCGCCGGCCACGGCTGTCGCCCGTCCGGTGGAAGAGAAACACATTTAAAAAAAAACACTTCATGAAATGAAATAGCAATGTTTCTCTGATAAAAAATAGTATGTCTGTACTTATGAAAGTGCTTATTCTCCAATATGAAATGTGCTCTGTTTTTCTTCTCTAATAAGTGAGTGCTTGTAGATTAATCAGAGCGATACATATGATCATCATCCTCTCCCATCTACCTGAAAGCTCTGCAAGTAAAT
Source organism: Melanostigma gelatinosum (assembly GCF_949748355.1). Taxonomy (NCBI): domain Eukaryota; kingdom Metazoa; phylum Chordata; class Actinopteri; order Perciformes; family Zoarcidae; genus Melanostigma; species Melanostigma gelatinosum. Next base: position 6,924,019 of record NC_136651.1, read on the forward strand.
TTTGGCACATGAAAACTGCAATTATAATATGTATGACTATAATGGTCTTGGTGTGTTGCAATTGAAATTAGAGCTATGTTGTTAGACACTTGTGCATTCAGGGAGCGGATTCAGAAAATGATTTCCTAAAGCATCCTGGAGTCAGCATCTTGTTATCACATTTGGTATTTTTACCCATTATGCAAAAACATGTAAATGTGAAAAGTAAAACGACTAATTTCATTATGCTCTTATCTGCATGTAATGTTGCTTGGGGCCGTAAATAAGGCTGTGAATAAGGTACACGTATTGTCTGAGATACATACCGATCATTTCTCATAAAAGGAAAACTATTCATTGTGAGTATTTCGGGTTATGAGAATTCACATTATATCTCGGGCGTTTTAGTTCGTCTTGCTTTTTTACTGATCAAATGTTCCCACGTGTTCAACAGTGGGGATGGAGTTTGGTGACTGTGGATTTCAGATAGTCCGATCATAGATTTGATGAACGTTTTGGGTTAAAATCCACTTAAACCAGATGAGATGGAGTACCTGTTGAGAATAGAGTTGTGCTTCACTTTGGAGTCGATCCTGTGCAAGTCACCGACCATGAACAGCTGACAAATCCACATACCAGTATGTAGCCGTCACTACATATTTAAATGCAGGTCTTATATGCTGTTGCATTAATTCCTCATTAAGCAGACTCATCATATCAACTATCCAATTACAATCAGCTTTACAGATGCGAACCTGATTCAAATTCTGACTCTTAAATCTTGGGGTTGTTTTCAGACTCACTTTATCATCAAGTAAATGGATTGGAAACTGCTACTCATTCATCAATGCTGTTCATTTGGCTTCACTTTACAGATGCAAGTGCTGCACCGGTGCAAATATGTCTCGTGAAATTGTTCAACTAATATTTAACTGTGGTCACTTTAAGTTGCCCTAATCTTGCTTTGAAGAAAAAGTTATTTGGTCCGTTAAAGTGTCTCGAGCGTCCTTTGTTTCGCCCTCTTGTGAAGGAGCTGCATATTTGCTGTGGGAGAGTTTTTCCCATCACCCAGGGGAACAATATGACCTCGAACTGCTTCACAGAGATGTTTTGACTTTGTTGCAAACAGCCAGATGACAAATCCAGAACACCACGGTGATGCAGTTTCAAAGTATAATCATGTGTGGGATTCATTTAAAACCGTGCGTAAAAAACCTCTCTTACCTCCAAGAGTGGCTGAGATGAGAATGTGGGTTCCATACTTCTTGATGATGGTGTCGATGAACTGTTGAGTCGTGGGTCTGCGGCCCAGCAAGCGTACGCTGCGCTGGAACTCAGGCATGAGTGGCACGGGGTTCCGGATCAGGTCCCTTCTCTCGATCGCTGTGTTCCTCACCTTCCAACGTGCAAATTCCCTGACGATCACAAGAAAAAACAACTGCTCACACCAAAATGAAGTAATACTATCGACAACAATGGCGGCAGAGTGGTCACACATTCATTCGCTCGACCCCATCTCACCGAATGCATTTGTTGAACAGCAATACACATCTGGCTGTGGAAACTGTAGTCCAATGCAAAATATTAGCAGTATTTCAATATTATAGTTCAGAGCTTCCATATCTGAAAACTCACATTAAAGTTACTTTGAAGCAAAATAACACACATCTGTAATGAGTCGGGTGATGCAGAAACTTTGCATTCAGTTGTGTTCACTAAATTCTGATAAAAAACAAATCTGTTTTGGGGATTATGCTTTGACCATTGCTCTGTGATGTTCATCTCTTTTCATTTAATATTCTCAAGGTCCTTTGCTCTGTATAATTATAATAATTATAATATAATTTGAACCGACAGTACAACCTGCTAAACTGCTAAAATCATTCCAGTCTCGTTGTTTACGGCTGCAGCTAAAGATGTACTTTGCAGCGCCAGCATCAAAAAATATCCTGAAAATATTTGCGTTGACGTTCACGATGTTTGCTTGTGTTCCCGCTGAGACATAGATCAAGAAAAAAATCCCACAGACAGACGTTGCAGGCGTCTCTGTTTCACTGAGGGTTACAGAATGAAACAAATATCACTATCCTGAGGCTTTTCTTTGGGCTGTCTGAAATGCAAAAGGATGCCACTCCGTTGTTGAGTCAGTGGCTAATGCCTGGCATACCCAGGTACTGAAAGCCAGCGATTAGGCATACATGCAAGTGGGTTTCTTTGTGTGAGAGAGTTGCATACAAATTGTGTTATTATAATTTTAAAAAAGCCATTCTTCATTCTTAATTCAGTATATCATATTTATCTGGGTGAGACACAGCAAAAGAGGATTTATGATGTATTGGTTCAGTCAAAAGAGGCTTCATTTTAATGCAAATTGATTTGGAAACTGTCATTTTTATCACCATCTGTTCTTTTTGCCAATCCCAGAAATGTTTCTATTCATATATGGACTGTGGACATTCTCACACATCAAACATGCGTATTTGCATGCGGCTCTTTCATTGGGATTGGATGTGTGATACAATGTGAAAGGTGTGATGCAAAACATTCAGATGGCACGCATATAGAAAGGTGTACACTCTCCACACTGCCGAGACTGCTTCGTTTATTGAGAGGGGGAAATGTAATGTCCTGATTACAAACTTAGTTTGAAAAGCATTTCCTCAAAATTGGATTTAGATTGAATTTAGATGTGTTCAATGATGCAGACTTTGTATGAACGATGAGCCCAATTACAGTAAGTGTGTGATTTAAAGTGCAATAAAAGATCCATCTGATCAAGCACAAGTAAAAACCTTTATCATCGCCATGATTTCACACTCAAAACCGGCTCTAATTGAAATCTCATTTCTGGTCAATAAATGCTACGTAAAAATCAGCCAACAAAATAGACACAACACACACACACACAAAAGTCTGCAATACAAACCAACCATGTTTAGAAGATGTTGGGTATTCTTTCTGCTTTTTATAAGAGAACATTTAAATCTTGAAGAAATCAAATGGGGTTTTGCTTGCTGTCCACTTTACTTTTTGAAAGAAAACGAACAGTAACAATACAATAAGAGAAAGAGGGATTTTACTTGTCATTGTTATCAGTATGAAAATAGAAGAGAATACATTTTTGCGATCGACAATCAAGGTAACAAATCCTGCATCCCCTTCCAACGCTCTAACATCATTACTTGTGAAGAAAATAGTAAAAAGTAAGTTTACAACTTCAAGTTGAATGAGATTAACTCCTTGAATCAGTACATTTCTGTCGCAAAACTCTTTTTTGTCACAGATTCAATGTCCGCATAATTCGTTTAGTTTTGATGCCATATTTCTATGCGCTGTACAGAGCAATAGATTTCTGTGGAAGAATATAATGTCCTCTACGCTACCTAAACCGGTGAGAAGAAACATCTGCACAAATCATCAATCAACACAAACCAAGAAACACACTAGAGGTCAACAAAAAAGACGAGTTGAAGAAGCTGGTTCAGCCACAAACAGCAGCATGCATGACAAGCTTTTGTGTTATAGATTACTGCAGCTAAACATTAGAAAGGTTTGTTTAACACGTTGCTTTATGACCCAAAAGTGCTACTATCACCCTATAAAATGTTTATTTTTTTATTTAAAAAGTAAGCGATGTGGATGAAAGCCACATCTTTATAACAGCTTCATCCTTTTCATCCTCTTCAAGTCTTTTCCCTCTCAGCCCTCAGGGGCTCCTAATGAATGATTTCGCCGTGAATACGGGTCCCCTCAAATTGATCATCGGTTACTCCATTTGAATTCTCTGACATGCAGTCAGCAGTGTGTCAGTCTGCCTGAGCACTGCTTGACGGCAGCACTTTTTAATGCTCTGTTCAGCACTCTTTATTAGCATTTCAAGTTGAATTCCTTTCTGCCAGTCGGCCACTTATACTATCAAACGAGTGAGCATATAGTGTACGAATGAGTGAACGAATGCCTATATTATGACAGATTGCTGTTGCTCGCCACTAATACTGCTAATGCTGATTCGGCTTTCATGATCTAGCTTCATGAGAACTACACGTTGGCAGGTATTTCTCAAATCTGGACCAAACATTCATGAGAGACTTCCAGATTTGCAGCAGATATACGGGAAATGTCTCCCTTTTCATTCTTTGCCCAGCTGTCTCACTGTGTCCCTCTGTGCTGCTGCCATCTCCCTCTCTTAGACATCTATTCATTTTCAGTCCTCCTCATGGCTTCGTCAATGCCAATTTAAATATAAAACTTCATATGGCAGCCATATGTACTTGAGCCCTTCTGGCCCAGATTAGGCATGCCAGCAGATGGAACCTGCAATATGATTCAGTGCTTTACTTCACAGCTCCAGGACCGGTTTAATGACCTTTCAAGGGAAGTTAAGAGGAGAAAAATGGCATTGCAGCTGTGCATCGGAGCAAAATGGGAACCTAGGTGATCATTGCTTTGTTCAAGTAACTTGTGTGGAAGGGTGGGTGCATTACATTTCCTTACGTGGAAATCTCTGTGAGCTACAGAAAATACAGAATACATGATAGAGACAAGGAGGGTCATTAATAATGTACTTAATTAGTTCATAAATACTTACTATGAATGGCACTGACATCCTTTTCCATCTGCTGAAGCAGACGACACACACTCCTTATGCATGGGTACTTTGGACTCATTGATGCCACATAAATACATTCAAGTATTGAGTTAAATGTATGGAGGTAAAATGTTGGCATTTTGAACAAAGACTTTTCTCGATAATACAGGAGTTTGTTTTTCTCCCTGTGCTCTCACTTAGACCCACCATTTTATCTGATTCATTTACAATATTCATCTCAGCACAGTTTAGTCCAATAAACATGGCCAGTGGTTGCTAGGAAATCCATTATTGTCATCAAACAGCCAACCTTCTCTTCTAAAATAGATCGGAATGAATCACAATGAGAATGTTTGCTCTAATGAATGTACTGGTGGCTCTAACATGTCTGCTTCTATTTTTTCAGCCTAATCAGGAAAAAGCCTGAAGAAAAGTACATTGTTTGGAGCACATAGATTGTGATAAAATGTACTGTTTTTGCTTTTTCACGATGAAGTATTGCTCTACATTCGAGTTCGTGCAAGGCGTACACTATAAAACGCCGATCGGCAGAGATCTTTTCCAGACGTGGTTTGTGTGCGAGTAATTGCAGAATTGCGGCAGTGTATGGTTGATTGCGTGCAGCGTAATGTCTCAGGGAGACATCGATTATTGTTTCAATGTATGTTTTAAATCTCCTTTACTTTTGCCTTTATGCTTTTAATGGTTTCATGTGAAGCACTTTGAATTACCTTGTTGTTGAAATGTGCTATACAAATAAACTTGCCTTGCCTTGCCTTACATCCGGCTCACTCATTTCAGAGGAAATGCAAGATGAATGTGAAAAGAGAGAACACATCAAGGCAAGCAGACTGAAGTCTAGGCAAGTCTCAAAGTCCACGCCTGAGCAATGAAGCCAGTGCAATTAGCTTTGGTTCTCTTGCATGAAGGACTGATATGAACTAATGACTACTACTGTCTGTCCTAGCCAAATTACTTTCAAGTCATCTTTGGAGGATGAACTGGATGTAAAATGCAATGTAGGATGGCAGAAAGAAAGCAAATTTAGGGGTGTAACAATTTATATTTTTGTACCCCTAAATGTGCATGCTTTAAATAGTATTTGGTTGGTATTTCTCCTGAAATAGCCGTTCTAATTTAAATTCAGTAGTTTTTATTCTTAGTGGCAGAGTCTGCCATTCCTGCACTGGATTCAGATCGCATGTCCAGCGTTACTGCTCGGTCTCCTAACACTGTAACACACCGCTGTGTCTTGTAACACAAGGTGTTTTTTTTAAATGTATTCAAATCCCATACAGTTTGAAATATTGCAGGGAGCAATGGAAGAAGAGGGGCCGAGCAAACAGTAAGCTGTTACATGAAGAAAGTCCAACCTCTCAGCATGGTAGCCACCCTGCATGCTGTTGTGTTGAAAATGACAGCGGGAAATCAGATTGTGGTCAGTTTGTTTGGCTGCACCGATGCATCCACTGTGGTGGCACAGAACCGCTCTTCTGTTTCATTTTTGACAAATCAGCTACAAGCATCCACGTCGGCCAAATCGCATAACCTTCAGGTCATTGTTTTAAGTGTTACTGCGTGAAAAACACTTGAAGACGTACATTTAAATGCCACATGACCTTTTATCATTGTTGGTCAATCAGCAAAATATCCACTCCCACATACAAACAAACCTGGCAGGCATGGAAAGCCGAAATGTACCCCTTCAAAGTGAATTTTCATACAGAAAGCATTGTACTGAATAAATCACTATGAATATGACAAGTATGTCTTATAACAACCGTTCCAAGATATCGCAAATGTGATCAAAATACGTTTCTATGTTGAGCATGATTGCTTCGACAGCAAGTATTTTACTCATCCTATAAGGTGTTATGAGTGCCGTGGTGCTCTCTGTAACCATATTGGCTGAAACGTGTTGCTATGGCATGTCATCACACCTTCCGGGCAGCATGTTGTCTGCTTCAATAAGAATTGGGTTGTATTGACTTTGAGTGAATATTCCCTACAGCTCTGACAGGGGCAGGAAACGACCGTCACACAGTGTGTCACCACAGGCACTTTGTTGATCCTAGCACTGAAGCGCAGATTAAAAAGCTTGAGAGGGCATGACAGACATTCAAACTGGAAGTGTGGCAGCCCAGAGGAAAGAGCAGCACGGTTTTGCGGAAAGGCAAGCGCTAATTAATTGAGTGGTAAACTGGCTCAGCAGGACCCAGAGACAACATGTTCTTGGACGCCTCATAAATGACACCAGAAAACAATAAAAGCAGGAGTGTCAGTAAATTTGGTAAATTACAGAACTTGTCATCCTTGAGTTCTTGTTCACCTCTGTCCTCCTTTCATACTGAATCAAAGTCTTTACAGTTGAATAAAATACATATTCAGAAGGCAGTGTTGTTCAGCTTGTGGTAAGAATCCTAAATGTCTGACAAAAAGCCTGTGCCATTTTCTTTTAACTTGAGGCACACAAACAACCCTTCACGATGAAACAAACTAAATCAAATTGTTAAACCTCGCTATAAACACGTCAGTGTTATCAAGACACGCTGACTTTATTTGAAGCAGACAAGATGCTGTCTGTGGTACAGAGCACTTTACAAGGAACATTGAAAAGATGCACCTGCTGTAGAAAACAAAAGAATGCAAGAATAAAAACGGATTGAAGCATATGTGTGGCTTAATATCAGTTATTTAGAAATTACATTATCGAAGGCGTAATCATGAGCATACTACATATTGTGAAATAGGTGTGAGACTGAGGGTCTGTTGGTTTATGATTATGCATAGGATAGTGTGACTCATGAAAGCTGAGCTGTGTTAAAAGATCTAAAATAAAAATAAATATATCTTAAATCCTTCTTGTGGAAAAAATACCCTAAAAGAAGCTTTTTTTTACTCTTTTCAGCTTCAAGGTGTTCATTTATAGATAAAGATACACTATTCATCATACCAGAAGTCTCACTTTATACAGGGATAGAATATGTGCATAAGTCATACCAAATGTAAAATGTTTCGTTACAGTGTTTTTTATCATTACTATTTAATCTTAATTAGTATCCCATTGCTTCTGCTATAGTGTCCACTGAAGGTTTTAGCAGCCATGGGGCTTACCATACGGTACGACATTTCCCTTAACCTCCTTCACATTCACTCTGCAGTGTCAAGTTGTGTGTGTCACATTTCACTCGGTACATGTTTCAGATCTAGTTGTCAGTGCGTTCTCCTATTATTGCCCATATTATCATATCTCTAAATAAGAGAAAAAAACGGCGGTACATCCACTTGGCTTTGCCTGTACCTGAAACCTAAGCTCACTCATGAAACCAGAATTGGAAGCATGGACAGAATGCTCTCTGTGACAAGTTTATTTTTGTAAGTGATACAAACTGTTTAATGTTGGAGTGGAGCAGGTATTACAAAAGCTTTACCTAAAACAAAGACTTGAATTCACATTTTTTCAAATTAAACTTCAGAATTTGTCTTTTTCCCTCAAAGTTCCACTTGTTTTCATGGTGCCTGTGAAATACAAAACTTCAAGGAATAAGTTGCGTGCATTTGATGGCACTGTGAGAAGACAGCATCGATTTGAATGCTTTGATGAAGAATGGAACCTTTCATTTTCTGTCATTTGTTCCACTACTTGTTTGTTAGGGATGACTTGACTTATACTTCAATTGCTGGTTGAAAAGGATACAAAACAACAACATCATGTTGTTCTACTTTTGTCAAATTGTTTGTCAGAAAACAAAATACTCTGGTGGGTAACAGTCCATTTCAAACAGCAAATCAAAGGAGTGAATACATTAACCGCTGTCCAGCCCCTGCCCTAAAACTGTAAATCAGCTTCAGCTGAGCTAAAGATTGTACGCAAGGCAGCTTCATGCTAAAATGACCTAAATGTTACACAGGGGGAAACAAATTGCAGAACTGGCATGCTGACAGTCCTGCAAGGTCATTTAAGTCCAAATATCTGCATTTATATATTTACTAAATTTGAACACAACATTGTGACACAGAAGCAGTGCTTATGCTAATGGTCTATTACTATGATAAGCATTAACATAATGATCCATCAAAACAACCATTAAAATAGAAGAACAGCAAAGGAAATAGCAGTGTGCTCTCTAACATTTTATTTAAATTTTTTTTGCAAGACCGAGAATGGATGAGAGCAAGAGAGTAGTTTAGAGTGGTGCAAATGCATCTTATTAGCTCCTGGGTTGCATTTACTTGCTCACTCCCCTTTCTTACATGTGTATGTGAGAATGACAGGCGAGGACGTCAGAAATCTGCATGCTGGAGAGGTTAGGTAATAATTCATGTGTTGTGGACAGATTGAAAATCAGCAATTACCGCTTTACGGTTGTTTGCCTCCGCCAAACAGTTAAGTTGCAGTTTACATCCATGACTGTCCAAAATGTCATCACTTCATCTTTTTTAGCTTAGTACGCATTTGTGTAAAATTGTCATAATTAGCATATGAATTCCTAGTTGTGGCCAAATAAATAGTTTTGTGAATTCACAGTGGCCTTGAACTTTCACGCCCAGAATCTTATCACTTCAGTGGATGTCTGTGCCAAATGTGACGAAATGATCTCCAGCCATTCCTGAAATATCTTGTTCACGACAATGGGACAGAAGTGTGGTCACAAATGACCCTTGACCACTAAAGTCTATTTATTTGATCCTTGTGTCGAAGTGGGCGTTTTTGCAAAATTTGAAAAAAGATCCCCCCCCCCCCTGGCATTCCAGATATATCACGCACGAGAATGGTACGTACTTAAAAATGGACGGACAAACTGAAAACAGTGCATTCGGACATTAATGAATTCATACAAAGTCTAAAATAATGATGATTGCAAAACAATAAGGGTTGAGGAATACATTATGAGCCAAATGACTGGGAGTGTGTGGGGGGTGGGGCGGATCATCCTCACCATGATGATCTCATTTGTCTCCGGCCATTATACTATCTTGTTAAAATGTATTAGCAAATGATTCTACGCGTGGAGATTTTGCATTATAGCATCCTACAGTATTTACAAAAGACCACGAAACCTTCCTGAGACGTCATTGATTGAATCTTTGCCACACTGGTCTTCATAGCGCCATGCTTAGCTGACTGATAGTGTTGCACCACGAGGGCCTCAACAGAAAATTATGGCAAGCTGCAAGGACTGGGGGAGACTTTGATCCAATAATGGAAATTCCCCCATGAATGACTTTGTGAAGCGATTTTGTCTTCCCACACAGTATTGACTTATTCCCTTTCATTCTGTACATGGTGTTCCCACACAGAAACAGTGCTGCATGATTTCATCTACTAGGATATGATATATTTTCAGGGATGTAAGTTCATGTTATTACATGTGCATCACCATGTGGCCCAACGGGGTTTATAAATGCCCATACGCGGCGCATTTCGGAAACTGCCTCTTGTGAAGAACAACTTGTCATGGCTACCAACGAGGGGCTTTCATGATTAACATGTCGGTGTAAGCTTTTTCATTTGTCCAGTTCATGTGATTTGCCAGTGATAGATGACCACCTGAGGCCAAAGAAAACTTCATTAAGGCCGCCCTTAATGGAATACTGCATGATTAACAAATGGCATACTATTGATCATTGCCTACTACTGTAAGAACTGCTGAGAATACACTGATTGTATCTCAAAACATCAGGCCAGAAAGCCGTATTTAGAAACTTCATTACAAGTCATTGGAAAGGGTAAGTTTTGTTGACCCATTTGTCAACATATTAGTTCTTGAAAAGCAGATTGTGTAAGAGGCAGTCCCTTAAAATGAGACACAGCCTTTGGTGGACTTCATTGATTTAATGTTTATTCACACGGTTTGCAACAGTAAATGATTTGGTCTCTTGTTAGCTGTAGCTACACAAAGCACACCAACAGAAAACTGAAAGTCTGATTACATTCATATTAAATGCAGCATTTTCCTCGCCTGATCACCAAACAGAATTGACATTTAATTTCACGTATTCAGTCTGACATTTACTTTCCTGTAAACTACTTTGTTCATGGGATGGCGAGGAGTATTCTATTGTATTTTGCCCCAACCAATCAGCAGCGAGGGATTTATGTGCCAACCTCATTTTTAACACGGAAGTTGCAGCGGCAGTTGCTTAAAGCAGTTCAATTTTTACACAACCGTTATAGAAATATGTTCAATAGAGAGTTGTTATTTCTGTATGTCATCCATGCTTGTCGCCATTTTTGTAACAATTTTCCTGTCACAAATTGTCCTGGAATTAGCAACGCAGCAAGCCGGCTATGCGGTAAGATGATATCATCATTCTATAGCCATCAATGGGCAGTATTAATAGTATAACCGTATCAACAAGTATTTCTTTGGGGAAGGTCCCCTCAAACTGAGATCATAGAAGCCTTGTTCTTGTACTGTCTCAGTATTATGCAGCAGCTTGAAGGAGTGAAAGAGAAAGAGAAAATGCCTTTCGTGGTAATAAGGAGGCAAGGCCCAGTAATAAATCAAACAGACAGAGATACAATTGAAATCCTGTAGGAATTTCAACCACCAAGAACCATTCAAGATATTACAGAATGAAACTTAATCCTGTGCATCAGTGCACACTGAAGGAGCAGGCAGAAAGAGGTGGGATGTTATCTTGGATGGCCTGAGCTGTTTGCTTGTGCTTGTTTTATTTATTTTCACTTCAATACTTGCAAACACTGTAAATACTGCAGGAAATCCGAGGGGCTATTTTGAAATTCTGTTATAGTGCTGCTAAAAAAAAAAAGTCGATACCATCAGCAGAGAGGCTATGTAAAAATATCCAAGTGACTGTTCCAAGCTAATGGGTTTAGATAGAATTAGGTGCGTGTCAACAGTACATCGCTTCAGACTCACTGTCAATGTTCCCACATGTCTGGCAACTAAATGATCATACAGCATAGTGTCCAACAGAGAAAGCTGCATATCTTTCATCAAATATAGAAACATTCAGTCAGGCAACAGACATTCTTCACAAGTGTCCTTCCATGCACTTAAAACAATGGTGTAGTTCAGAATGAATTCCTATTGTGAGATATTTTATGTGAGATATTTTGTAACAGTTATAGTCTTATGGTGAAAATGCATTTAAAGTACAAGCTATTTGATGGACTGGACTGTTGGCTATTATATTGTTGCTAATCCTGCAAGAATAACCGGTTATTTTTCCATAATAGTGGAAAGCAAAATATCAAGAACATAGCAAAAGCAGTCCCCCCCCCAACCTTTGTTTAATTTGCAAATTGCAATATCTTTCAAAGTCATGAGGTCACGTAACATGATGCCTGCAGAGTCCATCTGTGTAAAATTAGGCCGATACTGTTTTCATTCCAGATGAAGGGAAGGAAGGACAGAGAGAGAGAGAGAGAGAGAGAGAGAGAGAGAGAGAGAGAGAGAGAGAGAGAGAGAGAGAGAGAGAGAGAGAGAATCAGTTGCATATCCAGGATTACGTCAAGGTCCCTGGGATATACAAAATCAACACAGGAATAAATAGACTGCCGTCAATCTTAGTGTGCGGGCTGGGTTTGGGTCGATTTATGATTTATTCGGCCAACCTTTGGATGAGCTGGCAAATTTTAATTCCAGTTTCTCTTTTGAAAGGTTGCATGTATTGAGTAAAGCTAGTTGTGAGGTCTAAACAGAGATAGAGAGAGCTGAAGAGGATGAAATAGAGACTGTCCAACGAAATTAATCTGTAATTGAATTGTCTTTCCATTAACTGCGCCTGTATTTGTATTACGTTTTCTTAAAAAGTATTTTGGCTGGGTCATCATCTCATTTAATTTTGTGTCAGCAAAAAGTTGACTGACCCCACAAGAAATCTTCAATAGGCTCAAGTGAAGGCAAAGGGGAAATAAACAGCATACATCTATTTTACTTACCACCACAATGACACAGTTAGTGTAATAAATATGCTTTCTGGTAACACAGCAAAGGCTTACAACTGAGTTGTTATCAATGTTGTTCTATGTTTGAAATTCGTATTAAAACAGTAAAAGTGCTGACCAAAATAACTTCTGTACTGCATCCTGAAAATTGCACTTTCTCCATATTCCTCCTTCCTCCTTCTTACTACATGTACATTTCTTAGTTATTACCCATTATGGAGCATATCAGGAAATGGAATGTGATTGCCTAAATGGAATATGATTGCCGGCATAATAGCTTTGTTAGTGCACTCTGTAATTGTGAGGAGGCAATGAAACGAAAATGGATCTAATCAAAAACAATCTCTTAATTCACTTTGATCTCAGGAATTTGATGGGACATGGTGCTGGAAGCGAATGCACGGGTGAGTGACATGAGCATGTGTTTGAATCTAATTAACTGTGTAATGTGAGAAGTTCTGCTGATGAACTAGTCCGACTCTGTGGGCAAGGACTGAAGAGCTATTATGAGTCCAGGCCACACGCAACAAATACCCATTCATTTGAAACCCAGAATCATAAGAATCTCAAAATACATTTGTTTGAATAGCATTTAGAAAAGCCAGTGCAGCTTAGGAAATTATTTAATTTTTTTCCAGATGCTTCCATCTCAGTCCTCCTGTATACGGTTTATAGCTGATGAAACACTTCATCACCGTCTGCATCCTGTAATGAAATCTCTAACAAAGCTTTCCAATCTACATATAATACAAAACCTACCAAGGTCAAGGCACTCATGCAATAAAGAGAAACAACTGATGTTGTCAGTGCCCTAGATGCCGCTTATTGTATCCCATCTATTTTACGCTGAACTCAATTTGCCCCGTAATAACAGTCAGTCAAACCCCAAATAAAACATTTTGTTGATGATTTCTATGAACTGTATTTGTTGTTTGTGCAATACTTACAATAAATGACAGCTCTTTCAATAAGAAACAAAGCTTCTTACAATTAACTGCATTTTCTTTAATTCAAGGATATCTAAATGACTTCTGGTGTGTCATATACGACTGGTACTTTGTATGGTGTTAACATCAATTCAGAAAGACAAAAAATATGTACAAACTAAATGTTTTGTCTTGTTGCTAATAATTGCAGCACAAACTGTGAAGAGTGCTGAGAAAAATATGATGATTTGAGGACAGATTTCAGTACCTTGGACGAACAGGTTACCTTTGGATGCAGCTCAAATGCATGACAGCCAATACAAATGTTATTCAATGGAACGTTCTTTGCCAGCTGTACTGGAAAACACTTCTCATAAAAACAAGGATGCCACTTTCCTGTTTGAGATGTACGATGTATGCACATTCAACAGAGATAAATGAAAGACAAGGATTTCAGATCTTTGGGCTTTCCATTCAATCTCAACTCATCCAACAACCTCAACTGGCCAACATGTTAAGGGAGATATCACATAAAACCCATATTTAAATTCATTTTGGATGAGTAACTTTTCTGGATTTCTACAGTACGGCAGAACGTGCCATGAACGTTTTTTAGACAGTGAGGATAACATGCCCAACATGTTCAGTGTTTCACTGGAAGTCAACTGACTCAGATGTTCGGCAGGAAGCCGAGAATAAACCTCTCTGTGTTTGTGTAGGTCACACAAAGCACCAAAGCTCTGCACTGACTGCAGGACAGAGAAGTAAAAGAGTAAAGACACCTCTGCTGAGGTGTTCAGCAGAGATGCTGTGTGTGCACACTGACGCTGGGACTGAACATATTCTGAGCTAATGTATTTTTAGACCTGTAAAGAATATTTGGGAATTTGGAATTGGATTTTTTTCCTCTGATTTTCTTATGAAAGTAATTCATCCTTTAATTCAATAAAAAAAAAACAATCATATTTCCAGGGTTATAGCATAGACATTATAACCTGGCTCATTACCCTGATGAATGAGATCATGCTAAAGCTGTTTGGTGCTGTTGCCTCCAACACACCAAACTCCTCATGTGGCATTTCATATTGTTGACTGAACTAAAATGTACATATGTGTTGATTAAGGGAGATTAGCTCTCCCAGCAGAATCTTGCAGCCCTTTCAGCCAAATCTAACTGTATAACCATTTTTTGTGTATTGTCAATTCTTTGTTGCAAGTGTATCTGACTAAAACAAAAATGTTCATAATGACCAACCTCTTATTGTCATAACAAGTGTCTATCCATCCATCCATCATCTTTCATCAGTAATTAATCAAATTAGAATATTATTATATCTGCCTGGTTTTCTGTCTTTCTGCATCGTACACCTATAGTGTTTTCAGTTAGTTTGACCATTTCCTAGGACTTCGAAGCGGTTCTACACATGATGTTGGACTGACATCTCCCTGACCTTTCAATCTTAGTTGTGTTATACCTCTTAGGTCAACACCAACACTTTTGATTCTGTTGAATATATGGAGCTTGGGGATCTCAGTTCCACCTGACCTGAGCATATCTAGTGCCTTCACATGGCTCTCAACATGGAGATCCCTGAACTGGCAGCTAGCCACGAACAGCGCTAACACTGCAATCAATGGCAACAGTTCTGACAGAGTTAACAGTGTTAACTCTGAAGGGTGGGAGCTACGCTGGTTGGGACGTCGTTATCAGCAGTTATCGCCGTATGAGCACAGTGGAGAGCGGCAGCCATTATCCAGCCGGTAGGGCACAACAGAGAGATTTGTTAGTCGAAATGCCTCATTTTAGTCGAAAATTTGGTATAATTTGGCAGCTTGGATAACCACATCACATAAATTGTAATATGAGACATGGCTGCTCCAGTCCCATCTCTTCAGAGCTTGTTGCACTTGGTGATGTTGCATTGCCATTCTCAAGGGTGAGTTGCAGAAGCGTCCCACGCAGTGAATTAGTCAGTGCTTAACCCTGACAGTTTCTTCTAGCCTCCTGTTTCTCCTCTAATTACAATCCCTTTCTTGCCAGTAATTAAGTCGTCCCACAGCGGGGGCTTTTTACCACCCGGTATGAGAAGGGAAGTGGCACGGAGTTCCTCCCCTGATCAGGCTTTGTTGAATCTCTGAAACGTATAGAGCTGAGAAATGCAGATTAGCACCATATATCAACACTGCTCAAGTGATTATAATTGCAGTGTAGCCCGAGGATATCATTGTGTTTTCTGTGGGTTTGTCTGTTTTCAATGTGCGTAATAAAGTAAGAGACAGAGAAAAAATATACATTTTACAAGTTTGAGTTGATCCGTATGTGTCGTCGTCACCATGTCTGTGACAGTGTCTGTGCAAATAGTACTCACACTCTTGAGATCTCACATTTTTTTAAAGTAAAAAAAATGACTCAATTGGTGCACAACAGTGACAAGCTGTGCTGGAATTTCAGCCTGCCTGATTGGCTGAGCCTCGCGGTGGTTGGAAGCGGTTACTGCTTTAGTCAGCAAATGGGAACTCACGTCTGCTGCCAAAGTGTGAGGTGACAGCCAGCATTCTCTTTGGTGACAGCATCTTCATGAGTCATCGAAGCTAAATATGCACGATCACCTCGTAACAGTGTCACTTACAAACTGAAAAAAATGTCTTAATTTCACAGCAAAATGTCTTCCCACCAGTCCATTTTTGGAAATTACATTTTTTTTAAAGCATAATTTATGGGCATTTTTTTGCCTGAATTAATAATTAACAGTATATATTGTAGATTGGTAGAAGAAAAATTAAATCAAGCCATTTCTTCTTATTGCAAGTGGTACTGCTATACATCTAGTTGCATTTTTGTCATCATCTCTATTAGGGGTGTAACTGTTCACAAAATTCACGGTTCGGTACGATACAGTGGAGCCACGGTTCGGTACGTTTCGGTACAGTAGAAAACTATAAATGCCAGAGAAATGTACTTGATTTTAAAATATATTTATTCATTATAACTAATATCATAAAGTTATTGTTTGACTTTGAACAATGATGGACCTTACTGCCAGCATACCTGTCCGCTCTCCAAATCCTTGTTTTGATACTGAACTCAGCGGACCCCTTTTATTGTCTCTAGCACTTATATACATTTGCGTTATCACACACTTTTAGCAACTTCCTGTCTCGCTGCCTAATGGCATCTCAGACCCCACGATGTCTCTGTCCGCGTTCTAAAGTCTGTTTCATCTCTCCTGACTTCCTGACTGCCTCCGTCCTTCTCTTCCTTTGGCTACAGCCTGCTGAATTAAACATTGCTGCAGCCGCCCTCGGCAAATCTGCCGACTACATCAAATCCGCCTACTGTCGCCCTATCCAATTACAGATGGCTCATCCAAACTAATTCAAGACCTGAGTCGGACAAATGTTACACCTTGTTTCTGTTTAAAACAAATGGGGCCCAGATCAACACTGACAAATGCATCCACACAGAACACACGAGGAACCTCATGAAAAGTGTTCTTTTATCATTGCTCATCAGAGACGTTTAACAAATTAGACAACAGACAATGCTATGCTAATAACAAATTAAAAGAAAAAATTTGGATAAAAAATTTTGAGTGAGTCTCAAGTTGCAGGGCTATCTGTTTGCTGAACAGTTTAAATTAGAGACTGAATAAAAGAAGTTATTTGCACATGCAAATTAGAGCTGCAGATTATAAATTCAAGGTTTAGTGCTGATCAAGTGGTTGTGTGAGGACTGATTATAGTTAGGAATAATTTATATCATGAAGGAAATGTTCAGGAAGAGATATGCATAATGTGCTTGCATTGAATATAACCATGCTGTTTGTCAAAGCTGAGTGTTAAGGAAGACCAGCTGGTCTAATCTTCTGCCACTTCTTCCTCAACACCGTGGGTGTATTAACAGGGCCGACCTAGTGCCAAGTGCTACTTATTTTTGTTCATAATTGTAATCTTGAACTTTTCCAGGCAAACGTTGCCCTCGTTTGCTTAGACTCTAAGCAAACGAGGGCAACGTTTGCCTGGAGGTTAACATTTAAAACATTTGACCACTTCCTCTTTGTCACATCGCTTGTCACAATCTCTGAGTTGATAATATGGCCAGCTTCTTAATATTAAAAAAACATGAACATCAGGGAAACATTGTCCATCAACTTAGAATTTGTTTGAGCACCAAGCATCGCTGATCCACTTCCTTTCATCCCACCGCGTCCAGCAAGAGCAGCTTGATCTGAGATGCCACAGTGGAGCCAGGTCGATGTATAGATGTGGGCACAACATCCATTTTATATTAATGCAACTGGCCAGTTGCCAGGAGTAAGCTGGCTCGTGAAATTGCCTCTAGTCCTTGCTGGGTTGGCTTAGCTTCCATCTCGGCTCTCCTCCCTCTCATCCTGGGGCGGTGGACTCTGCTTTTGTTCGGTCCGACTGGTCTGGCTGGCTGGCTGGCTGATCGGAAGATGCCGTAGGCGGTGATTGTCTCAAGGTCCACTGCACTTTATCCAATCCCTATGCTTCCCTCTCCGACGTTGATGAATGCATCTCTGCCATATGTGCTCCAGTAATAAGCACGAAAAGACAACAAATGAAACACAAAAATATAGCAAAGCTCATGGGAGCTACCGGTAGCTCTATCTACGTTCGCCACTGTAACCATAGAAACAAATAATTTATTGAGTTTTAGAGGTGCTGGTAAAGTAGATTTTTATACAATTGGACACTGACGGGTTTGCTATTTTCCCCTGTATGCGAAATTCACGCTACAGTAGCTTTATATTCACCATATTGACATAAGACGTGTCCCTAAATGTCTGACTATTTCTTAATTTCTACCCGGCAACAAAGATTGAAATATAGCATTGAGCAAACACTCTTCATTTAAACTTACCAAATAGACCAATAAAGTCAAAAAAGAATAAAAATGGACATTTTTGAATCTCTTGATTTTCACATGTTGGAAAAGCCAGAATATTAATAATTTATAAATAAAAATAAGTATATACTTTAAATACTTTATTCAAGCGATATGATACTAAAATATACTGAAATATTAAAACTCAAGATGGCCATGACTTTTTGCCACATAGTGTACCACTTTTGTCATTGTCTTTTCAAGCACAGTTCTGCAGGTGCTAAGAGGGTGTTCGGCTTGACTTCTTAACTATCTATTCATTACCTTGAGTATCTGTGAAATGTTTACTTGTGTGGATGCAGCAGAACTCGCATAAAAGCAGCTTTTACTGCTCTGTCATCATAATAAAATAAAGTGAGACAGAAATACAGACCGGCAGAAGTTATATAGCATCAGGAAGGAGGCTCTGTGTCAGATGAGGAGAGGTAGAGGATGAAGAGAATTATCAACATGAAACTCATTGAGTTCTTGTATCTCTTTGAGAAGAGCTAAAACCATTTTGGTAAGATTTTATGTGCAAGCAGTCTCCAAAGGTTTTAATGAGTCAGTAATTGAGTATCGTGATAATAGATATTATACTGGCTTTGCAATTATTTTAATCAGTGCAGTAAAACGTTTTGTTTTTAAATGAGTCTGTGTGTGACACTGGGTTTATCTTATCATATGTACAGCGAGTAGACATTTTAACTGATTCTGTCAGTGCTTTGCAAGCATTGAGTGAATCCAAACATGAAAAAAAGACCAAAACGGGTCTTTTGTTATTACCTTGGACAACATGTTAGTTTTCATTTAATTTTCAAGCATTGCTCTTCCACAGGATATTACAAGGTTTTGTTCAAAACCTTTGATAGATTTTCTTTTTTTTTTCTTGAGGTCTTCATGAGCCCTGGTCCAATGAGAATCGATCAACCTTCTCTGTTCATTCACTCCACCATGTCTTTTCAAAGTGTGATCAATCAGAACTATTCATTTTCATAAATATTTCTATTCCAAATAACAACCCCCATCTCGCTTCTTTGATGACAGAGCAATAGCTGATTTGAGGCCTTTAAAATGCATTAATAGCCACCAGATTTGCATTTATATTGGTTTTTTGCTCAGGCACACAAGAACCTGAGATAGAGCTCCCGCGAACAAAGACCAAAGAGAGAACACGCATGATCTGAAACACATTCGACCCCATAATAGAGTACAAGCAACAGAATGAGAGATGCTCGTGTGAGCAAAACAGGCCATCCAGTTTCACCACTGACTGAAGCACACATTGATACACATAATTCGGCCTCATGTCTGATTCAGGAGCAGAATGCAGCCAGCAGTGAAAGTGGCTTTCTTGTGACTGATAAATAACATATAGGAAATGTACACTTATGCATATGATAACAGGGGAGGGGGGAAAAAGGAAGCAATTCAGTTTGAAGATCACAATCGGCAGTGACACAATAGTGATGATAACTCCAATCATTTCTTTAAGAGACACAAGTCAAGAGGGAGAGGATAATTGGTGCCTTGTGGTGTGTCTTTCCCCTTCAAGAGACTGTGACCTTTTCAGAGCACTGGCACTTCCAAAATCTCTGTTTGTCCTTCAAATTAGGCGCAATGCCCACGTCATTAAAGATGGGGCAGATTTATTTGTTGCCGATCAGGTTGGCATTGTCCATGCAGCGTGCCTCCGGGGTAATCTCTCTTGATAAGAGAACCCGAAAGGAATGGATGCTTTGTCTCTCTGCAAATCTGATTCAACCACTTTCCACCACTAAATCGTCGAGGCAGAGAAAGTCCCCGGGGAAATTTACAAAGCGATTCAGTTCTCATTGCTGGTTAGAGTGGAGCACGGCTGGGCAATCATGTGCCAAGGAGGACCGAGAGTGTGTATGATTTCATTCCAACCAAACACAAGCAACAGCTGATGTCACCGATTTACCCCCCGCCGCCCCGTCCCTCTGGTTGAAGATGTACTCATCATTGAATTCGTCGTGAAGCGGGTTGGGATTAAAATCCTTGGAAAACACTTGGACCTCTGCGAGAACTGTATCTTATAGTAATATATATGTTCAAAAGCTTTATATATGGAAAAATCAATGAGAACGAAGCCACAAAAGGAATCGATCAAACTTTAAAATCTCATGACAGTTTTGCAGATGTCGGACAGATGGGAATGTGGATTGTTGACATCGAATTCTTCGCACTCTTAGTGTGAAATTGAATTGTTTTGTCATGAGGAAAGGGATATCTAGCAATAGTGGCTGAATTTGATGCCACTAATGGTTTGTTAAGAGGTAGAAACAAGAGGAGCCACCTGGGCCTCGGCAACATTCCCGTCAGCCCCCCAAAGTGCAAACACACACTCTATTTTCATAAATCACTGCAGCATCACAGTCAGCGCTCGACGGCTGCACAGCGTCTGTGGAAGGCGGCCTCAGAAGTTTTGCCTCCGAGATTCATGTCTCTGCGCAACAACCCGCTCTGTCAAGTTACACATTATGCAAATACATTGTTTGCTGTTCATGTGACAATATCAAGGCAAGGAAGCCAGTGGGGACCCGGGGCTGTGGCAAGTTACCAAGAGAGACGGAGCAGTGAGACAGTGAACAAACTCTGTGAAAGAACTGCCAAAGGAAGGCAGCGAACGACTCTTACTCTCTCTGTCTTTCTATACTTCTGAGTTAGAAGGCTAGGAATTGAGGATGCAAGGAAATCAAAGCATGTCTTTGTGAGAAAGAGGGTTTCTATCTAATTTCTCTACCACTTTCTCTGTATGTAACAAATGATGCGATGCGCAATGCAAAGCAAAATACAAGCTATATTAATATAACAGTTGAGCACTCATAAATCAGTGAACGATGGTTTGAAGATGAATTATTTCTAATGGTCCTAACACTTAATAGTGTATTAAGTTCTTAGTATTTGTATGGTATGTGTGAAAGTAGAGGAATGGATGAATCAGAATACCCGTTAAATACGATTTAACTTACTTTGATACCGAACATGTTTTGGGCACTGAACCCTTTTATTTGTATCTTTGTTGGTGGTGAATAATGTATGCATGTTTTAATGTGTTTGTGTCCAAAAAAATATTTAGTTTATCAATAGCTATAGTTAAAATCGTCAAGGGACTCCTAATGTGTAATGTGAAACCAATTGTTTGACAAAAAAAAGCTAACGTGATGTAATATTACACGTTATGATTAGTTAACCTGTAAAACCAGTTGTTTTGTGTCTTTCTACAGGCATAAAAATAACTCTGGTGATGTCATCGGTAGTCTCTTGGATTGGGTTTGAGGACTAAAGATGTATAACTAAAGTCTTTGTTATGCATGGGACACTTTTAAACTGGACCATGCAAAGAGTAGAATCCAGTATTTTTGGATTGTGATCTGGGACTAAGAGTGGAGAGGAAGTCCTAGCAGAGTACACAGTGCAGAGAGTGGTTGCAAGTCAGTATGAAAGATGCACACATAATAGGATAAAAATGTACACAGTGCAGCTTTTTGCAACCAAAATAGAAAGAAAACAGAAAAAC
Source organism: Melanostigma gelatinosum (assembly GCF_949748355.1). Lineage (NCBI taxonomy): Eukaryota > Metazoa > Chordata > Actinopteri > Perciformes > Zoarcidae > Melanostigma > Melanostigma gelatinosum. The sequence continues at coordinate 6,945,862 of NC_136651.1, forward strand.
CATGAAAACAGACAGATTCTTGAGAAAAACCTGGGTGGCATCAGTACACAGGCTGAAAGTGAACTCACCTATAAATTTTATATCTGGTCGTAAATCCTTGGCGGAATCTTTCCACAAAGGACAGATAACTCCGAGAGTGGTGGAAAGGTCCACGGTCAGAGATGAGCCAGTCATATTGCTTGGTGACATGTTGTTCAGTGGCCAACGGGTCCTGGCGGGAAGACTGAACTGTTATATGGTCCCATATAAACAGGAAGCAGATGACCTCAATAAACCTCCAGTTCATGCTTTTTTTTAAGCCGCTCTCTGTTCATTCTCGCTCCATTATGTGGAGACCTGATGGGAGAGAAGAGAGGAGGGGGAGAGGGAGAGATGGAGGGAGACACAGAAATAAAGAGCTGTTACATGACAAAGTCTATTTTCGCAGTGCAAGAAGATGTCATAGAGTTAGGTTAATTGTGTTGTACTGAACAAATAAGAAAGTGCCCTTGTCATTGTCACTTGACTGCGACATGATGTGTATTTATTCTCTGCTCTTTCTCAGAATGTTCACCCTTCACGCCTCCCTGGAGTTTTTCAGAAAGCTAAACAGATTGTGCCTCGCCATACAAAGACTGTTACCCTTTTGCAAATGAGCATGAAGTACATCCTCAGCTGTGTGGCTGTCTTTTTTATTATTTATTTTTTTACAGATAATTGGTGTCATGATCAGTTCTGACAAGGTTAGAAGACTGCTTTACGATATGTTATGACACCCACCCACTAATGTGGAAGAACACCATCTACCTTTGCCCAGTGGTGTCAATTACTGCTCGAGGAAACGTTCAACTGTTGACTTGTGACTTCATGAATTGTTAAAACTAAAGTGAGACACAACATTGCCTTTTTTATCAAATACAAAATAAGAACCTAAACCACCAAAGCTGCTAGGGGTGGTTAATACAATTGTGTTATTGCCCTAGCTCTACAAAATGGCAGTACAATAAAAAATATGACTCAAGGTTCTATAAATATTTTAGAGACAATGCATTGTTTTTTAAACTGGGAACACAGATCAGCAAAGTAGCATGGACGGGTCATCTAAAAACAGATTCAAACAAGGCATGATTTATGGTGTTCCTGTATTGTTTTTTAAAATTCTAGAGGCGGCAGATAATACAGGCTACACCTAACTCCGCCTGGGTCGGGCAACTCATGCTAAGAAGCAGTAGTATAACTACTATTCTGGCATATACTGTGCAGTACTGAATCATCTCCCATTCATTTCATGTTGCATTGATCTTGAAGTAAAATGCCACTGCTCCATTACATCCTGCTTAAAGGAAGAAATTATAAAAAATGATCTTGAAAACATTTGACAATTTCAGAAAGAACATACAAATGATCCATATCCTCATTTTGCATCGACTGTGAACATTATTATCCACTTGGAAGTGAAATGATGTCTTACTTACTGATGACGAAACGATTTTCATCAGTAACTGCATTGAAGAACTTTGGCCCCTGGCCGTGAAACACCCGATCCTCCCCCCTGTCATGGTTTATTCGACAATAACGCATCTTAAAAGAGCAGGGCAAATTTAATGGACCCAATCTTTTCCTGTTAAATAGATGATGAACTACTCGATTGCAAAAGTTAAAGAAATCACAGCGGCATACTTAAAGGGAAACTGTGTGTCATATCACGGTTAAAATAAGTGTGTCAGTGTCGTATGACGCCTTCATTTGATTCATCATTTCATTATTCACCTGCTTGTCAAATCACCAGGAACAATCTTGTAAAATCTGAATATTGTACTAAACAATATTAACGTCACTACATTATAATTCTACTGCCTAGTTGAAGTATAATCAGTTCATAGGACTGATTGTAATGAAATCTCAGCTATCAACTAACAATTCTAATTGCACATTTGACAGAAGGAAAACAAGCCTCTTTTTCACCCGATCAACCAGATACTCAGCGGCAATGACAACATATGACAGTGTACTGAACAGGCCCATTTTAGGCTAATTACGTAACACTAATTTGAGCTTGGCTGTGAAAATGAAACGATGCATGATCTGATCGGGAGGGATGACGCTGAGCAGGGAATTTATAATATGCCTTTGTGCAAAGATGGGGCGTGAGTGTGAATTTTCATAGGAAAATGTGTCAGTCTGTAAATACATCTTTCACAGACCTATTGACTGAAAGGTTCACGATGAAATATTTTTAAAATCTTTTGTGGACATGTAACGAGTACTTAAGAGGGTTGAATTAGAAAGTATCCTTAAGGAAGAAACATTATTTTTTATAATATAAATTTATTTTCAGCGTTTTCTAGCTTAAATACACCAACTATAATAACTTAAACCATGTACCCTTGACCATGTACATACAATTGTATAACAAAAGCATTATAAGTTTTGTATCTTTAGACTTTGCTGTGGCTTTAAGAGGTGAAATATTAAAAAAATTGCCAAATTCACTTACGCTAGCAACCCGAATTTTGCTAGTTAATATTAGGCCTCACCAACACGACTTTAGTAGCATATCATAACAAAAATGGTATTCAATACTGACAAAAGCAAAAGGATAATTCATTCTGTTGGCCCAGGCTAGATATACAGTATGTTGTATTCAGGACTGTAATGAACATGTTTAAGGAAGTTTTGGACACATGAAGACGTGTTTTTCAGCAAACTAATTATTTATTTTCGTTGTTTTAAAGGTAACTAATGCACATGATCATAACATTGTGTACTGATAAACCACTGCTAAACTTCTCATTTTGGTAAGGAAAGCTGATTTGATGACAATTGTGCAAGAATTGGCTGCTAACTAAAAGTGTTGCACAGTGAAGAACGATTTTATTTTATACTCTGAGGCAGCACCAAACAAATTAGGTCACAGTATAGACACACATTTTCTCTTTTTTGCTTTCCCTTGAGCCATTTCTATACCCCAAACTCTGATCTTCACTTTTACATTACATGTAGACCCTCAAGTGACTGTGTGCTCTTGATTGCCCCATCACCATAAAAATCAGTTCTGCTGTTGACCCAGAGGTTTAGTCATTTCGACCACCTGCGGTGTCTTTTCTGTCTGAATCCCTGAAACCTCCTGCAGTGAGTACATTTACATCCATATAGGACACATGATGAAAGTCAATTCTCCGGGCTTTTTTCTGTAAGCCTGTTTCTATTATTAAACTAAGATTTGCCATTCTTCTACTGCCATGAAATCGTATTTATCTCCTGTCAGATTATTTTTGCTCGTTTGCTTTGTGGGTGTTGCGTCTGACCATCATCACACCTTAAACCAAATGTTATTGCCATATAAAAGGGTCTCTGGTTCAGCAACCATTGGACAAATATGAGTCATCGTGACAATTAAGCTGTCAATATGATATGATGTCGTCATCTTTACGTTATGTCACATATTTTCTCAGGATTAAACGATCCCATTTGTCTTGATGAAAATTAGGGGTGGGAATCGCCAGAGATCTCGCGATACGATATTATCGCGATACTTCGATATTATCGCGATACTTTCGCGGTATTGTGATAACATATATTGCGATTTATTACTTTTTTCAACTCCAAATTGTGTCCCCAAAGGAAAACTGTGTCAACAACATGTTTTATCTGAGTTCTTTCTCTGATGTCTCCATCTTTGTTCCGAGCAACTTCCTACCAATCACGCACGCAGACCCGGCACTTCTGCTGACCTCACCAGAAAACAACTCAGCACCATCTGGTGGACTGAAAAAGCAATTGATTTTTTATTTTTTTAATAGTTTATATAATAAAATATCGATACTTGGCGTCCGTGTATCGATATAATATCGCCACGCAAAATATCGCGATACTATGCTGTATCGATTTCCCCCCACCCCTAATGAAAATAAGTATTGTGAGAAGAGGCATCGTGATAAAGAAATGATCCTATGGGGACAAAAGGAAGTGGTGAAAATTGCGAGGAAAGGTTTTTTTTGTAATGCGATTAAAAACACATTGCTAGAAGATAGGCTTGATCAAAATGAATGTACTGCATGTCCCCTCATCACAATCTAAAGGCCCCACTGAATCAATTCACTCTGGGGAAAAACACTGGGGTGTTGTGATTAACTTTTGGTATTTTGGGGGTTGGAGCCATGTGGTGCAGTGTACCAGCTGCACAGCGGGAATCAGAATCACTCTTACAGTATTCTTCCCTTTAAAATATGCAGACTCAACATCACGCTGCTCTTTCAGTGTAAATATGGAAGCCACAGAGAACAAAAAAAAAAAAATTATCTCCGGAATTAACGGATGTTTACTTGCAAAATGTGCTGACTCACCAAGATCAAATATGCAGCATTGTAAATAAGCAACTGAGGGCAGATGATGTTAAATGGGAGGAGATACCTCCCATAGATAACCTGCCATAGATAACCACATTTGGTTGATAATTGCTGCCCAGGTCCTACGAGAACTGCTGTCCGCTGTAGGAAACAGTTCAATGCCATCGCAAGGAGAGCCAAATCATTTGGTGGAGAACCATGGGGACAGTTTAACAAATGTATGGGGGCCATCCACTGCAGCCATTCCCTCACTGGTACTGAGGATATGAACACTTCTGCACACAGAGCTCAAATGTCTCGGGATGACATCTGGGGACCTGTGAGTGCTATTAACAAAATCAGAGATTGTATCTTTCAGGTGATAAAAACATCCTGGATTTAATGAGATTTTATCAAATTGTACTGACGTTGGACAGATTGAGCAGTGCTGCGTTGAAAGGATGATGGTGCCGTGCTCTTCCCTGATCTCCACCAAAGTGGATTTGGTTTGTTCAAAAAGGACAAAGCTTCCTTGATAGTGATGCTTAAAGTCCAAATAAAACTAAATTGCATATTTTTTCATCTGCTACAGGATACATATCTGTTCTCTAAATCAGTCATCCTGTGTTCTCTTTTTTTCTTTTTTATTTAAAGGACAAAATCAGAAACCAAAATGTATACTTGGTTTCATGTTGGCGCCCCCTTGTTTTGTACTAATTTGACAGAATGCCATGACGGTATTCATCTACGTAGATAAAGGCCTTGCTTTGATGCAAGGACTTAAATGTTGCATAAAGCGGTAACGTCAGTGTTCTGGCATATGCAGGGAAGACGGTTATACTGAGTCAACACCACATTAGCTTTCCTGCTATAGTCTCTTTCTAATATAATTCGAGAACATGAACACACTCCTTGTCCTGCACCGTAGCTAGTTGAACGATCCGCTAAACAAACATTCACCAGGGAAAAATTGCACTGCTGTTTGCCGGCTAGATAGCCAATTAAAAATACCCGCAAATGTCACTCGGGTCCGGTTAGATGCTGATGTGGTCCCTACTCATCAATACCACCAACAATTGTCCGCCCACAACAAGTAAGCTACACGGCAAGTTTGTTAACTTTGTCCCTCCTTCCCTTCGGTGTAACTTCGGCAGCTGACATCGGACGAAAAGGAGCATTTATTACATATTAAAAACTATTAATAATATATTTTAAAAAGTTGCCATAAGTTCTGAGCCATACGCCACCATCCTATGCCATGCAAATTATATATTATTGTATGCATACAAATTTAGCATTTTCTCATAAAACCAAAAGCGTATGCATAAATTAAATGCATTGACAAATCCACCCTGATGTCAAGGGCCTCAATTTGCAGTGCAATCGATCCATTCTAATGTGTTTTCTAATGTGTCTAAGTGCTAACAAATGACACTTTTTTCACGTTTCAACAGCACTTGTTTCATTATTTATTAAAAAACTAAATAATGCACCAAATGTTGTGCACTCCACTAAGATCCACCAACTTGATGGCAAAATAGCATTTTTCAATCTCTCCATTCTCCATTCTGAGGTATTTGTGTCCTGTTGCTGCATGAAATCATAACCCACACAGATCCCAATTCTCAAATGCGTTCCACACATTTGTTTGTTTGTCGGTCTGTCAGAAACATTCTTTATCTTGTGTTATTTGCAGATTGCTGTTATTTGAAGAGTGGATTAGTGGAACAGAGAAAGGGAGAGACAGAGTGGATCACATTTACCCTTGAATAAGCAGGGTAAAGAGGGGAGGATGTCTGCTTCAGGAAATCACAAGACAGGACAAGGGAGGCTTGTTTTCTCCATCCCCTGTTTAAACAGCCTCATTCATGCCGCAACTCCTCCTCCATTCTGGTTCATTCAGGGAGATTCAATCTCCATTCTGGTCCCATCACTAGCTTTGCCAATCAATTCCTCCCTCCCCTGTGTGGGGCCCTAAGTGTCCCTCTTTATTCTATAAAGTTCATAAGAATGAGGAGGCTTGTTCTGCTTATTTGTATTCTAAATCCCAGGGAGGCAAGAGATCAGGGTAGAATGAAGCCTTTTGCAGGGAGGCAGGTAGACTCCAGAGAATTAAAGCTGAAATAATGTATTTCTGTACAATCCATCTATCCAATGCTCCTGCGTGACACCTGGTCACGAATATGTGACATTTATTTCCTATCTTTTTGTAGTTTGAACTGAATGGATACAAGCAGACGGAGTTCTCTCTGAACTGTTATCAGCACTGCCTCCCAGCGTCTTCATTTCCAGTGATACAGGTATAATGCAGGAAGTGCAGCAAAACCTTTGACGTAATGTTATGGATGGTTGGCAGCCTAAAAATATTTATTTCATACTCCTCTGGGTTATTTTAACTTATATTAACCTGACCTCGATGGGACTAAAGGGTTATGTGAGACTGAAGCCCGTAAATAACAGAATGAGCAGAGTTGCATCTAAATATGCCAAACCAGTGTCATCCGAATTCTGAGAATTATTTTTGCACAGCCCACAGCCATGTCTGGAGAGGCGTGGTAATGGTCTGCCAGTTGCAATTTCTGGGAAGCAACAGAGAAATTGGGAAGGTTGGCCGTGGCTAACTTCGTTTGTAGTGGATTCCTTTCTCCCCCCCACGAATCTCTCGCCTTGCTCCTGTCGTTTCTTTTTAAAAAAGGACTGCAGTGGCACCCTGACCTTCAGAAAACAGGGCTGAGCAAGCAACACTGTGTTTGATAATTAAATTCCATGGTTGGTCAGTTGCAACCAATCAGCTGAGCTCGGGGAATCAATGGCTGATTTTGAAGAGCAAACTAATTCACTAATGGTCAGAGTTATTCCAATTTACCTGGCTGCTGAATTATTGTGTCCACATCCATTGAGGATCAATGCAAGCCGGGGCGAGGAGCGGCAGAGGGGAGCTGGGTGCATCTGTCATGTGAAGCAGTGCAAGGAGTGTGCTGCAAGGTTTATTTGATAGCTGCCTCGTTGAACAGCAGCGATGCGGGGGAGGTTTATGACACGGTTTTAAACAGGGACTGTCTCTGTCATAAAGCAAACTAATTAATAAGGTCTCAGAGTCAGCACAAGTGCAAATTAGGGTTGGGTACCAAAACTCGGTGCCAATAAGGAACCGGTTCCTATACGTCCGGTACCTACCGGACCGAAACGTAACGCAGATGTCGGTGCCTCCTTTCGGTGCTTGAGCCGATTGAAATACTTTTCTTCCACGACTCTGATGACTCCGTCCTGGCAGCAGGACTCGGCCCTCCGCTCCTCACTCATAGTATTATTACAACGGGTACGTGGCGCTGCCGCTCATAAGCACAACAACACAGGCGCGCGAAAGCTTCTTCTTCTCCTCGTTTGAGGTGTACTGACGGTTGGCAAACGACGAATTGGCGCATTACCGCCACCAACTGGTAAAATTAAATAAGTCATGAGACGTGTCGTATTTTGCCAGAGAAGGAAAATATGCTCATATTTCTGCAAAATAATTGCTGTAGTGTGTGTACAGAGTGTGTGTGTGTTTTGTATTAATTTATATTGATTTAAGTATACTGTAAACTGTTCACAGTTAATATATTGTTCATAGTTAAAAAGTTTGAAGCTGTAGTTTGAAGCCAAGTGTTTTGTATTTATTTATATTTATAGTATACTTTAACAGTTAATATATTGTTCAATTTGAAGAAAAAAGTATCGGCTCAGGCACCATAACGTTTTAAAAGTATCGTTTTAGCACCGGTATCGGAAAAAACCCAAACGATACCCAACCCTAGTGCAGACACTGTGGATGGTAAAGGTATAAGGCTTTTGGGTTGGTGACTCAGATAAATTAAGCACATTGGCTAGCCGACAGGCAATTCAATTTAGCATGAAATACAAATTAAATTGATTTTCTTCATGAATAATTCTGCAGCAATGGAAATGAAAACCATGTAACACCTGAATACATTTTTTTTTCCCCAGGCAGGTTTTTCCCTTCAATGTGTTATTTTAATACACAGAGCTCACCTTCTCATTGCTGCTTTGAATGGGACAGCCGAACCGATTATCAGTCGCATACGTCTCTTTTACACATTAAAGGGATATTTCGGATTTTTATGGAGTCGGGTAACACTAGGTTGCATACGGCATCTCCCCAGTTTGGAGAAGCACAAAATCAGCGTAGGCTATATTTTGATCATTTTCACCGCTTTATCTTGCAATCAAACAGGCCTTTCTGACAGGGAACTTAAGGGGTGATCTATGTTCTCTTCAAACTCACCAAGCTGCCAAAATCTGTAACTTAGTTTGTGTTATTGTGTGACTTTGGTGATTCCAAACAAAGCCTGTAAAACAAGTCCCGCAATAACAAACTCACCGATTGAGGAAGCAACTCCTGTGTTCTTCGAGGTAAAATTCCCGTTTCTGTCAAAGGAGTCTGGTGACTTTTCGAACAAATGTGACCTATCCATTTGAGCTAAAAAGAGCATCACCGTGGTGATTTGCTCCTGTGTTCATCTCATTCCAGGAGAAGGTGGTTTGCACTGATAGGAGAAGCAGAAGGATTCTAACGCTTTAGCCAGCATTCGAGTCTCTTTCACCAAAGAGAACGAGATGCTCGCTGGAACAGGCAAAGCCATCTGTCACCACATCTACCACTGCTGCTGTATGCTACTGTGGCTGCGTTGCAGATGAAGATTGATCATTTGTCAACTTGCAAATTGGCTTTCAAGTGGTTTCTCTAATTACTCTGCGGTTTTATTGATGAGAAACAACTGACTGCTTTCCTTCGATTTACCTGACAGGGCACAGTCTTTGTTTTGAATATGTTATTTCTTACCTTCCTCGCTGGAGGCATTAATAATAGGGCAAATAAAACTGGGCAAAATGCTCCAAGCGTTACAGATTTGTTTCCAATTTTCCACTCAAACAACGTGAGATTAAAGGCAAAACATGCCAGATCGAATTCCATTCCCTTGGCTGGTCACACTCAAAATGCACCCGGAGGAACCCCTGAGAGCCTGAATAGGAGTCAGGGATGTAAATGACACCATTCGCACGGCAGTTCTACTTTGCTCATGCATGTAAATGTCAGGTGATGTTATCCAGTGTATGGTTTGAATGGATAAAAAGAATGTCTCAGAGGGCATTTAAATGTGTTTTATCTCCAAGAGAGCACATGTAAGATAAGTATGGGCCTCACATAAATGCACCCAAGGTGATGCTTTTCACCACAGTGTCTGCGTGGATGTACATATTTGTTTGTCTTTGTCACATTTGCAACTGTGCATTCAGCTAAAGCAACAACAACAATAAAATAGGCATTTAATGAAGCTGCTGTGAAGCTCACCTCAGGCCCCAGTAATATATCTTTTGTTTTGTTTTGACTGTAATTACCAGCAGAATTTAAAAAACAGATCCTCCTTCCTCTCTTCTTCCTCCTGTGACTAATCTGTCATAATTGCTTGTGTCTGTAACATTTTATTCACATCTCACCATCAGTGCCAGGGGGCAGGGTGTGATGAAGTGTTGTTGCGAGGCAACCGTGAGACTGCAATCGGATTGCAGGGCCGCATTTCATTTTACAGACATATGTGAGGGAAGTATCGCCTTATCAGGATGAGGGCATGATTTGCTCATCCTATTTCAGTAACCGAGGTACAGGACGCCGGTCGGGAAAACAAATGCTTCTCGTTTCCTCATCCTGGATTGTATCAGCGTGTGCACAAGATGAAGCTTGAACAGAACAATGTGTTCAACTAAAAACTCGTCCTTCCCCACTTGCACTCCTAACGACCGTCATACTTGAGCAATTTCTGCTGCCAGATGTTTATATATCACAGGAAAAAAGTCGGTGACACAAAAAAAAAAAGGAAAATAAAGGAAAATGTGTTGCCAGCACATTTCTGAGTGTTAATGCTGCTTCAACTAACCTTTTCACAACAACCTTCTACTTTTGCACATTTTTTTTCAGGAGGGTTGAAAGAAATACATAACAGCTGCTGGCCCTCTCAGGAGACTGGACCACTGGCATTACGTAGAGAGAGATTTTGTCCAGCTGCAGTGGGTTTATTTTTGTTCGCCTTTGCTACCCCCGCTTGCATGGCACTCTGATGCAATGCCATACCTGTATTTAATGACCCCATTCACCAATTTGATGCTTACTTTACAATTCACCCTGAGACAAATTGCTAATCGGGAGACTTTGGCAAAGAAGAGTTCCCTATCTGACCCACCTTCTTGCTCTCCGGCAACAGAAGGAATGGGGGTGTTAAGCTGATGGCCACTGCTCCTATTGTTCCTAATTCGCAGCCATAAATTTGTGAAATGGAAGGAAAGCAGACGAGCACGCACAGACCCAGTGGGTTCCATAAATCAGCAAAATCTGCAGAGACGCAGAACAGATGGTGGAAATAAAAAAAAATAGAACTGCTCCCATCTCAATTCCTACGGATTAAGCATCGCAAAGCTGAACTGCTCTGTATTATGTATGCCTCGTGTCAGTGCTGTGCATCAATATCCATATTCTAAGGGTGTTTTTGTTCAGTGCCAGGCTCGATCTCACTCACAGTTGGAATGAACTTACTCTGTCAACCTCAATTTAGTGTCATCTATTAACATACAGTGTGTCATTTGCAATTTAGTGTCGCAATGTATAGCTTCTGTACCACGAAGACCTGAAATGCCTCTATATTTGCCTTTTTATTATTCAAAGTGCACTACATATGTAATAAAACGTATATATAAGGAGGAGACTTTGAAGGATGGGCTGTTTTATTTGCTTGCAGTCTCCAGATGAATGGGATGTGTCTCCCATTGGGCCCTGGGAGCATTTTTAGTGATTACTCTGCAGTGCCAAGGACAATGACAATTAAGTCACAGAATGAATGGAAATAGTTCATTTGGATGCATTACTGTCTGCATATGCAAATACGATTAGCCAATAACTCTGAAATAAACATCGCTGTAAAATGTATGGTAAACTAATGGGGGTCACAGCTTTTTTCATTACAGTCTTTTTTTTATGGTTAATGTGGTCCTGTCATGACTTTCAGTCATTTCAGTGTTTCGAATAAGAAGTGCATCATTGTATCTCAAAGGAGAGACATATTGAAATGGGGTACTGCTTTTTTTTTGGGGGGGGGGGGGGGGGGGGGGGTGGTCTGTCATATACACAAGCTCGCTCACATGGTCCAGTATATAGATCCACATGCGCATAGGTATCCCGAGCAGACATTTTGAGGCCTGATATGACTGAAAGGATTGTGGATTTTTGCTGAGAAAAGCTCTTTCTTTTCTGCACCATATTTCGTCTCCTCTACTTGGGAGGTTATCGTTCGCGAAAATGTGCCCTTGATATGGGTTATAGCAGGCAACTTGTACCCATCCCCCATGTTAAGATTGAAAATAGAGTGCACTTGACCCCTTGCCTTTGGAAGACTACAGTCGCTGTATTCCTCCCCTAAGCTGTCCTCTTTTCATCCAGGAGCTTAGAGGCTTTTGCCACAAGGCTAACATTTCCAGTTCCCATGTTCCAGCATTTCTGTGGCCTCCTTCCTTAGACGGAAGTAAACTTAGTCATAAGCTATGTGAAATGCATGTCCTTATACAGTCAGATGTGTTATAAGCATTAAGTAAAGCCCTAATGTATGATAGTCAATAACAACATGCCCACAGCTGCTTAATAATTCACAGACAATTTTTCCAAATGTTTGCAGAGCCACAGTAAAACGGAGTATTTTTATAAGGTCTCCTTTAAAAGTTCATGTTCCAATAAAGGCAGCAAACGCCTCTTCACAATTGATATTAAAATTAGGGTTTCATAGCTATAGGATAAACCTTCCTTTCTCCAGTGTATGAAACACTTACTGTGTTTAAATGCCATTCACAGTTAAGCCAGTGCCTGTATGTAGATTTAGAAAATGTCTCAATTTGAGTTAATGTTAAAAAAAGACGGGCTTTCACAACCTCTAGAGTACAATCATTCAGCTCTCAGTATTACACAGTTCACTGAACTCTTCGATCAAAATGTATAAAGAAATATCAGAAAAACTTTCTTTTTTTTAAATGAAAGAAAGATTAATGTTGATATTTTTTCAAGAAGGCACAGGCTAGCAACTAGATTGATTGTTAACAATGTCAAATTTCAAGATGTTGTGTTCTACCTTTCACGCCTACAGGCAGTGAGAGTTTGACATTCAAGTTATCCATTTACAGTTGTTCTCGATTGCTAAGACACATTTCTTGAAACGGTCACCCGTTCTCTCAAAACTGTAAACACAAAACCTCATCTTCAAGCACTATTTACAAAACCTCTGAATCCTCTTGCAAAATGAAACTTTCGCCTCAAAACAGCTTTACCTGTGCTCAAAATCAAACACTGCTCTCAAATCATCAACAAAGTGATCAAAATAATATACACCATCAAGCAGTCAGTAAAAAATAAATAAATAGATAATAAATAGAAAGCACATTGTTCAAAACATATAGTTCTCAGGGAGAAGTAGATTTTTAATCTCAAAACAAATTTCATATGAACGAAAACATGTTCTATTACAGTAGCTCAAAATTGATCAGAAATTTTATATGTATATATTATATATATAATTATATATTATAATTATATATAGGCAGCATATATGAATTTGGTTTAAGTTGTTAGCCTGTTGTTTACTGTGAAGACCTTTCTTGCTGCCATGTCCAGATGAGGAAACCGCCACATTTTCTCTTCAAATAGCCGGTTGTTTTAAGATTAAATCAGATCTAATTACTGTGAGCATTTAGATGTCGATATTTTCTTTAAGCTGGCAAGCTAGCCTGTGGGCGTCTATTGCCTAATTTTCTTTGAATACAGTATTAGGCATCAGCTGGTGTGTCTGCATTCTCTTGAGTATAAGCTCAGGGTGGTCCTCATAGATCAAAGTCTTGGCTTTCTGAGATAGCAAATGTGGAGAAAATGTGCTCACAGTAATGTTAGGCTGTTTAGAAAAAAAATTACGCTTAAGTGGGGCTCCCACCGAGAGAACCATCTTTGTCTGGTCTGGAAATAAGCTGTGCTAATCCATTTCCTCTTTTGTGACAAAAAGGCTCTGGCTTGGGTGGAAGGATGTCTGAGTGCGTTGTGCGTCTGGCACAACTTTTTGAAAGGCGGTGGCAAGAGTGTGTTCATTGAAGAGCGCACTGATTAGCGATTAAGCGGGTAAGAGAGGAGGAGTGAATTTTAGGCACACTTGATTGGATGATGAACAAAGAGGTTGCCTCTTGCGTTTGAAAGTCATAATGATGATGAAGGGCGGTGCGAATGAAAAGAATGCAGCCCAGAGGTGTGGCTTTTAAAGAGTAATGAATATAAGTGTAGCCTAGAGGTAAAATCATTAAAAATGAAGTAGTCTTCGCTATAAGCTCAATTGCAAGGATTAAAAGACTTGACTGATGAACCAATCAAACAAAAACAAATCATTGGAACAGAGCATCAAAGAATGAGCTCATTTTATGGCATCTGTCCTGAGCTTATTGTCCGTTGGCAGAACATAATCTGATGTCAGTATATGCGTCTCTTTTAAATGTGATTATCAACTCCTGTTCCTGCAATGTAGTCGGCTCGTCGTCCAGCCAAAAGCTACAACCATTGCACTTTTTCTTTCTCCCCTGCTCACCGCTGTGACTTGGATCTGCCGCCTTGCCTCTTCTCTGCCCTACATTGGTGTCATGTTGGTGCGCTGAGTCGGCAAAAACACCAGAGAGGATACTGCCCGGGCTAGCTTCACCTGGACCGGCCTCTCCATCATTAAAACTAACAACACCAGCTCCATTAGCAAGGTGGCGCAGAGGTCTTTGGGGATGGTACATACTGTATGTGTGTGCACTTTGTGAAAATGTGTGTGCATATGTAAATGTGTGCTGGGCCTTGTCCTCTAAGATTCAATCAATTTTTTTTTTCTGTTTGCAAAACATGCCGCATGCTGTATATGTATGTATGTGAGTGGGTGATACAGGATCAATGAACAGGATCAATGAAGCACACATTGGTAATGTGTCATATTTTACTGAAGACCATCAACATGATTCGGTAACAGTATGACAATTTAAAGTGAACCCACTATTCCTAAGTGTAACTCCGGTAATTACGTAAGAATAATGATCCTTTTATCCTTTTAGTTGAACCATCTATTTTCCGACACTCAGTTTCCAGCCCTAGTTTTTAGGTCAACTGCTTTCATAATACCAATTCAGAATCAGAGGTTAAAAGAGTATCTGAAGGCAGAACGGTAAATGTCTAGCAAAAAAACATATTAAGCAATGATGTAACTTTAACGTCACAGTATGCAGAATACCCACACCCATTGTGGGAACAGCCATAATTCATTTGCTGGGAATTAAATGGAGTCAAACACGCTCCGTGAATCACAGTATACAGTGGCTGATTAAATCATATATGAGATGAATCTGTATTTACAGTGCACGCCGTGCATCTTCTCCCAGTCAGCACAATGTCAGCGGTTTGATTCAAACACAAATCTGACTGGAACACAAATCATTTCTCTGTCTGGCTCAGGCATGCTTGTCAGATTTTGCGGTGCTTTCGTGCTAAAAACAGCATCTCAGCGTAACAAATAGGCCGTCTGTGTGCTGATTTGTGATTCTTTATTCATAGTTCAAACACCGAGGATGTGTCTGTGTCTGTCTTTTTTGTGTGAATGACAACATACAACATAAGACTGATCGTAATAAGCCAGCCACTTGGTGATTTCGTGTTACTCCAAAACCAGAAGAGGACTGTTAATGGAATGAGGTGCCAGGTTGGCACAGCGCTGGTGGCACTGCACTCGGGTGAGAAAATAAATTATACATGTTTTGAGACGCAATCAATGTGTGTTTCCACTGCCTCTGCCGTTTTGATTCAAGGCAACACGTGTGTCACCCACCGAAGTGTTTCAGAATTAATCAAATTGGGAATATTTTGATGAATTATGTCCTGCAATATGGATCGACTTCCAGTTTCACCCAATTAAGATGAAATCAACAAAGAAATAATGAACTGTATCTGTTTGGCTCTGGATGTTGCATGTCAGTGAAAAGACTGCAGTAAAAAAATGCAAGAGACGGAAAGAAAAGCGCTTTTTTTTTAATGAGGTGTTACCGGTAAGTCCGTTTTTCTTCTGCCAGTTATAACATTAAACTTAAATCAAAAGGGGTATTAAAACACAACATTTGGCCTCGCTTGCATCTCCACAAGCTGATTTATGTTATCTGATACGCAATCATCCCAAAGCATAATATAATTACCCCTGACATTTCCTTGATTGCGTTTGACTCAGTGCAAAGCGAGCCCGGAGGGAGCAGCATAAAGACCTGCACTGCTTTACAACTGAATTTCACATTATTACAGTTGTTTTCGTTCATCTACAAAATCAAATAAGTTCACGTGTCTTTTGGCAAGTCTTCCTTTATTGCTGCTAGAAGAAAAAACCCTGCTGAAGATTTCCTAGATGTTCCCCTGAACCCAACAACCTCACAAAACCTCCTGACCAGGGCCAAATTGTCCTCGCCACCATCTCATGTCAACCCCCTTTTCTCCCTCTCCCCTCGCTCATGAGTCCCCATACACCCCGCCATCTCTGTCAACCCGCTATTATTCACCCTCCAATCAGCCCCTCTTTGAAGTGGGACCCGGGACTACACACACTAAAGGCAGCTGCAGCCGCAGCACAACCACACCGGCTTACATGGCACAGAACTATATACAACGCTCTCCACCTAACACAGGTGAGCTGCTATTACAAACATACAAGTCTTGCCTGCAGTCTCTTGACAGGGTTATAACCTACAGAGGATGATGGACGCACAACAGCGCAAGCATTCCTCCCTACTGAACACTACACAGCGGCTGACACCGGCGGTAAAGAACGGACAGCTGGTTGGGTCTCCTCCCTCCAGCAGGCGATCGCAACGGGTTGCCAGGTGGCAACCCCCTGCCATTGTTTATTAGTAATCCCAACATCCTTCATGGCAAACCAAAGTAGAGGCAAATGGAGTCCAACAGGGCATGAAAGCCTCTGTTGCAGTGAGACTACTTTGCTCCATCCTGTCAAATTGGAGAATCTGAACGTTTGGTTTAGTCGGGAGGCAACCAGGTGGTGATGAGGCTCTGGGCAGTACCATCACAAGCACTCTACCTATGAAGCAAATACAGGACGTAATGCTGTGTGCCAGAGAGCTTTATCTTGGATGGTGTAGATGAGCTCCACCTGGCAAAAAAATGGGCCATGTGTTTGTACTGTATTAGCCTGATAATAAGAACAAATCAGGGACGTGGGCGGTGGTTGAGAGATCTGACACCAGGCCTGTGCTGTGTGTTTCCATGACATTTAAATCATTTAACAATGCAGACAAAATGCTTGTTATTTTGTGTCAGGAAACCATAGTGAACTATCCTCAATTGTTTTGCAGCAAAGAACAAATGTAATATACTAAATGCAAATGTTTGCCATTTTTTAAATTCAGTTCAATGTGAAGATGCCTGTCTGACACTGAAAAGAGCAGTCGCCATCTCAAAGCATATTGATACTTATAAACACATGAAGCAATGCGATAAATAATTCAAATTGATGTTAACATTTTGAAAAAGTACTTAAATACACTGTAAAAATGTGTTGTTTTTGCAATCTGGCATGAAGGCATCAATCTGTCCCAGAAACCTGTCCTACTAAGTTTGTTGAGGTTTTTTTCATATTTTTTCTAGTTCTCTGGCTACAGTTCCCTTCCTACTTTTAAATATGCAACGCTTGATCTGGTTAGAAACCATGCTGACAGCTGACCTAGTCCTCTTACAAACTCTGAGCACATTTGTAGATTGACCTTTTTCATCCAGGATTTAAATAATACATAATTATGCTGTTAAGTGCCCTAAAATGAGACCGGGTTGATCCCCCGATGTTATCGGGGGATCAAAGTAATGGTTACATTTATATATTTTACAGTATGATCATTAATTCTGTAAACGGTAGATTTTCAACAGACTTCTCAGAGTTCGTCAAAGATGCACAGTTCAATCTGCTTCGGTGTCTTTCAGTCAACTTCTTTCATCTTCAGCGGACATAACATGTTGGATTTGCCAGGTTTCAGTTTTAGTTGTTGTTTCTTTCAGATGTTTTTGATGGCTATAATAACGTCAAGCCATGTAATTATCTCTCCTTTTTACACATTCCAAAATGTACATTAAAAAACAACAGACTTTAGTTGTTGCCGTCAAACTTAAGAATATCAATGTTGCCACCGTTGCCTGCTCTAAATATACATTGTACGTTTTAGGTTAACTATAATTGTAAACACAGTACTTCAAATATTTGCTAAAACATAAAGAATATCTAGAGGCCAAGCAATAACTGTAACATTTGCAGGTCTGGAGGTGATGGAATATATTATTGATTGTCTTTTAATTATATTCCTTATCCTGAGGCAAATACAATTTATATTCAAAATTGCATGAAACAATATTTCAGCCCTCAGGTGTGAATGTGCCTTGAAAGGAAAAATAGGCACGAAAACTCAACTACAGCCGTAGATCCGCATCATTCGACAGGTCATTATGAAACCCGGTTAACTTCTTTCTTTTCTTGAATCATCCATTCATTGGCGGAACACAGAATAATTATTGCATGAATGGTAAGTGGAAATTAAGCCGATCAAACACACGAGCACCAGTTGGAAGACGTGGTGCAAGGTTATAAGAGTTACCATAGCAACACACCTGAAGGCAATGCCAAATGAATCACAAATGTGCACGGGTCTCTCGTCAGCGTCCCTCGGGCTGAGTGTGACAGGATGCCGTGCTTAGGCGGTAAAGCTCACATACTGGTAAATGCAAATGTGCTCACGGTTCATCCGTTGGGACGCGCAGCGTTGACATTAGCGAACATGATGGATCTATGTTTAAATACATATTAATATACATGTCTGCTGCCGTGGCAGATGTTCAACCTCAGCCACTCAGAATATGCTCAAAGTGCAAGAGACAGACACACACACACACATATATATATATATATATATATATATATATATATATATATATATATATATATATATATATATATACATTTATATATATATACATATATAGTATGCAGGCAGAGGCAAGGTCAGGGACGTGGAAATAATCTATAGGTTGGTACTTCTGTGAAAGTGCTGTGTCAGGCCATTCACGTGCCACTTCTGGAGTCGGTAGCCTTCTACAGCGCTGAGTTGTCGCAGACAAAGAGTGCAGCCCTCATCAGATGTGACTCCTACAATTTATGTCCATTTTGCTTTCGCAGTCACATTTCAGGAGAAACATATTGCTGCTTGGATTGTGTTTTCCCTTAACACGCATGAGACAACAATGTGTCGCACTGTATTGTGCTGTACACATAAACAGCATTTTACCGTGATTTTACAAGATTGATGCCACATTATCACGGAAAATGAAGAATGGTTCATGTGTGGTTGAGGAGTATGGTCAACTGAAACCACTTCTTTAAAGTTATGCAAAGACAGTGATCATGTTGGTGATGCCTTTTCGTCATTCAGGTAAAACACAGTGGCATTAACATTAAATACATTGTTTCTCCATGCCTTCTCATCCTCACTGTTCATTTATTAGGTTTAAGGAAAAATCATGGTTTTGGTTGATCTTTGTCGTAGAGCAGAGCGTCTGAGGTACGTACTGATCAAAAATTGGATTAGAAGTGAGGTCAGAAAATCAGTATACACATGCTTTTCCAATGGCAGTTGATCTCCAATAATATTATAAAAAGAAAGCTTAAATCGTGGGGTTAATGCATCTGTCCCCAGCAGATCAGCCGGATAAGAAAGCTTCGACGATCACGCTCGCAATATAATTTCACTCCACTTTGAATATTCAAATCTGATCAGTCGTTTGCCGTATTGTAGGCTGCTGCTGCCCCGAGCTGCAATATAGGTCACTGACGCTGCGAGCCACTGGCATTAGCAAACAGTACATTGACTCACCAGCATCACATTGGTCATTGGTCAGTCTGTGATTCTACCCTCTCTCCCAAATGACTGCTCGGCTGTTGAAGTTTTCAAAATTGGGACACACTGTTTGTCGTGAAAATAGAAGCCTCTCATCTCCATCCAGGCTAATTATTATGAATCCCAGACTATTTGGAATGTTTTAGCAAATGTTTCTCTATTCTGAAGGAATAATTGGTGGTACCTACAATGTTTCAGCAGGGAGTGCTTCTCGCTTGCTAGTCAGCACTAGGATGATTGGAAAAGATTAAACCTGCTCTGTGAGAGGCCTAATTAAAATTCCTCAGAAAGATTATCGTCCCATGATTCACATCTCAAATTGAGGCTTTTTACACTGGCAGACACTTGGCTGACTCATAGAAATAAGTAATGTTTTAGATTTGTTTGTAAACGTTAGCAGTAACTGTGGAAGTCCAGGATTAGACACATTTATTGAAATCAATGCACAGAGTGACAGAGTTCAACTTTAATGTTCATTATTCCTGAAACAAAGCATACGTGCCAGGGGAGGTTTCACCATAAACATTACCAGATTTTTGGTCATTTTGATTTCCAATTGAATCTGATCCTTTTAACCCCTTTAAATGCTTGAAAGTGTGTTCCCTGCTACAACACACTGACAATTGTCCAGAGACATCCAAACCTGCAAATTGTTTTTTCAGAGCGGCTCAATTTTCTTAAGACGTGAAATCCCCATCGCATGCGTCCGTCCAAAGTGACCCGAACCTATTATGAAAGACAAAGACTCAGGACAGTTACAGCACGAGCATTGTTGTGCTGCTTGCCTGTAGTTTGTTTTCCACATTTGCACCAAAGACACCACACACTTCTAGTGGGCCATGTGTGACGATTGAGAGGATGAGTCGATATTCTATAAGGTTGATTTGAAAAAATATCTTGAGCCCCAAAAAGCTGAGGGCAAATGCAGAGATGGGGGGGTACGTCTCTGTGGGTTCATCACAACGAGCAACCCCTTTCACATCATGCGTCGTCATTAGTTCCATTGTTAATATAGAACTAATGATTGAAGCAGCTTTAACAATATCTTCCTCGTGCTTTAATTACCACAAGTGGATGTCGTAGAATATAACACTGAAAAATGTTGACAGTGAACAGTAGCATATGCTGAAAGTGTGGGAGTTTTGTAGATATATTCAACATACAGTTCCCATGTATGATATATGACACAATCCACACTTTATTATATTTCCTCCGTCATGTAATTTTTGCTGAGGCTACCCCAAAAAAAAAGAAATCACAGCTGCATTTCATCGCCATACAAATTGGGGGCGTACGATATTTGACGACTGAGGAAGTTGTATTTTTGAGTTACCTCAGACACAACTTCCAGACTGGAGCAGATCAAATTACATTGCTGGAGGGAATATGGGAGGCAACAGTGAAGCAAATGAAGTTAAAAGGCTCTAAGTGTAATCGCCTGGCCAGTGCAATCTTCTACTCTTCAGTGATGTGAACGACCACAGCAAATCAAAACATCTCTCTCTCCCTCTCCTGCTCACAGGAACACTGGGCCGAATATTCAAATGGATGTGCAACCACAGCTATCACCGGGCCAGCGAAGACGGCGGCTGTGTCAAGTAAGATGAATTACTGGAGTTATTACTGTGTTGTCAGAGTTGGAATATTTGTGAGGAGTAATAACGGAGCTCTCTGGCAGTGCTTGATGACACAAGGGTCAGGTTTGTGGAGGCTGAATTAAGCATCACTTTTCTACCCAGTGTCTCCTACCCTACCAAATGTTCAAGATGAATAATTTGCAGAGGACGGTAGGAGTTAACCAAATATTCAGGTTCTGCTTATGCACACTTGAAAGCAGAACTCTAAGGAACAAGTATGTAAGGAGGATTCTTTTTTTTTTTTTTTACTTGGTTTTACTCAAACATTCAGCAACTACTGCTGATAGATGCCAGTCAGATTATTCCAGTATATACTAACATCAAGGTAATCATCTGATCTTCTTTTTCATGACCAATGCTAAACTCAAAACACAAAGAAAAAGGTTGCAAAAATGATAATTCCGGTGCATAACTCTATAAACGCAGCTCCTGCAAATGAACTTAATAATTAATGATATTTACGTAACATCATATTCAGGTTCATCGGCAGTCAGAGGAAGGCACGCCGGGATAGGCTTCAATTTCAGGAAATGAAAGTGCATACATATTTGTCTGATAGACAATTGATTTTTTGTTTGCTAGTTCACTTTGAATGTGCAATTCATTTCTTGTTTGTATCGTAAAATTGTGCTTATGTTCGCTCACACAATCAGACGGCGGTCCCCTGCTGGGGAGGAAGAGAAAGAGGGAGACGCAGAGAGACTGGACCGAAGCCACTGCATTCAGATGACGAGCCGTGTGTGTTGAATGCCAAAATAGTTTAGAACAAAACCATTAACACCGTGCTGATGCTTCTCTGAGCCTGCTTTCAGCTTCCCGAAGGCTTCACACATTGTGGGCTCACAGAGCCCACAATGTGTGTTTCCAGTAACTGACAAAGATGGCGAAGAGCAGTGGATGCCACGATGAATTTCAAAACTACAGTTGCCTTCAGTCAGTGTTTTCATGCAGCTTGTGATATTTGCATGGGGTGACAGGGCTGTTATTCAGATGAAGGTTGTTTTATTTGTTAAAGGCAATTGTAAAAATAATAAAATATGAAGACAAAATGTCCTTCTGGAGTTGTTAATCAAGGCTTAACATGGTTTGAATGTCATGGCGTACAAGAACGTAACCACTTGTGATCAGCTCCCGTGCACTATACTTGTGAGCCTATACTGTTGGAGAATTCATTTTGAACAATGCACTTAACAAGGGTAGTTCGGCTCCATGTGGTCTTGCGGGGCTGATAGCAGCAGCACATAGGTCAGACAGCCCCTCGCGGACTTCAAATGATCAGCTGTCACTCCAAAATATTGTAAGCACACCAGCATTTCTGTGAGATTTTTCCTTTGTGTCATTATTTGACCCTGTTGCTTGTTTCCGATAAAAAAACAAGATTTTTTTGCTTTTCTTTTTCAAACCTCTTGGGAGGCAGCCAGCCCCCACATAAAAAACAATGCTGTGCCAAAACAAGAACACAAAGAGAGTGACAGAGAGAGCTGGTGGTTTCTGCCAATACAAGACCGGTACTGCTCTCTGTCCACCACAAAGACAGTCTGTAAATAATGTCCTTATCTACACTGCAAGCAGCAACTCTCTGTGCAAAGGGTGAATGCGTACATTGTATCAGCCATTCCTTCTGATTATGTTTGTAGGTGCGTATTTCCTCGCCTTTCAAGAATCACTGCCACGCGCTTTACAGATAATTCGTCAGTAAGTTGCAATGCCAAGGTCCGTAAAAAAGACCTCTGGTGCTGAATGCTGTCTTTTCGGTCCTTGAAAGCATCCTCAACATTGGGTCATCTAAAGCCATGACAGAAATATGGCTTTAAGCTACTACTGGCATTTTTATTTTGGCAATGTGATGTGGAATGCCTTCCCTCTGGAAATGATTACATGTTGCCAGGGTTTTTGCCATTGAGAAGGCCACCAGATTGAATGAGGCATAGTGAAAAAGGCAGCTTTTCTTCTGCAATTTCTGCTGCTAATGCAATTTGTCTGTGCTGGACAAGGAGACGAAGGCCAAACAACACTACAGTATACTGACATGCTGTCAATACAATGTCAATTTCAGCCATGAAAGCTTAACTGTACGTTTGCAGGATTTTTCCGAGTTGAGTGCCACACAGACAATTTTCAACTTCCTCTTTAAAGGCAAAGCTATATAGTGAGTCAGTTGGCTTATTTATAATTTTGAAAATGAGAATGATATCTTGTGCGCTGAACCTTGCAATCATAAATGCATAAAGTACCATTTGTCTGCATATATATTATTAATAGTACATGGATGAAGCTAATTAAGAACTTCCAATGACAAACAATGACAAACAAAACCAAAACTGCAGCGGCAGCGGCAGTCATGGAAGTGCAGATAAATGCTTCCGGACCAATTTCAAACAGAAGCCTCTTCTCTAATTTCATAGTTGGTATCAGCATCAGACACAGTTATCTTGCCTTCAGCCACGTTATGACACCCAGTGTAAAAGAGCATGAGCTCCCCTCGCAGTTAGTCAGTGGAACAGCAATCAAAACAACTTGAGGGAACACGGAACGGCAACTTTGCCTCACTGGTGACACACACGCGTGCGCACGCACACACACACACACATGCAAGAAAAACGAGCGTGTACGTTCTTGCTTTCTTGCACGCGCGCTCAGAGCCACGTACAACACAGATGAGCACGTACACCGAGACGCTGATACAGCTGACTATCTGCTTTCACATAATTCATTACAGACAGAAATGCAACAATAAAAACACGGATTCTCCAGAAATAATACAAAGAATAACGGGAAGCATGACCGCAACTCATTCTATGTCCGATATCCCAGCCGGGAGGACACTCACTTTTAGTTCACAGATCATGCCGTTTCCGGGATGAATTGATCAACATTGATGTAAAAAGCCATACACGGCCGGACTGCAAACGGAATTAGCTTGAATACAAATATTGATGCGGACTGCACAGGGATCTGAAGGCCTGCTAATGCACCTTCACTTTACATGTTGCCCCCGTGATGGCACTCACTGAAGCCGCGGCAGGTCTGTGCAAAATGCGAACCCCAAATTCTGGAGATCATCGTTTCTCCCTGCGGCCGTACGCTCCTTTTCATCCGCACTTCTGCACCACCACCGCGGGAAGATGCGGTCTCACAACGCAGTCGAGTGCACATGATCGGGAGGAATAACTCATTTGCATAATGTTCGGAGATGATGGGTTTATAAGATTATGAGAGTCACGGTATTATTTTGAATAGCCTCTGAACGCTCCGTTGACATTTAGTCCGGGCGGCGCTTGAGAGGACTTGCACACCGACTATTTAAAAGGTAGCTTCACAGGGAGAGGAACAAATTGCCTCCATCCGGAAAAGGACACCACCGGCCAACATCAGCAACATGCTGACCACGCAACATCGCCATAATTGTGCCACAATATAGCCCTGCCTACCCGACCACTACCTCGTGGTCAGTGATAAACAGAAAAAATAACTAAAAAAACAATATGAAATATATATATATATAAGATACCCTCATATTATGTTAGAGGTCCAAAACGGGATAACAGTACTTACCTAAAACTGACTCTCCCCTCTTTGCTGTATTTGTGGTCCAAGATTTGTTAGTTCTCTAGCCAACAACTTCTGCTGGAGCATATGTATCCAGTGCTCATGCTGGTGGCTCAGTCGGTGATGTTGGATTGCGGATGATTTGGCAATCCTTTTCATGCTCAAGGGAAAAAAATCCTTCGTTTCGGCGTGGTCTCGGGCATTGGCGCGCAGAGGAATAAAGTAATGAAGTCCGTCAGGAGGGGAAGGAGAAAAGGGAGCTCTGGATGTGAGATTTATGCCGACGTGTTTCAAACTGTTCTGTTCTCTCTTTTTCTTTTTTTTTCTCTCTCCCCGTAGGAGCCGTTTGCGGGTGGAGAGGTGCGGGGTGGATATCTAGGAAGGGAGGCTCGGATGCACAGACTGAGGGCGAGAAAGGGGAGGTACAAAGAATACAGTCTCGTATTGTAGAGGACGGTCATGGCAGACAGTAAGGGGTGGGTCTGGACTGGATGAGGCGGAAGGCGAGGGAGCCGAGGGTGGATGAGGATAAGAAGCCGTGTCGTGACTTTTCTTTGATGATGGGCAAACATTTACACCAAGGCTGCAGGTTGACCGCCATAAACGGCTTGATCGTGACTTATCGAGGGGGCACAAAATATATAATACGCTTCATGATTTAGAGATGTTGAGGAAATCGAAACTGCAACAAAGTGAAGGTGGTGAACGGCGCAGAACGTGCCACACGTATGCCACGTGTAGGCTGTGTACTTTGCATAAAATACAACGTGACTGTATCAATGTGTCAATATAAACTTGGAATGACTCGCTGTGAAACTCTCTTTTAAAAATACTCCATAGCCTATTGGCTCTGTGGACTGTTTAACGCTACCTAAAAGTGAATGGAACAAATGCTTGTTTCTGAAACACAACTAAAAGTGTGAATTTCTGGTCGTTGCTGTCCATGGTGCTGAAACACAATTGTAACGTATGTGATGTTTGGTTGCTGTCCATGGTGCTGAAACACAACCATAGGGTAAAATGTATGAATCGTGCATCCATTATTAATTTGTTGCTCAATGATATGCATGGTCCTACAGCTTGTTTCCAGCTTATTCATTACAAACCACTTGCTTTACAGGATATTCAGCTTGCAAGGTGGCAATATTAAAAGAAAGATTTTCTTTCTCGATTAGAGTTCAAAGACATTGAAATCCACATGCAACTAAACTAGAGACCCAGTAATTTCAGTTATTGCGGGAGTAAAATTACTGTCATTAGTTTAAAGTGACATCTTGGGAAAGCCAACATACTGTGTGATTATTACCGTTCTTAAGTTTCTACACTTCACCTTTTGTAAAAGCACTACAATGCAGCGGACAATTATTAACATTAACAGCCTGATTTCAATATGTGGGCCATCCAAAGTTCTTAAAAGGCTTTTTATTTGTTTTTAGTGTTTTTGTGGGGGGGGGGGTCAAATCATTTACAATAAAGTAGTATTACAACTAGTTATAATACTAGTGACCATACCACTCGCTCACTACACTACTAACAGTCATAATAATTAAAGTAACAATAACACCGCTATGGTAAGTTAGGCTATATGTTTAGACTGCAGGGAAATGCAAATTGTTTTTCTTTCAAATCTGATCTTTAAGACAGACTGTCAGCACTGTTATTTGCAAGTAATCAAATCGAATGTGTGTGTGGAGACGTCACCAATCTATATGTATGGGTTGCTGTGGTATTGAAATAGGCGTCAGTAACCATACAAACTACAATAACTACAACTACATGGGTCCATCATTTTGCCTTCCAAACAATCATGCTGTCAAGTCGTGGTGCAGGAGTCTATTATACTGTACATTACGATGGTCCATACGGCAGTCATGGTAGGTTTCCCTGTGCAGCTTAAAGGTGGGGGGCTAAAGTACTGACTGGTGGGAACATGTAGTCCCAATGATGATGATGATCTGGACTTTGAATTAGATTAGATCGGCCAAAATTTCAAACCACTTTAAAATTGTGGTTTGGATTGTTTTTGCAGAGGCCGTGTTTCAGGGGATGTCTGTAGGGTAGTGTATTATTATACACTACCCTATTTGTAGACCCCTTAGTATGTAAAAATGACGAATAAGAGTGCACACTGTCACTTGCCATTACATATATATTTCAGTGTTACAGTAAAACTTGACAACTTGATTTTATTCCTTCAAGTCTAAACTTACTACCCGTCTGTTCCTTCCTTTAATATGCTGATACTTTAAAAGTTGTGCTAGTTTGGAAGCCTCATGCTGATGAAGTGACACAGCACAGTATAACCTGATGCGCAATGGATGGGTAGCACTATGTCAGTTTAGCTGAATTAATAGTTAATAGTGTGTCCTTCTTCTTAAGTAACACTGATTTTTTTCTTCCTTTCAGTAGTGAATAATATTGTTTGTGGAACCATTAAAGATGCAAATACATGGAAGTTTGACTTAGATATCTGCAATCAAGTGTTAGGACTCTAGAAAACTGAAATAAATATATTAAATGTATGTTAAAGGACTACTTTGTCAAAGGGGAACTTAGAAAAAAACTGAGTGAAGCCCAAAGAGGTACAACACTTAGCCAAAACAATAAGCCATAACTGCTCATGTGTGACATGGTATAGTATATTTGAGAATACCGAGGTGTCTCAGTGACTGTATTTGGAGTTACCCTTGCCTAACTAACAGCTCTTTGCATACTTTTAGTCATATGTTCATTTTAGAAAGTATTCCCAAGGTACATTAGAGTTTTTTCTGATAGTAACACCTTATTAGCCACAAAGCCTACTGTGCAACTACCAGGAACCTAATGAATTCTAGTACAGGGAATTATAGAGCGATATTCTAACACGCATGCCATTCAGCATCTCATTATCGGTGAGCATGTGTTCGTTAATGTCAAATATGACCCAAGTTTATAACTCACAGCCTTCGGGGAATACCGTTGTCAAGCCAATATATACTTTACACTGTGCAGATTTGACTCCATTATCCACATAACTACAATAATTGTGCCATATTCAGCACCACGAGTCCTTCCAGGAGCTAAATTTATCCGGACTGTAATGATCTCACATATACCTCCATGTTGGAAGCCATGGCCTGAATCTCCCTCCTACCTGCCCAGAAGACTGTTAGTGCTTGCTATATTGACAACCTACTAATGGCTGATCTCTGAGGCTTAGGCCGGTCTTATAAGTACACGTTGTTGCAAAAGCCTGTCACACTGTACCCAGACCTATCCCTGCCAGGGCTATGAAGGAGAAGACATATGTCCAAAAAACAAGCAGGTCCATCAGTCATGAGGATTTCTTCTCTCGCAGGGTGAGGGAAGGAGGGTCAAGAGGGGGGAAATACAGATGAATGAAGATGACACCATTCTAGTCTGCTGCTCTAATGAATAACAAACTCAGTCTCAGGTAGTTTTCTGGGTAATAAGACATCCAGCCCACCAGATCCTAACATAGAAACAATAACTTTTAAAAGTGTTCCCTTTACCATCGAGGCCACCTCACGACTCCCTTATTCACGCTAATAGACATGTCCGGAGCATTAGGAACAACAAACATTTAACTTTGGAAACATTTCAGCATACAATGGTGACATGTTTCAGTGAAATTGTTGATCAATGCTTTAAAAATGCAGGGAAATTAGATTCATGCAATGAGTGTAAAACAAGGAAAAGACCAAGGACAAAACATGCCATTTGTCCATGCGCTCAAGAACAGCATGAGCGTTTTCATGACGGCCCTAACAGCAGGATCTGTTGTCCGTGTCGTTCAAAATCACAATTGAAACATAAGCTGTATGATGTGTCAACATTATGGTAAACGTTTGGTTAGGTTTTAAGCACAAAGACGACTAGCTTTAAGAAAAGAGCATGGTTTGGGTTAAAATAGGCACTTGTTCTATAAGGATGTGTTCCAAATCACCAACTTATTCTTTTCACTTTTATCCCGTATTGCAGTTCCCCTTACAAAGTATACGTTGCATGCAGTATGCATATAATTGGGACATAATTCTGGGGGATGCTTTGATGACAAAAAATTCTGACTCTCTAAACAGACGTTGTCAGTCTGTAATAAGGCCACTTATTTCCGCCTTTGCTCCCGTCATAATTGCTGCACCAGTTGGAGAACTTTTTCACTTGAACATGAACTTCTGTCGTTTCGGGGGAACTTGCTGAAACGACGAATGCCGTCATTATTCATGGGCGGACAGTGCTTACAAAAAAAAAGAGGCAACAGAGGAGAGGTTGGTGCGTTTTGTTTTTACAGAGAGACGGAAAAACTGCCAAAAAGAAGACATGTTAAAATGTGCAGAATCCGAGATGGGGAGTATTTCAATTGCCTCTCAACGTGTTGACGGCGTTCAGGCCCTTAGCTAACAGTGCTAACAGCGCAAACTACGGTGAATTGCTGACAGAGCAAACAATGTTTACCTGATGGGGAACAGGAGGGTGGCCCCAAAACATCTGCGATGGCGCTTTCTGTCGGGGCATTACCAGCTGTAACCGCCGTATGACAGCAGTGCAGAGCGGCGGCCATGAGCTATCCAGTGGGGCACGCTCACATGCACTAAAAGAACACGCGGCCAGCCCGGCTATGTCAACAAAGCGAGGAAAAGCGAGGATAACAACACACACAGACGGAGAGTGACTTAACTCTCTGCTCAGGTAGACATTGCACTATAGCTTTGCATGGCAAATAGTTGTTTGCTGCTATATTAATACTCTCCTTGTATATGAATTGTTTGAATGAATGAATTTTATTTATATAGCGCTTTTCACAGACAGTAGTATCACAAAGTGCTTAACAGAGCAGACATTTAAAAGCATAAAAAACACAATGTGACCCAAGGGTCAATAAATTATATACACAGAGGAAAATAAAAAAATAAAATAAAAATGTAAAACATATTTTAAGAGCAGGTCTAGGAGATGGGTTTACTTTTACACAAACGCCAGCCTAAGCAGGTGGGTTTTGAGCTGGCTTTTAAAAGTATCCACAGTATCTGCGAGGCGCAGAGTTGCAGGCAGAGCATTCCAGAGCCTCGGGGCCACAGCTCCTTTAAAGACGATTGGGAATTGGTTTTAACCAAATATGTGGAGCAAAATGTACATCAAAGAGGAATAAATTTCCAGTTAAAGTACAATGACGTGGTGAGACTATAAATAACTGGTTCCATAATGACTTCGTGGAAGCTTTTTAAGAAATAATGATGTTGTGACTAAACTGTTTAAATCTGCTGTAACAAAGTCACAGATGTCAGCTGTTTTTTCTATTGGCAATGCACAGAAAGTTTTAAGCTTAGTGACAAGGACCTTGAATGAGTGATAGACTATGAGTCGTATTACAGGTATTCTCACCACATGTGGCAATGTTGCAGACAGTGCGTGGGTGGCGGCTCAGCATGCAGTAACCATATTGCGAATCGCCCATCTGGCACAAAAGCAAAGGATAATACCGTAAGAGGGTGCACACCGAATCACAAAGCTTCGGGGAGCAATAAAAAAAACTAAGTTTCAGGACTTCTTTAAAAACATTCTTGAGCACTGGGCAAGATTCAACAACCCGCTTTGTGTTTTTGAATGACTTTGCTGAATACTTAACTGAGGAGAGTACTTGACTGCTGGAATGTTGCCTCTTAGGCTTCATTATCACTTCACCATCAAAGTATTGTCTGGCTGTATCATCGCATCCCCTTGTCTTCTGTAAAGGCTGCTTCAAGGTTTGTGGGATCGTTCACAATATGAAATACAAATGATAAATCATAAGACCAGGTATCGGTGGTGCCACTTAAAGGCAGAAGCTGAACCAGGCTAACCTTATTTTACTGGATGATCCTGTGTTTGGCAATAGGTGGTAAATGTGAATTGTCACCATTCAGCAGAACAAAACATGTTGATTGGTGAATAAAACTATTTTCATTGTCTCATTCCATCCAAAGACACTGCCTGGATGAGGTTATGTATATAACATGTATATATTGAGCCATCCACAAAGGAATTCTTTAAATAATCTTATTTATGCAACAAAAAAAGATGTATAATATATATATTCATGTATATTTGAAATGTATATTTACAGTATAAAAAAACATATATTTTCTGTAATGTTTTGTAGAAATCGAAAGATATCTTTCAAAACAGCATGTCAATCCATAATCAAATCACGCTATGAACCCATTGTGAACAGAGAGTACAAATCATTTCAAACAAATGTATGCATAGCTGCAAACACCATTGTTATCATTCCAAAGCCGTGAAGAAAAAATGTTTCAGGCACCACGTCTGTAAAGCCGATCACAAAGGGGGGAAAGCAGCCATTGTAAATTTAGTGCATTGTTGTAGCCAAGCCAGTTTGGACAACACAGATATATTATTATGAGCAGCGTCACGCAGAGTGTTTACGAATAATTCAACAATGAATCGCAGACGACAGAAAACAGCTGCTACACTGCTCTCTGTAGGTTGAAACGTTCGAGCACAGAAGGCTTCTGGCCCTAATCAGTGTAGTTATTTTGCGATTAAGAGATGTAGAACATGCACTCTATCTTGCCTACTGTTGCATTGTTAATCATTCATTTGCCTACACGATGCGAGACAGCTGTTATCACACGGAATCTCCTGAATAGATGTGTGCCAAATTAAGGAGGAATCGAACTCTTGTGCCTGCTGACTACACTTTCCCTCTTATTGCTCTTGGCCAAACAATGTAATTTCAACAAAAGAATGCGTGGGCTTTGTTTGTTTCTCGCTCCAGACAGAAGAAGAGAATAAACATATGCAATAGGATTGCAATGGAAAAGAAAACAAAGCAGCCTTGAGAGGTTGTTCAGTCTAAATAATTAAGCAGTGATTAGGATGTGGCCAAAGGCTGTCTGACGGGCTCAGTGGCATGCTGTGGACTGGGCTAAAGCTCTCCATTGGCAAAAACACGCATTATTGTAGACAGCAGTGAAGAAATGTCATGCCTCCCACTTTTCCATTTTCCACTTGACAGCTACTCCTACTGTCCTTAGCGTTCCCGTTCTCCCTCTCACTATATATCCACGTGTCTCTTTCATTCCTTTTCAGAATATATTTTGCTTCTCTGCCGTTTTTCATGCGTGTACCCACTCATCATTCTACATCGCCATGTGTATTTCTCAGCTCTGGGCACTTTCTGAAGCATATTACACTTGTGCCACTTTGTTTTCACATTCATTTAATCATTTCGACATTTCATTTCATGCCCTGCTCTTTCATTTACTAAAACCCTGTATACTCTTGTTCTGGTTGCTCCATTGTGAAAGAACTGTTTTTGCTAATGAAGTGCTAATTTAAGCTGTGATGATATTTTAATCACCCAGAGCAAAAGGGAGAGCTTGTAGATGCCTGAGCCTTGGCAGAGGGTTAGGACATGGTCCCACGTATATTAAGGTGTTAAGAGCCTTGCAAGTAAAAGATACATACTCAATTCCCTGTCTCTGTATACCTGTGTACACGCCTAGATTACAAAACACCACGTACACCTGTGTGTTATTACAAATCACAGCAGGGAGACAATCAGTGGAACTGCGAATTTGAGATGAAAAGTTCAGCGCAGACAGAAGAAATGCAACATTACTGAATGGGAGGCTGAAACCTCTGTGAATGAAATAGGCAGAAGAAAAGCAATATTGTTTGGAGGATTGAGTTCTGGGATCTCTGATGAAATAAATTGCAGAATGACAGACGGTCAGTGTGACTTTGGATTCTTTAAAGTTCAAAGTTGTGCACTTTTAACAAGATAAAGACAACACTGTCTGATTGCAAAGTACAGACTAGAAAACACAAAGCAAGCCTGAATGTTGAGAGAACTCTTTACAATTGACCAAAGCATTGTCAGTGGCATTGTGCCTGAACAACAGGGGGACATTAAGGCAAAACTGCAGATGGAATTGGGCATGTGATTCTATGCCATATTGCATAAATGCACCGATAAAATGAATGGCATAACAACATTTCATGGCATAGTTGTACAATGTAAGATATATCTTTTGGCACACTTTAATTTAATCTATGGCAGGGGGAGGAGAGGGTTTAATTGAAGAAGGCGCTGGTGTGCCAGTGAATGTCCTGGTCCACATGGACGGGTTGTAACAGGTGCAGCGTTAAGGCTGCAGAGGGATACAACACAAGCTCTAGTGAGGCATCAAGGCAAAGCCATCTCCCTCGTGGTCTGTTCAACAACACAACGAGCCATATGCTTTGCACTGTAGTGTGCTCACTGTGTGGACTAAGGGTCTGTCAGTGGAGCATAGAGGTATTTGAATGGGGCTTGGAGATGGAATTGACCCCTGACATTAATAAACCTGTAATAAACCTGCAGCTGTAAACTTTTACAGTAGCAGCGAATCATGATACACTGCTACATCTTTGAGTCTCTCTCTGATTAAAAAAAAAAAGAAAAAAAAAGTCAATCCATAATGTTCGGACCTCTGGCTTATGGCAAGAGCAGCTTGTAACTGGAAGGTTCAATCAACTGACCACCAGGGAAGATCTGGGGAATGAAAGAGTAGCGGGGTGTCCAGCAGTGTATTGCAAGCCCGGTGGCCTACCGGGCCTCAGCATTGGAGATGTTCTAAAAGTATTTTTAAGATGTATTTTAAAGTAGTGTGAGAGTAAGGGATTACAATTTCCCAAACAGTATAAATTACAGTTTGTAATCCTACTAATGCTGTGTTACCAAAACACTATTTTTTTTTCTGTGCCAGGCAAGTTTATGTTACGATAACGTGAACGTGTGGCGGGTACCTGCATCTTTGCATCTCCTCGAGTTGAACGTTGGTGAACTTCCAGGAGAATACTCAGACTCGGAGGCTGCGGATTTATCCGTCCTGCTACCTTCAGATGCTGCAGGGATTTCATGAAGTTAAGGAGACGCTTTTCATACAATATAAAGCAGCTGTGGGCAGCAGATACCACATTTATTCATAGATCAATGAATAACTTTCATCAAATGAAAGCTTATTTTCTGTGCAGAATTTGATTGGAGGGGGTTTTGGGTTTAGCGAATATAATATAGTAATACAGCGAGTGAAGTAACTGATTACTTTTGATACCTCGTCAAGTCAATTGCCCAATACTGGTGATAGCTTTTTCAAATTCTCAAATCCATGAGTCCGTCTGAGAGTTTGTTGGTTGCAAGCAAGACATCGGAGCTTTTATTGACCGACAAGGAGCCTACACTGTATACACACTGCATTGATATGTGGCGCTTGCCGTGCAGTACAATATACAACTTTAATACAGAACTACGGAAAGCGCGAGACCGATATTTATGACGGCACTGAAAATCATACTGTCCGGATTTCTAGATACCCTGGTATACCTTAATACTGTAATACCGCCTAAGCCTATATGCTCTGCCTTAAGGCAGCCATCAGTCTGTCGGCCGCTGTCAAAAGATACTTCGAACAAATTCTCTGGTGGAAATCCTGAGTTAATCTCCAACTGCTCCAGTGGCAAACAGCTACTGTGGTTGTACTGGGAAGCTTCCAGATGTACACAAATAAAAGAAACGGTGGAAATTGCTGACCTGTACTGGGCACGCTGAAATTAAAATCATTGCAATTTGATTTTCTTGGCTTTTGAGTTTGTAGTAATGGTGCTCAAGTGTGTAAATGTGCAAAAGTCTGAAACAGATGTCTGAAGGAGAAAGAGTTCAGACGTACCAGATAGCAAACAACGCGTCATAAACATTGACATCTCATTGTGACAGCTGCAAACTCCTTAGTTCCTGTCTGTACCCCCTCAACAAACAGACAAACATGCAGACTCTCACTCACGCACACGCACATGCACGCGCACACACACACAAACACACAAACACCCCTTTGTGTCAACAGAAGATTCTGAGCTGTGTTGAAAGCTCGTACAACACTCTGTCTTCTGGGGGGAAAACTGACTGTCACAAAGAGATGCTGGATTTGCTTTCTGGGGCCTGTTTGCGCTGCCTAGTACTCCGGGAGCTCACCGTGCCGAGTATCTGGAGCAAAATACAATGCAGAATACAAACAGGACAGTATCTGCATGATGATGAGAATGTTGTACGGCTCCTTAAATAGCATGGGGGGGGGGCGTCAAATTTGCATCATGAAATGACAAAGACTGGTTTCCTACACTGTACGTTCGCTGTGTAAAAATTTGTTGAGACAATACATTTGAATTCAACTCACAGACATGTATTGCCTTATGATGTATTCTTTAGCTGACCATTTCTTTTACCCGGTCTTTGTCCATTTTCCTTGACTCACTCACTAACATCCTTACTCATCGCCTGCTGCCCCATTGCACCACTCGTGTTGGTAAGGGTCTGTAACATATAGGGACTTAGGCAGCATCTTAGGTAAGTAATGTCCGAGTGACAGCTCCCTCTCATAAACAACCAGGATGGGCTTGGAGTTATTGAGCACGGTGGGCGGGGCTGCAAGTGGCCAAATCACTTCATCACACATGCCAATCTTCCTCCAGC
Organism: Melanostigma gelatinosum; assembly: GCF_949748355.1. NCBI lineage: Eukaryota > Metazoa > Chordata > Actinopteri > Perciformes > Zoarcidae > Melanostigma > Melanostigma gelatinosum. Next base: position 6,980,904 of record NC_136651.1, read on the forward strand.
TCTAATGTAATTAGTGTGGATCTCCTCTGCCTGCTCTGGCCTTTTGTTGTTTGATAAATGTAATTAGATAGAACGAGCATCAGCAAGCTAAGGCCGCTGTAGTCTGAACGATGTGACAAGAAAGTCATTGTCATTAACAAAGTGGCTGACAATGTGCTCAGCTTACTTCCCATTGAAGTGAGGTTAAAATTGCATCCACACACACACACACACACACACACAGGCTGGTAAGTTGCCTGGGTGTAATGGTGGAGATTGAGATGGAATGTAAAGGGCTGTTTAATTCAATGAGCAAAGCAAGTTATGTGAAGGTATATAATGAAGTATATGATCATACAATAGACTCGTTCAGTTTTGCACCACTCGCATAAGGATGGGAGACTGACAGAAAAGTAAGTCAAGTGGCATTAGAGGTATTGAATATGAATCAATACAGTATTGTTAGGCAGACAAGTCTGCTGTGAAGTCTGTAATTCACAGTTATGTACACCATGTAAAACCATATGAATAGGATAGGCACTTTGGGGGATGAAAGGGAAACCATATGGGTAGCTGATGTATCTTTTGTCTCCTAATTACTGCCAACAGAAGTCTGCGATTTCCCTCTGAATGACATTTTTCATATGTGCATGTGCCAAATCCAGCCGTGATACGGTAAATTCAAAGCTGTTCCTGAGGATTAATTTGACTGGGTGGGTAAACCTGACTGTGCAGTCGCACAGATAGCCAGCAGTAACGTTGGAAGGTAAACAGTGTGTGAGGGATGAACTCAAAATGATCCCCCAAGAAAGATAGCACAATTGTATCCCATCAGAAATAATGCTATGCAGGATTAAGCATGGCAAACATGTGTATCCCTCAATCTAACGCAAGCAACGACACATGATTAGCATTCATGGGATCTCTGTATTAATACCATTTATTTTCTATATATGCTAGATATTTACTTATACCCATGCTGGGATTAGCAAAGTAGCAAATAACACAGCCGAGGCTTTTTGAACGTGATCTCATGCAATTTAAGCAAACCTGTCAAGGAAGAATGACTGAAATGTAAGATCTGTGTGCAATGCTTTGTCTCAACTCGAATGAAGCTAGCTTGTCTGGTAAAACATTGGAACTCACAATAAACAGACAGTGTGTATGTTGTAGTGGCCTCTAGTGGTTTGTGGCTACAACTAACGAATTACCCCCTCAGCTCAGCCCTCCTTTTACAAGCGTGTCGGAGAACTACAGGGGCCTACGGGTAGCGATAGGTATTTTTAGGATTTTAGTACAACTAGGGGCTACTCTTATCAATACTCAGATATTCTACATGACTGAATAATTGTTTTTAAAAAGGTGTATAAGATTTAAAAAAAACAAATACATTCAGAATTAGAAGTTATTTATAATTTAGATAAAGCTAAATATTGTTTCTAGAGCAGCAAAAGTTATGTTTACAACGACAAAGACACGATATAAAGTCCTTAATATCTCACTGGAAACTAATCTAAAATGTTAATAGAATAAATAACATTTCTGAGTGATAGTTGCTTTGTCTCAGCCGGCAGAGAAATATAAGAAAAAAAGCTTTTAGCCAGTTAAGACATAGTTATGAATATTATATTCATATAACAACCCCCCCCCCCCCCCCCCCTACATGTTACACATTGTCCCTTTAAATTATCCTGCAGAGGAGTCAAAGTGTGTCATGATCTCTTATTTTGGAGTTATTGAGGCTGTAAATTTTTTCTTCCATGCCAATTTGGATCCCTTCTTGAAGTAAACACCTTTTTATTTTTATTTCTGTGACGTTTCTCGGGGCACTGCGTACAATTTATATCACTAACAAGCATAAATTACACCGGGGACTGAAAAACATTTGCCTCTCCATGAATTCCTGCTTTTGCAGATTTGAAAAGATAAAATTGCAGAAGCATGTCTTTAGCCATTTTGCATTTTGAAAGGTAACACTCGAGGTTGCCAACACTGTCGGCATCAAAACACTGAGACTGTGAATGTTGAATCGTCACATATGAGACAAATCATTTCAATTCTACACGAATGATGTGCGTGACATGACTAGTGGACAATTCTCCATCTTCTGGAAGTATTGCATGGGAAGACGCTTAGTCAGCCCGAGCACTTAACCAATCCAGTGGCATGAGGATGAAAGAGTGGGAGGCGCAGGACAAAACAGTAATAATAACCGAGTTATAACAGAGTTAGAAAGTTGTGCGTCCACAAGTCAGGGCATGTTTTGAACTCACACATGAATAATGTCATGATTTTCTATGTTGACAGAGAAAGAGCCTTGATCCTAATTTAATATATAATCTCAATCATAATAAAATATACATACAATTATAATATCTCTGACTCCATACATTTGTGACGATTAACCACGTACAATTTCTGGAACATAAAAAACATTACAGAACTAGTTTGTCTAATTCATATGTCATTCCTTTCTAATCCAATGTTCAGATCCCACCAGTGTTTTATCTTCATTCCTCATCCTCCCCGCGGTAAATCGAAATCCCTCAAAGCCTTTGTGCTACCCGTCTGGTAGGAAGGCAAACATCTCATCATTTCTCTACTTTTTCACAAACTTTGCAAGTACTGCCTCAACGTGTGCAGAATTGGAACTGTGAGATGAGGCTGGGGACAGGAAATACTCAGCTCAAGCCTTGGCAAATATTGCATGCAAGTCTTTCCCAAATTCATTAGGAAGTGTGAGAGACTATTGACCATATATTCTACGATTGATTGAAGAGGTTTTTTTTGAAAAAGAAAATTGCAATGACTGATGGCCGTTTTAGAATATATATTTATCAAGGGTTAAGACTAGGATGGTGACTTTGCTCATGGTTATGCTTGAGTATGAATTCTATGTTATTAAAGCAAAAGTTGATGAACTGCTTCATATATACGTCAGGGACTACTTACAGTTTTACTAGGGCTGAACTGAAAAAAAGAAATGGAAATGAAAACATTCCATCTTAGCACCTTTGCACAACAAATAGGACTATAAATCAGCCCAAAGGAAGCAGAAGTGATGACCTTGTGTGCACAGAACCCCCGACCGATACAGATAGATGGAGCAAACCTCCCCACAACAGAAGAGTGTATGTCATGGAAGCACTGTTAGATAGAATGGAAGAGCAGGGCTTTAGTCAACCAAAGAAAATCTTTGTCCACTTAAATTCTACCTACTTTTTCAAAGAGTAAAAATGAAAAAACCGAAACTAAATCTCTACCCTCCTAAATAGCCTAAATTAATTATAAATACAAAAAGCAATTTGCACTAAATTATTCTTAACCTAATTATCTTATATCTTATAATGACCGACTCAAAATCGACCAGCGTGCACCAAATTCATACGATTTCCGAAAATAGAACGAGCCCTCGAAGCTGTCGCGAGGGGATTTGACTGAACTTATATTTCAAACAAAATGATTCGGCTATTTATTTGGCCAAACCACCAAAATATGAGCACTATTGTCAGGACTGAGGACTGGGACTAAGGCAATTACTGCGTTTGTCCGTGTGTGCGCCGCGCCAACTCAGCCAGACCAGAGAACGCTTGAGAATGCTGAACAACAGGCCAAAGTCCCCCACACACAGCATCAACACCGAGCTAACATTACCAGAGCTTTGCTCTGTATTACGCTGCTTTTCAGTTCAGAATGCTACAGAACGACAGAGAGCAACCTCTCCAAGCTGTCAATATTCTACCCAAGGAGCCTCAGAAAACTGAGTATCTCCTGGCCTATAACTGTTCCCAACCAACAACTACTCGCTTGGTCCAGTCAAGAGGGCATCGACTCATGAGAAGGCAGTGGAGATGGACTGGACACATCAGTGGAGAGAGAACATTAAAGCCCTGAAGCAGACCAGGGATGCCATGAAGTTCACCCAAGACGGAGAGCAGTGGAGATCCTTTGTTACTGCCCTACATGCCAGCGGGCATACAGGGCAGTAAGTAAATAAATAAATAAATAAATAAATAAATAAATAGGTATGTACTGAAATATCATGGTATGCCATTTTGCAATACAAAATCTTGATTCTGAAAAATGGACTGCAACATGAACTGAATATGAACTTCAGTTGGCTATGTGATCTGAAGCAACACATCCCGTGGTGCCTGTTTGAAGCACCCTTCCAAAATAATAAGCCAACTGCATACAGATGCAAAGTGAATTTTTCTTCTAGCTTTGACTTCTTGGTTCTTTCGTATGTACATTTTGGCCATTAGCAGTCAGTGGAGTTTCCTGTTTGATTGAGTAAATTTGGCAGGGGGTGGAGACTTGCTTTACTGGTGGAGCTCCTTCATACTGCATTTGGAGTTGCCAAAGTCAGAAATTTCCAATTCCAATACATAAGCACTTTAAGACAGTCTTATATTTAACATTTTGTACTGAAACCTATGACAATGTTATTTTAGAACCAACTACCAATGGTGACTCTAAAAACACAGTTTGGGCACATTGTATCCAATAAAAGCAAAAATAAATTAGACATTTTCAAATGTTGCTTCAAGGATCACAAGTGCATCAAACCTTGAGCCCTCTATTGTGAAGCAGAGCTGGCTGTCTCTTTACACCGTTACAGCACACAGACATATTTAACATTCTTAAATAGACCTAAATTCAAAGCTTTGAACTCATTTTCATCATCTCGTTAAGGGAAGTCGAAGCCAATTTGTCTTTTTGGTTAATCGCAGGTTTGTTTGCCAGTTGCATCTCAGGATATTTGTCATTTTCATGGTTAAATACTTCTATTATAAATTACAAGACAAGTGTTACTGTTACTTCGGGGAGACATCTTTTCAATTGTGATTTAAATGAATGAAGTCTGGGTTCACAAATCTTACCAGTCGAAATTTGATGGTGTAGGAGTTTGTGTTTTTCCCAAAAACACTTGAGGATCATTTCCGAGAACTCTGTCATCATCATCATCGTCGTCCTCCCACACAGCGTGATGTCTGGCCAGGTGGCAGAATCATTCTCAACTCAGAATTTTGGCCCTGTTCCTTATCTTCTCCAACAAGAAGCAGCAGTACTGTTCCGTGGTAAACAAATCAATTTCACTTTCAATTTGCTATACATTCTTGCTTCTCTTTTACATATATGTGAAATGAAGTAAGGGAATCACTGATCTATACGGGGCAAATTCTCAAGCTGAAGTTAGCTTTTAATATGCAGTGAAAGACTTAACAGTGCACGGTGTCTAATGGCGACCTTTTCTGCTGTCTCGCTCACTCGACACGGTGCCCCTCAAATCATCTGCAGCTGTCTGAGGAGTGCACACAGGACCAGTTGCCTCCCCTCGACTTTAGTGGCAGTAGCAATCGATTTGTATGATCCATGCCTTGCAGCAGAACCAGTCTTCATCATCCAGAAATGCATGTTCTGGTTTTGTGCGTGACAGATGGAAACCGGCAACCTCGGTTGAAATTGCTGCAGCACTGCACCATGAACACTCTATTTGAAATGGGAAAATTACAGAGGGGATTCATGAGACAACATAATTGTTGCTCCATTAATTCAATTATATGTTGAATCTCCATTTGAATCATGTCACATTCAATTGAAAAACCTTCCTTGGTCCTTGCTGCAGTAGCTCTGATATCCTCCATGCCTGGCAGCATATACCCTACCCTACCCTACTTTTAATGGCCGACAGCCCTGCCATTTGTCTAATGTCCTCCAATATATCTCCAGAAGATATTCAGCTATTCATTCATCTGTTTCAATGTGCAGTGAGGCATTAGACTTGGTACTGTTAGAACACACTGTTAGAAACTTGAGAGGGACGAATAATGATGAATGAATTCCAGGCCCGTTGATCAGAATGCAAAACTAGATAGAGCACACAGCCACATAATTTATCATAGTTTAACATGGTGTAATTCCTGTGTAGGGTTAGGGTTAGGGGTTATGAATGAAGTTCTAAATTGTTGAATGCCATCATCAATGTTAATGTGGATTGAATTTTAGGTGAAATATCCTTTGTGAGTTATTGCAAAGGCGCTAATTCCCAGTGATTTCTCAATCTATCCCGAGCAATGAGTCCCACTGTTTGTGTGCGTGAGTGTTTGGAGGTAATAATTATTTCTCTGTTTTCCTGGTGGCGGATCATTTCCTCCTGGAACCCAACTAGAGCCACCCACAAGCCACTCCAAAATGCAGAACAGGAGTTGCACCGTGGCATCTGGCATGGAAACAGTGGACCATGTGCTCAACGCTCTCGCCATCTCCACAGCAGAGGACAGGCTGCCGAACATTATGGACGACCAGCATGAATCCCTGGCATCCGTCTATGATTTCCAGAACTGCGGCGGTGGTTCTGGGGTTTGACAAGACCACACTCGGGCTGTCCTTTTCAGGGAGGATAGGACAGTGTGACTGATGATTGGATGATGGAAAAAAAAAGAAATCATGTTTCCGGGGTTGACAATTTTCCCCAAAGGACCCATCAACTGTAGCTCAGCCATCATTTCCTTTGTAAAATGAAAATTTCAATTGTAGTGCAGATAGAACTAGACTGCATGTAAATTAAGTAACTTTACAGTCATATAATTCTGTTTTAGCACAAACAGTTTACCAGTTTTATAAACCTACCAACTTCAAGGAGCAAATGAATTGATAACCAACATCTAATAACATTGTTGTGTTTAGGTAGGAGAACATTTAATGTAATGAAGATGATGTAAATATAATGAAACGCACCTCTTTATTGATATGTTTACAAGAAACTTTAATGACGTCATCTGTGACACTGGGTGTCTTCTGGATCCATAAGTATTTTGTCATATTTTCTATTGTTTACCACGCAATCGCCACGATAGAATGAAAAATAATTGTCACCGTGATAGTTTTCCAGAGCAGTCCAAGCTTTGTTCCTAATATCATAAAACACTCTGCATTGTTTTGGTGTATGATAAACATACAAATTCACGCCATCACAGCCCCTTTAATCTTTTTTGTTTTGTTTTTTTCAGCTTTTGCGTGATTGGGTGATCCTTCATGACCACAGAGTTGTCTGCCTAAGTAACAACAGCTTCGGTTGTTTTGCATGCCAGAGTTCTGTGTCTTTTTATTGTTCTCACTGGTTTGAGTTCGGGCTCCACTGGAAAAAGATAATGCTTTGCACTGTGCGACATGGATTTAGCAACATCTGAATCAAATGCGATGACATTTATGAGCCATTTATGAGATAAAACCACACCTACACAGTACTTAATTGAAAAAAAACTAACGATGGTTTTTCCTCCCAAATTGTAACTTCTATAGTTACGTATTTAGCATTAAAAATGTAATATTATTGGAAAATGGGCTTTAACACAGGGCAGTTTTCAGTCTGGACGAACACAAAGAGGTTTTGCTGCACTGCAACAACGTCACACTCTTCTTTACAGTCGGTTTTAAGTGTTTGAAGGAACAACCAGATATGTTATTATTCTTTCTGGTGAGGACAGTCTGACTCAGGAGGACACACATTTACTGCGTGTGCATGTTTTTACTGATCAATCACGTTAAACTAAGCAACACTGAGTGCACCGGTTTGGCTGAAACCAGTTCCAGAATCCCAGCTAAGCCAACCTTAACCTCGGTTTAACTATAGCCTCTGATTAATTCTCCCGCTCTCATACAGATTAATTTAGACTGCCTGTTGTGTTAAAATACAATGACGCCTTTCACCTCAGCATATTAGTATGTGTGAAACACTGCATTACCCTGATATTGAGAGACCATTTCGATTATGTTGCATCAGCCCATTAGGTGCCGAAATGATTTGTTTGTTACATTTTCTAAAAATGCAATAACAAAGTGGAAGCATGTGCATTTCACTGCCCAGTATTAATGTGTTTAGCTGCTCCAATAAAATGCATGTTCTGTGTTTTGTTATGGGCTATTTGGAACCTACATAAACACACACAACCGTCTGGGTAAAAATGGAATAAATAAAAAGCGGGAAACAAAAATGCGAATCGTCCGGGTGTTTGCAGTGCATAGCAAATCCGTCCTGCAGACTCTGCTTCAGGCGTGCTTTGCAACAGAGAAACAAGTTATATTTGCGACGACAACTGGAGTTTTTTTTGTTGAAAATATGAATGCTTACAGGGGAGGCTGTGAGGGTGTTTGCTGGGGGATCTCCTGGTTTTCATTGCATGTGCACATGCGGGTGGATGCATGACAACGAGGATACGGGGGCACGTCTGTCTGAATATGACGGGCACGTGTAAACATTTGGGTGTGCTGGCAGCAGGAAAGGATGCATGTTGACAATTGTGAAAGCTTTGGGTGCTCTGATGAAGCATTCCCTTCAACACTCAAGAGAACTTGGATGATTCCAAGCTTGGCGCAGTAATGCATTTTCAAGAGAAGCATCTGTCATAAGCTTTATATCGCACTGCTACTGCAGCCCATTGAGCAACATCTCTGCGCCGCAGCTTGATCCATGGTCATTCGTCCCCCCTCTCTGCTCCCAGTCCATTTCCCCCTCCCCTTCCCTCCACACCTGCCCCTCCAATCATGGATGATCCTGGTTGATGGCGACTGCGCCAAGGCCTGTTTCGAATGCATTACTCTTAAGGTCAGCGGCGAGGGGGTTGTGGTTGGTCAGACAATCGGTTTGAAATAATATAGAGCATCATAACAGCACAACAGCTTCTTGAAAAGATGACCTTGCACTTCATGAAAGATAGAAGATTTTAAAAACTGAACGGTAATGTAAGTCGTGGATCCTACGTGACATTTCATTATCCCCTTTGAGAAATATCAGTGTTGAAAACAGTCGTGATAGAGGAGCATGGCTGGTGTATTTTAAATACATATACCTTATGCTTGGTTTTAAGACCACATTCCTATTCTGCATAATTGTCAGGGATAACCTTTAGATCATACTGAATGACATTTAGCATCCTGGCAAGCCTTGCTCTGTGGGTAATCTTACCCATCAACATTAAAATCATTTACCAGGTGAGGGGGCTGATGAAGCTTACCCAGCTTTGATCATACCACAAGGGCAGCAGCAATTTGCAGACACAAATCAGAAAATGATTTTGCATTAGCAATCATCCCTAGGTATTTGCGATTGCCCATAAGGGTGCAGAGGAAAAATATGATTATACGCCATACACTGCACTTCAGTCAGTTTTTCATTTGGGAAAAACTGGCATTTATTTAACAATTGACCAAAATGAAATTAGTTTTATTGATTTGTTTGCTAAGGGACAACATTTGTCTATGCATGTGCAGCTCACTAGTTCAGTCCTTGTAGGGAACAGACAGAGACCAAGTTGTTTATCGGCAAATATTGTAGCAAACCCTTTGAATTCGTATTCAACATGAGGACACGTGCCTTCGGGTACGTGAGCGAGGGAATTGCAAATGGGAAGAAATAGAAGAAAAATCTATAGATATCCTGACACCCATTAGGACAACCATGTATTGAAAAACCCTGTTCTTATTGAAAATTAATACAAATTTAATGTTGAAATTCACAGATGACTGAAGGCTCATGCTTTTCGTCGTATTTCATCCTGTTATTACATGTCTTGAAAAGTGCAATTTCAAACTGCCAAAAAATTAACATATAATTTGGCAGAGGAGCATGAACAACACCTGCTCATAACCTGAAACAACAGTCAGTATTGTGTTGCTGAAATGTGCTCTTGCTGATCATCAGCAGTGGCAGATACAGAAACCACATGGTCAGCAACAGCTCTGAGGCATGGAGGTCACACAGGTCCCGGTAAGCTTGATATATTTTGACAATTTAGACCGGTTCCATGTTAACTGCAGTCACAGCTATGATACACTAAAGCATCGTGGACTTTTTTTTTTTTTTTACTGGAATTAACTTCATGCATGTTAAGTAGGACTGAGGAGCAACCTAGCAACAGTGAGAGAGAGAGAGAAACAGAAATAGTTTGAGTGCATAAAACAAAGCAAATGCCTTTTTTCTTTTTATATATCTCATCTAAATCAGTAACATATGATGTTTTATATATCTCTATATAACACACATGGTGTTAGGAATGGACTTGCCTGGTTTGAAACTGCAAAAGTAAAGTTAAATTGTATGTGGGCCGGACTGATGACAGTAATGACCGACATGTAGTACATATAAGTACTACTTAATTATTACTGCATTTTTTGGGTTTGTTTTGAATTTCAAGACCTAGTTTTTTGCATTTCTCTGACATAGCTGCCATTTAATGTGCAGATTAGATGTAGTGTTAACATATTACATGCACTTTTCATGTAGTGCATTTATGAATCTGGCCAAATAAAAGAAATCCACATAGAGGCGAAGGCACTGTAAAAAGAAGGTGAGCCAGCAGCTGCAACAGTGTGAAGCCAGAGGGCAAAGTTGAGACACAGAAACACTGAATACAACTGCAGCAATTCCAACTGGGCTTTAACTTTTTGGCGCAGAGGGTTGCAACAGTGGGGGAAAAAAACATGTTATTGCTTCGCGTGCTGGGCCGACAATTTGGGCAGATCGACAAATAGATTTTTAATTGCTGCATTTTAACACACGCACACACACACACGCACACACACACACACACACACACACACACACACACACACACACACACACACACACTCCTCACAAACTACTTGTTAGAAGGCTGCTAGGTGGGTGGTTCATTCCAGATCTCCTCACTAGCAGAACTGCGTGGGCGGAAGAGCATGTCTGGAGTATGAAAACAGTGCCAAGGTTGTAGCTCATAACACTGGGTAAACACATGGCAGTGACACACACACACACAAGTGCTCATGCACCTATACACACACACACACACACACACACAGGGACACAAACTGCCCCTTAACATGAAACCCCACACACATATCGCCTTGTTCAATTTTGTGTGCTGGCAAGATGCCTGACTTGCGCAAATGGACAAGAACATTTTCACCACCACCACCCAGCCCTAGGCCGGATCATTACAGTGGAAATTAACTTACCATCCCGTTGCCCCGAACCTATTGTTTATCCTCGCTTTCATTTCTTTCACCCTCCCTCTATTTCTGCTCCGTCTAAAGCGCTGTGAGCTACACTGCAGTAAGAGCCGTGGACTAGAATAGAGCTGAACTGATAATAAACCTCTCAGTGCTTTCTCTCACTTTATTACCGTGGCAATATTTCATGACATTAATATGTTGTCTGTTGTAAAGGATAAGTCAAAAACACCCAAAGGAGAGCGAGAATAAACCCAGCAAATTAAAAGTAGGTAAAAATGACTGATCTCTTGTCTCACTCTTGAGCTTGTGTTGACTGCTGATTAGACTGACAGAGCCACTCTGACTGTGACTCACTGAACTGGCTTCAAAGCAGCCTGTGTGTGCAGGGTGTGTGTGTGTGTGTGTGTGTCTTATGCTGATGTGTATGTGCTCGAATACGTTTCTTTTTATGTATGAGTGAGTGTGTGTGTGTGTGTGTGTGTGTGTGTGTGTGTGTGTGTGTGTGTGTGTGTGTGTGTGTGTGTGTGCGTGTGTGTGTTTGTGTGCATGTTTGCATATATGAGCAGTCCAGCCATTCATCATGGTTTCATTTCTCAGCTTCATGAATAATGTCAGCGTGTATGCATCTATTTGATGTCCCACAGTCTTGGACTGAAGTGCAGCTTCGGCGAACTCCGTTCATTGTAAATCAAAATGAATCAATTAAACTGAATCAATTCACTGCACCAAAGGCCATGTATATTTTGTTAAACTGTGCATCAAACTAATATGGGAATTATCAAGCGTGCGCTTGAGCACTGAGACGGCCAAAAATTTGAATCGACTTTACTCATGCTCATGCAAGAGTAATGGGGCAAAAAACTACTGAAAATGTGCATTTTGAATTGGATTTTAATTGAAGAATTGGAGTCGTTTTGGGACAGTTGGGAGTCAACAATAGCTTAATAATACAACTGGCCCATATCTGTTTCTCACTGGATGGAACCAATGCTTATCAAATAACATCTAGTCTAATCGAATTATCCCTGTGATCCAGCTTAAATACGGGCCAAGCACATACATGAGAACAAAGCTGATACAAGAGCTGAATCAACCTGCTTGATTAGTCGACGGGCAGAAAATTAATTGTCAACTCGTTTTTTCTTGTTTTATAGAAAAGCATTTTTCTAGTTTACATTATTATGCAATAACATTTCTTTTAATGTAAACTAGAGCTGCTAGTAAGAAATATTTTCATTATTTATTCATTTCAATCAATCAAATAAATATTGAGCCTATAAAATGCGAGAATAATTCCAAACACTGTGTCAGCGATAAATAAGACAACATACATCGACAGCTTGCTTAAAATGTTGTCTCGTGGCACATTCAGTTTTTGAATACTCTCATGATCAATGTTTCATTGACAGACAAATTTGCCGTGATAACCACGGACTAAGGCTGCAAGATAATGGCCAAAATGATATACCAAATTATTTGATATACCAAATTATTTTTAGCATTATTGAGATCACGATTGTTTATTACTATTTAATTGAACAGAGCACTGCTTTCACTTCCACATTGTTCTACATTCCTGCTAACATACAAATCTTAGATTTCAAAGTAAGATTGGTCCATATTCACAGTGCGTCTCCTAGAGGCTAAATAAAACCAGAACTCTTTACCCAAAAATAAATCACTTTCACCTGTTTCACATGTTGTGCTACATTCCTGCTAATTGACAAACGTTTGCATCAAAATAAGACTTTAGGTTGTTCTTCTACAGTATACTATGGAACGTCAAAATCACAGTCGATCATGTTCATTAAATTGTGGGAATCCAAAAATCAAGATCGTGATTAATATGCCATTAATTGTGCAGCCCTACCAAAGACAAGGGATTTTAGCAACAACTCATGGCTACAGAGGAGGATTCTAAACATTATACCGATTAGGTCCCGCTTTACTTCACCAGCCCAAGACAGCGCTGCACTCATTCAAGACACGGCTTGTCAAATGTCAGCAGTACCCGAGGAAGAACTCCCTATTTTTCCTTCAAACACTGGTGTCTGTCACCACCGGGCCCTGGATAAAGATTGAAAGCATTTCAAAGTGGCAGAGGTTCCATACGTCCTCAGCAAAGAACAATGCCTCAACTTTGAAAAGAGCTCTTGCTCAAAGTGAACATCATTCGCTCAAAAAGACTGAAAAACAAGACAAGCAATGTCGCCGAAATATCAGGATAAAGAAACGGCAGACGGATGACAGCCCCCAGCTGTCTTCAAATCCTGGGTTCATCCTTTGATATTAAACCAAAGAAAAAGGGACAAAAAAAGATGGATGGAGTTCAAGGATGTCTGACAGATGGACAGTGGAGACGCAGGGCTCGCCCCTGGCCGTCGTCATTAAGTTGCGTAATTGCACAGATAATGATTCAGTCTGCCTTCAAGTTAAAACACTCCACGACACACAGCGGAGAAGACTTCGTCATTTGCCGACATAACTGCAAATGTCATTCAGAGAAAGATGTTTTCGTAGTGTCTGCGAACCGATGAATAAAGACTATACAAGTGGTGGCAGGCTTCATTGTCAGGCTGGTGGGTGATACAGTCCCCACGGTTACCACTGCGGCTTTTCACCAGAAAAATCCATTCACGATGCACTGCAAGTTTATACTCTGCTTGTAACTCAAGGTTTGTATTAGAGTGCATTGAACATTATGAAAATAAAACGGCCTCCTAAAACCAATGGAGAGCAGTCACGGAGGGTAAAGGCTGTTTTTATAGACACTTGTCTTACAAGATGACAAAACAGGCCCCCTACATTTGAGGCTATCCACTAATAGGCTAACACCCTAAAGCACGTAAAGGAATAAGGGTTTAGCATGTGCGGGCGCTGTCCAACAGAAAACCACAAACAAGAAATATGGATTTGTTCACTGGAGTTGTTGCAATGCATTGAGAAGCTGACTACACTCTGGGTCATCTCTGATTCCCCTGCAGTCAAGGCAAGAGACGCACGCACGGTAAATCTGTGTCAGGATTTGTAGTTTATTAAGCAGACAGGGTGTCACAGTTGAAAAATCAGAACTCATGAAAGTATTTCATGCTATCGATGAAGCGGGTGGCTGCATCAAACCCCGGAGTCTGCAGAAAGACTGAGGGATCCATCAAAGTCAATCCCTCTACCGCACATGTGTCAAACTCAAGGCCCGCGGGCCGAATCCGGCCCGCCACGTCATTTTATGTGGCCCGCGAATCCGCCAGCAAAAACAAAAATTATTGTTGTACATATTTGGAAAAATAATTAAAAGTTAGACTTTAAAATAAAAGTATCCCCATGGTCGAAATTATGAGATAGAAAGTTGAAATTATGAGATAGAAAGTTGTCTGTGTACTGACAGTAAAACTATCACAACAGGTGGACAGGAGAGGCAACAGCCCGTAAAGAGGTTTTCCAACGATTGAAAAAGATCCACAAATAATCCCAAAATGTCCACGAAGAGAAAAATTGATGCAGAGGGAAGAAAATGTAATGAAAGATGAGAAAGTGAATACATGTTTGTGCTTCAAGGAGAACAACGGGTCTGTCTTCTGTGTTATGAGGCGTGTCGGTGATGAAGGATACAATTCACGTCGGCATTTTGACACCAAACACGGAGCTGAATTTAGCCTCCAAGAAAAACATCAAACTGTCCAAGAATTAAAAGGCAGACTGCAATCACAGCAGAATATATTTACACAGCTACAGCCCAGTGCATGCTAAAGGTATGTGAGCAGCGCTCTGACCAGATACAGACTTTTACAAATGTCAGTTTGTGAAGAAACACCATCGCAGACCGAGTTCATGAACTAGCAGCAATCTAACAACACAGCAGCTAAAAGACGAGCAGGTACTTGTATTTTTAATGAACTGTTGATGAAAGCAGACAACACGGATACATCATCTATCCATGTTCATCAGACCTGACTCTCAGTGAGCAGCTGTTGGATGTAGCTGCCATGCACAGGACGACGACAGGGAGGAACATTAGTGATGCAGAGAGGTGACACAAACAGCTTTGAACAAAGTTAATGTCATAACTTGTGTTTGATATTTGTCTTTGTTATTTTCTTTAATAGTTTGATCTTTGATAGAGTAATGTGGGTTTCTTTACCCTCAATTAAAATGATTTATGTTATAACAACAGAAATGTGTTTAAATATCATTTTTCATTCATATAACTGCATGTACAATATGTTTACACTTGAATAAACAATAATCAAATGCAGAGAGAGTTAAATCAGATGTTAAATTGCTGTTGAAACAATACAGAGGGAAAAAAACAACAGTCCTCAGTCGATAATATATTAGCATCCTGAGACTTGTTCAGCGTTTGAACTATAAATGTATGCAGTGAACTGTTGGTGTTCTTTCATTACTGTGCTCTAACAAGCATTGAATCTGACATCAGTGACAATGGCTATACATCCTCCCTCGCGGTAAAGACAGAGAAAGAAGTTTAGAGACTCCCCGGAGGACACATTTGTATCCTAGGCTTCAGCCCGAGCATGTATCATGGATAACAAATGACTGGAGTCCCTCCGTCTCTCATCTCGACACTCATGCAAAGCAAGCCATTCGGAGTTTGTAACATACTGGAGGTAGACAGACACCATGCATGAGCTTTTAGAAGGCCTGTAGCTTTCCCCAGCGTTTTCCTTTTGCTTTGCTGATTCAAGATCTTGATTTTTTTGTTTTCATTTGATTAATTTAGGGAACCTCAGCCCCAACAACCTCAATACTGCCAAGACAAAAACTGTCAAATCAGTGTCCCCATCATTAAAAGTGCTGCGTCCCCTACGGATTTTATTGGATATGTTCCAGATGAGTCATAAAGTACGACTGCGGAGGATGTATGATTTGGGGAAGAAAGATAAATCTACAAAGCAAAAATAAAGACAAGGCATCATTAAAATCGTATTGCCGTTTGCTGTGTGGTCCTCCATGTGAAAGTCGAATTGCAAAGCTAATTCAGGAGAAAACTAAATAGCCTTATCCTATTCAAATACACATGAACTGATTTCTTTGTCATTTTTTGTCTTTGATTAGATGCAGTTATACAACCGTATCTCCATTCCTCTGATAATTGTACATCAACTTTTTTTGTTTTAAATAGTTTATTAATTAATAATTATTTGTACATTTGGATCACAGAAAATCTGTCTTTATTGAGCTTTGAAAGTGAATTGTGTTTTATTGAGAATACAAAACAGTCAGCCTGTTTTCATAGATAAACAGTTGCTATTATTAATATTTAAGATCAGACTAACATCCCTATTTCTGGTAGATAGTATGTATGTTCTTTACTATACAGAAATACCATGATGCATATGTTGGTATTTAGATGTTCCACTCTTATGTTTAACGAACACCTTTTCTGCAACTTTATTACATTATTGCTAGAATATTTTCGTGTCTAATTTTGCCATTTTAGCCACGCAAGTCTAGTTTAGCTGGACCATGAGTACAGCCTGCTTGCAGAACAATTGATCAGAATATCTTGATGCCATTCGACGTGTCAGCCTCTTTTGCATATGACACAACGCGAGTTAACTTTCAAGTCCAATATTTCACATGCAGGTAAATAAAGATATGGATTTGCACATTCGTACTTTTGGTGGACAAAACAGCGGGTATTGGGCTACAACATGAGGGAGTGCTGCCATGGGGCTATACTAATGATGCAATGCCTGAGGCATACTGACAGGTCTGCTGTAGGGGGCCAAACCTGAACTCCCGGCTGCTGATGCTTACTGCTGACAGATATTGACTTATTCTGAAGCAAAACCTTGCGTGGCCGTGTTGGTGATTACCATGTACTTTGTTGACATGTTGAGCGTGTCAGGCATATTCAGGGGTCTGAGGCCCCCACACCGCGACACTCTGGACTAGTAGTGGAGACCTATTATGTCTTGGCGAGGAATGGGTTCCTTTCATCGATTTTATTCCTCCCCCAATTTACGTGCTCCGGCTGGATTACATGTTCTCATTTCCTTTGGAGCTAACGGTGTGCACGCCCTTACTCATCTTCGTCTCTTTTATTATCAATTCCCTCCTAGCGTCCCCCCAAGCTCCTTCATTTGTTCCCGCTTTCTTTGAATCCAATTAGTCAAAGTGTCTGTTTTCCCTGTCTTGTTGTCCCTTTTGGCTTCCATGGCATAATACGACATCCTGAAAGGGAGGCAACCTTGTCTTTTAACAACTATGTATGTACATATACAACTAATTTGCTTTGGCTTTCCTTTTTCTTTTTTACATGGAATATGACTGCAAAGCATTCGCCGTCAATGTTGTCTGGGGTAAAGTGGTCTGGGTGTGCAGAAACATGATGTGAATAAAACATTTTGAAAACACTAATGAGACACACTCTTTTATGCTGGCCAATACAAACATTCACCTGTATCACTAGATATGCCTACGCCTGGGTCAGTACACCATTCAGGCCAAGCTCAGAATTCGGTCTGAGACACATCCGTTAACGGCAGAGTCAAATCCATGAAAGGGATTCGTAAACTTCAATCTTGAAGTCTACATTTCATCCAACCAACACAACTTGCAAATATTCAATATACTGCAAACCACAGCAATCCACAAAATATCACACAAATGAGATTTTACAGCAGTTGGTTCGAACACCTGAAAACAGGGAATATCATTTCCACACAGCACTTGAGTCTGCTCAGCTCACCCACACAAGAGTTTTATGCTAAACCAAACCAGCACTCCACATGATTTCCACAAACAAAAAATGATGAAAGGATTTATTTTATTTAGTTAACCGAGAAGAATCTTTGCGGCAGGCTTTGGTCTTACCTGCCCATCTGTCAGCAGCATGTCGGTGCGCAGCCAGGTTGTGTCATCCGACCCGATGGGAGAAGACAAGTGTGCAGAATATGATGGACACGCAGCCTCCTCACTACGATCAGTCTCAGCATCACACCGTACCTGTGGACAAAGTACCAGCACATGTGTAGTTGGATGAACGTGTCAAGGACACAATCTAACGCAAAACAATCTTTCTGCATTGATCTTGGTGTTGTTACTCTGTGAAAACGACTGTGGGGAGCTAACTGCTCATAATAACAATATGCCATGTGCTTACTTCAGAGCTATGCATAAATGTGTGATGAATCTGTAAATAAAGGAAGTGGACAATCTGTTATTATGATTGGTTGAGACCTAACCAGTGACCAGGTGACTGCAGAATACCAGTGCGTCATTAACGAGACAACTGTCTTATAGTTATGAATCAACTTTACCGTCAAATGTGATATTTTCTTACACAAATACATTGTTAAAGTTGGATTTAAGGAAGTGGGTCTTGCTGTCATGGGAATGCTCTTTATTTAAATCTGAAGGTGAAGTGAGAACTTGTGGAAATGACTTCTCCCCCATATTGAGTAGCTTTGGGGCTTTTCAACATTGATGCTTCCTTGATACCGACACCTTTGCAAAATGAATGCCTCCCAGACAGTGCTTCCAAAGGGACTGCTTTAATGTCAGTAATACCTTATCTTAGTCGAGAGGATTGCCTTTCTGTAGGATAATGCTCATTATCCATTAATATTGTTGCTTATCAACATATTGAAGCGTTTTTTTCCTTGTTAAATGAACAATTGGGGCCTCTAAAACATAACTTGACGCATTATTAAAACAATCTGTCAAATCAAAACATCAATGTTTTTAGACTACACTGCGGCTGTCCTTCCAGACACTTTACACAGTAGTATATACTTGTAACAACGGTATGTATTGAATCTAATTATCTTCTAAGATTTCATGCCTATATATTAGATTTAGCTGTAATCTCTTAAGGTTAGAAAGATCTACCAACATATCTGCAGGCAATATCCTCCAATTCTACATTTTCTAATGAAATCAGAACATTTCTTAAAAAGAAATCTTTTCCATTTCACCTTTTTTCGGGCACAATTTTCCCTGCACACAGATAATACAAATATGCTTATTATGTGATGAACGTGGCTCAGATCCCATGCCTGCAAAACCTATCCGGTGATAACAGGCTGGAGAAATTAATGGGATTTTTATGCAAAAGCGGGATGAAAGATATCTTTTCTCAGAGACATACGCAAAGGTACAAAGATACAAAGGGTATTAAAGAGGTTAAGATAAGAGGCTAGATTCTGAAGCCAAGTTACACAGAGCAAAGTTCTCTGAGCAATCAGTTTGTGATCTGAGCTCCGTTCCCAGTTGTGGCTAAATGACACTGGAGGACCAATACTGGGGTGCTGAACCATGTACGAAAGGTGCCCTCTGTATCAGTCATCATTAGAACTCTAGGCTTTGTTGCATAGGGAGGTGTACGTATACTGACAACATATATTCTTTGCCACTGTGGCGTACAGCAAGTCTTTATAACATAAAAAGTATATTCAGCCATGACGGCCAATGACTGATGATGCAATTGTTAAGATATCATTTTAAAGTTTGATTATACACGTTTAAAAAGGTGAGTGAAAGGCTCAATTCAGGATACAAATAACATATAAAGTAAATGCCGATGGTAAAGGTCAGCTGAGCCTGAGATTCAATTACTCTGCTGGAAACCCTAAAGTGGACCCAATCTTCAGCACGGTATGTGACTGCATCGCTCACTGTAGAGCTGCACGATCTGAGCAAAAGCTCCAAACACACAGAAAAACACACACACTCAAGAGTTTTCTTTATTTCTAGTTCCCACTTCAGAGAGAAATGTGTCTAGCGTCTCGGCTCACCTCTGGGATTACAATAGTGTGCAGTTAAAGTAAACAAGTGCAATGTAGCATCTTAGATCCCAGACAGACAGACAGACAGCCGGGTAGAAAGGAAAGAAGGACAGTAGGTAGGGGGATAACATTGCACGTATTTCTGTAGCCAGTTACGCTGTCATAACATTGATTAATGTTGGAGTTTGTATGTGAGAGAGTAAGCAACTAAAACAAATGATAAAAGTCCGATATAAATCTATGTGTAAAGGGCCGTCTGAGACTTGAAGTTGATATCTGAAACTGAACACAAAATAAAGAAATTGTGAAGGGTAAATACAGAACTGTATGTAGGACACAGGCGGCAGATCGGGAGAAATGACAGATAATCAGATAATTCATAAATAAACAAAAAGCAGTGGCTGAAATGAAACACGTTGTAGACAAGGGTCCACAACTTTGTGCACAACCGAGGCAAAAATTCCATTTTCAAACTCTCTGATTAGTTTTTAATGTGAGGAATGAAGGTGACGCAAAAAACTCATCAGTGAGAGCAGTTGCTTGAGAGACGTATCCAAGGCCTTTGTCATCATATCATTTCTCAGTCTGGAAATCCTGATCTGGAGCATGGTCACGTCTCGTCATTATGCCCTGATGTTATCACTTCCCACAAGCTTGAGGACAATACACAACAGTGCAGATTAGCAGAGTTTTCAAAAAAAAAAATCCAATTAATCGTGAGTTTAGTGGGAAAGAGTTTCAATTGAATCTCCCGAAGGAGGAGGCTTCATGTACCTCATTGAAGCGTGTCAGAGTTCAGGGGTTTAAGGGATTGCGGCACAGGCTTACCGCGTCTGGACAGGGACAGTTATTGAGTGCACTCGTCCTTGGGGGTCGGACGAGGGCTTACGCGCTAGTGATGAGAGTGACAATGGCAGTTGTCCCTGATTGTGTCCTGTAGTGTTTAGTTTTGCAAAGGAAATGAAAAGGAATGAAAGGAGGGAAGGAAGGGAACAATTAGCATTCATTGAATTCAATTAGTGCGCCAAAGGATTAGACGATTAATCAGATGGTTGGTCGACAGTGAATGGACAGCGAGTTTGATGAATTAATTCATCGCTTCGGACATCTTTAGGTTGCGGTTTCCCAAATGTGAGGATTTGCTGCTTTTCTCTGCTTCATATTGTTGTTCATTGAATATCCTTGGGTTTCAGTCTGTTGAGACAAAATAATCAATTTGAAGACGTCACCTCGGATCTGGGTTATGGTGACGAGGATATTTCTCAGCATTCTCACATCGACTGAATAATTGATCAGTTTAAGCAGACGGGCTCATTTGGCAAAGAGACAATTTTCTGTTCAAACTCACTGCCTCTATTGTTGTTATCACGCTGTTCTTGTTTAACCAAAAGCTAAGAAAGCGGCATGTCCAAAATTCTTGGTACTACGTTGTGTGTGTTTATAGTCAGCAGTGTCAAGTCTGATGGCACAGGACTCTGCCAGGAAAAAGGTGGCTTGCCCAGATGGGGAATTTAAGCATCTCAGGGTCTCGTCACGAGTAACATTGAACGATTTTAGATTTTATTTTTGCTTTGCCGTCAGCAAACATCCACCGGGCTGGACTCCTGGTTGTGCTGAATAAAATTCAACATTTACGCATATTTTTATAAGAATATAGTAAAAAAAATCTTCGCGGAATTTTCCTCTTTCGCGCCATTGCTGTGAAGGACACAGTTGATTTGTTACTCATGTTATTAAAATGCTGCTCATGTCAGGCCATTAACTTAATTAATTTAGGGATGAAGAACGGACTCTCTCCATATCTTCACCTGTACGTGCAAATGTAACCAAATATAGTCCGGATTCACTCCAGCTGTTGAATACACAGAATAAAAATGTGACATTGGGTGACAAGTCAGTAATAAAACAATTGCCCCTTGCAATTTTATTTTTGCTTACATTGGTCATATAACTCTGATTGAAACAATATATTATAGGCACAGTCGCCTGTCACAGAAAAGATATTACTTACTGGAAAACTATTGCAAATCAATAACAATTTCAAGACCCTGTTTTATTACATCCTATTTATATTTAAAGCTGTCTAATTTTAAAGAGCTACCAGTGTTGTGACTTGTTCATTGTGCTAGATCCGGCACATAGCCTGTCACCTACTGACATCATCAGTCAACCCAAGCCAGGCCCGTTCTTCTTTCCCTCGCTCCTCATCTCGCCCACACCAGGAGGTACTCTGTTCAGTTGGCGTTGATCATTCACATTCTACGGATCAGAATCCTTCTTTGTACTTTTCTGCTTTTCAATAATTCACGTCATTGCCTCTCTCCTCTTACTATTGTCCTTTATTCTCTTTCTTTTGCACTTCAGACGGAGAACTTTGACTCTCCGACATATTTAACTTGGGAGCACACACACACAAAATGTCCTACTCCGTGACTGACTCATATTTTAAACAACTTTTCAAAGATAAAAATTGTATCTTTAAACCATATATATACACTGTACTAAGCCTATATGCCTGGGTGCTTTGGACAGGTCTGGACAAGTCACCGGTGTATCACAGGGCCAAGACATATAGACAACACATTCACACTGTTCGTATTTACTTCTACTATGTCTCTGTTGCTCACACAGATGCAGCTCACATTCACATTATTGTATTGTGCCCTTAAATGTGCTGTGGATGTAGAAAAAGAAACATCAGTTGTGCTGAAACATCTTTTAAATCATCTGTTCAGACTGTTCATGAATATGTCCATGCGTATTCGGTGCAGCTCTTTTCCCCTTTGCAAGGAGAAAATGCAGACGCATGACATGCAAACAATCTATTTTATGTTTAAAATGAATTTAGTGCTATAAATTCATGCACCCAAAGACACATTTCTACGTGTAATTTTTGAAGAAACACGTGTTTGAAAACCTGGTGGGGGCTGCTTCTTGGGACATTGTGGCTCTGCTGAAGGCACACATTCAGGATTGAGTGCTTTTCCTTGAATCAATAATCCTGGACTATGCAGTACCAAGGACAACAACACATTCCTAGATCTCCACCTGCATCAAGCCCTTCATAGTGGAGACGGGGTCCAGCGGTTAAACGACGGACACGATGCATAGTCACGATTAAGTGCTGGGCCCAGAGAGTCGAGGCAACGGTGGTGAAAGAAGTTCTCATTAGTCACCCATTCCCTATTCTGCTATCTTCCCTGGAGGTACTCTCGCTGCACATGCTCTGAATATATTCGCACCTCACATACACACTCAAGCAGCTGTTCAAAAATATATTTGACATGGAGTTTGATTTACTTTCAATGGCATGTTATATGAGACGACTGGACATCTACTGAATAATTGTGCAGAGCATGTAACATATTAATGCTTATTTGTGATCTGGTGTGGTGGAGCCTTTAGTTGATCTTCCTGACTATAGCTAACTGGCTAGTCGGGATAGATGTTACTGTATATAAGCAGCGTGGGAGGTTTATCAATCTCTCTTCGTGGCCTGCAGTTCATCTGCTTGTAATTGATTTGCTTATCCCTTGCCATGACTGTAATTAGGTATTTTTTGAAGCCACAGTAGGCGTAACACAAGCTCATAACAGCATGTGAAGACAGAATGACGGTAAATCGGGCAAAAGCAAAATGGACTATGTGTATAGCACACTCTCTGAAGAGAAATAAGTCAGGGCCCTGGCAGCAGTGAATGCTATAATTGCTCCCTTCAAAGAGCCCCTGCCTTGCCAGGACACAATGGAATGACCTTTTATGATTGCAAACTTCTATTAATGGTGAACCCCAGTGGTCACAACCCAGGCCTTGTCTTTTACACTGTCCTGCGCTGTTGCCATTCTAATTATATAATTCAAGTGTTTTCACAGCATTTTGAGGGGCATAGATCTTTGTTATTTCAATTGAAACGAGACTCATTATTTTTTGGTTCTTACAGTTCATGCTGTGTCCTCGTTTGAGTCATTTTGGTAAAGAAGAAAACACTTCCTGGCTCAGATATTCACCATCTGGCTGCTCTTTGAAAGGGTGACAGCTTACGACACGGTTGTTTGAATTACTCATTTGCCGTGGAAGTCCTTATGTGACATAAGGGGCCACGGGAATTGCAATTTGAATCCACAGCCATAGCACTCATTGAATGAATGTGAATGAAACCATTCCACAAGTTGTCTTTAATAGCAGGTAATGGTGCCTAAAATAAACACTTATTGTTCCAATGTAATATTTGTAATGTCTTAAAGTAACTGTACAAAGATAAAGGACCATAGCAATACCCATATCAAGGAGAACATGCTCAGCAATTATGTGTTGCTCAGAAATAAGATCCAGTTTATTTTAGGAATTAGATTATAAAAACTATGAATCATCCTAATGTATTATCATCAGTTTGATAAAGGGAAGAGCATGCAACATAAGCTTCAACAAGGTTGAGACAGTGCTACACATTTATTTTCACCAACCATTTTTTTATACCAGGGAAAGCAATCAAGAGCCAATATGAGTTATTATGATTGCCAACATGCCTTGGACTACACTGAACACCAGATGTCTCCTAGAGAAACTGCTAAATCAATGATGCGGTGTTGTGAACTGACTGAAAAATACTCTTCACAGGGGAGGCCAAGCAATATTTCACAAGACAACTTAATGTTGTGTCTTAATTCAGGGAATGCCTCTTTCAAAGTCTACATTTCGAGAGCACATCACACATATGTAAGGAATCAACAAGGCTATCCAAAGGCTCCATGTACGGCTGAGAAATGCAGCCTTGTGTTGCACCAATCTGAAGGGCACAAGCAGTGTCAAGAATCCAAAACCCATTCTTTACTGACTGGTCACTTTGGTGCTTTTGTACACACCAGACTCGTAAGCCACAGAGATTTGGAGTGTGAAAATAATTATTCAGACTCTGTATTTCTTGTATCTGAACTCTTTGATTGGGTCACAGTGACCCAATCAAAGGAAGCAGTATAAATGTCCATGTATCTGACTATGTTGTCAGAGCACCTTACACAGATGACGGCGATGTGTCTGTGAGACGTGTTCTCTTTGCTTGCAAGCAAATAAATTGACTATTACAACTTTGATCGTTCATCCAGACTCTGTTTCATTTGACATTGATTTGTTAACACTGTAACACTCTTCTCCCGACTATTCATAGAAATATTCCACAACAGTATACAGTGTAGGAGGGAGCTTCCTCAGCTTCAGGAAAGATATGTGGAACCTTTTTTTTTTTTTAAGCAAAACTTTATCTTTATATCTTGGTACAAGATGCAGATGGATGCATTGATGGCAACTAATACTGTTCAAGCATTTTTTTTTAATTCTTGAGTTTATTCAATTTTATTAATTTTTTTATTTGGATATATATCTATAAACATTTTTTTTTTTTAATTTTAATTTTATTAAAAATTTTGAATCAAAATGTTGATATAAAACTGAACATGACAGATGGAGTGCATTAATGCTGAACCAAACAATGATCTTTGCTGGGAAAGCTGGGATGGAGGCTCCCTATTATCCCAGTGGTGGTAGCAATTATGAAATTCCTGCCATTTGGCAGCAAAATATGCACTAGACATATGCCAGATCTCTGGTGCAAAAAACCTATAATATATGCCTGCGTAGGCAAAGTTTCACACATATAAAACTGTAACAACACAGGGTATAATTCTCTAAGTAAATGTATTTATCACCTTCATGGGCAACATCCGAGAATAAAGTTATGCGTTTGTGATTTTTGTTTCTGAAAACTAAAACAGTCATGCGCTTCCCTTTCAAAGTCATGCGTCTGCCACCTCTATCAGACCTGAATTACGAGCTGTCACCAATCACACACTGAAACTCTAAGACATCCTGACACACAGCGGTCAGCAAAGCATTGATCTTAGTGCCAGAGAAAGCTGCATGGCCAAAGCTCCACAACATTAAAATAAATCCATCCTTTTGATCTGCTTTATCTGACAAAGGAAGGGGAGACACTTTTGAGTTCTTTCTTTTTATGTTCTTAAGTCTGAAACCAAGAACCTTTCTTGATGCCTGGTAACAGGCGAACAGAAAGGCAAGGAAAAAGTCTTTATGTATCAACAGATCCAGCAAACATGTTGTTCCAGAGTCCGTGAAGAAGATCATTGTGAAAAAAGGTTGAATGTTACAGTTAAAGATCCACATAAGAATGAACCATGAACTTCTTAGAGATGCAAGATATTGAGGTCTTGCATTAGCCTTCACAGTCTCCAGACTTGAATATCAGCTACTGAATATCTGTGGTTATATCGCAAAGGTGCAGTGCTTGAAAATTACCTGCATATTTCTGAACAATATATGTTCTGCAGGGAAATGTGGTGAAGAAACCCTGAAGCAACGATGGATAGGTATCTAGAGGAACCTGGGATGCTGTGTTGTTTCCTGCAAAGGTTAATTAACTTTGTTTCTCTAAGAAAATCCACAAAATCAACAATTGTCCAAGGTGAGCAAACTTTTCCCTCAATTAATATCTATATTTCCTGCAGCTATGTACCTGCATTTGTATTGCGTCTACATTCTTTGTGTGCCTTCCTTTTTGCCCCTGCTGCGTATGTGCACTCAGTGCATTGTACATCAGTGGATTTACTCCAAATAGCTCGGCTCCCCCCTACTGCCAGTCACCCCCTCTATTTCCTGCATGTTACGTGAGTAGCATTGATGTAACATCCCCAGACACTGCCCCGGGTTTCTTATTCAGGAGGTATAGGGCTTCTAAGTATCCATCTATCAGAAAACCAGTGCCCTAAAACCAGTTCTAATTGTGCTCAGACTCTCTGGTGGCCGCTGCCAATTGCTTCAGATTAAGTGGATGACCAACCCATTCATTTCCAATCCATTGTTTTGTGAGCACTGTAGCCCAGTGAACTTGAGTGTTTGTTTTCTACCCTTCACCCTACTATGTGTCTTTCTCTCCCTTGCTTTCTGTCTAACCTTTTCTTCATCCCTTTTTCACCTCAGCTTTGAGCTTGGATACATGAAAGCAGGGTGACTAGCCAGTCCCAGCCACGGAGTAGGACATGCTTGTTTGTCATGGATGCCTCTCAATGGACGAAGAGAAAGACAGCAGACAGTGTAGCTCTGGGCAACACATCCGTCCCTGGGTATGGGGACATGAGTCACTTGGTACATCTGTCTTTACGTCTGTTATGAATGCTTTCCAAGTGCATAGAGCTGTCCATGGCTACATTGGTCGATTTATCAAGTTTACCTCTTAAACTGCATTCAATTCAATATTACAAATGCACATTGAGTGGCCAAGCATATATCAGACCAAATAACTTATTCAGTCAAGGCCATGTAGTTCTAAAAAAAGAAAAAGAAATCAAGCCTGGGGCAAAATTATAAGGTAATTGTATTATGAATTATGCTCAAGCATTTGAATTTTTCATTTCATATAATGGCGCAGTCAACAAAAAAAAGGAATCTTGGGTGTGACTTTTTTCCAGCTTGTTCTATTTCTATTAATTTTTGAGGAGGGAAAGACTTCAAAACACTGTCACAGCAACTTTACCCCAGTATAGTACAGGTTTTTCTCAGTCACATGGCTTAGAACAACAAAAATGTAACACAGTCAACAGAAACAATATGGGCTTGACTTTGTACTCTTTTCCATTTGACTTTAAGTTCTGGTTTGGTCCACCAACTCATGGGAAAAAAGAATCTATGGGTGTTTTACTTTATTTCTCTTTCATTTCACAACGGGCAGGTAGCATAAACCCAAAATGTCTGAGCTTGTTTGCTGGATATGGGTGCCAGACAGTATGTAGAGGGTCGAAAGAAGCCAATAGGGAACAACCATGCAGTGTGAACCCAAACAATTAGCTACAAGCTGCTATGCGTTGATACTCTGTGGGTTTGGCAGTCGCCCACAAGCAACCTTTCCACATTAGAGAAAGTTTAATTACAGAGACATTTATTTAATGTTAATATCACTTAATGGAAATTTAATTATACCTCTCCTCCACCAATCATTCTTAATCTGTATCAGGTTGTAGCTCCCGTCCTCTCCTTCTGTTCCTATGCCTCGATGTCTTTTTGCCTCCGCCACTCTGCCCTTCACTTTTTTTGCAGCCCACCTTCCACTACCTCTCTCTCTCTTGATCCCTTCAGCAATATTCCCCGTCTTTGTAACCCTCACTTTGCATCTTTCAGCTCTCCCTTTCCCTTGGCTTTGCCATCCCCCTCTTTCTCTTTGAGATGTGGCTGTCATGAGATGAAAAGCTAATTTTTTTCTGTGTCCCCCCCCTCCTCCTCTTTCTCTCTCCCCTCACTCAGTACATCGCCCTGTCTATTTGACTGCTTTTCTCTCTTCTGCCCTCCTAACTCAAGCAGAGGGAGACAAAGCCAGGAACTGTTCAAACAAAATGCTAATAGCCTGCTAATGGATCTGTGCTTTCTAAAGCTTTGCCTGGTAGCTGGCATGGCAAACTAGAGAGTCTGCACAAAAGTTTACACTATGCAATGAGACCCAGCACTCATAGCCGCCTAACTGAGCACACATGCTTTATTCAGAGTGAATGATGTTGTTATTGAACAAAACATTGGATCGCACAAGCCATGTGCTCTTAGACTAGTTGTATGATGCCTGTGTCGGATGTGGCAGAAACTGTTTGGAAATTTTCACATATTTCTCTGTTAACTAGACGAAGAAAAAGAAATGACATAAAGTGTCTTACTGGGGTGTTTATTAAACAAGGACCATGCACTAAAAAGCATCAACCTCAGATGAGAAGAGATGAATTGTGCAAGATCTAATAGCTCATTTTCATCTGCAGTCCCTGGGCAGGTAGGCTACACAGAACAATCATCAAACACCCATTACATAGTCTATCACACTAACAACTATACAGACTCGACTACAAGTAAACCTCAGCATATAAATACCAGCGCAACAATGCAATGAAACTATAAAATTACAATTCGTTAAAAACCTGAATTCATGTCGTCTTTTTTTTTGCACAATGGGAAAATAATGAAAGTCTTTAAAGCTCATCTTGAAGAATAATCCAGTGTTTGATGGCAGTAAATGAAGAAAAAAAAAAAAAAAAAAGTTCTGCTCATCTTCTGCAGAGCAGAGCTGAGTTCAGCACTTCATTGGTGGAGGGGTAGCATTGCAAATGATTTTGAATACCAATCAAACTTCTGAAAACCGAATGAGTTTTTCGGTTCAATTCAACAAAACGTTATCCATCCCTTTGGGGGCAATTATATGCAGAATAGTTAGAGTAAGTTTGGTGTGGGTGTTTCAAGCATTTTTACTTCTCACTAGCATTCGTCTAGCTTATTCTTTAGGTGAGATAATAAATAAAAAGACTGACAGTTTTCACTGTTTCCCCAGGGTTTCTAATGGCGCAGGCGCCACCAAACCCCTTTACTAGGACACCACCGTAATAAACTCTTGGGTACTTCATGCATTTTCTGTATGTCCTTTTTTCAACCCCTTCAATGGAATCTCAAAGTGCTCTCAAACCAGCAGTTGTTTTTCCGCGGCGTCCTTACACTTGCTAGAGCCTGAAATTCTTGATTTTATTTATCAGCATCGTATACCCAAACAACCTTTTCTGGCTCAGCAATCGCTTCACTCCAAGGCCCCTCCAGATCACTTCTGGGAGTGCCTTTCTTTGTTGCAACATGGGTAATTACATTTTTGCACGAACAAATACTGCATCATTACAACTAAATCTTAGAATTGAAATACTAGTATAATTAGAACAGCTTAAATGTGTATTCCTAATTATCTGGTAATATGACAATTAGGCATTACCCAGTTATTTGTCAGTGTTTAATTGTGAACAAATAAAGAGAAACAAAAAAGGATGAAGTCCTTGTATGTATGTATGTATGTGTCACACTGGCAAAAACAAAGAAAGAAAGCAACTGCTTCAGCAAATGTTCTTTTTGTGTGCATGTGCAGGATACTGTATAAGCTACGTTTGTATGTGTGTACAAACACTGTACCTTGTAAGTAGCTCGATGGACCAGAGAGCAAATACAAAACTATACCAACTGTGTCAGCTCAGCTATATTTTGTGAATATCATACATTACAGAAAGATGAGAATGCAAATACACAGTCAAATGGTAAAACCATTCGAGCAGGCCTATCACATTGAGAACATAACCGGGCAGGACATTTTCTGAAGTGCTGCACGGTGAACATCACAAGAAGAGACGGCAGGAAAGAAGCAGTGGACACTGTGATTCTTGTTTAACCAGTCGTAAAATACATAAGCATGCAGGCCCAGGTTGCGCTGTAAACGGAAGAAACCTCTTACCACTAAGGTGGGCACTCAGTCCTTCGAAAGTCATTCCTCAGCATTATCGATTCATTCCCTGCTTGGTGAACTGAATTACAGTCGATCCAATTTGGTTTCCCACCTTTTCGCCTCTGCAGGACAGTAGACTTATTTGCATGAAGTTGCAATTGAAGTTTTGCGAGTAGAGACAGGGAGGAGGACAAGAGAGAAGAGGTCGGACCACAAAGCCAGAAACAGGATCGTGGATCTTTTCCTGACAATCTGCATTTTTATACATACACACACATACATTCATCAAACAGAAGAACCTCATTTGAGTTTCAAGTTTTGTAAGGTACAAACCGTGAACATATAATAATCCACACAGCATGACAGTATTACTGCTTCAGAATTGCAGCTGCCTGCCAGGCTGAACAGCAACAGAAGCTGGTTTCAACCATTAGTGCTGTCCTTGGTAGTCGTCTACTGTATGAGAGAGGGTTGTCTTGGTAACCTTTAATTTAGAGACGTGACTGGGTGGAGAAGAAGCTCTGTGGCATCCAGTTTCTCAGTCAGACAGGTCACACATGTATCCAACAGCAGTCAGAATATTCCAGTTAGCACAGTCAGTCTTGTTTCTTGTGTCCTAAATCACACATCAGCATTGCTACATGTATGCTTGAGACAGCCAGCATGATAATGAGGTGTGGACGGACCCTCGTGCCACATTTGCCTCTTTTCAGTAGTACACATCTGGTAAAGCCGGGGGCTGCTGACAGGACAACGGGCGTACTAATGATTACCTTCAGCAGGTGTCCCACCATACTGTATCCTCTGACCTTTCTCTCTGAAGAAAACAGTCGATAGACTGCAACAGCGCCCAGTCAGATGCCCTCTCTTCTCCTCCTCCTTATGCCCTGTCAACCATGTGAGGAGGCCAAGCAGACTAAAGGCAAGGAAGGAAATCAGTGTTTCTTTCAAAGCCGTCTTTTTACAATGGGTTTTAAAAGATGACTGTTAGTACTTTTTCCATTTCCGGAAAAGCATTATTACAGTCTGCAAAAAAAGCCTATTGTTGAAGCTATAATTCAGTGTGTGAGTTCATGCTTTTGTTTCTTTCGAAATCTTTATCATCTCCTTTTCTTTTTCTTCTCCCTCCCTGCTGAGGGTAATTTTCGAAAAACTGCATTTTGCTATATGCCAAACAATTATGCACAAATATGGGTCAATATAGCCCCAGGATGAAAACTCAGAATTAATTACATATCTTGATAAGCACTCCAGCTATGCCATTATCAAATATTGCCTAATCCCCAAGCAGTGCTTAAAGGAGAATGAATAAATTCACCCTTCATATTTTAAGACGGTCAAAAGGGTTAGCTATCCCCACATTGCCTTTTTTCTGCTGACAAAAACAAATGAATGGCAGGTCTTAACAATGGCTCACCTGTTTTGTACCTGTGTGAAAGGGTGTTATCTAACACCCCAGCTCCCCGCTAAAGAACAAAGCATTAGCTCAAGAGTGTCTACTTTTTTGTACTTCTGCTGTGTTCAGAGGAGATATCATGGGTGCCACTAGCCATACTGTTTCTGTCTTTGCTCCTGTTTGAAGCTCCTGACAGGCTATAGCCTGAATCTCCATTCTGGGAAAGCAGCAGGACATTCCTCAGATACTAGACACCCTTTGAATATAAAGGATAGACCTGGATCTATTTCTGTCTGTTTTTTGAATGATGGTGACCATTGCTACGAATAGAAACCACCTTTCAAAGCCATTCTTTTTTAAATATTGTGAAATTGACAGAATGATAAGATTTATTTGGATTGGGGCACCCAATACGATCCCAAATGATAACATATAACAAGGTATTATACTTGATATACCGTATATATATATGTATTTTTCTAACATTACTTATTGCATACTCATTGTTATAGAACGCAATCAGTAAGTTCTGAAGGTGCCATATTAGTTTTGTTTATCACAGAATACATAGATGATTATAGATAATATTGAATTTGTTAAAGTTTCCCGCGTTCGTTTATACACAATTCTTTCCAAAATCTTTGAAAAACACCGCAGTAAGGAAAAAGATATAGTTTGTAAAGGATCCTGGATAACTCGTTTCTGCTGACTTGCTGATACATTTTTAGTTCAGAAAGTATGATGGCAGTTTCCACAGATTATGTAAAATTGAACGTTAAAGGCTCACAATAGGAGTCCTGGCTTCTTTGATTGGTGGAAATTCCATCATTACCCAGAGTCGATTTTTTTTTAATTCCAACATAAAGTTATCCATCCATCATCGTTTCCCCTTATCCGGGAGCCTTCTACCAGTTGGACGTGCCGGTAAAACCTCTGAAGAGAGGCGTCCAGGAGGCATCCCAATCAGATGCCCAAACCACCTCAGCTGGCCCTTTTGACGCGAAGGAGCAAAAACAACCGTCAGAGACTTCCTCCCAGCGATCACAGTTTCATAGAGGCAACCCTCTTGTTCCCCGGGGAAAACGCCAACAAAGCAGTGCTCAGCTTGGGGCTCGGCCCAACAACCAGACGCTCACTGGCGAGATCCCCGCTTAGGTCTAGCTCCAGAAGGGACCCCTCTTTCCCTTTTCTGGGTGAGGTGCCAAAACTCTTTTCTGGCCGATTCATATGGGATTGGTGAATCCTTCTTGGTCCGGCTTCGCCCCTGAGATCACTTTGGGAGACTGCTTTGAGAGCATTTTTAAGTTGAAATTGTTTTAAACTCTTGCTTCTACTGCCTAAAACAATGCCATTTTTAGGCACAGATGCATCAGTTTGATTGAGCCTGGAGTGACAGCCTGACATGAAGTCATTCGGACAGCACCCCATTACAGTCTATCGGATGAGAGAGAGCATATCAATCTCCCTCTCTGTCGTGGTTTTACATTGTAACAATTTGAACACATTGCAGTGCTGTCTTGATATGCTTGAAAATAAAAAAATAAAACTAGTTAAAAATATACAATAAATATAAAATCTAATGATTCTGATTATAGTAATTATTTCCCCACATTTTTGTTCAGCTGACATTATGGGTTTGAAACTATTGCTGCTTAGTCTGTTCAATCTGGCAGACATAGCCTGACTTCCTTTGCCCTTCAAAAAGATGACTGACACTTTTTATATGCTACAAACAATTATCCAAATTGACTTGGATTCAAAGAGAGGCCAGACATGTCAATATGTATCAACTATATCGAGGGGGCAAACTTAAACAAACACTTCAAAAGGTCATAGTGGGAAAAAGAAAAAAAACAAACAATGCGATTCATTTATAAGGTGAAAAATAAAAAAGATATCTTCTGGTTTTAGGAGCTGGGAGCCGTACAAGGAAGAAATTGGCAAAGGAGTTGCACCAATATCTTGTAGGCTGATCTCTCAATAGCACAGTATCAACTTTTACTATCACAAGCCCTCTGTGAACAGGAAATTCAAAACGTGATTCATCGTGGTATTTCCAGTAATATTGCATGCTTTGCAGAACCAATGCAGTTCTGCAATAATACCTCCAATAATATTGGGCCTTACGTATGCATAGGTAAAACAGGATGAAGCCTGAGATATATATGAAGACAGTGACACTTGTTAAGGGGATACAACCATGGCCTGTGATAGAAATCACAGCTGAATACCAGTGGAGCGAATTGTTGCAGTGTTTGCTGTTTCTGGCTCAGGCTTTGTGAAGAGAGAACAGGCTTGAACAAATTACCTTAATGTGAATTTGCTATCCAAGTCTCAAAGATTGTTTCATGGTGCTATTTTGGTGGATTTGGTAACACTTGTAGTGTCTGATTGTCACATCAATATTTCACACTTTCATCTGGAACAGAATAAAGTATTGAAGGAGCGGGCAGCATTGTGCCTTGCAGCATCTACTCTGCCTAGAGATTCATTTAGAAACAAACACAGCAAGTAAAGCAAACAACCCGAACAAATCATCATAGTTAAACTGGTAATGTGCCGAGTATTTTATTAAGAGGGTAATAAATAGTAGATCGTCTTCGTTCTTATTTTATTCAGCGACTGTCTCATTAACTATTAGCATAGTCTCCACTAGCTGCTCTCTTCAGTGTTTGACAGTGTTGCATATCTGTGTTGCGATCATTCCCCGTGTGTGTGCATCAAATTAACATATTTGCCGGGATCCACCGACACCCAAGTCGTCTAACATATAACGTACAGGAGGCGCTTACAAAATGCAAATACTGTATAATAAGCCAACCTTCATTACGAGACTCACAACGTAGACAAATATACAATATTTTAGATGTATTATCTCATTCCAATGAAAACTCAAATAAAGTAACAAACATGTATACATTGAGTTGTTTACTGGTAAATAGAAACAGTGGCAAGGAAAACTGTGGCCCATTGTGACATTGAAGAGTTATGGAAGAAGAATGCATTTTTTTTTCTCCAAAGAGGAAGGACATAAAAGTATAATGGAATTTGCTGTGAATGTCTTGCCATTGCCTTGCCTGAACCCAACAATTCAGCTGTTTCTTGATTTCCAAAGCGTTCAGCTGGAAAGCAGCTCTGGTGGCACTCTTCATTCTATTTTTCACATATACTCTGCTATCAAGTTCTTGGAGGAAGCTGTTTTTTGGGGCCACGGGGAGATTTCCACTGACTGGATTTTTAAGACTCTAAGGATTTGCCATCTTCTAACATGACTTACTGTCAGCATATTTCTTGGCCAGTCTGTTTCTGTGGAGAAAATGTCTGGAGATACTTTCTAATACTTGGAAAATCTAGACAAAGGACCGAGGTTGTAGCCTCAATTTTCTATGAAAATAGGTTGAAAGCCTTCTTTTTCTGCCATCAAGCAACTAATATTCTGACAGGCCAGAAATGATTTACAAGTCTGCAATTTGACATTAACATTTGGTATGGAAGAGTTGAACACGTCAGAAATTGAGGATGGAGACAGATCTGATGGTTTGGGTTACCTTGGAGAAGCTTGTGCTTGAAGACCTGCAAGAACCTGCAAGAACCCTAGGTTGAGGCTTGACTTATGCCCTCATATTTTATTACAAAAATAAAAAAGCTGCTCAAAGGCAGGATTTAGAGTCACATAATTTCATTCAGCATAAGGTGAAGAAAAAAAACTATTCACTCAGAAAGCAGCCCTCTGCAAGAACACCCCTGTGCAGCTACAGAGTTATGGAAGATGAATGCATTTTTTTTTCTCCAAAGAGGAGGAAGGACATAAAAGTATAATGGAATTTGCTGTGAATGTCTTGCCATTGCCTTGCCTGAACCCAACAAGAAAGGTCAACCTGTCCAAGATGCATTTTATTCTGGTGAAGCATTGCAACCTCACATCACTTCCAACACATTGTATTATATACAACAATCGGCCATCATTGATCTTAAAATTGGCGGTCATGTCCAAAAGCTGCTTTTCTATTTTTGCATTTTCGTGATATCTAATCCACAACATCAGACACAGTGTTCTTACACAAAATGGCCTTTCCACGGTGAGTTTCTCTGCTGCCTCAGCTTTTGTAAATACATCTCGCTGATCTCAACATAAGGGCATCTTATCCCAATCTCATTAAAGACAACCATTCTTCTCTTTAATAACCCAGCACTGGTGAGTGTTTCCAGAAATCCCTTTGTTGACCACAAGGAGCCCACATCTTTTTCTTCTCCTAGCTCCGAAACAATGGCCACACCAAAGATGCGTGAGGAGATACTGTCATCTAACCCGTGTCCGAGATTTGTTTAATTTGCGGTAGAAGAACGACTCAGAACGACGTTAAACAACAAAACTTAGGTTTACCACAAAACTGTCTCGTGGTTGAAAGTCCTGTGTTTGTTGGACCCATCCACCTCCCGTCCCACCCACCATAAGTGGTCTTTTTGTACATAAAACATTACATCATTTGCTCTGACTGTTGCTTAGTCACGTTGATGCATTTCATTGGTATCCACCATGAAAAAGGATTCTAATTGACTTTCCATTGGCATTATTTTCATCCTGAGACACACGGAAAAAAACTGATAATTTGTGTCCATGTACACGAAAACAATTGATTGCATTTTGTGGCCATTACACAACCTGCCATGATAATGGGCTGAATATTACGACTGGCTGGCGATGTGGAACTTAATCCTAGTCTACAGCCCAAGGGCTATGGATGTAAATGAGCATTCTTGCTACCTCCGGCATGTTTACATCTTGAATATGTATACTGATGTTCATTATCATGCTCTGTCCCTACAATAAACAAATAAATAGCATTAAAAAAAAGCTGTTTATAACAAGTGTTGCCTGTCCAGATTATTTAATAAAACCAGTGGTTGTGGCAAACCAAGTGGGACATGTAATACCCCCGTTATTGTTGTTACTCTTCTTGTTGTTGCCATGACCCTACCATTCTTTGGAGCTTGCTTTGTTTGATTTGGGGTCTCAACATACATTTTTGGACTGGTGGTTGACAAAGGCAGTCTGGCATGTTGAGTAGGGCTGAAAGCGGTCCACGAGGAGAGGAATACGTTGTCAGGATCAATAGTCATGGGACGGTCACTCAGACATTGACTAGTCCTGACCTCCGTGTCATCCCTGACTTCTCTCATTTAGTGCTACTCAGGAGGATGCTAAGATGTTTGAAACCCTCCATTACAGGGTGCTATGGTAAATATAAATGAACATGGATTATTACATTCCACATGTCCACTTATTGATTTTCCTGCTGCAACTATCAGCATGAACCTTATAGGACATCAGTTTGTCATGTAATGGGAAAAAATATTGAAAATACGCTTCAATAAAAGGGTACAAGTTTTCAGGATCATCTGAAGGTTTCAATGTGACCACTGTGTTTGAAGTCAACAACTTATTAACACATCCATAATGTGCTAAAAGACACGCCGTGCAATCGATTGATATGCATGGCCGGAGTATGGTGGCCAAATGAAATTACCCCTATAATTGTGTATCTGAATACAAAACTGGCACGGGCACACAGAACATGGACAATGCAGAACAACATTCCTGTTTTAGTCCCCTTCTCCTGTTCAGTAAGGGTTTCTCAAGTTTCACATACACATACACTCTTTGTCTAAGCTTTGGACATTTTGAACTGTGTCTTACACAGTTCTGACCCGAGTCCTGATCTGATGTTTTTGTTCTTCTATGGCTGTCGGGCAGTGTTAAAGTGATTGCTTTCTCCATTGTTGTGTTTTGGTTCTTAGTGGGTCTCAGCCTTTGTTTGTGTTTGGATCACAGAGTGCACCATGGTGGAGTTGAATAGTTGTGAATGTGTGACATGATGGATGCTCGGGGCCAGTGTTGTGGAAAACGTGATTCCACTTCACACCTAATGGACTGGCAAGCCATCCCCTAGACTGCTAGAGTTCCTAAATAAAGGCCCAGCCATTTTGCCAGGCTGACAACACTGCTGACATCAAATTAGCTTTACTATCTAGCTCAGTCAGACAAACTCTCCCAGCATATTGTACAACAAAAGCATATAGCCTACACGTGTTCAAAATGAGAATTTCTTTCATTTAGAATTTAAATCTAGAATATATTTCAGAATTGATATAAACCCTGCAGAAATGTAATAGCTTCTAAGTCTGAATCAGGCAAAGCTACAGAATCTCTCTCAAGAATGGTTGCAAACAAAATGACAAGCACATACAGTATCTTCCTTCTTTTTGAGAATGGTAGCATCACAAAACCGTAAGCTCCGAACACAGTAACATTGCATATCTTATCTCTATGCAGTGAGCTTTACAGAAGCACACGCGAACACATGGAGAGAGACACAGACATTGGCAGAAAGACCGTGCTGCTTCTAACCTTTTCTTAAAGCTCCCCATCTCTGGGTATTTGAGCATCAAAAACAGTGGACAAACAGGGAGACTGCCCTGGTCTGACCTCACTAGAATTGGAATAACTTGATATTCCCTAGGCACACGACACAGGGCTCTCAGATTAAAAGCCTTTTATTCACCATGACCTTTCCCTTGCCATCTTCCCTCAGAGAAATCTTCCCTCCTTCTACTGCCATCTCAGTGACAGGACATCCCCACCAAAACAAAAGGCCAAGTGGTAGAGTGACACAAAGTCAATATGGGTGACATGTTTGCGTTTGAACACGTCACACAGTAACCTCTGTGTTATTCTTGTTTATACGCCAAAGTTATTGGGGAGAGAATCCGACCGGAGATGGGACATGTTGATTAATCACCATTGTTCGGATGCATTTCTAACTAAATCAAGTGTATTCATTAAAGTCAAATGTTGAGGCAGTACATTTTGTGTTTATCAGATTTTTTCCTCTATCCCCGTACAACTTAAAATTAACATTTTCAGCCTTTATGTTTCTTGGATTTTGTTTCAAGGGTTTACATTTGACAATGGGTACTCGATCATCCAGGGCTATATGGTTGACAGGACTCGGTGTGACACATACCTGATTGGGTTCCAGTCGCCATCTTTGTCCGAGTCATTGGTCATTATTACCTTCTCTCTCTCTCTATGTGACCTGTCACCCTCAATTTGTCATGCTTTTGAATGGACATGTAACTGATGCATTCCTTAATCTCGTATTTTGAAGCCTTATGGTGGGACTACAGCTCAAAAGCTTTGCCAGCACACCCATGTCAAGGGTTTGTGAGAGGTACAGTTACCGACTGCTGGACCAACAAATAGAGAAGAATGTCACGCTTCAGCTTTTTTGATTGATCGATTGAATCCTAATCATGTTTAGTGACCCTGCTACAAATGAAGGTAATGTTTTAACAGTATCTTTCATATAAAAGTTACTGAGGTCAAACACTTAAAGCATCAGATAAAAAAAGCATTACCCTGAACAACAACTCTGCCTTTAGGAGAAAAAAACAACACATGGTGCGATGCATCATTTGCTGTGTTCATACTTGTATCTGTAGTAAATCTCATTAAGTTGTGTTGCACTTGCAGTGAAAGTATATATATATATATATATGATCTGACGTTAAACTCATATCAAGCAATGCTGAGGCTGCATCTCTGTGTTTCGCCTGTTGTACACGCTCGACACGTCTCTGGCACCGACTGCTGTCACGGGCCGATGAAGCTTCGGTAACCTTCTCATGTCAAAGTTTAATTTATATTTCCTTTATTAAATACTGTTCACAAACGAATTAGTAAATAAAATCACTGACCACTTATAAAGTGATCCGCACATACTCTAGTGCAGCGGTTCCCAAACTTTTTAGGCCGCGCACCCCCTTCTACATCCCGACTGGGTTCGCGCACCCCCCCCCCCCCCCCCTTAATAAAAAAAAAAAAAAAGAAGCAACAGAGCCTTTTAAGCCTTCATAGCCGCATAAGAATCGGACCAATGAGAGAACAGTTTGCTCGCGCGTGGCATTTGTTTACAAGATTTAGTCCGCTGTTAAATGTTGCAGTGTGAACACAAACTGCAACATTGTATCATATTAATCCCTGAATCGGAACAAAGCAAACGAACTGAAGGTGTGAAAACGCCCTGAAACACTGCAACAAAGTTTCAATAACTTTCAGTGACACAAGGCGTCACTTTTTAAGAGCAATACGGATGCGAGGACACACGCACAGGCTCAGAGGCAGATTATCACATTTAATTTACAATTAATGAGCGACTAATGCAGCCAGGATGTCTTCGGACAAAGCATCGATGCGGCGACACAGTGTTGTTGGACACCGGGATCATGTCCAACTGTTTTGCTTCTTTCTCCCCAATCATACATTCCACCATCTCTCTGGCAGCTGGCAAGCTCACGTCTTCGGCGATTGTGTGCGGTAGCCCCTTTCTCGCTATTCTGTAACCAGATATGAAGCCCGTAGTGCGTCATTTATAGACCAAACACATGAATGAGACTCCAGTTGTTTTTGGCTGTTTTGTAACTCCTCCAATTTCGATATAAAGAATGTAAGGGGCTTTTGACTTGCACTGGCATGCTTGGTGTTCAGGTGGCGACGTAAATAAGAGCTTCAGACTGTTAGCCAGAACCTCACTGCACACCACGCACTGTGGCTTTGGGGAATCTGCGTTGCCAATCCAAGTGAAGCCCAGACACAGATACTTTTCATCATATTTCCTCTTTTTTTTCCCAGTCTGATGCTCACTCTCGTTTCCTCTTTTTCACCTTGACTCCGCGATGGGCCGATGTGCTCCCGATTTGTCTGTGCTGCACCTCTCCGTTCCCCTCGCCTCCGATTCCTCTCTCTCTCTCTGTCCCTCTCCTCTTTTACGACTGATAGCTTCAGATGTCCCACCTGACAGTTTTTAAATTAAAATTACATTTTTTTTAAATATTTAATATTATTACACCATCAGACCGCCATTACACTTTTCCTCTCGCGCACCCCCTAGAGGCAGCTCGCGCACCCCCAGGGGTGCGCGCACCCCACTTTGGGAATCCCTGCTCTAGTGTACGCCAAATTCCATTCCTTTATATCTCGAGAGATGCGTGACAGCCATTTCTCGCGACGTCGCTTGGATAGCTCCTTCGTGTCATTACCTTGATGTGTAATGACCGCTGGCAAACGAAAGAATGATTTCTTGTCTCTATCAGCTCTGCTGCCACAACCAAAGACAGCACAAAAGTTCACCACCGATAGGTTATGCGACTCAGCCGTGCATGCCAGTGGCTTTGTGTGTACTCCAACATGGCCGACAGCTAAACTGTGACGTCACACGAGACCACTCTATTCCTCTCTCCCTCCACCCACAAAAAACTGTCCTCTTTGCACAAGCCCCCCCCCCCCTTCTAATTAAGCCAACTGAAACTAAATAGCAGAAGCTTTGTGTACAAGGGGCTAGGTGTGCTCAGCATTCTGTGCACGGAGGCACTTGTCTTTACAGCCAGTCGGGGGTTTATCTGGAGCTACACTTACTGCTTACACTAATTTACATTTCTGTTTTCCTTTCCACGTATTTACATATCTGCCACTGTGGGGCTAGGTTGCCTTCACAGAGGAAATGTATCAGTCACATTTAAACTATAACTACCACAGGCTGTTCCAGCGCCACAAAAGCATTGTGGCACACACGGTTTTGAGAGATTGAAGGGTGATGCAGTAACATCATCACCTGTATGGAAAGCAGTAATATCAGACGAGGTCAATAAGAATTTTGGTCTTGACAAAAATAAGCAAAATAACTTGGCGGATAAATTCAAAGACAATGTCAGATCCTGAAAATATCCTTGAGGACTTCACAAAGTTGAGATCAAACACCCACCAGCATGGCACAATGCAATCTGTGCCACCCTGCATTGATGAAGTAGAGAGGACTTTTCAAAGAGTTACAAAAACATCGAGAACCGAGATGAGTGAAAAGACGATATCATCATCATTTCATGCGACTAACAAGACACAAACAAGGCTGTCAAAAACAAAATGTCTTCACCTAATCATTAAAATTGTGCCAAGGGTTGAATGCTTGACTTCAAAAACGTCATTAGCCAGTGTTAAGCCGGGAAACATACCCTCAATATAAAAAACTACACATTTTATATATAAACCATCAAGTACAATGGAGGTAAGTGAGAGTTTTGTTTGGATACATACTCTCATTACAATCACAATCCTGCTCAATAACACAAAACATATAGATGATGTCATTAAACAGATTTACTTACAGAAATTGCGTCTTACACTCTGTGAAGGAGGACGGTAACAGATTGAACACGGGTGAGCCACATTGGGTGCACACTGTGACGATCTCCCTTTCTGAGCTGTACTTCCTTGTTCGTGACAACTTCCTGTCTAACAGGGAAATAAACTAAGAGCGGCTATACCAGAAGTCCCAGCAGGTGTCACCAATAACAACGACCGTCAGCAAAAATGTGAACTTATTTCTCCTCAAAACATAATTAGTCATGTGAATAATGTCATCAGAAAAAATTTGTAAAATTTGTAAAGTTGCAGTTGATATGCAAATTGTTTAAAATGGAAATATAGATATATATATTGAAAGCACGAATAAAAACAGACATGACGTTATGAGGATCAAATTAAATAAGTCATGATAGAACGATAGAATAAAGCACGTGTGAGATACGGCAAAAAAAGTATACGTCTGGGGTCTGCCGGTACCCCAGTTGATAGCATTGTGGTTCATCTGATTTTTACCCCCTCTTTTATTACTTTTTTGGGGATGATTTTGGTGATTTAAATGCTATATTGCATTTTACTGTGCTAAATTGGTCATACAATGTAAAATAGCGCACTCTGCAAACAAGCCATCTTGCCATTGAGCTGAAATAACTTGATATTTTACTGTGTTACTTTACCAGTGCCAGAGGTATGAGTCTGAGCCGACCATCCGTCATTCTTCAAACCCAACGAAACACAACGCGGAGTCAAGGGGTTACTTAACTAGCCAGTTCCAGTCGTGCTTGGCTGTGATAAGTTGCATAACATGACAAGCAGAAAGACTTGCCTCGACTGCTACACTACAGTAAGTCTGGTCCTGTGCTCAGCCCATCTCCGGTGAAAGTGGTAAACTTGAGAAGTTCTCTCAGAGAGACCAGCGTTAGCAGTTGAAGGAAATAGCAACACAATAAAAAAATAACTATAGTGAGTTGTGGCAGCAAGAGCCAACCTAGAAGAGAAAAAACGAATACCTGTTAAGCATTTTGCTGTGGACTCTTACACATCAGCAAGGAGAAAATGCTCACCCCCTTTGCTCACCTTGCTTACCTTCATTCCATTAAAAATGCATCGCTTCATGCACCACTTTTTGGTATCTCACTTTAAAAAATGACTTGGAACATGAAGTTGGAGCGCCAACCTGACAACCTGTTTATTTTAGATGAGGAGACAAGCAAGGGTATGTGGAGGCAAAACTTCTGCAGAAGTGCGGTCTGTTGTCCTCTCCCATCCAGTTGAAGCTGTTTGAGCTTCTGGGTTTCGGAGAGTAATTCTCCAACCACAACCACAAAGAAATATATATTTAGAAATGCCTGCATCTGGACTGAGGCTAGGCCTTGGTCGGGAGGTGGAAGTATGCTTTTCCAGAATACCAAAAATAAACATGCCTACCTGGTTTCCCTCTCACTTACACTTTGTTCATGTTGATGCAAGTGCCGTTCGTCCCAAATCACATACGGGAAACATGCAAGAAAACCATCTACCTGCTGCTCAGTAAAATCCCTTTTCCAGATCTATAACACCTGTAATTATGGTCAAGGTTCTCTTCAATGTTGTTGTGAAAACTGGAACACACTAAATTGATCCTTCCATGACAAATCTGCATTATGTTAATGTGTTGTTATGTTAATGACTTGGACTATTATAAGAACTTATTATAATAAGAACTCATTGCAGACTGGAAATCTCTGTTACACATGTTGAAGTGTTATTTACATGTCGTAGAGCAAGGACTGGCACAAAGGGAGAAAACATAAAAGAAGACAAAGCTATGTTATATCACCTCTGAGGTGTTTAGGCCACAGCTCCAGAGGTGTCTGCATATTGAAGGGCTGGGTTTAGCTTCGAGCGCAGAGCGCTGCCCATAAGTTCGAGGATTACCCTGGTCCAGGCTGTGGATGCTCAGTGAGGTGTGGGCAAGTGTACGGCTGCTTTGTGAGAGAGTGAATGTCTGCGTGTGGGTGAGAAATGGGGAGAGAGGCAGAGCCTGGACACAGTGTCGGTGTCTGTAAACAACCTTGTGTGCAGCACATCGCCTCAGGGTGTGAACGTCTGAGGGAGAGGCGGCTTACTCCGAGTAGCTTCAGTTTTGCTCTCATGTAGCTCCCTGAATTCAACATGCCCCAGCGGCTTTATAGGCTTCATGTCAGGATTGGTTACAGATTTGTTCACCTGATTCAAAGAAATGGTTTTAAATGTAGCTACACGGTCATTTGTACTGCAAACAAGGTGTGGAAATAGAATTGTTCAGTCCAAATCAGATCATTTCCGTGCTTACTGTGTGCCGGCCTAAATGTATTTTATAAAAGGCAGCGGCATGATCCTAAATGCTTTCATTGCTTCTGCACTGCATTGCTTCATTACGCCATTGCTGATTACATTTCAACTGTTTAAAAAGTGCATGGTGGCTTTGCTTTACAATGAGTCTCATTGTCTTCTTCTGTTTGCTATACAGTCTGTGTGTTCAGAGAAAATAAAAAGATATAGCACCATCTGGTGGTGGTCAGTGGTAATCCATTCATCAGAGTATTTAAATGTAATGGGACGTTTCCCTGCAGCCACTCATTACACAGCGTTTGAGGCAAATGTAACACTGTAATGAAAGCTATGCTGGGATAGTTTATCTTTTTAATTGCATTATAGGCACAGGTCAACTCTACACAATTTGCAGTTTGTTGAGTACTTACGTGGTGCTCAGGGACATACAGTTAAACACTTGACCTTTACTCTCTATAGCCATATTAGGGTCACTCACATTTTCTCCCAATTGGATATCCATACATTTTATTTACTTTTATTCTATTTCTTATTTGCACTGTGTTTTTCAGTCTTGATATCTGTAAAGAGCTTTTTTTTGTGTCCCATAGAAATAAAGGATATTATTGCACAGGGCGTTACAACATAATACATTTCATCCAA
The DNA here is from genome assembly GCF_949748355.1 of Melanostigma gelatinosum. Taxonomy (NCBI): domain Eukaryota; kingdom Metazoa; phylum Chordata; class Actinopteri; order Perciformes; family Zoarcidae; genus Melanostigma; species Melanostigma gelatinosum. The sequence continues at coordinate 7,025,471 of NC_136651.1, forward strand.
TTGTTTAAGTTGGGAATGAACCCCCAGTTCAATATAAATCCAGACTAGAGCAAGATAAGATCCGAACAATCTTTACTTCTGTGGTTAATGAACAAGTCAGTTCCTTTGAAGTTGTGTAAAGAGACATCAGGCATTCTTTTCCTTCTTCTTTATTTATATGAGGTTCATTTTATTGAAGGTTGCGGAACAATACAATACCTTTGCTGCCATTCACTTGGTCTATTCACACCAGCTCAGCTGATCGCTCTTAATCTGATCCCCTTTTTCTAGTCTCTTTCCTCTTGGTGTCATTTTTTCAAGTGGCCATAGATGTCAAATGATGTTGAACCTACTAATAAAGTAGGCAGAACATCTAGAGGCGATGTTGCTGCTTGGCTATTGTTATTTTACAATATGTGAGTGTCAACAGCACATGGCAGGAAAAGGTTATATTACCCTTCACACAGTGTTCACAAGACATAACACTGGCTGTATCCTAGTTCTATACTACGTAATAATGTTTTACATTTTTGAATACGCAATGGGTTGACAAATGTAGTACACTCGACAATTTCAGTCTGCAGAATAAATTAGCTTGATTATTGAGCAATGCACATCGGAAATGAAAGCGCTATTCCCATTTGGAAAAAAAGACGATAAGAAAGCTCCAGAAGCAATAAGGTCATAAATCTTTTGACAAAAAAATGTGCTTTCCATTTGTGAAGATTTCCAATTCTACATTCCAACTTATTCAGCAACCTCAGTTAAAATTCTTCCTTAGCAGGTAAGGCCAAGCTCTAACAAACACTGCTAACAGTTACGTCTACAGCACATTAGCATAGTCTAAGTAATCCACTCTGATGTTGTGTATGGAAGCAACTTCCTGACAACAATAACACTGCAATTGTTCCCTTTTCCATCTGAAATTATATCTCTTACATGCAAAGACAGAAGGTTTTATAGAAGATATACCCTTAAAGCTCACAGCTCCATACAATTCTGGCATCTGTTTCTTTATTCACATCTAAAAACAAAGACTGTATGAAGCCATCAGTCCTGAAAACGAGATTGAATTTGTATATTTACATTTTATACTACTTTAAACATCTATTCCATTACACCTCAGAGTAAAATATTGAAAATCCTTTTCTCTACTGATTTACACCTTGATTTTAATGGAACAGAGCTACAAAGACTGGTTTTGCCCTGAGGTCATTGTTACATGCACAATTTTGCAGAAAAGAACATATTTTTTCCTGAGACGTAAACAACCTGAATTAAATAAGCACACACACACACAGCGACACACACATAGACACACACGTTACAGATTGTATCCTGTGTAAGGCCAAATGGCTCCATGGTCGTATTTGGAGATGACGGCAGCCCATAAACATGTGTTTCTGGCTCCGGTCCTGAAAAATAAATTGAATTTGTGTATAAGAAGGAAAACTTGAAAGTAACCTGCAGGAAAGGCCATAGATGGAAGAAAACACCATTATTATCATCATTTCGCCCAACAATAAAGGCTATATATGACTCATAACATCATTATAGTATGTCTTCGATTCTGTAAGCCGATAGTGTTTCAGGTGAGTCATAAGGCAAGCTCTGCTGAATCAGATGAATATAATAGTATCATATACAAATAGGACATGTTTGCATTATGTGATTTAAAAAAATAATTTAAAAAACTGCCATAGTGAGAAAATCTCATTGTGACATAAAAAACAGAAAAAAGGAAAAGACATCCTACTTGTTCCTTGTTATGTATGCAAGTAGAAATTTAAGTACTTCCATTTAAGTCTACTTTCTACTCCTGTTCCACTACACAACAGAGTGAAATATTGTACTTTTTACATTTAATGAGAAGTCTCTTTACAATGCCAGTGCTGATGTGGAAGTGTCATCAAATCAGGGAGAGAAGTCAAGAGAAGAAGCTGTAGATGCAGCAAGTCATCGGGTTAACATGTCACAGCAATTGTTGCAAGAGACCAGTCGAGTAATTGGGCATTTTCACCACCTGCATACAGCATGTTCAACAATATTTCAATTAAACCCCAAAGCAAATGCAGCCTCAATACAGAATATCCTCCATTGTTCCTTTTTGTCGCTGTTAATATGTTTAAGAGTTTGTCTATTTCACTCTTTATTCTGTGCGAGTGCTCTGCTCTCAAGCGTGTTGAATAACTACTAAATGATATTACTTGCGCTTAGCGATTGTGGGAGTTTGTGTATTCCAACATATTGCTATAGGTTTACGCAGGACAATGCCATGAAGCTGTAATAAAGACACCAGACAACACAAAGAGCAATTGTCATATTCACTTTATTAAGATACTTTCAGACAAAACATATATTTCTTCGGAGACAACGTGGAATTACATCAGATTAGTACTATCTCAAGAAATGGACCCATTTTCAATGGTACAAAAGGAAACACTGCATTTTATACTTGATTAAATCAAAGCAGACATTCTGACGTGTTGTTAAGGCTTCAGCTTCTTTGGTAAGAATTCAGAATACGGACATTGTTAAGAGACTGGAGCAAGGATCCGCTCACATAAATGTAGGCATAGTTTGTATTGTACACCTACAACACAGACACAGATACTGTGTATGTGCGCACACACACACACACACACACAGATATTGTGTTAACTGTGTAGACTGCCTGTGGATGAGGAAGCTGTTGTCAGAGGTAAAGAAGGGATCTGCAGTGAATTAACTGGCAGCCTGTCTGATTTTACTGTCAGTGCTCAGACAGAATCTGTCAGTCACTGTGGCTGGTTTAACACAACGACAGAATACCTGACATTAAAAAAAAAAAAATCTTAAAATGAAATGAAAAACTTCTCAATAACCACATTTGTACTGTTTTAAGTTTGACTGTTCCCTGCACTCGACAAGCTTGTGAGTGTTGAATATTTCCTTTAGATTTTCCTCTGAGGCGAGACATTCTGTCTTTCAGAAAGTACTTCCCCATCACACCCAGTGAAGATAGTACAATGAGCGCAATACAATGTCAGGATGTCAGTATCGGAGGAGATATGCCATGTTTTTTTGGACAGAAGGAGAATCTTAGGGTCAGAGCAAGTCAAACAGGGGTAAAAAAACAAACATCTTTCCGTCTTTGACATGCGATGTGACATGCACTGTCTGTGACTACATTGTAATCAAAACCCAAATCTATACGAGAAGGAGAAAAACTAAAATAACATTTATGCATTTGACGAGTGCCTTGATTAGGAATTGTCCCAGTTCTCCAAATACGTAAAAGAACAAAGTCTGTTAAGAAAAAGGTTCAAAGTAAGAAAATTATACAACATTTGCACAAAAATACATGGTAAAAAAAACTACATATGGACATACACGTTTACCTCATCATATTGCACAAATACTCAAGTGGCAATTTGTACTGGCCCTCTTTGTTCTCCGTCTCTACACAAATACACAAAGAAAATCAGGCACACACAAAGGATTGTGCATGCACACACACACTGAGCTGGAGAGGGGGGGGGGGGTAAGAGGCTACATAGCTCACATACAATGAGGAGACAGATTACATACACAACAGTCGTTTTGGAATACGCTGAATACTGAGATTAGGGTTTGAAGGTGAATAAATTATTTCAACAAAATCAGAAGACAAGTAAGTATTTGGAGTGTGAATATATGTATACATATGCATGTAAGGGTAATCAGTGTCATTGTGTCAAATGTATAGAAAGAAATGTTTTAACATCACAATTGTGGTGCTTGTGTCAAAGCTATGTACTGTGGATACAAATGTGTTACTTATTCCACAAGCCGTGTGATGGCAATATTTTTTAAAAGGTAACGGAGTGGGAAAAAAAAATGAAATTACATTTACATTTGTACATTGAAACAAATATTGGGTTCACGGATCAACCGTCACTGTACAGTTGTAGCCCTCATGAGTCCTTATTGTGCATCTATTCAGCTTCTGTCTAGCATTAGCACTGCAGCGGCTGATGCAGCCTATCAAATGTAGAGAGCAGAAGTAAATCATTTGAATGAGGAATGCGTCCCTCTCAAGTGACAGTTTCCATATCACACGTGACAGCTGGAAAGAAAGCTAGAGTTGATATTTTAAAGCAGTCTTCATGGGGTTAAAGCACAACTGAATGACTTAATGTATTGTTGCAAACAGTGCATGTAAAATGTGTTCTTATACGGTTGTTATTATTGATTATACTTTGGAGTCCAAACAGGCTGTATTCAGAGCTGGTGACTTGTATAAGAAGATGAAGTTTGAAAAATTAGGGAGAAGTGGGCTTGCAGGCGTTAAACTTAAAACTCAAAGTCAAACTGAAATAGAGCCCACAGTGTGTACAGGCCTCATGTCTCATTGTTCATTGTGAAAGCCTATCGTTTGTACCAAAAGTTCCCCCACAAGGAATTAAAGTTGGTAGGTGTTTGGTTACATCGACCCATAACATCCATCAAAAGCCTTGATCTTCAAATACTGGAAGAGTATTACGGGTTATACACCATCAGCATTGGCATTTAGTTCATCAGGGGGATGATTCAATCTGTCCAAAAATACTTGAATGCACTATATTCAGTAAAATGTGTTTTTGTATTTATGTGTTTATGTATTTTACAGAACTGACATGAATGGATATATGGTTACAACTAATTGCCAGGCAATTGTGATGGACTGAAAATGCACATTGTGCAAAGGAAAAGTACTGGAATTCCTCCAGACGGACTATTTTGGGGAAACTCCACCCTGTGGGCGTAGCTGTATGAGAACTAATGTGGGTTTTTGTACTAACTGTACACTACAAAAGTGAATATTTCTCAGTTCACATAAACAGAAGTACTTTTTGTCTTAATGGTTCATTATTTATTGTGTCCTTCGGGCCGTAAATATAATTTAGGATTGGTTTTGTTGAGTAATTAGGAAATCATGCATATATTTTCTGGAACTTCCAATAGACTGGATGGATAGAACTTGACTTTGATATGAACGGCCATATGGTATGATACAGATATCGGATAGTATTAAAATGGCACCATGACTTTGTTGTCGAGAGCTACAAATGACCGAAGAGGTCAACGACAAGATTCACCTAAAGCGACACAGAATAAAACAAAAATTGAAAAAAGGCAGAAAGTAAGATCAATTCACCAGTGAAATCTAGTATTGAGTTCAAACGTAACTCCAGAATAGGAGGTAGCTGTTAACTATTGACCTTGAAGATGAATACCCCTTTAAGTGAGCATTTCATAGACAGGTTTGAGATCCTAACATGTTGAGCTTTTCAGTCTCAGAGACGTTGTTAATAACTTTTTGGGCTGACATAGCCACAAGCCCTACATATTGTTAGAGCTTAACTGATGAAAAAACTATTTTTCATCAGTTTTTTTTTAAAAGTCGGTCTTTGGACTGGTTTGTCTCGTCTAACTATTATTGTGCAGCCATCACACAAGCACAATTCACTGAAAGGAATGCAGGGAATTTCCTGTTAGCTCTTGGGGGATATGGTTTGTTTTTCCTGTTGCTTGGAGCCAATTTTTTTTGTCTTGCCCTCTTTAACTTCCTGTCTAGGAGCTTGACTGTACAGAGAGGCCGCAAAGTGAGCGTCAGAGGCCATTGATTCAACTTCTGTCATCTGTCGCCCAGCTCCGCCCCCCCCCCACCTTCGATCCACCATTACAAACTCCCAGGTCACATACATTCCAGGCTTGGTAAGTCAAAGATGTGGGTTGTGCTTTTTAAATGAGGATCTGAAGGGGGCCAGGGAAGGGAGAAATGCTTTTTAAGCATTATTAAAGAAAACAAAAGCACAAAACCCACATAGGTGACTTTGAAGGGAGACGGTGGCTCTGCTGGTGGTGGAAATTACCATAATCTCATGCCATGCTGCTGGTCGGCGTGCTTTGGGTGCTTCCAATGCTTGCGTTGGCGCTGCTGTTCTCAGAGGGGGAAGGGTTGGTGGAGACAGGTTGCCGTTTTGCCCCTGAACAGGGACATCCTGAAGAGAGATGAGAGAGAAGCCAATAAGAACCTGATGAAAAGGGGGAAAAACGAACGAATAAAAAAAGAAAGAAAAATCTTTTACCAGGTAGATTTGCTGCAGTTGCGCTTATGTCCAGTCCAGTTGGGTACCCTGAAATAAGGAAAATAAGACAATTTCAAATACAGACAACTCAGCTCTGTATTAAACCAAAAACACTATATTGTTAGTCATACATTTACCTGTTTTAATCTTGATAAACCACAGTGCTCCAATAAGTAATACTCCAATCAGGAACCCTCCAAATGCAATGCCCAGAACACCGGGTAAGCCAAAATCAAAGCATGGTGGGGCTGAAACATATACATAAAAACAATGTAAAAACAATGTGTGCAAGCTCCAGTTAAACAACAGCAATCATAGCAACCACAAGGCAGAACTGATAGTTACCGGTTATGCCAACACAATGTAAAAATACATTTGCAGATGTTCCAGTAAGGCAAGGCAAGTTTATTTGTATAGCACATTTCAACAACAAGGTAATTCAAAGTGCTTCACATGAAACCATTAAAACCATAAAGGCAAAAGTAAAGGAGATTTAAAATATACATTGAAACAATAATCGATGTCTCCCTGAGACATTACGCTGCACGCAATCAACCATACACTGCCGCAATTCTGCAATTACTCGCACACAAACCACGTCTGGAAAAGATCTCGGCCGATCTGCGTTTTATAGTGTACGCCTTGCACGAACTCGGCCCCCGAGGAAATGGCGATATATTGTGCAGTCCTTTTAAAACCATTAAAAGCATCAAAACATAAGGCAAAAGAAAAGGAGATTTAACAGCAATTAAGAACAGTGTAAGAAATAAAATGCAGAAATGCAGGAAATTGATTAATATATTAATTGAATGCGGTTCAATTAAAGGCAGCAGCAAAAAGAAAAGTCTTCAATCTTGATTTAAATGAGCTGAGGGTCTCAGCAGACCTGCAGCTTTCTGGGACTTTGTTCCAGATATGTGGAGCAGAAAAACTGAACGCTGCTTCTCCATGTTTAGTTCTGACTCTGGGAACAGAAAGTAGACCGGTTCCAGACGACCTAAGGGGTCGGGATGGTTCATAAGGTAGCAGCAGATCAGAGATGTATTTTGGCCCTAAACCATTCAGTGCTTTGTAAACCAACAGTAGGATTTTAAAGTAAATTCTTTGTTGGACAGGAAGCCAGTGCAAAGACATCAGAACTGGGGTGATATGATCCACCCTCCTGGTCTTAGTGAGGACTCTAGCTGCAGCGTTCTGAATCAGCTGCAGCTTTCTGACAGACTTTTTACAGAGACCTGTAAACACACTGTTACAGTAGTCCAGTCTGCTGAAGATAAATGCATGGACAAGTTTTTCCAAATCCTGTTGAGACATAAGTCCTCTAATCCTTGATATATTCTTCAGGTGATAGTAGGCTGATTTTGTAATTGTCTTGATATGGCTGTTCAGGTTGAGGTCTGAATCCATAACTACACCTAGATTTCTGGCTTGGTTTGTGGGTTTTAACATCAGTGATTGAAGCTGAGCGGTGATTTTCAATTGGTCGTCATTGGTACCAAAAACAATTACTTCTGTTTTATCTTTATTCAATTGAAGAAAATTCTGGCACATCCAGTTGTTGGTTTGTTCAATACAGTTACCCAGCCCTTGTATGGGATTAGTCCCCTGGTGACATAGTTATGTAGATTTGTGTGTCGTCTGCATAATTATAATAACACACTTTGTTGCTTTCCATAATCTGAGCTAGTGGAAGCATGTAGATGTTGAACAGAAGAGGCCCCAGTATTGAACCTTGGGGAACACCACATGTCATTTTAGTCAGCTCTGATGTGTAATCAGCTACAGACACAAAGTATTCTCGGTCCTTCAAGTAGGATTCAAACCAGTTAAGTGCTGTGCCAGAGAGTCCCACCCAGATGTTTAGTCTTTCTAGGAGTATGGCATGGTCGACCGTGTCGAATGCAGCACTGAGATCCAGTAACACTAAGACTGAACTTCTGCCATTGTCTATGTTTCAGTGGATGTCGTTGAAAACCTTAACAAGAGCAGTTTCAGTACTGTGGTGCTGTCGAAAGCCTGACTGGAAAACATCAAAGCAGTTATTTACGGCCAAGAAGTTGGTCAGCTGTTGGAAAACCGCTTTTTCAATTATTTTACTTAAAAATGGGAGGTTTGATATTGGCCTATAATTTTTCATCGTTGCGGAGTCTAAACTAGCCTTCTTTAGGAGCGGTTTAATAACTGCAGTTTTTAGGGCTTGTGGGAAGACACCTGAGAGAAGGGATGCGTTTACAATTTGTAAGAGATCAGTGGTCATGCAGTTTGAAATATTTTTGAAAAAGTGTGTTGGTAGAATATCCAAGCAGCAGCAGGATGACTTCAGATGTAGTATAATGTCTTCTAGGCTTCTACGGTCGATTGAATGAAATTGTGTCACGATATTTGAATGGATGTTATTCAGAGATCGGGACAACACATATCCTGTGGTTGGTGTGGAGGCACTGACTGCTTGTCTAATTTTCTGAATTTTGTCAGTAAAAAAGGAGGCAAATTGATTGCATGCCCAGGTGGATTGGAGCTCAGCAGCTACCGACACTGGAGGGTTTGTTAGCCTATCGACGGTAGCAAATAAGGCGCGTGTATTGTTCTTGTTTTTGGTTATGATGTCAGAGAAGAATGACTGCCTTGCATTTCTAAGCCTGCTGAATCCTTCATCTCCTCCTCTGACTGGTGGAAGAGGGCCACTGATGAACACCTCAGCCTTGACAGAGCTGACTGTGTTTAACAGATCAATAAAGTCGCGCTTCAGAACTTCAGACTGTTGTTTCACAATATCACAGCTTCCTGTATGCACGATGATGTTTTTCGCTGTGGGATAGTCAGCCACGATGTCCAGGATTTTGTCTCTCATGTCAGAGACCATATCTTTCGGAAAGCAGAGTATTTTGGTGTTCTTGCTGCATAGTTTTCTGACATATTTTACAGCATAGTCACCAACAATCAGAGTCTCAGGCCCAGTCATTAGCTTTGCCTGCGGCCTTTTACTCTCACATTGACTCTCAGTTCTTACCCCGCTTTGAGGAGATAGCTGCTTATCCAGGTCATCAGATGATTTAGGATCCTGCGACAATGGAGCAAATCGGTTTTGAAGTTGTAGGCTTGGTTGTTGTAGAGGTGTTTTGCAGATTTTACTTTCCTCAGCTGTCCTTGGCTTTGTCCGTCTGGGTGCAGGGGTTGAGGAGGAGTTCTGCCTGTGTGCTAGTGCAGGCCAGCCACTCGCATCACAAATCTCAGGGCGCTGGGCTCTGCCTGTTAGTCGTCCTCCCACATATTCTCTCTTCGGCTTTGCACCGAGAGAGTTCCAGGGACGACCACCATCCGAAGATTCATTATCTGCTCTCTCCTCCTGTTTCTTGGTAGGCCTGGTTGTGCTAGTTAGCTGTGTCTTAGCTAGCGTTTGTCCAGTGTTTTGAGTCCATGGTAGAGTGGTATCATTCCCACACAGTCCATTTACCTCCACGTTTACTTCTAGTCGGTGGATTTTTGTTTCCAGGACTACAATCTTCTGTAGGAGTTTGTAGTAGTCATCCGTGGAGAAGGGAGGCATCTTGCTGCTACTTAGCTTTAACTTAGCTGCTAGTTAGCATTAGCTAACAATCCAAATAGCTCGACAACTTTCTGGATTTGTCTTCACTCAAACGTTGAAGAGTGATATATGTGATATTTCTGGCAAATTGAAGCAAGAAAATGCAAGAAAATGCAAGCAGAGGTAAGCAGAGGCAAGAGCCAGCAGCAAAGCGACTGCACTCTCTCAGCAAGGTCTCACAAGAAGAATGCTCCTTGCAGTAGGTGGTCAATCGCAGTGGACATGCTGATATTGTTTCATTTGCACGTGATGATGCAAGTTGTCCATGTAACAGAAGTGAGATTTTACTTTATATGTACAAATCCAGAGATATATTATACAGTACGTTTGACTCGGGAACAGCAAGAAGTTCATGGATTTCAGCAACCTTATCAGATTGGCTGATTTCTCTAGAGAACCGTAGCAAACAAGATGGACCAGTTGCCAGCACCACATTTCCTTGCAGTGTAACCGAACACCCACACAGAAATTTTACTGGCGTGTCTAGTGAATATATCTTTTCAGGTATCTTGGATTCAAGATGGAGTTTCCTGGCATGCACCAATAACGGCGTTTTTTTAACCTGATTTCAAATACATTGAGCATGCAATGACGATACATGTTTGACAAAGAAAGACATGACTATAAGTGTACTGTGATGGAAAGACATCATGCAAGTTTTAAGTCTCTGCAAGTTGATTTACATTGTAGCATGAGCCAAAACCAACAGCTGCCTCAAAGGTTAATTTAAAGCTGATGGTATAGATTCTAAAACGACCAACAGCACTGAAAAACATATGCAAATTGTCCCAGCTACGGTGTGGTCCTTTAATAATACCTTTCCTCCTCCTAGTTACCATGGCAATAAAAGCAAAGCCCTTGCAGTAAATATAACAGTCATCTACTTTGCAGGGTTAGCCCGCAGCCGAACTGAAATATAAAAAAAAAATGTGCTCATTGTCTCTGTTCTAATTAATGATACAAACTTTAATTCAACATCAAGTTTGACATTGGTGATGTTCTGTGTGCCGGCTTAACCCGCACAATGTGCTTCACTGCTGGCAAACATAAAAATCTGCGCCAGTAGCTGTGAAAAATATTATTTCCTCAAAGACTAAAACTTGCTCAAGCCCAGGACACTGTGGCACAGACATCCGTTACTAGCCTGGCAAGGCCATTCCAATTTCGCTTTGCTTATTGTGGTCTGGCAAGCCCGTGAATTGATTACCTTGAGATCAACGTCATTCCAAGAAGGCTGCACAATAGATGTTTGACAGTTTTCCCCTTCATTTAGACATCACCTTAAACTCAGCATGGAGTTTTACCAGCGATTTTCAAGCAGAAAGCAGTTTGAGGGTTTGGTATTTGGCTGAATTAATTATATTAATCGTTACCAGACTTATTTTTTTATTATTATTCATTTATGAATGTAGTTTGACTCTGCAAGGCCAATAACATAGCCATATGTGTGCATACTATGTGTTGCATATCAAGACAAAACTGCACAAACACTTGCTTTTCCTTCTCCGTTGCTTCTGCTACCTGTAGAGATCCTCCCACAAGTTTCGAGAACATTTGGAAGAAACTAATCATCACCTTTGCACGAGTTTCTCTCACCTGCCTCTGCTGCCTCCTGCCTCCTGGTGGAATGTGCTCGGTGCTTAGTACAATACTAGGCCTCATACAATATAGCTCCCCTTTTCCTGAAGTACATTGCAGAGAGGACATGAAGGACAGACGACGGCGGGTTTGTTTCGTAGAAACTTGCCACCACTCTGCGGATCATGTGTGTTTCAACATGTGCAAGCAAATGAAACCTGATGGCGTCGCATGTAAAATATCAGACTTTGTACTTTCCTAATGTCCGTGTAATTCAGTTGAAACGTTATACGTTCTGATATCAGTATTAAGTTGATCTAGGCTCGTTACAGAGGCACGTGCATCGCACATTGTTGTGTTTTCTGTGTAATTAAAATGAGGAAAACACCATTAAAGGCTATCATTCTGATTTTGATGAAACAATCACAAATATCGACTGATTCATTAAACATGACCCAGATTGCTGAAACAGGGACATCTTGTGGGCGTTTGAGCCGACTGCATCCCAGACAGCCAACCCAGTTCGATGATCTGTCAGCGAGGAACATTCCACGACCCCGAATGAGCCAGAAACATCACAGCAACGTGAGAAGGCTTTCTCTTGAGACCCCCCCCCAATCAGTCGCTGTGCTAGTTTGTACAAGTGAGCCTTTGACAGCAAAGCTGAATAAACAAGAGCAGGAAGCAGAAGCTCCAGTGCAGGTGGAGAGGAGGAGGCAGAATGCAGGCCTGTGTTGTGACTCCCTTGAGCCCTCTGTATGAAAACGTACCAAACAGGAATGATTGCTGAATGGAGCACTCAGTTCGTGACAGAATGCAGTCTGCTAGTCCAGCTGATATGACCCTTGTATCTCTGACAATGGAACCACATAAACACACCTACCAAACCAACATGTTCCTGAACAACTGGCATTATATATTCCTGTATTCCAGGTCCCAGTATCCAGGGACAAGCATTTTTAATTGCATAAATTAAAGCAAAACAGCAAAGAGGAGGACAAACAGGACACAGGAAGAGTAGGATGAGTAGTTTAGTCTGCTGCAGCACTGACATACCATGCTTTATCTTTCTCCTCTAGAAGGAAATGGAGGATGAAGGAAGCTTAAAGAATAAACAAATCTATTATCAGGCTTACAAAAGAAGTCTGACAAACTTCAGGTGATTCACCATTTAATCACGGCTTCTACTTCCTTTTGTCTTACTGAAATTAAATCATTTGAAATGTTCCTAGAAATGAGTCATCTGTCTGGAGACTATTTTTTTCCTTGAAGAAAAACATATTTCTGAGTCAACTGTGTTGAACAGCACCAAGGCCCAGTGGCTGTGTTTGGACAGCAACACAGTCAGACTCCCTTGGCAACACAAAGGATTTCACCCCCTGTCCCCCGGGGGCCATTACTTCTGATTGTGGCCACAAGGTCAGCCTGCAGACCTTCCTAAAGGACGAGGCCCAGCTGGGCAACCTCTCACTGGCTTCACTGCGTATCCTGAGTTCACTGCTATGACAACCGCCCGCCCAGCATTAGTAATTCACTGGCCAAGCACTAGACTAGCAATTTAGTCCTGAGAACAAAAAGGGTGATTCAAAAGTTTATGTTTTTCACCTAAGAGTTTGGAGAGTTTATTCTTAGAGAATCAATCATTTAGGAAACTGGAGCAATTGCTTTGTTCGTTTGTCGATTGTGCTGTTGAAGCAAACGCGCCTACATGGGGTTGTGAACAATCTTGTTCCACTGAACTGCCAATTTTACTGTATACATTATATAATATTTATATTATAATATTTACATGACGACAGGAATAAAAAAGAAAACTATGATGAAAATAATCTAACATGTAGCATTGAATTGCTTTGTCATTTATTTATTTTTATGTCGGGAAACTTTTGATGAGTAAGTTATTGTAGGAAAAGAAGAAAGAAGAGAAAATCAGCTGTATTAATAGCTGTCCCTAATAATAGGATTTGGTCCAATCTGGTCAAATGAGGGTTTAATCAGCATCTGAACTGGATCAAAGAAGTTAACTGATCCAGATTTTGGAGTTTATACTGAACTCACTTGGTGGTTGCAGACACGGCTGGGCAACCTCCAGATTCCTCTTCACTCTTCCTCCATCTCCACATTGCTATCAAGGTAGGGAAAGAGAAACACTTATCACGGTCACTTTGTCACAAGTGTGTCATTTAACATCATTTAAGCCTCAGTGGTTTTGCTGAATACGAAGAGAAGCCAAGTCCCATAAAAAAACGCTCTCACCATGACAGATCTACACATTCATATAAATTATTCTAGACAACCAAGGGAACGTTGTAACACAGATTCGACATCCTTACATGCCATGTTTTATTTAAAATGCTATGCTATAGTTGATGAACTCCTACCTCACTGTGACAAAGTTTGACGGCGCATTCCAGGTCCCATGTGGTCAGCTCTTGGAGCTGATCTAAGGAGAAGCTGAGTCGGGTGCTGCTGGGACAAGAATTTAAGGAGCAGGCCTCTGGCATGAAGGGCAGCTCTTTCAGAACTGGGCATGAGCCCATGGAGCGCACAAAGCAGCTGATCACCTTGATGGTCAAGGCGATATTTCCGAAAGTGTGTACTGAAATCTACAGGAAACAGAGAAAACATCAAATAAACTTTTAGCAGAACTTGAAAAGCACAAGAATATACTGACCGATATTGTATATTAAGTGCTAATATTTAGCTATTTTTGTGCAGGAGTTGTATTGAGAGATATACAGCGAAGACGGTGAATGATTTCTTACCTCGGCATATATTCTCTTGTCACTCTGCACCTTGGTGGTGGGGTCCAGGGGAGAACGGTAGTCTGGGGAGGTGTATAGCTGCATCAGCAGAGGCATCTGGTGAGGGGCATTAGTTATAATGGGAGTGGCTAGCGTTGGTGCTGCTTCTACAACTGAAAGAAAAATGGCTAAAATTACAAGAGATAAACCATGTACATCCATTTTGATCAACTTCTATTGAGCGTAATATGGGGGTAGTTGTCCTTTATTGGGCACACTATGCTATTATTCCACTCTCTGAGGTCGATACCCTCCTCAAGACAACGTTTTTTAGGATTGGCTTTTTAGGAAAGGCTTATACAAAGGATTTTAAAAAATAACTAAAAGAATAACAACTCAGGGTCGTTCAAATTGCAGCACATTGTGTATGTAAAACAATACATTGAATGTAATAATGATAATTGTGACATAATTGTGGCATTATGTCATAATACCATGCGTGGGCTGTGTCTTTTTGCCGTACTCCATCGACTCTCTTTGTATGAAATGCCTCAAAGTTGAAAACAACTTTTTTTTTTTTACACTTCATCGTCTTACCAACAGAGTTGTCTTTTTTTCCAAGAACCAGTGAAACCATAGAGTCCTCTGGTCTGAGTTCAGTGTAGCTGGTGAAAGTAGTGACTTTGAAATGATCTAAAGCCTTCTTTTGCACCTCCTCCGCATTGTCGCTGTCCAGTGTAACAAACGGTGCGATTCTGTGTGTGAATGTGGTCAGCAGGATGTCATTGGTGGACTGTAGAAAGAGAAGAGGAGTTCGCATAAATCAGCAGTGACTTAGAGACTGTCTATCAATTAACCCCGTTATTAAGTAAGCTATGTCACACTATTGTCAGATCCAGTCATCTCACATGTGGTTGTGAGACGATAAATATGCTAACTTTCTATGTATATGGGTGAGCTTACACCAAATTGGGCGTGCTGTGGGTTGATGATGGTCCATGTGGTGCCCCGAGGGCCTCTCAGGAACACGCTGGTCTTCTGGGTGTCGATGCGAAGTGATACGTTGCTGCAATATGAAAAACCAAAAAATGACAAGTGAATTTTTTTTTTTCCAACAAAGATGGGAAAACAATTCCATAAGATGCCATGTCTTGTGAATCTCGAGGTTTACCGAGTGGTGGAATTATCCGGGATGTTTATGATGTGAAGCTCAGCTTTATCACTGGGGTTCTCTGGCTGTGGGGAGCAGAATTTGAAGGAAGAAGCCCGGGGTGCTGTTTCAATCTTCATAAAGTGCTTCTCTAATGCATCCTCATTTCTGAGTATGCAGGAAGGGGAGCCAGGTTTGGTTCCTGTAAAACCACAACTGTTAATTTTGCATTGGTTGCGAAACAAAAATGACATTCCAGGGGAAATTCTGAGAAATAAAATTATTTCCTGCACGCATAACCTCATAATAAAGACAACAGCTTGAAAGAAAATGGACTGCCAGCACTTCTGTTTAAATGCTTGATTGAAAAAAAATGGGGTAGTGGCTGCAATAAGCAATTACATTTTGTTTTTAACATTTATTCAACAGGACAGTCGAGACTATTTCTGTTCAGTGAGGCTGATAACAGAAGTGCGGTTAACAGTGTTTGACTGTAGCAAGCACCAGGGAGCCATAGGCCAATCTGCAACAAAAGACCAAACTGCTGGGGACAGGCACATTACCTCGCCTTTCCCCCGATGGGAGATGTTCCATGAGCAATCTCATGAGAGTAAACTATGCTCAGCCTTTGACCAAATAATGCTGACTGATGGTTTACAGGTGCACCCTGGGGCAGTGCCTAAATTGCTACGCACAATTTGTTTCAAAACACTACACTGTAAATGGGAATGATATATCTCATAGCACCTTGTATACCTTGTCACGCTAATAGCTGACCAGTGTGAAAGACACAATCAGCATGTTTGAGCCAAACGTTGATTCAAACTTAAATCATCCAAAATACTGTGGAAAGACGTTGGACATAAAAGCAGCATCACCACCGTTTATTCTACCTAAACTCATGTCAAAGCTAATCGTTTGCCCAGATCTCGTTAGCGAGGCTTTATTAGCAAAAATGTGTGCTTGCATCGAGCATCCCGCTGCTACTGCTGCTGGCAATAGCAACCAATGATATTGGTTACGTCCAGCCTTTACTCAGACATGAAAGCTCACTTTAAATCACAGAGCTTTTGTGCCCCCCTCTTCAGCATCGGTGGCCTGTCAATGTTCAGGTATTTGTCGATAACACGTATTGAGAAAAGTGAAGTGAGCTTTAGTCGTGCTGTATATTTTGGATTATTGAGTATAAAGCTCTTTCAGTTTGGCTGCAAACACAAAACTCCACATGCTTGCTGCTCAATATATGCGGATGGTAAAATAAATAAAACTGTTTAGAGGTAGGGTTGTTTGAGGCTACACGGATTCTCTCGGTATTAAATCCGTTTTTTGCTTGTGATAGTGATCATGCGGACATTTAGCTCACTGCTGTATGCGATAAAGGATTGGTGGGTACACAAAGCGCTCCCCTGGAAATGTCTAGAATGGTCCCGCATGAGACTTGTCCGCATTAGTATGGGCAGTCAGGTGTGTACATATAAAATGTGACAAGTAGAAGAGCGACAATGTTTGATTTTTTTAGAATTGCATTCAGCATCTTAAGTACATAGACTTGACCGCAATATATTTCAGTCAACTTATCTTCCCCTCTTGGTTTACGGAGCCTTTGTAGGAGAATGGCCGTACGGCAGCTGGAGCTTGGCCCCCAAACCGTATTTTAAAACAGCATGGCGTCTGGTTCTGTATGTAATGCAGCTTTGCGGGATGAACGTTGTCACTCTTTCAGTCTGCTCTGTACATAGCCATCATCTGATCCTCCATACTGAGTAACATATTTTCTAGTTCGAAAAACAAAATGTGGAAAGCACCTTATTGGATTTATTTTCATTAATTTATCTGTCTGTAGTCCATGTAATTATTAAAAATCAATGCACAGGTGTTCTGAGGTCCTCTGCTTTGTGTTCCTACAACTTGACATGGGCACATTGGAAATCAGTGTGTTGATGTCATACTGTACAGTAGTATAATGTCTTCCTAATTAGTAAATAGAAATGTAAAAAAAAAAAAAAAGTGAGAATATAGAATATGCAAGCATTGAAATGTGCTATTTCACTGCAATGCAGTCCTCGTCAAAAGCACAGCGTTTCCTCAGTGATTTACACGAGAAAGGGATTTCACACACACTTACGATAAGAGAAGGTCGGTGATTCATTTCTCCGAGAGAGAGCTCTGTAAACAAACAAGCTCACCTTTTGTTCCCGTCGATGACATGGTTTTCAGATTTCTGACTGTGGTGAATGAAGTCACACCGCCAAACTTCTGTGCTGCCCACTTGACCAGCTCCTCGTCTTGAGTCGGGAAGTCTTGCTTGTGGATGTTGTTTTGATGTTGAGTACCATGAAGACTGAGCGTGGAGTCATTGTTAATCTGGAAAGTAGAGCCCAAGTCACGCCAATCAGTTTCATTCAAATACTATTTCCAGAAAGAACACAGTCAGAATCACCTAAGCCTTAAAAGGCATGAGTCTGCCTCCTGCAACAACATAGAATTTAGTGAGTCAGCTTTACATCTATTTATATTTACCTCACATCTTCTCACATTTTGTCATATCAAACATATTTGCCCATCCCTGTCACACTCCGCTATAACGGATTCTTACCCTCCACCCAACGCTCCCTCTATTCTCTGAGCAGGGTGCTGTTAAAAAAAAATGTTTATTATGGTTAAGTGTCCACGAGCCCAGTTGCACAACCCTGTTGGAGCCACGGTCTTTCCTTTGCTTCCTGACTGGGGCCAGGAAATGGGACCTTTTTTAGCTTTGTGCGTCACCACAGTCGGCTGGAATCTGGCTCCATACAAGGTATAAATATATACATCCATCCCAGCGACTAGACACCGCTGTTTCCTTGTCTGGGCCAATGGGAAATAATGGAGTTTACATTAAGCTGTGCGTGAATAAGAAGGCAGCGGAGTGCTTCTTCTTCTTCTTCAGTAGGCTTCTTGACAGTTAGACATAATGTACTCAAGAAATAAGATTTTGTCAACAGATTTTGTCCTCCTCTTCTTCAAAGGACCAAAGGCTGAAGTGGAAAACAAAGATCTGTATTTGCACTGAACCTCTTGATTTTGCAAACACTTATGCTCAAATTATTTTAGAAAGAACTGTGTTTTCTGCTCATCAGTGTGTTAATGTTTATAAAGCATGAGCATGCTTGTTTCAACAATGAAAATCCCTCTCCTGGCCTGTCTGGTGTGAATGACTATGTGTGTGTGTGTGTGTGTGTGTACTTGCGTCACGAAGCGAGACAGAAACAAATGGTGAAAACCAAGTAAGCCTGAGGGAGTCATTGGTCTTTCTACATGAATATTTGATTGACGCGAGATCAAAAACAACGTGAAGGGAAACGATGGAGATAAAAGAGGGGAAACCAGTCACAACCGAACCAGGGCTGGGGAAGGGAACAATGGTACACATACTAATGATTACAGTGGAACTGAACTCAGATTAGTCTCTGAAATCTGTTTGATATTCTGCAGGCACACAGTAAAGTTCAAAGAACTCAACGACGTTTTGAGAGAAAAGCGCATCCGAGTCTACAGCAACATAAAGTTCTGATGATACTTCTTTCCCATCAGTCAGCCTAGGGATGGATGGATGAGTTTTTAGTGCCAGGCTCCTTCTGTTCCTTTTGCCAATTCAATATCTTCGATTCTTCCATAAAAGATGATGCATTTAATTGATGTTAGTATATCTTCGGTAAGTATATTATACTGCATCATGTGTGAACTGCAGTGAAAAACTTGCTTTTGCGACTAACAATTAATTAGACTCACAAGACTTAATCGATAAAAATCTTGCTGTCCATTTTTTCCTCGGGCAAGCTTTTGAAGGCCAACGAGAGCTGTGATTCTGACACTGAGCCAAGCTGTCAAGCTGGTGACGTACTTTCTCAGACGCAGAACAGATGCTGTTTCTCTGACACGGCAATCTGCAGTAAAACACTATTATCCCCCAGTGATGCTGCTCATCCCACAAAAACATCCTGCAGTCACCGGCAATGTTGTCCAGGCTCTCGACAGGACGTGATACAGCGCGTGGTATCACACAGCTGTCAGCATATCAGTAACTGGTGACTTTCCTGTAAATATTCCATCCCCCTGATTGGTCAGCTCGGATTTTTATTTTATTTATTTATGTGTTTTATGTCAAGGGTTAGCCCGTTATTTATATTTGCTGATAATGTACAAAATGGCTGGCCCTTTTACAAAAATATAGCTTTTTATATCTTGTCTGTCCAGTAGTTTCAATTGATGTGATGTCAGTATGAAAGTACATTAACATACTGGTTAGTTAATGAACACAGTAACATTAATTCATCTTTACTTTTCTTTGTCAGCGTGAAATTATTTGTGTGCTGAAACGGTAAGAAATTGATGGTTCTGACAAGTGATGCATTCGTGTATAGGAGGAAAGCTCTGACATGCAGCTGCCAAACTGATTTGCACTTATGAGTACCCGTAAGTGCATGGGAGGCAAACAATCAGCTACAAGCGTCACGATAGACAAAATGTGAACGTCGGAGCTTTTAATCTTTTAAAAAAGTTACCGTTTGGCCGTCGCCTGTCACATCTCAAGCGTTCCTAAGACAACTTTAATTGAACAATCCAAGATAACACAATTATAATGTCAGTTTGTGGAAGGAATAAAGATGAGGAAATGTCAATTGTGAGTGTTCGTCTTCGGGAAGTTTTAAATCTCACTTCAACTGTCACGCTGTACTAATGTGAAGTGACACCAGTGACTGCCTCTAAAATAAGAAACACATATTACTCGGAGTACAACTTCGACATGAGAATCTGACACCAGTTCATGTAATTTGGAGTTGGTGCAACAAAACAGCACAGGAGGCTGAAACTGCTCAATTCAACTGACTGAAAAGATTAGGACAATAAATAATGTAACACATAGAACCTCAAAATCATTTGTATTTGGGTTCTTTAACACATCTAGATGCTAAATAGTTTAAATATTGGTTCAATATCAGTTCGAGGCAATGCCAATTTAAATACCAAAATAGTTTGACACACTTCAATGACCAAACGGTGACAACCGCAGCAACACTTTCCCCCACAACAGTATTATTCCTCGATTTCATTAGACACTCAAACAGCTGAATAAAAGTTGTTTCTTAGCCTCCCTGGATTTAATTCACAGATATAATCAGCAGGCACTGTGTAAAAGTGGGAATCTCCAATTTTATTGGAACATTAATTTTACAGCCGATGCCATCAGCCCCTCTCGTTGCTGGCCCACTTATCTTACTGATTTAGAGCGTGGATAATAAAAACTCAAAAACACAAACTGCCTCGTGCAGAGCAGCAACTGCGAATATATATATATATATATATATATATATATATATATACACAGAAAACCAACATGGTTCATTGTCTCTCTTAAACTGCTCTCTCCAAAAAGCGGCACAGCTGTGGCAGTTTGACAGCATGCAAAACAGCTGGCACGAGATAGAAGCTCAGTAAATCTGGAGACATTTTAAAATGACACAACACAGAAACAACAACACTTCATTTTTCATGATTACTTCGCACTTGGTTGACATTTTCTTGTATCAATAGCAAGCTTGAGTAATGGAATCACATACAACAGAGTAGCACATGAATGAAATGTTGTGGTATGTTGCACGATCGGCATTTGATTTCCCCTTCACTGTTCAATAAAAAAAAGGCGTCACTCACATAAATGTTGACGTCGGTGTTGAGGACGTGTGCGCCGTAGGCCTTGTTTGGGGAGGTGAGGATGAGGTTCATTGGCTTGGCGTTGGTCATCTCCAGAGAGAACATGTTGATATCCTGAGAGGAGACGAAAGCAACATATTCCAACTCAGTTACTTTTAAAGGAATCACAATGCACTTCACACATTAAAAGTTTACAGTGCCACTTATTTCGCTGGAAATCCAATGCGGCTTGGGCATGATAACGAGATAAATACTTCTAATTGTGTGTGAAAGCCAGTACTTTGGAGTTTAGCATTGTGTTGAAGGCAGAGAACGTTTGGCAGTCGAGTTAATCTCCAGGTAGAACACTGGGACTGATCAGGAAGACAAAGAATTCAAGTGGCATAGATATTCACTCACTGTGAAGCCATCCATATGTTGACTACTGCACTGCCTATCATGAGTTTTTTTGGCAAGTGTACCATGCTGAGTGTGTGCAGTGTTTTACAAAGAAGTAAAACAAAACAAAAAAACTTCATGAAATGCTTCAAACAATGCCTCTCGCTCCTGTTACATAATCGTTAACTGTTATCATGAGCACAGTGCTGTGTTTAATTCAGCTGTGCAGTCTGGGAAACTACAAACACATGAGAGGCTCCGTTCACATGTTTATATTTTAGGAAACTTTACTGCCAAGGTACAAAAACAAAAATAGAAACATCAAAACAATAGGATTTCAGGCACAGGATGTATGATTAAAATACATTTTTTTAAGAAATAGAATATAATACGCATGTTTTCGTAAGTCTATAATAACGTGAAACTGAGAATTGTTGTGTTTTTGTTCGCTTAGAATGTGCCCTTCATATCTACTCAGGGAACGGGTTCTCCTCACCGCCGTGTTTTAACAGCCCAGAACGGACAAACCGCTGATTGCAAAACAATGGTACCGCCAGCCGTCGTCTGACTTCATGGTGTCGTCAGATGGCTTTTGATCGAGGCGAACTGTGTTACCCCGGTTTTTCACTTTGCGGCTCACGTTACCGCAGTCTGAGGGAAAAGGGAGAAGTGAGCGGAGGGCTGTTCAGTTGGTTGCAATCGCCAACCACACAGCCAACAATCCCTACGCACACTTCAAGCATTGTGTATAAAGTGTGACCTGATGTATGGGGATTTTGAAACACTCTGAGCGAGCATTTGTTTTTCCATTTGTTTTCTGTATAAAAGAGGATATAGCCATTCCCCAATTTGCAAGCCTCCCTATCTGCCATGCAGTGCCATTAAATGAGCAAGACCTCAAGTTGACGGAGTAGAGAGACATTTCGCTCATGGCACCAGGTTTAAAAATAGTTCCAGTTGCAGTTTAATTCTACACAAGTTTGATTCCATTGCTGTCCTATTGCAAAAATCAGTTGGGGATGTGACAATTATTCTTGTTTTTGGAACTTTTAAATGCCAACACATGCATCTCTCCAGAAAAAGCCGTGCCAGTCACTTGAACGGGGCTTGTCGATGGACAGGAAGCTGTCTTTGCTGTCTGCCTCTGTGTTGACACAGACATTAATGAGGTTATGTAGCTTGGTTCTATTCTTACATCTTCATGCAGTGCAAGTCCACAAGGTAAACAAAAAAAAGCTATTCAAATGTGCAATGAGCTGCATTTTCTTTCCATATTTTTATGCTGTACATCTCACTATCATTAAAACTGTGGAAAATAGGGTGATGATACCCTAGAGTAATGATAAAAGTATGAGTCATGCCATTAATAATAATAATGATACCTACTGTGTCACTCAAAATGATTGTACAGTACTCTTATTTCAATTTGTGTATTTCTTATAACTTGCAACCCGGTGTCCTCCCACATGTGGCTGATGCTGTGGTAGTTATATACTGTATATAAAACCTCATTAACATAATGTAACACATAATGTAATACCTCATTACCCATATTTTCAGCTGAGGGTAACACAATGGCGATGTGATTCGCTAATCACCCCCACAGTCACTCTATGAATCAGCCTTAATTACCATGCTCCACATGTGCATAGGGTAAAGCTGCTACTGCTGAGTTTTATGGACGTAAGTGGTGGTGAGTAAACCTTTTCTCCGTGGAATAATACGTCTGAGTTTAGAGGGTTTTTTTCCCAATAAATCGTGGTTCTAATTACTTTTACTTCTATAATGGCCCCGAGACAATTGGGTTTAGAAAAGGTGGAAGAGTCATGGATTTGAAATCAGTGCAATGTTATGACTCAATGCATTAGAAATGAACAACAGCTTTAAAAAAGGCTTTGAAAGATCTCTCCGGTGTGAGGCTTTTGTGGGAATTTAATATTCATAACATGTTAACATTTGACACCAAATATTTTATTCTGTTTATTTGAAGGTGGATTGTTTTCAGAGCTGGGCCTGCTGGGGAGACAATGAGCATGCTGGGGAAACAGCGTGAATCCCTGATATTAAATTCATTCACTTGCTAGCTGATGTTGCCAGAGCTGGATCCAAAGGAATTGTGATGAGCTCATGCTTCAGCTATGGACATTTTCAGACCCGTACAGAACAAATTAGGTCTGAGACCGTCAACAAATTGCCTGTGAGCAAAACACATTTGAAAGAGCGGCTCACATGGTGCAGTGGATAGAGGGATCGGTCATCTCACGCACACAAAAACACGTTTTTTTCTTTTTTTAATTGGCCAAAGGGGGAACTGGAATCCCCGGTGAAAACGAGGTGACATTAGTTTCTGAATGGACCAGGGATCAGGATCGACTGTAAAAAAGATACCTTTCATTTTAGTGAAGCGAGACATGACAGAGTAGACTAGACACGACAGAACGTAATACATTTGGTGACATGACAAAACAAACAACAAAAGTTCTATTAGCAATTTTGGGAGTATTAGCAATTTTGATGAATAAAAGGCACTGAAGATGGAAAGTCTCATCACAAAAATAATATAGCCTGATTGCTTTGAAGACTGAAGGAACATAAGAGGGAGTGTAATTACGTCACTTATCACAGATAGAGTCAGAGACTTTGAATTGTATTAACACAGTGTCTTCCCAAAAAAAAACACGTTCCTTTTACCTGAATCGCGTACTGAAGAGCGATGAATGAATGGCATTTCCTGTGGACTTCATTGTTCTTCAAACAGAGATAACTCAGCGGTGCTTTCCTTAAATACTCCTTTCTAATGAGCTTCATTGTCTCTCTGTCTACTTCCTCCCCTTCATCCTTTTGTGACTTCCATTCTTTTATTCTGAACTCTGAATCATGACTGTTGCTGACCCTGATCACTCACCTTTCTGCTTTTCTTCCTGCGCTTTCGCGATACAATTGTTTTCCTTTTCAGACTTTTCTGTTTTTTCTCTCGAGAGCATTTTTGAAGGGCCTTTTCTGATGCCGTTTCCAGTTATTCTTTTGGCTCACTCCCTTAACTTGAATTGGCTCCGTTGGTGTAGTCTCGGCCTCGTGCCAAGACCCTGACTACCCAAGCCATGTGTGTGACATCAATGGGCCCCGTGCAAGCAGCTCCTCCCTATGAATTAGCCCGGCCTATGCAGCCCCTTGATGCTCCCTCCACAATTCTCTGTGCGGTCAAACTGTGAGAGTCAACTGTCCCTGGCAGGTTGTAAATCAGTATGAAACACAAAAGAGATGGGGAAGAAGGCGATAAGAATAATGAAAGGACAAAGAAATGGAAGGCAAGCGCAAACCTCCCATCTGACTGGACAGTTTGGCACGAGATGAAGACGTCCGCCATCCTCCGTGTTTAGAAGAGGAATCTGTTCTAAACAGGCAGTCGAGAGCAGATATGGGGTCTGTGTTCGTAGTTCTTGTTGCCCACACAACATGATTTGTCTGGTTTTACTCTTCGGGCCTGTTGAGGAGATGGGGAATTATTTCCCTCCTATTATGCTTCAAATCTGTTTTGTAATCAAACAGCTTTTTGTTCTGATTTCCAGTACGTTGAATATGCTGCAACACTGCAGTCCATTAAATGGGACGAAATACTCGCCAAAATAGTTCAGCAACATTCATGCCAATAACCCTGTCACTGAGGCAAAGACTGTTTTCTTCTTGCACAATGTTAGCACACCTACAAAACAACACTAAGTAGGGCAACATATCTCTTACAGGCATCTGTGAGGCTAACTAGCTACATTGATAAGATACTTATATCAATGGGTCATTGTGTAACATGAAAACTAAAAACTTTGCATCCTCAATCGTCAGATTCCCAAAATACAAATCAGAAAAAATAAATCTGCACTTATACTGAATAAATCAGCTTATTTTACTGGTGAAGGTGTCCCTTAAGAGAATAATTATGACAGGATTCTCTACAGCTTTCCTAAAAGCAACTGACGGAAAGGACCTTGAGTGCTTTTATTAATTTTTATAGAGGTGATGGATTCAGGCAGGCATTGTATTGCTTGCACATACTGTAGCCCATCTGCTGAATCCAAATGAGAAAGCACGGCCAACAGAGTGTAAAATAAAAAACAGACAATAAATAAACTGCAGTTGCTTAACACAAGTTATGTGAAAGTACAACATAAAGAACTCTGAGAACCAACAGAAGAAGCAACCAAACAGAGCACACTGATAAAGAAATGACTAATGTGAGCTGACCGACAATGTTGGACAGTGAAAAATGGAGTCTGGCACAGCAATAACAACATATAGATTAAAAGTTTGCACGAGTTTCTTTCTGGTGTCATTTCCTAAAGCTAAAAGGAAAGAAAAATGACATAATACACCATCTGAAATCATGGTGTATGGTCGTTTAACTGAAAAAGAAAATTCTTTGAACACAGTCAAACATGCAGAGCCGGGTTGTTATTGAACATCTGTTTAGTGTAAAAAAAAAAAATGCAGCATGTTGGGAACGGATCTGTCCGACATGTCTGGCATCCGTTAAGGGTTAGTTAGTTATTTGGCTGATAAAATGTGGACATGGAAGTGCGTGTTTACATTTTATCGTGTGGGAAAAACATTTTGGGAATTATTTATCCAAGGGTTAGAGTTCGTACAACAACAACATTAAATGTACAACAATAACATTAACCATGACAGCGTTGCAGTGTTACAAGCATGCACAACGCCATCATCCTGAGACCAAAGAAGCAAAATGGAATTCAGCCATTATTATTTCTCTTTACACCTACACTTTTATCACTGTGAATTATAACTGTTTACTTGCGTTTGTAGCAATGACGGTCGTGTGCAACGCTTGGACCGGCACAATGCTTCTTCCTTTTACTGTAGGTGTGACTGGACTTGACAAATTGGACTGTCCACACTAAAGGATGATTATTTAGTGGATGATAACATACCCAGGACGGGCCACGGTATTGGACTTCAATGACAAGGCAGCTGTGTTGTCAGCTTGACGGATAGCTATGGTGTTGATTTGTGTTTGTTTCCTCTTGCAGGGAAGCTTTTTAATTGTCATCTACAGAGCAGGTTTTGTTTGCCTACTGAAGTTTTACTGCTAGCATACAAATTAGGTCAATTAGAGTATCTTTTTCCCATTATAATATTGCTATTTTACGAGCATAGCCTCTAACATTTCACTCACTGCCAAGCGGATTTCCCCCCTCTTTACATTTATATAATTAGCACTCAGCACCCCATTTGTATAACCTTCACATGCTTACCGTGGTGGTAAAGTTCAGGTTAAGGATGTGGACCTCTGCCTTGTCCTCTCTGATGAAGCTGGTCCAACAGCCAATTAGAATCTCACTCACGTAGACCCATGGGTTGTCATTAACCTCCATTGGATCACACGTCTGACTCGAGGCTGAAAGAAATCAAATACAAATGGTTCAGCAGTGTCAGCAGCATTCAATCAGGTTCCACCAAATAATCTCTTGCCTCCAACATTAATACGCAAATTCCTGCATTATCCAGTCCTGTGTGTCAAATGCCAAGTTGTGAGATTATGGCTCTATCCGCAGCACAATCCTGTCATATTTGGACATGAACAGCACATGAATTAAGACCACTATTTAAAAGATAGATGAACGAAGCAAC
Source organism: Melanostigma gelatinosum (assembly GCF_949748355.1). Taxonomy (NCBI): domain Eukaryota; kingdom Metazoa; phylum Chordata; class Actinopteri; order Perciformes; family Zoarcidae; genus Melanostigma; species Melanostigma gelatinosum. The sequence continues at coordinate 7,052,315 of NC_136651.1, forward strand.
ATAACAGATTCCTTGTCGAAAAGAGGCTAAAGTTGTTATTAGTCACTCTGAAAGCTTTTCCCTGGTCTCAGAGTGTGGATGTTAAATGTGTGGGTAGGAACACATTGTTTAAGAACGAATCTGCCGGTTCACGTTTATCAGGCATGTCAGGATACCGGTCTGCAGTCATTCATCAAGCCTGCTCACTCTGCTCTCCGCTACGAGCCTGCTGTTTAACCTGGGCGTCCGTGTCTCTGGAGGCCGAATTAATCCAGACGAGGCTGTGCGGTCATGGATGAGGGTGGGTATAAATGCCTGGCGTTTGACCTGTGCTACGTGTGTGTGTGTGTGTGTGTGTGTGTGTGTGTGTGTGTGTGTGTGTGTGTTCTATTGTGTGTGTAAAGTGAGTATGCATGTGCACACGCTCACTCTAACTTGTCCCAATCAGGCAGGTACAAAATATACTCCAGCAAACTTCGTCTTTCCTCAAGAAGAATGGTGGAGAACAGTGTAGGGGGTCAGATGTCTGTTCCAACTCGTCTTTTTACTGGCCCATCTCCCTCCTGTAGCCGATTAGAGATAGAATGGTCTGGTTGGGCCATTACGGGAGTCCTGTGCCATTGTAGTGGCGACCACAATGGCTGACACTGTCTCCAATTTGGATTTACTCGTCAGGACAAGGCCTTAAAGCCACCAAACTTCCCGATGGAGTGGATCAGTCAGCACTACTCTGTCCTGCGCCTAAGCATTAGATAAGCACATCTTCAGTAAGATGAATACAAGCAATATATGTCTGAGCATCAACTCCGCATGCCTCAATCACCCCCAAAACAGTTGTCGCTGAAGCATAAAAGCGAGCAAGACTGATATATATATATATACATATATCATAACAGATACAACTAATTTAGTAAGCAAATGCTGCATGACATAGCGCTCCACTGACTTTTATGATGTATTTGGTCTGTTAACCCAGCAAGCATCAATCCCTCAGAGAGGAGACGAGGAGTAAAGCAAGTGAGACGAGAAAGAAAAGGGAATCGGGGGGGGGGAAAGGGTAAAAAGAAAATTGCAACGTTCGGAAGGTCAACAGGATGTGCCGTATTTAGAAGCAACGCTAATCAAAGACCCTGGTTGAGGCAATGTCATCCCCAGCGGTGGAGGCGAACGGACGGAGATAGAAATAAAATGGGATAGAAAGTGATAAATGCAATGAAAAACAGCAAGAACAAAGGGAGCTAGAACATGGAACACATTCAGCTCTTTCTCATGTTTTTTGTTTCACCCACATTGAGATGAGGTTGGTATTATAGACTCTTAGTCATTTGTTCAATCCATTCATTTGCTCATAACATCTCTGACCCATAATACCACTGATGGGAAAAGAGCCGCTGATGAGATATCATTTTAATTTGATCACTTTACGTCATTTTTAGAAATAGCTGATCTGAGAGGCTTCTTATTGTTGAACATTTTGGAAATGATACACCTTTTGTTTGTGTCCCATGAAAATCTTATTTTTGTCCTATTTTCTGGGGGAGTAATACATCCCACCACTGTTCTTTATTTTAGGGTCAAATCAAGTACACATTTGGCACTATTCAGGGATTTAGGGGGGCTGCATCACTCCTGGAACAACTTCTTCACTGTTTCTTAGTCCGCTCAGCTTTGGACTGCAGCTTTTTTAGCTAATCAAGAGGGAGAGCCATCCATGATCTCCCCCCCCCCCCTCACCCTAGAGGTCAAGGCTGGTTTCCTGTTATTCTGGCCCTCTGTGCTAATGTCTGTTGCTCAATATCCACATCCATGAAGTTATTTCACTCTTGTTCTGCTGTGACAGAGTCAACGGTCCATGACTGTCGCCCAAGCAATCTTGGTATAAATCACACTGACTGCGTAAGGCTGTGTGCGTGAGTGTGCGTGAGTGTGCGTGAGTGTGCGTGAGTGTGCGTACATGCGGTCCGCCACTGGTCTCGTTTTTTACAAGTCACCATAGGATGTGAAGAACATTCATTTTGCCCTCTTGACCCCGGAAATACCAATGGCCTCGCTAAGCGGTTTGCTGGTAAATGAGGTATAGAAGAAGATCCCTGTCCTCTTCATCTACTTATATCAGTCCCCCCCGTTTCCCATTCCATGAGAAGACATGTTTATGGATGTTGATGATTTTCATTTAGATGTTAGGTATGAGGGGGAGATGTGAGTGGAAAACCATTAGGGAGCATTAGGGAGGACAGGAAATGGCCTAATTTCATGAAAAGTGCTTATAATCACATTTGACCTTAAATTTGCATTAATTCTTGATGCAAATTCCATTAAATAGGTATCAAAGAACGTGTCTGCCTGAATAGACTGCTGCCAATTACCATAATAACAACACTATGTGGCCAAATGAACAGGCTTAATGTGTATTAAACACATTTAACTGGAAACATTATCATAGCAAACTGATCGAATGCTTATAAAATGAAGACCAACGAGTGTGCAGCCAAAATCGATGATGGCCAATTTGCTGATAGCACAGCAGCCTTTGGAGAAAAAGCACATTTTGTTGTAATGTGCCAATATCTGGGAGCGATGAATGAACTTACAATATGATGTACTTTAAAATACCATCAGCATTCCCCTGGTTTGTCTGCAGCACCCTGGAGCCACAACTAACAAGAATATCGAATAAAAGTTTGCAGGACAACAAAAACTCCCATCTAGTAGCTTCCCATGTACAGGGCCTCACTGCTCTCTGCTCCCGGAATACCTCCAGGGTATTCCAGAAAAAGATAGGAGACTGGTTCACAAATTACCGGCATCCGTTTCCCATGTCTTCAATTGTGCATCGTACCATTAAGACAGCACCACTACTGTGACCATTTTGGGACATCTCAGGATTAGCTTGACATTCACTTGTTCCGTTTCCATCCGTCGGAAGGCTGACTTTGTTAAGTTTAGCTCAACAAGCTGCGTTGCGTCGGGCTGCTGTACGTTGTCAGTTTCAGTTGTACTTTATCAGTTTTAACTTTAGTCTGGCAGCTTTAGCTGTTGGTAAGCCAGTTCGAGTTAACGTTGTGCTTCAGACACATGTGTTGTGAACTGTGCACAGTATAGAATCTGAAGTGCAGCTGAGTCTCACGCCGGGTTCACACCGAATGTAGACGCGCCACCATTTTCAGAGAAATAGTTTCGGAGTCTGGTCTATTTTATATGCGTTCCTCGAGCTAATCTGGGAAGAAAGCACTGATAAACGACTGTATTTATCAGAAAATAGCCAGCGAAACTGCGGTTTGTGATTGTGGTTTTTAACTGACATGCATTTCACATACTTGTCAGTTCTATCGAAAATAACAGAGGAGCAGAAACGCTTGTTGACTGGTGTGGAGAAATGCGCTTCTGGTGTGAACAGCCGGGCTCCTGCTTGTGCGACAATTGACTTGACACGGCGCTTCAGCGCCCATTGTGAAGCCGCTATTATGGATGAGGGGTAAAGCCCCACAAAGTAGAGCTTGCACAGATACAATCGAGTCCAGTCGAGAGCCGAGTCTGACAACTTGAGCTTGACATGGCCGTAACATTTGATCAACTAGAAAGAGTTATAGATTGCAGCTAGCCTGCAGCTAGCCTGACCAACAACACCACGTGTGCATTAAAGTGTTATCGCCACTGTCTCAAGATATAAATTAAAACACCCTGTAAAAAGGAAATTCATTCAAAATACCAACCTGAACCTCCTAGACCCAGTTTCCCTTTCTACGTAATTACGCAGAGCTCAACATAGCTGCACTGAAGCCGGTGGCTGTGCTATGGGCGCTCCAGGAGACTATGAGCTGACTTGTCATTATTAGGTGTCAAAGTAGCACTAAACAGTATTTCTTCATCTTCTTCTGCCTTTTCTCAACACGAACGCTTTAAGTCCCGAGCAGCAACTGTCCTGACATGCTAATGGCGGCACATACACCACTTTGCTAGCATGCAAAACTTTTTTAAAACACTTTTGAGGAACACAATGACTCATTGACATAGCAATCATTAGAACATTTGCTACAAACGTTAAGTAGCATTCTTGAATGCTAAAAAGAACATGTATATTTCAAAGTTGGGAGGACCAAATTACATTGTACATTGTGTTTTCATAATGTGGGTGGTCATCGAGGCATTAGCGAGGCCGAAAGGGCATTGCAGGGTATGTGAGCAGCACACTCACGGCTCCAGCCCACAAGCATTACATTACGCTGACAGCCATAATACAACTTTAGGGTATAGCATTCACCACATTGTTGCACACTAAGTTAACATTATGTTGATTCGAAAATAAATCTATCTGTTCCAACCCATCCAACCAAAGTGGAAATGTGTTTTCTCTTACTGCGAGAGGAGAGAAAGTGGAGAGACGCAAGTGGAAAAAGCTAGAGTGGCAACGAGTGGAGTGGCAAATTGTAAATGGACTTGCATTTGTGATGACAGAACGCCTTAAGAGAGGAGATTTTTCACTGGGACTGTATATCTAGATTATAATTTCTGTTCAGTATCATTGACCTTATCTTAATTTAGAAATAATATAACCATGGTAATAGAGGTAACAACCAGGGGAAAGTCTCTTCTTGAAAAGAAAAAATCAAATGTCTTTTGACATTTGATTTAATGGATTCAGATAAATGGTCAGCTAGCAGATTTTTGCTGAGATTTTTTGAGGTTACGTTTTTTATATTGACTTAAAAATGGTGGATTTGGTGGAAATGGTGGACATGGCTCGTTGTTAGTGCTACCGCCGGTGTTGTTTCTGTTCACTAGCTACTTCTGGCTGTAAAGTAAAGCTCTGCCTGCCTGTGTGTAACACTGTTGCATCAACTTTGAGCAGCCGTGCTGTGCCGACAGAGTACTGACAGGCAGAGGCGAGGCCTTGAATATTTATCTCAACTAAATGTTGATTTAGATTCAAGGGATTGAGTACCTGCGGCCCAATAACAAGCCGGCTTTTCACTTACCTCGGGCAAGCAAGCAGACAGACTTGATTTCATGGCCTGTCTATTATGCCAGCCGTGATTGTAAGTCACTGTGTAAAAGAGCGGCAGCTACTTGAGAGTTTAGAAGGAGGACTAATAGTACTTGAGGCTACAGTGCACGGCTGGGGGGGGGGGGGGGGGGGGTGAGTATTACCCTGACGGCAGACAACGTCAAGATGTCTCCCTCGGTCCCTCGGGGTAGGGTAAACTGTTTGTGTCGGTTGTGACGGGGAAGGGGGAGGGAGGGGTCAGCGGTCCTATCAGAGTTTGTCGGAGAGGGAAAGGAGAGCTTCAAGGCCACACACACACACACACCTATTGTCCCGGCGTTTCCGCAACTGCTGATCGAGGCCTGACCATCCACAGGAAGGTAAACAACCCCTTATCAGTGCTCTGCAGGGGCCTGCACTGTCCCCTGGCCTCTCACCCCTGCATACTGCACATTACACACTCCATACCACACACACACGCTTCCTGACCATCTCATCTCCGTCATAAGTCCTGAAATTCAACCCCAAAAATGTGCTGATTAGTCTAGTCAGTATAATGGCAAAATACTTTTCGTGTGTGCCAAGTCCCTGCGTCCAATGTTTGCTGGAGGATGTGATAGCGGGTCTGGAGACAGCCTGTCTTCACACTAGCTCTGTTTACACCTCTGGGAGCCATTCGGCCGTTGTCTCGTCGTCGTCGGAAGCCAGCGGAACAACAAGTCCAACAGTGGCGTATGGAAGGTCTATGGCTCACTTCCTCCGTTGTTCACTCACTCACTCAGAGCCCTGTCTGCGGCCAGTAATTAGGCATTCCTTATTCTTTGATGCAGATGAATCTGATGGTCTGGATTGTGGTTATTCTAAGCATGCAGCAGCTGCGGCCATTAAATATATGCCATCATTTTTATGTTGATCTTCCAATACACTCTCAGGTGATCTGTTATATTCCAGACACCATCAGTTACTGGGAAGAGCACGTCTTTTCCATTCACTTATATATTTACCCCCCCCCCAAACACTGAAAGAGCATTAGCAAAACACAATTAATCATCCAAGTGTTAATTGGTGGATAGACAGACTAATTTAGCAATTTTCATGCTAACTGCGTGCAACCAGAGCAGATTGAAGCTTTGGAGATTCATTGCACAGTGGTTGCCCCCAATCATTCAAGATTGATGTAGCTTTGCACAACATATGCTTCGTGGAGAACCAACAGAGATTAGCTCGTTATTCTTGACTGATTTTTGCCAGAAAAATATTAATGCTTTCCGATACGAGGGTGGCATAGTAATGAAGGCGCTGTTATTTTTTTATACATATTGAAAGTGAGGGAAGTTAAAAGTACAATCCATGCATCCCAGGGTAAACAACAACCAAATATTGTTTTCTGATGTTAAAGTTTGAGAAGCCCATTTGTTTTGTATTTTTTATATTTTGGTCACACAAATGCTATTGGGCCTCAAAGAACAGAAAGGTTTTGAATTATCTAAGCGAGCTCTGCGACGGCTTCAAGTGTGTGATATCATTTTCACCATATAACTCATGGAAGTGTCTGAACTGGGGAGAGTTGTTAAACAAGTGGAACTTTATTCCCTCCAGCGTCTGTGAAAAGATTAAGTATCCAGAGTTTGACTGTAAGATTTGTTGTAGTTATAGTATATGAGCAGATTAAAATAATCTGTCAGATGTCTCGAGGCTTTTGCTTTGAGTCACATAGTCTGCTTTCTGACATATTGCAGAAATATGAGCAAATGTCCAAATCCAGTGAGGATTCTCCCATCACAGCACACACACACACACACACACACACACACACACACAAGCTCTCTAAATACAGATTGGCCGGTGTGGCACCTGAATCAACAGGAAAACGAGCCACCCAGTGCTTGAATCAAGAGGTTATACAACACACTGGACAGTGCTGACCGCTTTAGGGTCTGCAGAAATATAGTATACTTTCTCACGAAAAAATGCCATGTACTTAGTTCAACACAATTGGATGAGAATGCTCTGAAATGCTATTTTTAGGGTTTTGTCAGAATTTCCTTTCGGCCAAAAGAAAAGGTTAAAAGCAAAGGCCCTTCATTCGTGCTAAAACATGACATGAAGCATTTGAGCTGACATTTGAGCTGAGAACATTTTGTTCACAGCTATACAGGAAGCGATTAAGGGGCTGATTCTGCCCAGCATAACAGCAGCCTCATTAATGAAAGTCACTGGTGAATAAAGTTTGAAAGAAATTAAGACATATGATATAAAATGCTATCTCCCTCCCCGACATCGGAAGCCTTCCCAACTTTGACTGTCAGTGAGAGGTGAGACAGCTGAGCCACCAAGAGTTTTCTATCCAGGTACATTTCCTGTGTTTGTGCAGACCCCAGGACTGAGCATGGGTAGACGGACCTCGAGATAAGAGTACATTATGCCATGCCTTATCTGGACAGACCGCAGGCATGTCGATATGAACAAGTGGCCGCCATGCTGACGAGGCGTTTATCTCGCCCGCCACTAATGAGCCATTCAGTGCTCATGCAACTGCGTGAGGAAAAGCGTCGGGCCAGGGGGCGCAAGACCTAGTAGTCACACAGTAACACAGCAAAAAGCCTTAAAGAGCTGTACTGATGAGCATAGATGTCTAACATCCTCAGTCATACTAAGCTCTTTCCGTTACTTCAATTATTTAAAAGCAGGCATGACTATTAAAGCAATGCTGGAGTGCCATTTAGAATAAGAGGGATCCAGTCCTGTAACAGAAAGTGGCGGTTAAGACCAGACACCATCTACAGTAAAAAAGGATTATTGTTTTCAGCTTTTTTAGTTTTTAGTACAATAATAATTCATATGTATTATAAATAATATAAAAAATGTGTATAGTATAATAATAATGAGCAAGCAGGGTTAATTGTTCTTATTTGATTTTCACCTTTTTCTATTATCCATATTGTCACTATTACATGAAATGCCATTTAATTGTGTTTCGTTGTTGTTTTTTGAATCCCACAAACAGCATTACTTATATGCCACATTGCATGCTGGAGCCATCTTGAGTAACAGCCAAGTGTTAGGTGGTGAAAGTCCTACGGCAACGAACAGCAAAGAGGAACACAGCGTCAGTGAGGCTCTCCGTCACTGCATTTTCAAACAGAGGAAAAGCTCGGCAGTCAGAAATGGATTGTTATTTGGGAGGGGCATAACATTCGAGGAGATTGAAATCGGTCTAGAGGCAGCGACAAGTGGTCGCGTCTCCCTGCCACCCAGTCTGACAGCAGGCAGAGCTGGCTCACTGCAGTAAAACGGGGGAAGTGGACTGTTTTGACTTTCAACGCCATATTTAACACGACTTTTTTTCCTTTTTTTCTTGAAGCCTATTCCAGTATTGCCTGCCTGCCTTCTGAGGAACTTTTGTCATTGTGTTGTTTTTTAAAATCAAACACTTCATTTCTGTCAACTAACACATGCGTTGTTTGTTTCGTATTTTTCGACATCTTTTGTTGAACTTAGTCTTTTATCCTCACTTTTTCTAACTTATCACATTTAACTGGGTCTCCATATCTCCCGGTCTTTATCTCCGTCTTGTCCTTTTTCCTATCTGTGTTTTTTTTTAATCCCCTAGCTACTTACTTCTCTTTCCCCACATCTTTCCTCTGAACCACTTATCTGCTCTTTGACAGTCACAGAAATGTGACCCCCCCCCCCCCGCACTCCCTTACTGTCTCCATGAATCAGTCTTTATGAATTCTGTTATCTCTGTTTGTCTGTCTGTCTGTCTGTCTCGCTCTCTTTCCCTCTTTATGATTCATTTTCAGACGGCCCTCCCTCCTTCTCCAGCGGCTCGCTAATCGCTTTTGTGCTTTTCCTTTAGCCCGTGGAGGGAGACTCTGGGGTAGGCAGAAATGCAGCAGGAGGTCTGGTAGCTAACATCATGATGTCTGGCTCCCCGCTGGGAAAGTTGTTGCAGAAAGGGGCATGTTCAACACTACTTCCCTACCAGGAAACGCCGGGCACACAGTGGATAAAATCACGAAATGCAACGACTTCAGTCAGATGCACAGATGATTGCTTGTGTCCAACTGCTACAGGCAGCTTAAGTGGTAGCGGTTATTGTGCTTGCAATTCTAAAACGGCCCGGAAATGTGAAATTGAAAAACGTCTTATATAACTAACTCCCATGTAATAAGCAGCTAGGGCCAGACAGAATTTCAAAACTTTCACTTCTTAGTGTTCTTATATGTACCGTAAGATATGACCAGAATTTTTGTCTAAAACATAAAAAAAAGAAAACGAATGTGAAGTGGTAACAGTGTTGACATTATGTTGAAGATGGCTATTGTGTTGCAGAGTTATCTCCTGAAATGAGCGCACAGACCAGCTAGCCCCGGCCCGTCCAGTCTTGTAATACCACTTGTACCTCTAGAGGCAGTAGTGAGTCACTGTAGTGTTGTGTCGGCCTTCAGTCCACCATGAGAAGACGGAGAAATAGAGCGTTTTTTGGTTTTTGGAGCGACATTGGAGCTTGCACCATAAAACCAACTAGAAGTCGGAATATCTCGGCCTGTGCCATCTTTTAATCTATCCCCCAACTGTATGCATGACAAATACAAAATGTCAGCAGCAGTGGCGGCTGGTCAATAGAGGGCCATGGGGCCTGGCCCCACCATGAGCCACACGAAAAAAATCATAATAATCATAAATTATACAAATTGTCAATATTTGTGTTTTTGAACTATGGAATGTACCCAGTAATGTGTGTAAAATATGATATCTGCGCAAAATATATGCTTTTCCTGCTCGTCCTCTCCGCCTGTGTGCTCGTCTGCTCGTGCTCTCAGTCTGTGTGCTCGACACGTCGGAGAACACTCAGAGATAAACCCGTAGGCTGGACCATGTAGGACCTTTAAAACAAACAGATACATTTTTAACACAATTAACCTCACAGGGGAGGCAGTGTAGTGAAACTAAGACATCTGTGCTGTTGTCTGTTTTATTGGCGCCTGACAGAGGCCTGTCCAGAGATTATGGATGAGCTGTAGACAAGAAAGAGAGGCCTGACTGATCCCAGCACATCAGGGATTTTAATGATCAAGGTGTAAGGTGAAAGCAAGGATGAGCTTTTCTAGGTTTAAAAGAAATAGGCAGTGGGCGATTTTATAAATAATCCAGAGCTGATGAAAAACAGGATCTCATGTCAAATTCCAGGGTAGAAGTAAGAGCTGTGTCTGGCTTCTTTTGCCTGCGGTTTTAGATACATACAGAAAATGAGTGTTGGGACTTAAGAAGTTGATCTGGTGGACTTAATCACATCACCGCAGTTTGACTCCGATAATCGCTGGAGAAGGCTGTGAAACATCCAGCAATTTCCATCAACTACAGTCTTTACATTTTGCAAAATTGGTCAGATTATCTGGAAGATACCTTATCTCGGGCTGCTGCAACAGTACTGATACGTCCACTGGCTGATATTAGAACAACTCAACAATGTACCCCAGAACATTTCAAATTAAGCAAAATGTCTAAAACCATGGAAGTAGTCTAGAAAAACTATTGCCAAGTGATCTGATAGTGTTTAAACTGCACAACACCAATTCCCTCATTCATCGGCCAGTCATGATATGGCATCTCTCCAAAAAATAAATAAATGCATGACAGCAGAAGACAGGGCAGCGGGCTCAAGGTTCCAGTTTCAGGAAATTAAGCGGATAAGTATGTATACACAAGTCTCAGACGTATACACATGAATGTTAACTTCCTAGGATATTAACAGATAAAGTAGATAAGTGTTCAGGTTTCTTAAATTGTGAGTGCAGTAGCTGCTGTACATTCAAAGCGTGCTTCAGACATCACAAAAGGATTTAATAATAAGCCCGATATCAAGGAGCTGACAGAAGAAACAAAGCTAAAGCTCAAGTAAGACACCATATTGCCTGCAACTGGCCAAGAGAGATGTGGGATTTGTTGCAGGCTGCAGGTTATTTTTTGATTTACTTTTTCTGTGTTTACGTCTTCTTTTTTTTTTTTTAACTAAAAAAAAAAACTTTCATATCTCTGTATCCCTGCCATTAGCACCCCATGCTGCGGGGTGTTTTAATATTGTGATTTGACAGCACTGAAGACAGATTTAGCGGACAGGCATGTTTTTTCTGGCACATGATCATAACAGTGATGTATGTCTGCCAGGGCCAATTTAAAAGTTGTAAATGCCAGTTTATTATTTTAGTACATCGAGACAGGGTGTGATAAAGGTGATTTGGCACTGAAGTGTTTGTGCCAGCTTGAAGTGCATCATTGGAAAATGAATGTGGACAACCTTATTTTGCTGACAGTCCATGTCAGAACTAACAGCAGTGTGCATTATGCTTTCTTGTACGGCATTTAGAGTGTGAGGGGATTTTCTTTCTGTACATTATCTTACCAAAATAAAAAAAAAGCTGCTGAGCACAGAGAGTGTATATCTTTATTGATACTTTTATCATAATTGTCACTCTCAGATAGTGGTGCAGTTTGTCTAAAACTATATAGCATAAGATTTATAGGGTTGAAAAGACCAGTTAATCTCGAACATCTTGAATATCTTCTACCTAGAACTAAAAACTTTATATACCATACATCACATGTATGTATTGAAGATATTTACACAACAAGGTAGAAATGAAATACATTGATCTATTGAATCCATGTGACCACCCCAGATGCCAGATTACTGCAGGGAAGTGAGACCCAAACACCCCGAGGCTGCAGGGCCTCACACTGCCTCACCACTGTTAACAGTGTGAGGCTGGATTATGGCCTGAGGGCACAGGGACAGTTTCAGATCTCTTTGCCACCTTATAGGGATTACAGGTTTGAATTCGATATGGATAGCCACAGGCAACCCGTAGAGGGAGTGTTAGAGGGGGCCAGCAGAGGAAGGATCATATGAAACGTGTAAGCTCCCCACATGTTTCCTTGAGCCTTGTGCCCGGGCCGTCTTTCAATAACACATTCTCCATCACGAAAACCTGAACAACTACACAAACAATTGCTCCCCAAGATGAATCAGAGGTTCAATAGTCTGAGTATCATCGGATTTATTTCCCTACTCCATCAAAAATATTGTGCACGATATAATCTCTGAGCTGTTGTGAGGATAAACCATCATTCAAGACAAAAGACTTCCCAACAACTACTTTGCACATAACCTCTCTCTACAGATCGGTAGTAAAATCCTGATTTATCGTGCAAGTTAAAACAAGAAAAAGAGCGAAATAATAGTCTTCAGTCTGAAATTATGGAAGAACAGAAGGCGGGACAAGATTAATATCTACCTTTGAACTTTGGGTCGACAGAAATATGCCCTGGAGGCTCAATAGCCACTAAAACCAGCGGCCTGTGGTTTGTTGTCTGAGGTTATACCCTTTTCAATAAATGCACGTTTTATAACCCAGTGACATAAGATCTAAATGCTGAAAACGCTGAACATCAGCTGGTACACTTACCAGAGGCTGCAGCCGTGATGCACAGAAGAAGTGCGAGCCGCGCCACGTGACCTTCCATCTCTGTTGAGTTTACGTTCGAGGTGCCGGTAGAAGCGGAGTCTGGGTCTCGGGGGTGTGAAGCTTCTCGGGCAGAGGCTGAAGAGTCCTCGTCTCGTGGCAGAGCAGCAGTGACTGTGACGGCGGAAGAGCAGACAACTCCAGTCTTTAAAAAGGCAAAAAAAAAAAAAGAGGCCGGAATTCAATGAGGAGATATGATGGTTGACAAGGATGTGACCAGCTGCCAATCTTATGTCACTTTCTTACTCAGCATACAATGTGAAAACAAGTGTAAGCACATATATCTCCTGTTATCCAACACACATATATCCCATATCAGCCACACATGTGGGCAAAAGTATTGAACATGAATATAAAAAGTGCAGTTTCATCATCAATAAACATATTTTATTAGCGTCTCGCAACAAAGTAATTGAGAGCACCCAGGGCATCGGGCACTGATACAACCCATTCAACACTGACAGTGGAGGAAGTGTTGCTTAAATGTTTGAAATTCCTCCAGTGAGATGACAGGATTTTCCTCCTGAGACAATCCCACAATAATTATTTTTTCGCCTTCCTGGCGCACAATGAGGGTCTGAACCCACGGGTTATCTGGTGGTCACTGTAAGTTCTGGCCCACTGTTGCAGGAAGCACTACGGCATCGCTTTCTTTAAATAATATCACGATGCCGACATCAGATAAGGAGGAGACTGCTCTTGTTATGTGATTCATATAGAGGGAAAGGAAGAGCCTGTGTAAACTCTTTATGCAAAACACTCACGTTATTTCCCCGCGCACTTCTTACTGCGGGAGAAAACTGTCTTTGACGAGCGGCATAATCACTAAAAGTGTACTTTAAAAAAAAAATCCATAAATAGGCTGAACTGGTGAAACAAAAACAAAAAAATGAGTCCACCAATAAACACGTATAAAGTGCTACGGATGGAATTAATGAGGCAAAACAGTGATATGAAAGTAGATCCCTGATACGAGTATCGACATTTTGGCCATAACTCCTTGTTTTCACAAATCTAATACTTCGCAATCATCGCAATCATCGCAAAACAGACATAACACGGACTGGTCGAGGATTAATTAAGGACAGAGCATGCGCATTACTGCCCTCTAGGCTATACCACAGAAATAACATGGACCACGCATCCCTGTGGAAATACGGCAGATTTAAAACAAAGTCACGAACCTCCAAACTTACTTTCCAGGTTACGGTGGCTTTCTTGAATAAAGTAAGGCTTTGTAATCCACGGGCGAGGATGTGGCCGATGTAACGATGTCAGGACTTTCCAAACTTTTGAGCTGGCTGGGCGGTGCAGATTTACTTTTGTACCCCTCCCACCGGCCTTTTTTCCTTTTTCTTTTTCCGAGCAACATTAGTGCTGCTGCCCCTGTCACAGCATTGTCTTATCTGGACAACACAGAATATATTAAACATACATAAGTCTAAATCTCAAAGTTATTCTTGTGATTTTGTAGCACTGCATTTTATTAATAGCCTATGTTCCTTTGTTCTTCAGCTACAGTCTTTATTTAGATAGGCTATAGTTGCCTTTCACAAATAAAAAACAGTCAACATTAATTTACACTTCACAAAATGATATTAAACACCTCTTTGTGTCCTATTGGGCAACACAGAGTGCTGCCTTAATATCAATCTCAAAGAGTGGCACCTATAAACAGTTGCCTTGTTGTCGGTGTATTTTTGACTCACACTTCCCAGAGATCCCAACAGTGTCCCAACTGTAAATGCAAAATGTCTTTCATCGATAGGCCATAGGCTCAATGCCCGTTGTGTTACCTCATTCATAGGGACTTTACAGATAATAATCTTTGAGGTTATTCCTTTAAATTGGGCTAAATTTGAAATTCAGAGTATATCTCCATACAGCTTGCAAATTTGACCTGTAAAGTGCAATACTCTAGTAGTCAGGCTAGATGGTTAGGACAAAAACAGCTAAAAAAAATACAATAAAAAAAGCAATACACACTGTAAGAGAGATGTTCTCACGGATACAAATACCTTTCACACTCACACAGGTGTTTTCAGTTATTCTGATTCGACCTCTCCCTCGGTTGAAGGCCCAATCACCCCGAATAAGTGAAATCACCATGCGTGGGTGCACCGCGGGTGTGTTGAGATGAGTGTATTTACTTTGAACTCACGAGATGTAAATGCTATGTGCACTGAACAATCTGCCTAACAACCCGTCCTTGGGAGTACTAGGAGATTTAAAAATCGGAGTTCGAATTTTTGTTTCATATGATAATGTTGTATCCATATATATTACAAGAAATATTCTGATCTTTACTGTTGGTTGATATATCCTGATAAAAAATGAGAACATGCAAAAATGTCCTTTGAAGGAACAGCATTTTATACAGAGCAACACTAGTACTTTGTGAGGAAAATTGAGTGGAACAAAGAGTAGACATAACATCCTTTCTGCACTGAACAGACTCCGAGGAGTCATCATCCCGTAAAATCAACTCTCCACACAGTCTAGTGGCAGAAACAAGGAGTAAGAGAGAAGAAAAACAAACGTATGGACTACACTTAAACAATGCCACAAAAGCATTTAGAGTAATAACACAACTGCTGCAGCAAAGCTAAATTATCAAACAGCAACTCTGTCCCCGCCCCCCCCCCCCTCTCTCTCTCTCTCTCTCTCTCATGTTGCTCCACATTTGTGTGTCATGTGTTGTACTTATTAACAGCAACGCTGGCACCAAGCTGTCTCTCTCCATCAACTTCCATTCTATATTCAGGAAAAAAAAAAAAAGGAAGTTGAAAGGAGTGTTTGAAGTCTCCTTTACTATGTATGGAATTTGTGATTCAGGAAGAAACAGGAACCAAGTGCAGCTGCAGGACAAAACAAAAACAGCGTGTTACAGAATCAGTCAAGTACGGTAAATCACGAAGGTGCAAAGTAATGTAAAGCGTTGTCACAACAAGTGTCATGGCTCTAATTCAAACTCTTTATTGGCACCGTCAACCAGGACATAACCTAACGAACAAATCGAGTGTTTTTTTTTTGTCGTAGATATTTAAGAAGGTTGCCAGTGTAATAACACCCACTTTAATTCAGCACGAAACTGCTCAATTTTAGCAAACAATTCACATGTACAGGATACTGTAAAGAAGAGTACACCTGCCACAATCATTTGAAATTGATCTCAATGGGCACTCGAACTGTAGACACTCAACAGGCCTAATCTAGTTAATCCACGAGTGCACATCATGTGTGCTTAACGACTAATTGGACTCATGTACATGTAAGAGTGCTACAATCCCATGGTGCATTGCAACAGTCGCACTGCACATCGAGTTTTCTGAGACGACTTGACATTCTGCTTCTTGACTCTGTGAACTTGCCTTGACCTCATTCCTCTCGGCAGCACGAACAAAGAAATGCACACGGGATCCCACACGAAGTAGAGAGACATATTTACTCCGTGTTCATGAAATGATTGCAATCCTCTAAAACTTGACGTGTATTAAGTTGCTGAGGCATTATGTCACGGCTGGCATTCATTCATGGTGTTCAAGGTGCTTCATCACATCTGAGGCCAACACTTCTACAGCAGCACTCTCTTTCACTGGCTTCCCTTTTTTCATTGGAGCCTTACCCTCGACTCTCCACCCCACCCATGAGTCGTGTTTCAACAACAGGAAACAATCGGCCATCGTCTTTCATCGCAGGTTGACGTTGGTTCCCGCACGGTGCCACTGGGTCTCTGTGGTGCCAGCCAGCCAGGGGGGGGGGGGGGGGGGGGGGGTGAGAGAATAAAGTGTGTGTGCCAGCTTACTCATTTCCTTGTCGTCCTCCAAGGGGGGGTGATCTGACGCATTCACTTGCAGCGGTAATATCCGAGACTGAACCTGGATGAACAGAGGCCTGTCAGCCGTTACAAACTAATTTACACTTACATCTTCAAAAGGCAGCTAATTGACAGAGCCTGAGAAACAGCCCATCTTTGCATAAAACTAAAAGCAGCTATAGCATTCCGTTAAGTGGCCGATCCTGGTTCAGTTTACATTGGAGCCACAAGGCTGCATGTAATTGTCTGTGCCAGTCTAAAAAGGGATTATTTTCTCAGCAAGACAGCCATGTTTCAAGCTATAAATGTCCCCGTATCACCCTCGGGGTGAATAACTCACATGGTAGCCCAGATGATTCCCATGAGATACTGCGTAACCAGGTTACATTTAGCCTATCCCAGCCTTTCTTACTCACAGAGATGTACATTTATTTGATTGTATTTACATTTTGGCACACTCCTTTTACAGCCCAAACAAAAGCATCACGTATGCATGGACATGTTGTGTAACCGTACAACATGTTTGGTTGTTTTTAGCTGCTTCGTGCCACAGTAATTATGTCAGACTCTGCAGCTACATGTGTGCACACAATTCTATACATTCCATATTTTTATGTTCATCTTATCTGCCTTGGAAGCCTCACACAGAAGGTTATGTTTACAGATTTGCTTGTTAAACGTATTTCAAAGATTTAACGATTAACTCTGAAGGTAAATGAAACATAAATTATTTTGTTGACACCTATCTACTTGTGATGAATAAAAAAAAAGTTGATTAAATGTGGGCTTTTTTTTTACCATATGGGTCCTATCATTTAGACGTTTTTTCCTTGACAAAAAGTGAATGCATTGATCATCGACTATTTTTGAAAGATCTAAACGTTTTAATATTCTCCCGATCCTTTATTGGTCCTATATTATTCCTTTGCATTGCTTTATTTTGATTTAATGAGATGAGTATTAAATTTGAGATGAGAATTTTATCCCAATTTGGAAATGGTGTAGCCCAGGCCTGTCTGCCTTAACTAATCATACACATAGGAGCTTTAAGTGAGTCGTCTTGTGTCTTGAATGCTCTAATGTTCTGTATTTGGCGGTTCAAGGGCTCGTCTTTAAACTAAATGCAGTATAAGTTCGCAATAGCTTGTAATACCTGAATTGCAGGACTTAGTTAAGTCCACACACAGTGGCACGTCGACTCGTTGTTTTCCTCTCACCCCCACATTCGCAGACATGTGTCTCTTTCTTTTTCTCTCTGCTACGTGACCGCCATCTCCTTTCTTCCCCCTTTGTTTTGTACCTTTATTAGGTAAAAGCTGCATTCCTAGCATTCAAGCAGCATCCTCGATCGCTTTATGAAAGTGCTCACAGACGCCTTTTCTTGATTGACTTTCCGATGGACACATCCTGTCCCCCTTCAGAAGACGTCTTCCTCTTCCTCATCCCCACAGCGCAGCCATGATCAGAGCTCTCCTTTGGGGATACGCCGGATACCTGTTGCAGTGTTTGCTTGGCCAGCTGGAAGTGTGTGTGTGTGTGTGTGTGTGTGTGTGTGTGTGTGTGTGTGTGTGTGTGTGTGTGTGTGTGTGTGTGTGTGTGTGTGTGTGTGTGTGTGTGTGTGTGTGTGTGTGTGTGTGTGTGTGTGTGTGTGTGTGTGTGTGTGTGTGAGGAAGGTGATAGGTAAAGGAAGACATGTTGGTCATCATGGGCTCAAAGGAAAAGTTATAATAACAGGAGTGAACTGTGGCTGTAGCAGCGTGTCCGGCATCCTGTTGTGTCTACATTCTGCAGCACCTTGACCACCTTGTCTCAATAGCAACGCTCTTTTTCCTTTTCAGCCATGATGTGTCTGCTTGTGTACGTGTTTGTACTCACACTTCCAGTCTGCCTACAGTCAAACAGTGCAGAAACATAGATTGCATGCCATTGGAAATTGCATCTTTTACAAACACGGTTGCAGCGAATAAACTAATTCAAATATCATTGCTTTTCCACATACTTTCATTTTATTTTTTCTTCTTTTTTACATGTACCACTTTATACACCAGCATGTTACACGTGTGCATCTTGATGGAAAAAAAATATAGATTTTTGTGCTTTGAATATCGTTATAAATGGATCAATAGAAAATAATGTATGATGTTAATGGTGGTTGAGAAAAGCAATTTGACAGTTGTGTGAATGTACATGTATACAGTTTGCCCACAGTGGGTGATCTCTGCTATTGTTGAACGGCACAATCATAAAGGACTCTATTACTTTCCCATAAACTCTGGATTCTATGTGGTAGGGTTAAAGTGGGAAACAAGATTGTGTAAAGTGCAGGTTTGCCCCAGAGCGTGAGCATGGTGCCTTAAAGGTTAGGAGATGGTCCACACCTCCTGTATACAGTAGGACCCTTTGAGATGTCACTTGGATACATCCACATACGAGTTTACCACAGAACAGAATCAATACTTGAAGAAAGACGCAAATGGATTTTCCAATGCTGCTTTGAGCAGATTCATTCCTAGAATTTGTAGATTCCTACTGTAGGTAGGAGCCGGGTTACTAAGGCATCTTTGATCTTTAACGACCAGGAAGACTGGTTAGGGTATTAAATTAGTTGTTGTTCATGGTATGTGTTTCTGAAATTTATACTGATAAAATAAAAATAAAAATAAAACAACAACCAGACACAGCTCATCTATGTTGTTTTACTACAGTGCATCAATAGCTTTGGAGACTTGGCTGAAGACCTCATCCACTGGGAGCTCAGAGTCAACCTAGGATCAGTAGAATACATGTTAGATTTTACAAACATCTCACGTTGGATTTAAAAGGTTTGCTGTCACACAGTAGCAGGCATTAGGCACCTTCCTGACGATGCCGCGGCTCTCGTAGAAGGCGATGACCGGCTCAGTTGCTTTGTAATACAGGTCCAGGCGCTTCTTGATGGTCTCCTCATTGTCATCAGAGCGGCCGCTGGTCTCGCCGCGCTTCATGAGCCTCTTCACCATGGTCTCTCCTCTTGCGTCAACGTACAGCAGCAGGCAGGGTTTGCCGATCTGGGATCAGAGAGAGTTTGCTCGTTCAATGTTTTCCTTTGTTCTGCAGGGATGAATTATAGAACAAAGCACTCATGCCCTCTGCTGTAGGCACCTACCTTCTTCTCAAACTCCTCGCCCTGCTTCACTTCACGGGGGTAGCCATCAATAAGGTAGCCCTTGGACACATCAGCCTTGGCGATCATGGCGTCCTTAATCATGTCCAAGACCGTGTCCTGAAAACAGACCCAAGGCATTATGATCGACCTTCGCAATAATACGGCTCTTATGATAGAAAATACACTCAGTTGCTAGTTTATTATACTGACAGATTCTGTCTCTCCAGTAATATCAATGGGGCTCGGCTAAATAACAAAAGCACCTCTATAATGCAGTTAAACAGCACCACAAACTACATCCTCCAAAACGATCATGAATCGGGTCGACTAATCACTTCTCGAACACAGTTTCAACAGAACTGAACATTATAAACTTCGTGACGGTAATGCAGGAGTGTCGCATTAGATCCTATCTCTTACCAGGGGCACCAGCTCTCCCTTCTTCATGATGGCCTGGAGCTGCTTGCCCCTCTCAGAGCCAGAAGACACCTCAGCGCGGAGCAGATCCCCAGATGACAGGTGGGTGTAGCCATACTTTGCGACTACCTTCTCGCACTGGGTGCCCTTTCCAGAGCCAGGCCCACCTGAAGAAGACGGACAAAAAGCATCGGTATAGCACAAGGGAGAATGTTGTTTTTTAGCAGTATTTAAAGAAAAATTCCGCCTTCATGTACTCACCCACAACAAAGATGATCTTAGCATCTTTAATTTTGTCTGAAATGAGCACAAACAAAAATGATGAGTCCGTACATGTGATATGGCAACGTTTGTTTCTAACAACAACAAAAAAATAGACAAACAAAATTCACGAGGAAAAGATTTTTGTAACAAAGTATCTCGACAGTCAAATGTGGAGGAAAGGCCTTCAGTTGAATCAGCAGTACACATACTTCCCATTATGAGTTTCAACACAGTGTTGCCCGCTCCACTAGCCTGCTTTGACTGTGCTAGCTTGTGTAGGTTTGTGCAATTACTCAGACAGTGTGTCTATGGCAACTGTTGTCCCCTGATTGTTTTATTTAATCGGGTACAACTGTTCACGGGGAACAGGGAAAGTGTGAGTACGGTGTGAGTTATAAATTCAACAAAAGTGCAAAAAATGATAAGAAACCACAAACTTTTGATATGTTCTTACTATATAGTATGATAATGTGGCCAGCTATATCGTTATATAACAATATAATTATTATAATTGTACAATGTTGTGTTATTAATTAAATGCATCATCATAACAATGTTTTTTTTTTTCAAGGAATATCATGTCTAAGTGCAGTTTTCATAAAATTTTCAATTTAAAATGCAAGACCTCCACTGTAATCTCAACAACCACCATAAGAGGGCAGTAGAGTTTAAGAGAACACAACAAGCCTGCCTCTGCTATATTTTAACTCAGTGCATCATTAATAATCATCATCAATCAATCTCCTGCATGATATATTAATTACCTGCCATTGTGTTGCGTTAGATGAGTATTTCCCTTCAACTAAAAGACAGAAAAGGACAAAGAAGAGCAAATAAGTTCACAGCAGCAGATATTTTTAAAGGCAGTTACACTTTATTCAGAGAGTCCATTGCTGTACGGATGAACTGACATTCTGTATTTTGTGAAAAGCTCTGTGTCTTTGTCACGAGGTCAGAAAAGGCAAGGGACTCTTTGTTGATTGTGTTTTACATTTGCAGAATTGGAGCCGTGAGTAATGTGACTTTTCCAATGTGTCTCATCACTGACAAAAGGCTCTAGTCTAGCTCTAGTTGATTGAGACAGGAAATGCCTATTAATTCTGTGTTAACAGCAGTGAATATATCTAAAAAAAGACAACTGCTGCATGGTTTCCTGTTTACACTTCTCTTCTAGCTGACTTAAAGATAAGGAAGGAGGAGACCAAGGGAGTGATCGCTGCTGGCATGTGTAAACAGATAGCTTCTCCAAATGCTTGCCTGTGTCATGTGCCCCGGGGTTGATAATGAGTGTGTTTGAAAGAACCGACTTCAAATAACTTTAAGATTTTGCTCAACAGGTGGTGCCTATGTGCTAAAATAAGCACCAAGTGTTGCCTCTGTCTGCGCTGGCTATCGAGCCGTTCTATAGGTCACATTTGATGATGCCTTGCTCTCAATTTTGCATGCATTCTAAATACATTCGTTGTCTTCAATACAGCTACTTCCGCCTGACATTTGGAATTCATTTGGAGACATGAAGTCAACGTACATTATCTGTATCTTCTTGTTATGTAACAGGGATATTCACCTTTCCGTACACATTCCAGTTTTGCCAACTGGGTTACTTAAATCTTCCACACACGCGCAGTACGTTCATCAAGTAACCTGAGCAGTTGCTGGTCTGGGTTTTGTGAAACCAGATTTGTGACAGTCAGGTTAAAGGACTAACTTCTTAGATTACATGGTCCCGCTTGGATATGAGTATCTTGGTGTGGTCAGCAGAGAAGAAAGAACATACTGCACACAGTTATAATTACAGATCTCTTTATAGGTGCAGTATTATGCAAACATTTTGAGTATTATCATGGGATTTTAGATGTATTCTCTAAGTCTTGGTGGGTATTTCTACACCCTACATATTTTTCTTTGCCCTACTTTATAAGAAATACAAATTCATTTCCTGGTTCAACTTTAAGCTGTATTTTAGCAGAGTAACACACCAACTGCTACCAGCTTGTTCTCCGATGCTCACATGCAACACTCCTCAGCACAGGTGCTGCTGCTTCTCAGGTGACCAGTTGAATGTCATCGGCCTTTAACCCTGTCGTCCGTGTAAAGGTCAGTTCAAGGCTGGTATCTGAGTCAGCACAGAGCCGGTTTAGGAATCCCTCCCTGGCCTATTATGGTGCCATCTTGTGGGTCCACATTGCCTCTTTGGCATGTGATAGATGTTCTGGTTCTAATAGGGTGCAAACAAGATTACATGGCTCTCGGTGTGCGCGTGTGTGGGAATTACACTCAATGCTGCATGAAATTGTGGAACGGAAATCGCCCATGCAACGAAACTTTACATGGATTTGCTTGAGCGCATTAGTGCGAATACACATCCCAACAGAATGCCGTGCTGGATCAGTATCAGCGATGGAGATCGATGTGACAAGATGTTTGAACTGGACTTCATCAATTTGCGGCCAAAGCCTATGAATGTGCTGTAGGATTAGATCCATATTGTTTCCCTTGACATTTATAAATCTCTTACTGCATAAATAATGTGGTAACATGTGACAAGTGCGCTGATAATGCAGAATGAAACCTGATACATGGAGAGACATTTGAACATGTGATTTCTGTATGTCGAGATCCTGGACTCACCACAACCCCCAACCCAATATGGGTCACCCGTCCCACCCTCATGTCTTATTACTGTTTTTTAACATTTGGCCTTGCTAAAAAAAGACTCAGCTGTTCAGGGATAGCGTGTCAACCGTTCTCAAAAAGCACATGGGGATGAAGCTTTCCCTGACTGGCCGTATAAGCAACAGGAGTGAACACAAAATACTGAGCACATGATCTATTAGTGCATTGCATTCTCTCTGTGTACCATTACCAAGGCACTCTGCAAATTAATGGAGCGTACTGTTCCTTTAAGGGAGAACAGGGGACCCTTTGACGTCAGTGCAGTGGGAGATATTCCATGATGTGTGTGAAAGGATGGAGCGAGATAATGTCTGCGTTAGCCGTGGCTGTTGTGGATGTGTTTGTGTTCCAAATGGCAAGCGTTGGTTCACTTTAATGTGTGCCATCTACTGACAAGAATCAACAGTACTCAGCCCCTGATCAGTTGTTGATGACCGTTACTGGGGCTAGAACATTGGCAGTGGAATTAAAAGGCTAGCTGCATGAAAACAGCCTTTAATGGGTGTAGGTGGAGGATAATGTTGACATGTTATTGGAGAGAAGGCAAACCATATGCAAATTGAATGTCTGGAGGAAAAGAAAATCAAGAATCAATGATGGTATTACACATTTCTTTCTGCAAAATAATTATGTCATGCATTGAGTGTCATCTCAGTCGAGCGTCGTGCCTTTGCTCTATGCAGAAATGTCTGATCTTCTGACAATGTCAACCATTTTAAACAGCGTTGGCTCACCAAAGATTCCCGAGAAACCAGATGACAGTTTACCATTACAGTCTGTTGTTCTCACTTTCCATCCTGTCAAACTGACCTGCCCATTCTTTCTGTCTGACACCTCTCCATGTGACACTCCCTCTGACAGTCAGACTCACTCAGACCCTCTCTGTTATTTCATGCTTCCTCTATAGAGCCTTTGTCCTCTGTACTGACCTCTCTTTTCGCGCTGTGTCTCTAGATCCCAGTGCAAAGGGGCTGCCGTCCCTGGATCCCAGTGTGTGTGTGTGTGTGTGTGTGTGTGTCTGCACAGTTCCTACTGCACGGCAGCCCTCCCTCCCCCTTGCTATGCCTTTTTATAGCTCTGCTGAGCCTGCTCAGCTGGCGTTGCATTCTGGGTAAGGAGGAAGCACAAACATAAGAAGAGTGAGAGCCCGGATGTGAAAGAGGAAGGGAGAGCCGGGATGGACGAGAGGAGGCACGAGAGATAAACAAACAAAAGAAGGGTTGTGGCAGAATGCACCGCCGCAAGTCATTAGTTCATTTTGTGCACATTGTTTTATATTTAACATTTCATGCAACGCTTATTATTCAAACCCAGCAAAATATTGAAAAGGGGAAATATGTCATGGCACGTTTTTGTTGTCATAATACAGTAATTACTCTAAGAGTCATTGGTGACTGTGAGTTGAGAATTGAGATAAATTAGACGTGGCTTAACATAAGGGACAGAAAAAAGAAAAGTGTCAATATAACAATGAAAAGTGCTGAATACACATCTTTGCCTTTTGATAAATGACTGAATCATGGTGATGCAACCACACTGGAAGTAAACCAACACGTCTGGTCAGCCTCTCATGCTTTGTTCTAAGGATTAGAGGTTTGGGGCAATCCATTTCGTTTCCAACGTAGTGAATGTGATGATATTTCTGTGCTATAGAGGTCAGTGTTGCTCATGTACTTGTCCTTATGAGTTAATGTCTACCGATACCGTTATGACATTATTCATTATTTTGCCAAAAACAAAAAAATAGAACCCAAATATCTGAAACATTTTATTAAAAGCATGAGTGGACATATTCATGTCCTCATATGGAACATAAATACAAAATATATTTACATGTACAAATTATGGCAAAGACAAATAGAAGCGTACAAAGTACTTTTGTTAATTCACAAAAACAACAACGAAAATATTTACTTTAGCTCCCAATGTGTTCTTTATCAAAGTTAGATGAATCAAACACAACCACTGAGACCCTGGTACTTGATCCATCCTGGTTCAGAACTCAACATCTCAGTTCAGGAGCTTTGACGTACAAAAATTGAGGTTTGCACTACTTAAGAATACAAACCAAGCCCAGAGGCAAGGTCCACTTCTTTCTGCACAGTACCATTATGCTCTTCACGGCAAAAGGTTTCAAACTCTGAGCCGATTAAAACGCACTTTTTGCAGTTTGTACCTCTCCTGCTGATTTGGGAACTTGTATGGCATGTATGGCGAGAACATATAGAAACTGAACTGAAACGATACACTTTATGAGATGATTGGCAAGTTGGCAAAAACACTGTTGCTGAAACCAGAGGAATGTTTTCAGAATCATCGTACTTGTACTGTGTGGCAATAATATAATTATAATGTCGTCCTACAAATATTCAAGATGTAGGGAATGCCTTTCAGCCCAAATAGATTGTACTCTGTATTTCACAGGGGTAATACAGGGCTCTGACCACAGGGAGGCAGCACACTAGAAGTAGTGCTTCAATATTGTTCACGGTATTAGATTCGTCACAATACGACACATCCATCTGCTTCTATATGTCTATATGCTAAGTGATGCTAATAATGGCAGTAAGCAGTAGTCTGTTATCAGATGCTGAGAACATTGTGGGCAGCAGATTGCATTACTTTCAAAGCGAAGCAGAAACACAGAACCGGAGCTTGAATCCTCACACAAACGCACATAAATAACATTTATGTGGGAAGTCATATTTCACTCAGTCTGTCTATTTAAAAAGGAATCAAATTACTTTGTCGGGAAAAAAAAAAATGAAGCGTGATCATCAATCAGTGGAAAGACTAAACTGACCAAAGCAGTTTCACTGGATGATGATGAGTCCTAATGCTGTTACTGCACTAATAACACCAGTTGTCTATGAGCAGCGGGAACCACAAACAGTGAATGATAAAGCACGATTGATCAGAGTTAAACTTGTTTGATAAAGACACTTGGTATATACTATATTTCATATCTTTATAAAACTGGTTAAGATTTTCTGTGCAAATCTGCCATTTCTCTGACGTTTCATCAACACAGTTACTCTCATCATATCTTTGTGATTCCCACGACTCGTGCTGTAGCTCTGCTCATTAATCGTCCATATTACACCGTATGCCCATCGTGTGCCTCTACAGAACACATCTGACAGCAGGGAATACAATCTTGAGTCTGATTAAGGCATTAGATCGAGTACATTAGTTCATGTTATCCCAAATGTATTTCCTTCTTACACCATCAAGCTTGAGTTCTACTTGAATATTAACGCACATTTAGAACACATTGAGCAACATTTTGACAGGCCACCACCTATTGCACATAGAATTTGTCTTGTTGTTAAAAATCTTGTTAGTTCACCCTTCGGTGCCGTTCCTTAAAATGTTGGCTCGTCCCTCTTTCCATTTCCTCCGCTTGTATTTTCTTTTGACATGAAATTATGCAGCATTATTCACCAAGTCCTAGCTGGAAAAACCACCAGGCGGCTCGGGATCGGGGGACGGAGGGTCGTCCTGGTCGTCCTGGTCGTCCGAGGGCAAGTGGACGCGCTGCTCGTCCATGCGCTTGGCCTGCACCCTCTGGATTAGACTGAAGAAGTCTTCGTCAGGCACTGTGGGGGCGTGGGGGCCAGCTTCTGGTGGGGAGCACCGCTGATCATCAATCCTAGAGGACTACAGACAGAGAGACGGATACATTTAGAGTGTAGAAGCAAATGTGACTGAGAGTGCGGCATACTCCTTGTACGACAACCTCAATTATAAGACTGAGAATTAGGAATCAAAGAGAAGTGAACCCTTGACTTTTGTCATTTAAGTTGTGGCCTCACCTGGCACTTGATAAGCATGTTGAAGAAGTCATCGCTGGGTTCTTGATGATCTCCCTCGCCCACCAGGTGTCCCAGATTGTTATGAGTGATCCTCAGTCCCGGTAGGTTCCCAACATTAACCCGCTGGTCATCCAGACGGCGGCTCTGGGAGCTGGCAATCAAATCAAACAGCTCCTCCGTCTGGGGGGAAGTGGTGACTGCAGGATCTAGGAGAATACAGAGGAGTCCAGTTATCGAAAAGGAGTTCACGTGTCCTTAAAATAGCCAATAAAAAAGGACCAAACAGGAATGGGAATACTGTTCTCAACCAACCTATTATTTCGTTTAGGGACGGCACGGAGCTCGCGGCGCCTTCTCCGTTGTCTCCGTTCTGTGGCTCATCAAGATGGCAGCGCTGGTCGTCCATGCGGCTGCTCTGGAACTTGCTGAGGAGGTCAAAGAAGCAGTCTTCATCGGACGGGTCACGGCCCAGCTTCTGGAAGAAGAATGACAAGTTGGTAAAACACTCGTCATCGGTCAGCACAAGACTGAATGTGGATATTTCTGCCACGCTTCAGAGCTAGATCTTACTGGACTACATAATTATGTTGAACCACTCCTATATACAAGAAATATGATCTGCAAGATCTGCAAGATGACGATGAGGATTTTCAAGACGGCCAGCGTGTGGACGAGAAAACGAATGTGATTAACTTACACGGGCTGGCCTTGGCCGAGATACTGAAGGTGGTACAATATCAGAAAATCTCATGTCAAAAGAAACATTTGTATTCAAGAAAAATGGCCCACATAGTGGTACCCTGTAAACATACCAACAGCTACAGCTGTAGGGGCTGTTTATGTATGTAGTGCCACGTTGTAATCGTTGTACTATTCTTTTGTTATATTTTTGGTTTATTTCGTTCATTGATCTACCAAGAGAAAAGTAAATTTAAAAGTTTGTATCAGTTTAAACTTTCACACTTAAGCGGTGCAATTGTTAGATACCAACTAAATGCAACTTGGCAGGGCTGGAAATGAGCATTAAGCTCCAATCAATGATCAGCCGATCGATAACTCAATCACTGACTGAATGCTGTTAATGTGTTACAGCCTCACTGACGGTGCTGCTTTAACACCGAGAGGTGCTCTCTCTCACATCACACCCAATGATGCTGATCCAGGGTCAGAGTCCAGCTCGTGGGCTTCAGCTTTGCAACAACATACGCAGAGGCAGCAAAGCAGATGTGGAATGTGTTCTGTTTAACCAGCACGACTAAAATATTCTGGGCCAAAATACAAAATAAAGAATAAACTGCTGACTAAATAAAAAAGAAAACTTTCCTCTGTATTTCAAAAGTAAATAAACTAAAAGTACGATAATAGACTGAATTTCTCAGGATTTAAAGGGTTCTAACCCGTCACAACTGAAACACCAAGAGCAAACAGACACCCAGCAAAGCTAACCTGATCAATGATTCTAACTTAATTAAAAAGGGTTTTTTTTCTTAACCAACAACATGCATCTCGATTGTGAGCAAAACTTGAGCATGAATCATTAGAATAAAGCTGCTGAAATTGTGAGATAAAGGCACATTATTCAAGCATGAGAAGTCATCCACTGAAGAGTTACTATAGCTGCTATATAGAATATTCATATGATAAATATCATTTTAAAAGGATGCAAGACTCAAAGTAGTCATTATTGAAGACCAATAAAATATTAAACTACATTATGCAGGTCAGTTGACAGCAGAATATCATAGATACAGCGTCACATCGTTCTGCAATCTGATGTATTTTCTTAAACTGACTAAACGTTGATGAACTAAACTAACGGTGGATTTAGGACTCATTTTAACGACTCATACTTGACAAGACAACACACACGTTAGTGAACATGAACAACAATCAGTTTGTGATCACCAGCCGGTTACCCGGAGACGAGGTAAGAGTGAGCGTCACAGAAGGAGAACAGTGTCTCTATTATAAAAGCTTTTTGGCTACACTTCTTTCTTCCGTCTTAACAAACCGCCCCCATTAACATTCGCCATTGACGAGTTCAACAATTTACCACGAGGTAGAAAAATGTGTGCCATCTCTAACACAACTAGTGGATGAAGCGAGATGTGAAGTAGGTCAGCGTCAGCAGACAGCTGATTTCCCTCACCTCTATTCTAGCAATATGTTCCTCCCCTGTAATTCTTTTTCTATTGGGAATCAAACTATGCTTCAGACAAAACCTTTACACCGTTACGTTGTTCAAGCTGTAAAACATAAATGAAATATCTTACCGGCAGCACGGTTGCTTTGTCTTCCTCTCTGAGCTCTCTTTCTCTCTCCTCATACCTCTGTCTCCCCTACTTTCACTCTCTCTCTCTGCTCCCTTGCTGTACTAGACTACCTCCCTCAACAGTTCCTCTCCTGTTGTATATCTCTCTCTCTCTCTCTCTCTCTCTCTCTCTCTCTCTCTCTCTCTCTCTCTCTCTCTCTCTCTCTCTCTCTCTCTCTCTCTCTCTCTCTCTCTCTCTCTCTCTCTCTCTCTCTCTCTCTCTCTCTCTCGTGTTAATATCTTAATTCATAACAGAGGAAGGATGAAAGGAACTAACTTTAACTGATCTCGTGGTCACCTGTGTGCATTCAACAGCATCAGTCACAAAGCCTGAAGCAGATTGAAGTCCTTGCTTTAAACTGCGGCACTGATCGATTGACAACCAACATCGGTCATTATAGTTATCTAATTAAATGTTTGTTGGTTGATTTAAACTGGTTCTTAAGACATAACAATTCTGATAACGAAACTAATCATGTGATGGTTCCAAAACGTTGGTGCACTATTTGTTTTTTAACTGCTCCTTCGGAACCATCCTAAAAAAAAAAAAATATCACAAATTCCAGCTTTAGGAAAGGGTGTTCACGGACACACAGCTGGCTTTAGAAGATTGAGAAAGGGTGTGCTTCAAAGTCACCAGGATTACAGACATTTAGCTTTCTCGTCCTTTGTGATGAGCCGCCATCACGCAGCCCAGTAATTTTCACTCTTTTCTTGGACGTCAGCTTGCTGATGACAACAATTAGCATTGTCACAGAAGAAAGGCATGGTTAGGTGCTGTGGGGGCACAGCATTGCAGAGATACAAACAGCTGTGAAACGGCACATTCATTAAGAATCTAGTTCACAGCAAATGGCATTTCAGTCCCCTTGATGCTTTCGAGGAGAAGAACTAAACCCATCTTTTCTCAGGTGGGCTCTCAGTGATTGAATTTAAAGGACTCAATTTTGGGCACATTTGAACTCGGGCCTGTTATCACACATTTTGGAGGGCTGCTTAGAAATAAAATGTAAAGCCTCAGCAGTCTCTTTTTCTGTTGTCAGCAAAAAATAAAAGGAAAATACATCTGTATTGCTCCATCCAGGCAAGTGATTTCATTTGAATAATTCTGGAAACTTGACACTGTGATACGAGTGCAGTGACGTGTGCTGTCGGAAAATGCAGAACTTGCATTTTATAATCACAGTTTCAATTATACATCAGTTCCATATTATTAAACAATATGAGAAAATCATTTTCAGAATAAGCCAATATGAAACACTTCAAGGGGGCTGAAGTGGAAAAGATTATCAGGCTGAAGCCAAAAATAGATGTTAAAAAAAATCAGTTTGACATTAGAAGATTGATAGCACTTCTATATTTTATGGTAAATAGGCAATATACCAGTCGGTTAGCTTAGCTTAGCATAAAAACAGGGGGGAAACGGCTAGCCTGGCTCTGTCCGTAAAGGCAAGCTGATATCTGGCACCGCTTAAGGAGCAAACCTGGGTCACAGTAACAACAGAATAAACTGCAGCTACTCACTGGCACTGGAGGTGGGACTTGCACAGTGATGTCGTCGGTGTCCACGGGGGAGTCCAACCACAGCCGTTCATCGGAGGACTGACTGTCAGGGTAGCCTTTTCTTTTGCCTGGCTGCGACAGCTGACTCTTGGATCTCGTGGGTATACGTTCCAAGTCTTGGTTGTCGCCGTTCTGCAGTAAAGGAACATATTGTTAGAGCGGGGCCACATTAACAGGCACATGTCCCTGTGAGTGAAATGTGAGGGAGGTATTCACCTTATCTGACGAGTACTTCCACAGCTCTACACTGTCCATGCTGTTTCGCTTGGTGAATTTGGGTCTTGCTCCTACAGTAAGAAAAAAAACATAAGAAAATAAAAAGCTTATTAAATAACATTAAAACAACTCATCTCACAACTGAAGAATTCTTCAAACACAATTAAATCGAGCAATTCTCGGGTCAGCATCGGTCCCATGATGTTCGGTGTGGGTATGAGGTTTAGGTGAACAACCAAACTAATGGGAGTCTGTTTGCCAGCTCCGCACCGGGGAGTGAAATGTAGGACATGGGTGTAAGCTTCTGCCCCGGAGGAGGCTTCATGAAAGCAAACATAACACAAAAACCATGCTGACTGCACAGAGAAAGACACGCTTCATTTTCTATTTATCAAATGCTCCTTATCAGCTGGTGGGGATTTATAATAATCAAAGTCAAGAATTTTAATCTCTGTACACACCCATTGCTTTGTTTCACATTTTGCCTCAGTTCATGAAATGGCCACCTTGTGTACACATGCAGTATTCCGGTTAGCTTGCTCAAGCACACACGTCGTCTTTGTCAAACACAGTGAAAAGTGCAGAAACTAAAAACTATTGCTGAATAGATTTTAGAGTCTCCTAGCTGCAGTTTTAAGGTGATGAATTATTGCTCAACCCTCAGTCAAATTTATAGATTTAAACAAAACCTGCCTACCAGCACCTCTAAAGCTCACCTCAAGTTTACCTTATTATATGTCGTATAAAAAGGTAAAAATAACTTGTCGTGTTACCTTGCATCTCAAACTCTGAGCTGGAAGGTGACAGGTCGCTCTCATTGACCCCCAAAGCCTCCATCAGCTGCTCCACATTCAGTCTGGCTGTAAGTTCCCCATTTCTGTCTCCAATCTGAGGAGGAAATTCAGAGGCAGGGACGAAGAGACAAACGGAGCCAGATGAGTCAAATTAGGTTGAATGCAAGCAGTCTCAATATACCAAAGAAAAAAAAATGATAACACTAAAAAAAAATAGATAAATAAGTCTCACTTCTTGAGATATGTCCAGATGCTTTCGGGCATAGTGGAGAGCTTGTTTGTGGTTCTGTAGAGACACGTATGCATTCCCTAGACTCCAGCAGGCCCGGCCCTCACCAACTCTAATGAGACATGAACACACAGACAAATGTTTAAAGAAACTAGTCCTTCGCTCACGCACGTCTGTGTGCATGCATAGATAAGAGTTGTGGCTCGGTCTACCTATCGGTAAGCTCCTGGGCTATGTACAGGTGTTTCAGGTGGTAGTCTATGGCCCTCTCGTACTGCTGCAAAAGAGTGTAGGTGTTTCCAAGACTGTAACAGGCCTGAGCCTCCATCACCTGGTCCCTCAGCTGCCTGGACAGCTGCAAAGTTTTCCTATGGACAAATAAACAGAGGAATGAATTGAGTGAAATTACTTTTGCTGAAACTGCTTCACTTCACCTTCCCTCCACTAGATGTCAGACTCTCCTCTTTCCTCACCTGTAGTATTCGGTGGCCGTGTTGAACTGGCCCAGGAATATCAGGGCATTGCCGAGGTTACTGTAGGCTCGCCGTTCTGCCGCTTTGTCCCCAAATTCTTTGGCTATGGATAATCGCTGTGAGTGACAAGAGCAGGGAGGTCAAGTCAAACTAAACTATCACATAAAACATGCCTCTTAATTATAGCAGCTAATTTGTGAACTACTCAAGTCATTTCACCTTACTTTGACCCATGTTCTTTTTACACAATGTACAAGCAGAGGGTATTACACAAGTTCAAGTTAAAAGCTCTGTTGGGCACACGATCCCATGAAAAGATGTACTGCAGCAGCAGCAGCAGCAGCAGCAGCGGTGGTGGTGCATCGCATCACATCAGCTCCTCCGAATCCCTTTAAAGGAAGTGTGCTCTTCTCTACGGCACAATGACAGATTTGTAATGGGGAAGAGATGAGAGGCCGGCTTCTCCCATGAGGAAAAAAAAAGTGGTTTACAATGAAGAGTAGCAGAAAACATGGGGAGCGTGAAGCCATGCCTGTGACTGATTCTCCAAGAAACCAATTTCCTCCATTTCTTTTTTTTCTCCAATGAGAAGTCATCAATCTCTGCACACTGTGTTGCTTCAGGGTGAGGTGGATCGTGATCCACTGGAAAGCTCACCACCGTGTTATTTACTCGCAAGAGAAGCGAGGACCAGCATGAGCGATCATCTCATCTCCTACAGGAAAATAACAGGTTTCAATGAAACACTATATTGTCTTTAGCCTCTGTCCCTCTGTCCTTTCACTCACTGCCACCCCATGCAATCTCCACACCTCTGCTATTAGTACCAATTCAGAAGGTAATAGGTACAACACAATGACACAAGTCCCTCCTTCACTCTCAAACTGGCTGTGCATTGGAGGCTGCTATTTTGCATGTAAAATTTCTAGTCAGATGGAGGTCTGTGCAAAGCAAACTAGGTAAGATCTTTTCTCTGCAGCAGGCAAATGCACAGGAGCCTGCTTCTTCACCCAGGAAGTAACCACTTGTTTGCTTCTGGGGCGGCACGTCAGATGCACGCACAAGAGGGTGAACGCGATCACGACCAAAGTCTGCACATTTACTGTGTGGAACTGTGGCTGCAGGGAGGATGATCCCTGGCTAGGATGTCATTAGCCACACAGCATGTGCACAAGCCGCCAGAACACCAGCAAACCACATTTTGTCGTGCATGTTAATGGTTTGGACAAGGCCAACCAAACATGCTGGACATAGAACAGGACGATGTGTTTATGTTCACAGGAAACCTGATCTAAAGCACTGCTCTGTACTGGCACAACACCGAGGCCGACATCTCTTATCTGGTGTTATTAACATGAACCATCGTGAATTACCTGACGGTGGAACTTGATAGCTTCGACAAAGTTTCCCAGCAGGTAGTGGGTGTTGCCCAGGTTCCCATAGGCCCTCCCCTGAGCCGCTCGGTCTCCGAGTTCTTTGACCAAACACAAGTTCATCCTAGAGACACAAGTACACCCATTTAGTAGCAGTATGGAAATGACATTGTGTTAACATTACACAATATCAAAATACAAGTCTAAAACATACTTATAAATATTGGTAAACAATGGTATATGTTTATTATGATTAGTTATGAAACACAACAAATGCTTACTGTTTTTATTTTTTGCATATGAAACAAAAAACGATATTTAGCCTGTAATATGTAGCATGTATGAGTCCTCTCTTTCACCTTTGACAGTGTCTCTCTTTGATGTTAACGGCTCCCTTGTTGGTAAATTGATTTAATAGGGTCTCCTCCACACGATCCACAAAATAAAGTGTGCTATATTTGTTGCTCTTATTAACTGCCATCATTTATTCTGTAATGCAGTGTGTAGTGTTTCACAAAACTGGGCTATGAGGCAGATTGGCCTGAAGGAACCGCTTTTAACAGAGAGGCATGCATGAGCCTGGGGTTTGCCATGAGGCATTTGGAACACAGAGCATGGAGTCAATTCTGTGGTCTGATTGAAAAAAAACAGAACTCTTCTGCAACAATGTCGAGTAACTTTATGTTGAATACCGACTCATCGAGAGGCAAATTCAAGTAACTGTTATGCTGTATATCAGTGAGCAAGATCTCAAGAAATCAAGTCAGGACAAGAATTATGAAAATGAATAAACACATCAAGATGTGCCACGCAGGAACAGATGCATTCAAGAATAATGTTCGGGATATTAACTGCCGGAGGTGAGTCAAAGCAGGGATCAAATTAGTGATATTTCCGTACGTATTTTTTGGAAAAGCAAAATATTCTAAATCCATCAGTATTGTGGAGTTTCAAATCCATTTTGTCACCACGTAATGCTGTTAAGCTCACTTGTCCGTGATTTAGATTGTCTGTATTATACCATCTGTGTACGAGTTCACGACTCAACGCACTCATAAAAGCCGGTAGCCCTTTGCAGAGTGTCTCTGACATCCAGAGGCAGGTCCCCTGGTTCCTGGCTGCAGCCCCATAACTGCTGTTTGCCCTTCGCATGAAACACGTTGCCGATGTTATACAGTGCTCGGGCCTCTCCGACCTGCAAATCACACAACGCAACACGAAAGAGAAAGGTCAGACAAACTGAGAAAGGCGGCTTAAAGACCTAGCTCTAGATATCAAGATGACACGTGTGTCACTGTGGGTCATTTTTCTGTTCATTTCTTTTTTGATTCCAGATGATTGTTTGTGCTTAAATATTAGAAAACATTATTACAAACTGAATGTGATGTTTGTACATTTTTAACGAGACTTTATGAATGAAATAAACAAGCATGCACGTTACCTTGTCTCCCTGCTCTTGAGAAATATCCAGGTGTCTTTGACAGCACACCACGGCCTCATCAAAGCGCGCCAACACTTTCAATGTGTTGCCAAGGTTGCCACTGGCTTTGCCTTCTCCAATTCTGTCTCCTATTGTTCTGAGAAAGAACAAAAACACACTTTTTTGATATTCCCTGGTGGGAGCTACAGTTGTTTTTGTTTAATCTTTAATGTAATCATCACTTAGCTAAACAACATCCATTAAGGTTGTGTAAAAAAGATTTAATGCGGAGATGCTGTACAGTACATTTTCAATTGGTTGCTTACTTATAGGTCCAGGTCCCAGTGGCCCTGGTGAGACTGTAATGTGACTAAGTGAATCCTCCTGAGGTCTCTGATTAGTTCCCTGCTAAGAAGAAGCAGCTGCACTCACTGCAGGGGACCACATCACTCAGGAAAGCTAGATATCCAGCTGGTATGGTCAACTGTTGCTGTTAGAAAGTCACTTTTTCATTGTCTAACTCAATGCCAATACACTGAAATCCTTAAAACTCTTTAAGCATCTGGTCTGTACATCAAATGGCAGAATCATTATAGAGAACTCTGAATGCATAAATGAGTCGACTCCTGATGTGAATAACTATAACACAAGGGAAACACAAAAAAAGGGAAACTTGGCAGATTTTCAATTGGCTTGATGATGCGAAATGTGTATCGCTTCATAAATGTAAAGCAGGTTTACTTATCAAGGCCCTATTAAAGCCAATGTTTTAACAATGGAGCAGTTAACATCAAATGGATAAACATGAATACAAGGTACATAAAACCATCCAAATCAGTAATTTTTATTCAATTATATGCAAAAAGAAACACAGTAACTAATACCATGCAGTAGGTAGCAGCTATTAAAATGAACAATGCTCACCTGGCCAAAGTGAGGTCGTGTTTGTGGTACTCCAGGGCTTTGCCGTACTCTTTGAGGTAGAAGTAGGCGTTGCCCAGCTGGCTGTAGATGGCACTGAGGGTCTTCAGGTCGTCCGTGCCGACCTGCACGGCTGCCTCAAAAAACGCTGTCCCCCCTTTAAAGTCCCCCGCCTTGCACAGCCGCTCTCCTTCCAAGGCCAACTCCAAGCAAGAGGCCTCCATCCTTAATGGTGCGCACACACACACACACACACACACACACGGGGAAAGACAGAAAACGTGATCAATCAGAGATAGAACAACGAGTTATTTTTTTGTTTTTCTCTCCCGACTTGTACCGAATAAGAGTTGTATCGTGATATTGACACTTTATTATTGTGGCGGTGAGGAACAAACTGCCAGTATCACCATGACAACAAGGTCTGTAGCCAAATCTATGGACTGTTGCCTTAGCAACTGAGTTCAAGGCTTGAGGGATGAGCACCTTGAAAAAGGTGTTGCACTTCTCACTCATTACTGCTCCCATCGAATGTTGTCTTCAGTCATTCTTTCTATGGAAAGATATTAAGAGTAACTCATGAAGTGATATTGTTCGTTGTCAGATGCTGGGGCACAAAAATATACAATTTGTTCAAAAATAAATCAGAAAGCAGGCATTATGTGAGAGGAATTTCAAGATGAAAACAAAATCACACACACACACAACATGCAGAACAAGGCCTCGTCAGTGGGTTTCATCCAGCAAGTATACACCCCGGGTTCTTTGTATAATCCAGGATAAACTGGAGGCCAGCCGATTTGGCCGTAGCTCTGAAATTCCAGATACGGTACTAGAATTTAAGAGTAAAGCGAGGATTATCCTCAAATCTAAATCGGTTTTACGAATGGCACCATTGAAAAAAGGATAGCGAAGAGATACCGAGTGCCATAATATGGCACTCGGTATCTCTTCGCTATCCTTTTAAACTACATATTATGTCGTTTATTTCATACATATTATGTATGAAACTACATATTATGTAGTTTCATCTGCAGCTTTAGTAGAAAACTCAAAAGCGTCCACTCGTTTCAGAGGTGCATTGAAGAAACACTCCACCTCCTCCACCTCTTTACACTCCTGCGCTGTCATTTATTCTCTATTTACACTGGTCAGGGCCGAATCTTATTTTTTATATCTATTTACATGATATCATATTTATTTACATTGCCAACATGATCTTCTTGGTCAAATGTATTTATCTCAACTTGTCCTGATCTAAAGATCAGCGTGCATCGAGTTCATTTGGTTTGCAAAACCTGGCTTGCCAAGCAACAAAATCCCCACATGAATGGTTCTTTTTTGCAGTGTTCAAGCTGTACCTGTGTTTTTGCTTGCGTCGTGTTTTGTCCACAAACACCTGCAGCTCCAAGTGCAACGGCCTCAGCATAGCCTGAGGTCTGGGTCCACAGTGGACCAGTCTGCACACGGCTCTCTCTGCTCCAGACAGAGGGCACGGCTCAGCTGCCATGAGGGCAAAGGGTTGACAAGCTATGGTCAAATAACTGTGAGAGATGAAGTCCACCCAAGCAGTGCAGTTATCATTGATAGTGCAGTGCTGCGATGTTAAGTGATAGCAGCTGATGTAGCTAATTCAGATGAAATTTCTCCGTGTTGTCCACTGAATAACTTCAAAAATAAAAAATGTCAGCAATGTTGCAGCAAACCTGGACGCAACCCAACTGGATTTTCTAGACACAGTCTAGCCAAAAATATTCATAATAAAATCACATCTGCTTTTCAAGTCTTCGAGAACGTTCCAAAAGCTCAACGATGAACCCTCTGATCCCACAGCCGAGCCAGTCGAGAAGGAATTTTAGAGAATCCCACGAAAGAGCAGTTCCAGACACGGTTGTTTATTAGCAAAAACATGTTGATTTAACATGTTTCACAAATCCAACTGAATTTAAAATCAAGAAGTTTTCCCCGTTGCTGTAAAGTCATTCAGTTCTCACAATCCCCCAACAGATCGTCCCTTTGGATCCTCTTCAACCTGTCCTCAGCTGTGACAGCAAGATCCATTGTTCTGACTTGCCATAACAAGCCATGCTTTGAAAAGAGGAGGAGGGGGGGGGGGAAAGAGTGTGTAGTGCACGGAACAATTTGGGTGAGAGCAGGCCTACAGTCAGGGGACGACAAAGCCAGTGCAATACTTCTAAGCTTGACCATTGCTCCAATGAGAGACAGAGAGGCCGGATGAGAGAGAGGGAGACAATTGCTAATCCAGTGATCTGCACCTCCTTGGTAGTGACATACTCAGTGAACCGATTGGCCCGGTCTAATCCCACTATCTGCTGACACTGGCAGAAACATTATTAGGTCACCAAGCAAGACAAATTAGACTGTGAGTGAAGAGGAGTTCAAGGACCAATAAATACCAAGAATGAGTGGACACAATTATTTGAATTATTGTCACTCAAAATAAACAGACGTTATGTCTATGTTTTTATTGTTTTGTTCATTTATCTATTGTCGTGGACTAAAAAAAAAGTTTAAATGCTGCAACAAACAATGTAGCAACTACTACAAGACACACACGTTTAAAGTAATAACCAGTTTTTCACTTCCAAGTAATGAAAAATTCAAATATATTGAATGCAGATTCCTCATGGAGGAAATGGGTAACTTTCAATAACGCTAAAGCGTATTTCATACGCTGCCAAAACTCGGTTGCGGTACCTGAACGCACCTTGTGTCGGCTCTGCTAATGTGACGCTGGTGCATCCCCTCCTGCGCTGACACGCCGTAAGCTCGGTGAGACGTCATACGAGCTTGCC
This sequence comes from Melanostigma gelatinosum, assembly GCF_949748355.1. NCBI lineage: Eukaryota > Metazoa > Chordata > Actinopteri > Perciformes > Zoarcidae > Melanostigma > Melanostigma gelatinosum. The sequence continues at coordinate 7,091,057 of NC_136651.1, forward strand.
AGATGTAACTGACAACATTAACGATATTCCATTACAGTAAGCCGTGACAGCAGGCACAATAACCCGAGTCCTTCCACTAACAGAATCCCTCTACACCTCTCATCACTTCACCTGTTTGTTTAATGCTATGATATCAAAATGAGTATCTGTATTTCTTTTAGGCAAACCCACTACTTTGCCTGCCTTTAGACGTCCCAGTTGTGTCGGTTACACAGTGTTTGACTGTGACCACTCTGAGTCAGGGAAGGAAACGCACAGGTATTACTAATAACATTGATTGCGGTTTTATTCTATTCAAGCATCACCAGTGAGCCTGCAACAGTGAGCCAGCCAGCACAACACCAGGACCCTGCAACCAAAGCAGCAACACGGAGTTCAGTCGTCAATCATTGTGTTATTTCCAACCTGTGCTTTTGTTACTGCGACATATTACCATGTCTTTTGTGAAAAAAAAGGCTGATGTGCTGACCGATGCTGACACTGCAGGGTGAGATCATAACTGGAGAGAGGCGTGTTTGACTTTGGCAGTGACCCACAGACTGTCTTTGGTATTTTTGTTTCCCTCGTATACTTATATCACTTTCTATAGCAGTGGGCGATACGGGAAAAACAATTGATTGGCAAGAACCCCGTCTGATGGAAGGAGTACAGGATGGCCACAGTATACAATAAAAGAGGGAACTGAACTGTTTCCATTGCACGACAGTGTATCGATGAGCGTAGCATAGAAACCTAGAGTCCAGCAGCAGATGGTGGAGGGGCCTCTGTAAACCACGAGGCAATTGTAAAACTCTGAACTGTAAAACAGATTGTGGGAAAAAGCCTTAAGAGCGCCTGGCGACGTTGTTAAATAACCGAAGTGGTGCGGTGTTAAGTTAAAGGCCAATATATCGTCACTCATCTTGATCAAAGTCGGTGAACAAAGATGCTGCGTGAGAGATAGCTTGAGGGCTAACTGGCAGAAAGAAAGAAAGATGAGGACAGCAACAACAAAAATGGATTCGTTTTCAAGAGAGGACTTTCACAGTCACTCTAATCCTTGTCATCTTGGTGGTTGGAGTAAGAATGGATGTGTGCAGCGCAGTCTACCATTCCCTCCTCTGATTACCACTCTAATTGGTCTGTTTGGGAGACAACCATCCCATAATAGCCTGCCTGTGGTCTAAAAAGAGACAGTTTCCCAGTGTTGTTCCCATGACAGCACAGAGTGCACTGGACAGGTTTCAGGGAGTAAGTGAGGGAGGTAGGAGTGAGGGAGCTACATGGCTGAGGTTTGTCCTTTCAGTGTGAAGCGGCATGCTTTTCTCTTCTGTATAGTGAGCAGGATGTATTTGGGGTTTGGACTCTTGGTCAAATAAGCCATTAAAATACAGTGCATCACCTTGGGCTGTAAAGTTTAACAGACAAAAGCATTAATAAATGAATGAACAACATTATGCCATAATGCATGGAAATGATTGAGTTGCAGCCATATTGTGTTTCACATCATTGTAAACGTAATGCATGCAATTTTGATAAAGAAAATGAAAATGTATTTCCTCTGAAAAAACATTTTTTTTTTTTTTTTATGAGTCCTTATTCCCTATTTATTCAGGGTTCAACACCGCACTCCCCGTTATTCTTGGCTGAGCTCAGGAACTCTGTGCTCGGAGTAATCCGGCCATAATTACAGAGTGCCACGGCCAGTTGTCAGGGAAACCAAAGAGAAACTCTCGAGGAATGTCTCCTTCGTTATGAGCAGAGCCGTCTCCTACTTTCCTCTTTTGTCTGATTCGCTTGTAAAACTGCATTTTTTTTAAATCATTTTCTTTGATTCAGTTCCTCTTAACCTTGTGTTGTCTGTTGCAATATTAAATGGGACAAGAATCATGTAAATATGGTCCTAACGACAGAACAACGTTGAGGGAACATAACGCCGATGAGGTGACGTAATCACACCTTCTTCTGATTGTTACTATGGTATTTATGTAGCTGATTTAAGACTGGATAACGCTGTACATAAGGAGATACAGCTGTTCTGCTCTTCTCTGCAGGACAAAGTTTATATAAAGAAGCAAGGCTGACTAAAGTTTCAGTCCAGACTGCCGTCTAATTTACAGAATCAGTTATCTGATGCTTCAGAATACTTCAGAGTTGCATCTGAAATCTGTTTTGTTGTACTTTAGTAATAACGTTTTAGCACAGAAAACGTGCTTGCTCAAAGTTTGTTACACGGTTACACACGCGCTATATTACCTTGATTTGACTCGCAGCACTCCCCTCCAACCGTTCCTTTGGAAAATGTTACCATGCAGTTATTATTTCATAGATCATTTTTGCATAGTCCGTGGTTGTTATGTCTGAATTATCCTAGTTGTCTGACTAACAAAGACGTGGAGGCACACTAATACAACGTAATCAGTGTTGTGTTGATCAGTAATTTCCAAAATGTCAAAATATTAAAACAGAGATGAGTCATTCTGACAGGTTTTAACAATATCTGACGTGTGGTGTCGAAGATATGACTTGGTAGAAAGGCAAACAGATAAACTGCACCCACGGGCAACTGTCAAACAAACATTCATAAGTAGGGCTGAAACAATCTGTCAATTAATAACGACTGTTTCAGTCGTTTTTCAAGCAAAAACGCCAAATATATATTTGCTTTCAACTTCTCAAAAGTGAGGATTTAATGCTTTTGAATATGTTGTAATGGGCCTCCTTCACTATTTTCTGACGAGCAACACATTCAACGAGAATATATTGACAATGGAAATTAATTATTGATGCTTCTTAATTGGGACTGCTATCAAAAGACAGTTAAAAGCTGTTTTAGGAGAGTTTAAAGAGAGAAACTTTGCAAATGAGTGGGAACATGGTTACGACATGAACACCAAATATGCAAATAAGGGGTAAAGTGGCACTGCTCCACAAATGCATCTCCCCACACACAGTGGTGTATAGTAATACAATGTAACTTCTTTACATTCTAATACAATGTAACTTATTTACATTCTAATAGAATGTAACTGTTTTACATTCTAATACAATGTAACTTATTTACATTCTAATAGAATTGTCTTTTGAAGATGAACAGGACATTTTTCAGTTTCAAGTAATGACTGGGTTGTTACTTTCAGTGCTGCTTTAGTATTGATCATGTTTTGATATTTGAGTCATGTTGTGAATGACCAGATGGAGTTATGATGGTAGCAGTTGCCCAATTGCAGATTCAGCTTGAGCAAAACCTTTGCCTGTTGTGTTTAAATCAGGCCCACAGGAGTTTACAAGGCAGGTGTCCTTTCTCACACCACTGACCTGATGCATCAAGTGGATATTTTTTGCTGAACATAATATTATGCATTTGCCCTCTACATCCTCTAGTCGGAATGAACATACTTATAAACGCACTGTTACAACTCCTTCATAGTGTCATATGGCTTTTCGGAGAATTGTGATGATAAGTTCATCGTAGATGCAAAAGTATTATGGTCAACACAGCTCCATGTCCTTGGTCATGGTGGCCACAGCACTTAAAAGAATAAACTTCATAATTCTCAAAATTCTGACCCTTTGCTTTTTTATTAACAGCATTTACTTGCACTTTTACTTTCAATACTTAAGTACAATAAATATCAGATACTTTAAGACTTTTACTCAAGTAGTATTCTAATAGGTGACTTTTACTGTGGTCATTTTCCAGTAAGGTATCTTTACTTTTACTCAAGTATGGCTTTTGGGTACTTTATACACCACTGGTCACACAACACCTTTATGGTGCATCTGTGTGCAGGTTTCTTCCATGTGGTCTCCTGACTGTGTATACATGTGGTTCTGCATCCACATGGCACGTTTAAACCAAAGCCATGCACACACACACACTCCTCCAACGTCCACATCTGATGAGGCTCCTTTCAGTCTGTACATTCCAGCCACAGCAGCTCAATGACCCGAGCCAGGAATGAGGCTTGGAACCGGGCTCTCGCTGCAACCGTGGCCGGGGTCTTGAGCTTTAAATCAGTGAAAGCTGGCTGGTCAAGTTCCGCCTGGCTGACTCCTCCTCGGCAAGCAAAGCCCTGAGCTGGCAGCTCCCTATTATTCTCCCAGTTGTCTGTCCCTCCAGCCGCTCCCTCCCTCTTTCTCCTGACAGCCATTCAAGGACAGGCTTGCACAGCTGACCACCCCCGCCCCCACCCTCCATGTTTGCCGGTGTCCTACCTTGAGTGCAGCCTCTTGCTGGCCAGGTCCTGATCCACACCGTTAGCAGCCGACTGAGCCATAGAACCGCTGCTAGCCTTCCCGCCTCCTAGCTTGCTTCCTCCCGCTGTGAGGGCCGCCTCACAATGATATCCTCCAGAGACAGCTACCCTTTTCTTCTTTCTCTCGTTCCGCTTCTCTGTCACTCCCTCCCTCCCTCTTCCCTCCTCCCTCCCTGCTCCTGGTCTCCAACACTGTTTTCTTTCTCCCTCCCCTCTTCCCTCATTCACCACAGCAATGAAAAGCTGCTCAGGAAGTGAGCTATTGTGCAAATAAACCGTAAAATCACACGGGCCCCGCCCCCCGAAATTACGTCACAGGCCGGGGAGTTGCTTTGTGCGTGCGAGCCTTTGAATGTGCTTGGCTGGTGAGCGAGGCCAAACTATGTACCGCGTGTGGAAACGCATTTCATGCGCATACACGTTCAAAAAGAACTTTATTGTCTCGATGTTTTATTGCTGCTGCCTCTCCTCCAAAAATGTTTTTCCTCTGGCGACGTCACAGAGCAGATGGGTGTGGTCAGAAGGTTCACCTGTGCCCACGCTCAGCAGTGACGTCAATACGTCCCGGGGCCTCAGGTGGGAAGTTAAGACACTGAAGGTCAGCAGGAACAAGAATTTCAGGAGTTGTTAACTGGGCTTTGTTTTTAGTCATTCATGCAGCATATCTAATTAAAACATGCATATAGTCCCAGCCTCCTTGTTCCTCATCTCACAAACATTACAGGGTTTTTACTTTCATATTTTGAGTGAACTCTTTAATCATATTATCTGTACATTTTCTAAAATATTGAGTCTTAAAATTGAGTCTTGAAGCAGAAATAATAGCTCCTGTTACAGCCCGGCACAAAGGCTGTAACATAAAGGGAGACAAGACGAGTTAAAAGTAATAAATATACATTTATTTAGAACACAGCCTGAACTAACAAACAAAACAAATAAGCAGCTGTGTCCGCCAACACAGGCATCTCTGTTCAGGTGCTGAGTCTTTATACCTGGCACTCCCACCAGGCTCAGGTGTGTCCCATCAGCTGACGAGCAACAACTCGTCCATGTATAATGTATCTAGTCATAGTAAAATCATTAGCATGGTCCTGTTTCACACATTTGTTTGTATCTCTTAAACATGCACAAAATGCACATTCTGCTTTCATTGATATTTGTATTTCTTGAATACATTTTATTACTTCATAGTTACTTTTTCATTTATTATTATATTTATTTGTAACATATGGAGCTTGTTACTCACACATTAAATGCTAAATATACACATATTACACAATAGACTGTTCCAGTTTCAATAAAGGCTTATTATCGTATAATGAAGAGGTCTCTGCAGTATCTGAGGCTCACCATAAGAGAGCAGCATTGCACTAGTGAACAACAAGTCGAAAAGGGCAATTTCAGTTTTCCATGCTGTAGCATCTCAGAGACATGGGAGTTCATGACAGGAACAACACGGAGTGGACACAATAACACGAACACCTAACAGTAAAACAGGAAATAATTTGATGGCCATGCAAAAATACAATCCTTATAATGTTAAGTTTGTGTTGAGGCTCAATTTTATTTCAACTCTTTATGAGGAATTCTTAAATAAGATATTAACTCAGCTAAATTGTCATCTTTTAAAGTATTGAATATGTATTTGATTGTAATTTTTTCCCTGAAGTTTGGCACTTAGTTATCAGTTTTGATAGATTATTGTCATTGTGTCAAATGCAGGTCTACTGTACATGTGATGTAAGAAAAATGATGAAAGAAAACAACTGTAATTCTCCTAAAGCCAAATTTTTTTGTACAATGTATATAACTCTGTTTTATTTTTTATGCTTTTTCCATCCTTCCCATAATATCACTGGCATAAGCTATTTCTATGATCACATTTAGAAAATATAGATAAAATGGTATTATTATTCTCATCATTTTGGATATATATTAACAAATGTCTTTATTTTTCAGAGCTTCTGCTTTGACAAACTGAGGATTATAATAAAAATGTTCCTCAAGCACAAATGACCAGCCACTCGTCTTCAGAGCACTGTATGTTTATCCTGTGTTTGTTGTTGGTGCTTTTACATTATTGCAATGGAAACCACTTATTTTAATGAAACCCGACTTGTACATTTGACATAATAAGCTCCTCAAATCAGCTCCTTCGTACTCTTATATGCTGTTGTTTTGTCGAACAGAAATGTTTTTGGTCTCTTATACGTTTTGTTGTGTTTTCACCTTAATCCTTTGTCCGTATATCTCTGTTGGATCTTGTGCATGGCAGCGGCTCATTACGGACAACGAGGAGCAACAAAAGCAAAATGAGATTGAGGGAAGCTGATTTCAGATTTGAACTGAGCAACTCAAATTTGTTTCTCATTTGTGAGGCAGCCCATTTTACAAAAACAAAACCATCTGCCTGCATCTATTACGTACTCTTGAGAATGTTGTATTGCTTTTCACCGGGTTATAGTAACTTTAGTCAGTACGTATGAAAGGGACATGCATTTTCCTGACTCCATCGATACATTACTCCAAAACACTGTTTCATCAATGTTCCTAAAAGCCAAACACGTGGGGGTTTAATTACATAATCGACCATGTGTCACAATGGTCACATTTGTATTCTCTTTGATCCTTTTATAAACCATTTTGACACAATTTGATCTTGAGAATATTATTTCTAAAGCACCGTAAACAGTGATTGAGGCATCTCTGCTCACATTAAGTATATTGCTGTTGCTTTCAAACCTGTCCAGTTTTGAGGGTTGGCCTTGGATCCAGATTCCCACCTTTCAAAAAACATCACAGATTAGTTATACCCATTTTTCTTATTTCTGATTGGTTGTTCGATTGTTCCCATTAGGAGCCGTAGGTGGTCTTCAGCAGCTGGGGATTAGTTTGTGCCAGCTTCTCATCTGATGCTCCCCTGCTGGTGGTGTCCTTGAGCGACCAGTCAATCCTCACTGTGGTGCTGCTGATAATCCGGAGGTGGAAACATCTTTATCACAGCTCCAACTGCACAAGCACTAATTATACCGGGAACACTGCACCAGCACAACCACGAGGACAAACTATTGCTTTGTTAATGCTGTTGTTGATCATGGCCTGAACAACCTTTGCCAATGAAAAATATATTAAAGATAGTTTTTACCAGAAACAGGAGCCTATTTACAATGCTTATATCATCGGCCACAAAGGAGATGAATGTATCTAGTAAGACAATTGAGTTGCTGCTGGGAACATGTAGGTGGAAAAAATAAGGAGGATTCCACCTAAACACTAACGGGATATTTTAAGTTTGTTTTGTTTGACTTTAGACAGTTAAAGCAGCAAGCTATTGGTAAATTCTTTCTGAGAATATTTGTATCCTAAAAAAACACCGATGCTGGGTAGATTCTTGGCATGATTATGGTATGCGTCCCTGATAAAAGGGATTCCACGAAAGACTGAAAAAGAAAGTGAAGTATGCCAATTTCAAAGGGACAGGGAAGCATTCCTGAGTTGCAAAAACTCAAGTGTGCATCATCTGCAAATGCGAAATAACTATACTTTGAAAAAGTTTCCTTTCAAATGGAATTAAGGTAAAGATAAAAGTAAAATAGATGAAGAGTGGCAGACCAGTCAAAAAAGGGTTTTTAGTTTATAAAACAACAAACATGTGAATCACACAATGGGGCTGCAATTAGACACCAGGAATGCATAAATACTGTGAGGTAAACAGAAACCAGGTTAAACAGATGAATAAAAAGATGGAAGTTGATTGTAAACAAGGAGTTAGGCATTTACTACATGCTGGTAAAAAATAGAATATATACTTATAGCTTTTGTCTCTGCCCCAGTAAGTTCCAAACACAGCTTATTTTACAGTATAGGTGTAAAGTGTGACCTTCTGTGCAGGCTGCTATATAGTCTAAAGATTAAGCCTGTTTAAGACCACTAGACCTCCCATGTGAGGCAGTCTGAAGGTTACTTTCAATCTGTGCCCTCATTGATTTAATCAGTAGGATTTGCAGTGTTCTCAAGACATGCATATCTTTTAAATTTATATTTTTGTTATTATTTTTTGTTATTACGGTATTAACGCATTTGTTTTTGCGTTCCATATATTCAATACCATGTACCCATGGAGTCAATTTCTGGTGAATATGGGGGATTAAGTACGGTATAATAATACAGATACTCTAGATGTACTTGAGTGTTTGAGTTACTGTTTATTTCAGGATTATCCACTTAATTCACATTTATCCAAGTTTAGAAACAACCAGACAGGCGTGGAAAGTCATGGAAATCCATGATTTATTTTGCAGACAATGAGATCAATGATTGGACATCACTTTTAAAAAAAATGTAAAGGAAATGGCAAAATAATTGGAGCTTATGCTTCATATTTTTTGTACAGATATGCAACAAATATTCATGACCTATCAGTGCAATATTACCCGGTGAGCACCTGATAAACACATTACGATAGCATCTTTTTTCTTCCAGTGTTGTTTCTCTTGCCCTTTCTAATTTATGAAAGCATGACAACAGGCCTTTTACTGAAACCTGGCTATTTGATGTGCAGTTTGGTACTTATAAAGCAATCTCTCAACAACACTAAGTGATGACAGGGGGCTGCAGGAGAAAATAATTAGCATAATGGAAAAATCAGACCTAATCTAGTCCAGATCTAGAGAGACGATGAAGAGAGGGAGGGTGGGAAGGAGGAAAGCAGTGGATGAGCCTTTAAATCTGAGAATCCAACTGGAGCTCAAGTCTCTCAGCTCTATCCTTGAACCTCTTTGAATGCCGGTTATCTTACAGCAACCCCCAAGACAATGCTTTGGCCTCCAACAATCCACTTAGTATAGAAGCATAGCTTTCAGATTTGTCTCAGTTTTCCATAATGTTGAGCAGACATTTGTGTCCTGTACCGCTCACTGTAAACTCAACATGTACGTAGATATTCTGCAGTGACCAAAGGGTGGCAGTGTCCTTTACTCTGGCATGGGTTTACTCAAGATGGACATTTGTTAAATTGAAGAATATAAAGTACATAAACCGCACACAGACAGTAAGAAAGTCAAAGAAATGAATTGTTAATCATTAAATCTTAAAACAATGTTTACGCGTATGTACATTCAAATAAATGTTCTTCCTGTTCTTATTGGCCCTAAGAAACCCAATATGATTATAATGTGGTTGATGAGGGACATAATCTGCATTCTCTGAAGTGTGAAATGTCTTCTTTGACTGTGTTATAGTTGAGGGATAGAAACACAAGGAGAAAAAATATTTGTCTGACTCAGTGCCCAAAAAAAAGTGTACCCGAAATTGGAACATAGTTGCCGTATGCATCGATATCTTTATGTCTGATTGATTCACAAAGAATCTTAGAACGTTTAACATGTGTTTAGAAAGTTCTTCTTCATGACCGACTAACTGACCACTTGATTTCAAGAGAAGGATTACATTCAGTGGGGCATCGCTGTCATTGAGGGAACCACAATACACATGTTTCGATCACAAATTACTGAAGCTGACATGTCTTTAGTTACACCTGTCATCATGGCAACAGCTGTTTCCATGGAGACAGTCCCTGTCGCTAAACGTGCTTCAACACTCTCCACCTTCACCTTTTTAAAGTTGTGCGTTTCATGTCTCTCTCCACGGATATTTTACAGGTTGATGAAAACAGCATATGGGGATGTGATTTAGAAAATGATTGATTTGTGTTCACAGCTTATACTTAGCAGGCCCTCCTGTCATGCTGACGACAGGGCATTATCTCCCATGAAGCCGCTGTATACTCAAAGAAAGTTATCATCTAACCAGGAGAAACAGAGAATGAACACACAGGAGCAGAGCTGATCTGTCATCCCTTCCAGAGGCCGAGCCAAACACTGAAAGGTGGCTGCTGAAGAATAGGAAGAGGAGGCCGTGGCTGAAGACAAGTACTGCAGGACACAGTCTGTGTATTACTCAGCATTGTGTGAGGAGCGCAAGATAAAAAAAACACAGAAGCAAGTGTGTGTCTACTTTTCAGGTTAGCATCTGGGTGTGTCTGTGTGTCAGCTTGTGTGTACTGTACTGGTAGACCTTGTGTGTACTGGTAGACCAGCTTATACGTCATCTATCCATGCGTCTGTCTGTGTGTCACTCCTGTCTGTCTGTCTGGCAGCGTTACAACGCTGAGCCCTCGTGAAGCCGCTTGCTTCTCTGTTGTGGCTCCTTGTTCTTGGCCTACTTTGGGAGCGGTGAATTTAGGGCAACTGGAGTCTATGGGTAAGGGGATTAGGTCTCCAAACACGCTCGTCTCCAGTTTGGGATTTTGCCCTGATGCCAGACACTTAAAGTCTGCCAGGGATTAAGATAAAGAGAGAAGTAAGAGCGCCGTGCATTGTGGTGTGCGTGGGGAGATGTTTTCAACAACATAAAGATGGAAGAGGAGGGGCAGGTGGTGATTCATAAATAAATATTTGGTGGTGATATGATCTAATACACCAAGGCATCGCTTGTTGACCTATTTGGCTGTGGCTCGTGCCATGATGTCGGTCAGTATGTTTTCAAGGGATAAGACACAATACAGAAGAAGCTGTTCTTTTCATTTCCTTTGTATTACTGTGGTGGAGGATCTCTGCTTAATTCAGTGGTTTAATGAGGAAATGGCTCAGGTCTTTGCTTAACAGCATTGGTTTCCCAGTTTCCTGACTCAGGAAACAAAAGCAAAGTCCTTGCATTTGACAAGAGTTACAAAATATCCAAAGAAGAATCAAAGTACATCTGGCATGAAGGTCAAGCTTACGAAATAAGCATATATTCGCCAATTTGTTCCACTGACTCAATTTTGAATATTCTAGTCAAATTGAACAAAAATCTGCATAAAATTACGTTTTTGTTCGTCAAAGGTTTGCTCGTATCTGTAAATAATCTCAAGCATAACAACAGGTGCAATCAGGAATAAAAGAAGCCTCGAGTGGCACGCCCTGTGAATTATTTATTAGAATGATAAGAGCATCAGGTTGAGGTATTAGTGTTCCTGAACCTCTTATTTGGCTTTCAGAAGAGTCTGTCTTTTCCTTTGTCTTGACAGGGTAGGGTAGGGGAGGGGGGTGTCCCTCAACCCCTCAACCCCTCCACCCTGTGTCTGGAGGCTCCTCCAGGGTAAGAAGCCGCTGCTCCATCACGCTCCTCCAAGAAAGTGGGTCATGAGTCTGAGACTGTGGGATTACCGACAGTCAGGCAGGCGTGTGCCGGGCCGCCTCTTATCCATAATGTTTAGACCCCCCCCCCCTCCCTTCAGTGGAAAAGAAAGGCAAAAAAAAACCACATGTCCTCCACCAGCCCTTGATACACAAACATCCATCTTTAGCCATAAGCCTGTTAGTCTAAGACAACTGAGAGCTGACTCCCAATGCAGCACGGCCATCACTGATGGAGTATTGAGAGAAAAGTGCAACGTGTTGCAACTGCTCAACTTCTTAAAGGTCATGGAACAACACATGCACAATAACAACATGGTAGTTACTTGAAAATGTAAACAAATAGTAAAAAAAAAAACAATGTCAACCCAGGATGATGGGGTGATGTGTACAGTGTTCCCAATAAACTGTTTTCTAATTTACCGGATTCCAAACAGCTCAGCGATAATGACATCTATTAGCGACACCGCGATGAATGCTAGCTTTTAAACAGTGGACCGTGTGATACTAATGGCAGGCTGGGTGTCTGCTAGGCTCTGATCTACTCTGTCTGGAGTATGATTCATCTGCAAATAAATTATTAATAATAAATGCATTCATTTTGCAGCAGTATGATGACATCCATCGTTTGAAGTGACTGCTTCCTTGTACGGTCGCTAATCAGTGTCCGTCTCTTGACTTTCCACCCACTGATGGCGAAAGAAAAGGGTACACGTCAATGGAGACTTTGAAAGGTGGATACAAAGTAAGATTTAGGAAACGAAAGATGGGGTGGAGGTATTGGTGGATGAGGGGGTTTTAGAATAAAGTAAAAAGGATAAGAGTGACACAAAACAATAACTGGTTGTGCTTGCGAATTGAGTTTGATGCCGCAGCGAAGGAACTATAATTCATCTGCTCGTCTTATTGTTTTGGTCCAGATTGGGGGTCTAGCTCACTCTCGGAGGGTTGATTAGAGAGAGAGAGGGGCGGGACAGAGAGTTAAATTACAGTTCAATTATAAGCATTCACTGCAACACATGACCTCCTTAAAAATACAAACACTACATTGAATTGAGCCATGACGTCTCATTCAAAGGGTTAAGTCGTTTTTTTTGTAATATTAGCAGTTTTTGGTTCGAAATCATATGGATATCGACATACATAAGGATTTACATATGGATTTAAAATGACATTATGACATGCTACCAGTAAATTACAAGACAGTAATATTATTTTGGCAGTAATTTATTTTAAATGTTGTCTTTTGTCTCTGTCTGCCACTTTGATTGAATTATCCGCGCCCTCTGGTACAAGATGATAAAGATATGTTTGACAAAATGATGCTCCGTTTAAACAGTGATTTTACACAGCACTATGCTGCAATGAAGCCCCGAATTTACATGTTATTATGAAATATTTCTGTTGAATGTTCCTGTTTTATAATTATAAAAAAGTAACCAGCTATAAATGTGTCACCATGATCACATAGATAAAACATTTAGCTGAAGATTCAAACTGCTACGTCAGAGCTGTAACTTTTACAATGTGTGACATTGTTTTATTATTTTATTTTGACATATTTTATTCACTTCATTTACCTGTTACAATTTATTTAAATCATATTTCCCAAAACCTGCTTTAAAAGACTCCTTGACTTATTCCTACTGGTTAGGAATATAGTTCATAAAGGAAATACTGAATACAAAAGGTTTATTTTGTCTTTTTTTTGTTGTAGAATAAAAACCCAAATTCCCAGAGAAAACACAGATCCTCATTGTCCTCGATGGCAACATCACAGAGCTTTAAGACAACTAAGTATGGGAATATTAATTTGTGTTAGATTTGGTTCTGTTAAATAGTCTACCACTAACCCTTGGCCATGCATCCTTGACCACGTGGTCACCTCTTTTTGATCAAAACATGCCACACTGCAACACAATAACAAATATCCTATCAAGCCTTACAAAGCTGATTAGGCCAACATAACTTACTTTAAACCAGTCCACAGACGTAAAGCTCATATCCCTTGTAAGCTCTCCCGAAATCTTTATTTTCTGTATTCATACCAAAATATACCACCTGCAATCCAGATAGACCCCACAGTAGGCAAACATCTGTAATGACAAGCTAAGTCCAGCCTCAGCTCTGCCTGAAAGGTTTGAACTCTGACCTCCCAGGCATTATGTCTGCCTCTGGGGTGGCTTATCAGTGCTCTAAAAAGCTGATATTTCCCACCCAGAACAAAGATGGTTAAAACACAACGTAACCAGTCGGGTCCCCAGACAGTTCGTCGGGACACACTAACAGCATCCCCCATATAAATGGATGGGCAGTTGTTGGCCTTTATTGTCTGTGCATGAAACCAGGGACACATGTTGGGTGGTAAAAGTGTCAAGGCCTGACTGAAGGGCCATTGTATTGGTTTCCAGTGGTAGCAGTCAGGCTTTGTTCCCTGGGTTGTTCATCATTAGCATATCAATATTCAAAGGGGGTTATGCTGGCCAGAGGTGGCAGCCTTTTTAGCCTAGAGTAGACCCTCATGCACAAATAATGAAACCTGCATTTGACTCTTAAAGGCCAGCTGTTGAGTTAAGCCCATAAGTCAATAAGAAGTGTGACGAATTGTAGAACTGATCTTGAATCACAGCTGAGACGGTTTCTACCTTTTCGTCCTTTTCTTTAAATTTCAAAGGATCATTTCAAATGTTTCACAGTACACATGAAACATTTTTTAACCATTTCTCCAGTTCTCTCGGGTGAATAACAAATGGCTAAATGGTGTCACCCATTCCTGCCCACCATACCTCCCTCCCCTTCCTCGACTCAAGCCATCTGACCCCAAGACTGGCAGGCCGGGGGACAGTTAACCTTGTGTGTTATTGTGCATGTCGGAGTGTGTTGGAGGGGCAAAGCCACCATAGAGTGTCGGTTACTCCGAGGGCCAAGCGGAAAAGCGGTTGGGCAGTTTAGCCAGCTGCTGGGGGAGCGAGCCACGGCTGGCCTGGTCAGTGAAACCTTGCCAGATGGAACCATTTCAAAACAATGAAAGCGCCTATATGGTGGAAAACTAGAGGCTGGTTGCTCAGGGGACACAGAGGGAGGGCCTTTATCTAGTATCTACAACTGGTGGCTGGGGTTGCAATATCTAGAAATATTCTTTGGGTCAGCAACTAAGTTTTTCAGCGCTAATACCTTTGTTGGCTTATCTATCTGAAAATTGACATACAACATCTAAGGCCAACAACTTCTTCTTAGTCCTAGTTCTCCTGCCGTCTTTGACACCCTCTTGCTAACTATTTCTTTCTCTCGCTCATTTTCCCTCTCTCTCTCACACTCTTTCACACACACTTGCTCTCTTCCTCTCTCCAGACAGCAACAGGCTGAGGTGTCCTGGGACCACTCCGCTTAGGAGTAACCAAGCCTGGGTAATGAGGCGTGTGATTGGTCCCCTCCCTCTTGAACAAGGCCAGTCTTAGGAGGACATGATTGATCATGACGGCAGCACAATGGCAGCCCGGTGTCAGAGGGGTGGCAAGGGCACACATAGACCCCCCGCGGTAACACACAGTCACCCAGCTCAGCTGTGCAAAAGCAGTTACAAGCAAGCATACACAGCATGTATGCACAAATATGCACAATCCGGGACAGCACAGCACACAGGGCCACTTGTGGACATATGCAAGCATGTAAAATGACCGGTACGAACAAAGCAAGATCATGTGCGCCATATGTGTATTTATATGAATAAAAGACAGCACATTGAAAGACTACATCATTTCAAAATAATTTAAAAAGAAATCTCCCTTGAGGCAGTAGATTCGGAGCTTATTCTGAAAATGTTTCATTCTTCGACCCATATTTTTGTCATTAAGTTAAGGGCTCTAATGGTAACAGATGTAAACAAAATCCAACCCATGGCTATCAGAAGAAAGAATTTGGTGAGACACATTGTATAGATTGTTGAAGACAAAGCTACGCCCATCGGGTGTTTATTGTTAGCATGTTTTTCTTCTTAAAATATAGTTTAAATCGGACAGTATATTACATATAAGGTTCACTCTATGGTCTTGTTTTTGTTTACACCTGCAAAAAAACAAAGATGGAGTCTTTGCTCCAATTGAAATAATTTTTGTGCAAAAATAAAATATAAGATAAGTTCATGTTCTATTTGTTTTAAGATTTGTTTTCGTAAAACTATTCCATTCTCTTTTCATGTGCAGCACTGTTTGTTCTTTTCAAGTAGTCGGGCCGAGGCTTGTCGAATCCACTTGTGAGCCTGTTGAACCTGCTCATATTCAACATCAAAATCAAGTTCTGTAGGAGCAAGAGGCCGAGTCTTTATGGAGGACCCTGAATGGCTGATTGCAGCTGCCATCTCAAGTAGGACCCAGGTGTGTTAACACTCTTACCAATTTTCTGTGATGATGCTTTCGCTTTCGCAGAGGACACGCAAAACAGGATAAAAGCCTGGGCATGTTTTTCAGATTTGGCTCTTCATGATATTTATGCGAGTTTGCCGAGGATGCCAGAAAACAAAATGTTTGTGTTGGCTTTAAAAAGAGTGGCAGAACTCATTTTTATTGCTGTTTGTTCCTCCGTTTATTCCTCAAATTCCTTTTTTAACATAACTTGGTGATGTAATAAATCATTTTGATGTTATAGTTTACCAAAATAATAAATTGTGGAAAATGATTGATATGGTAGATTATGAATTTATCTTGCCTTATTTGAGATAAGGATAGGTCACACATGTCCACCATGCACTGCGTTACAAATGAAAAAAGCACAGACTCTCTTCTCACATTGGATGAAAGGAAAAGCAAAGCAGTCCTGTTGTTGTGCTTGTAGTCTAAGCTCCTTTGATGCTGCATTGGCTTTAGGTTACAGCTCCTTCCAGATTTACAAACACTTCTCCCTTAATCTGCATAAAGATCCACACTGACCTGTTGACCAGAGATTACTGCCCTTGAAAACACCCACAAATTTGCTCCTTATCCATCAAAACAAACACCCGCTTGATAATGTTTTTTTAGATCTCAACATTCTGTGAATGCAATGGAATTGCTGGAAGAATGGAGAGTGTGAAGTTGGTGAGGTAGAATGAGAAAAGGAAAAAAGGTGGTTGCTTTGAAGGCTATAATTGCCCTGAGTGGACTAATGAACAGCATAGGTCTAATTGGCTGACACCACTTGTGGGCTGGCATGCTGGGCGAGCAAAATTGAATCAAAGCTGTAGGACTACGTCAGAGTAGTTTTCTGCGTTGTGGTGGTAATTGGCACAGTGTCAAAAGGCCTGAAGCATGGCACTGAGCCAAATAGACGCCCAGCTCTGCGCAAGCGGCTGAATTGAAATCTTACAGAAAAGGATAAATTAGGGACAATGTTTTTTTTTTCAAGGAATCATGAAAGAAAGAAAGAAAAGTATTACGGTTGAACTATATTAACCTCCGTGCTTTTTAAGATTCAAACTCGTTTCTGTGGTCATATTTCTCAATCAAACGTATTTCATTTAAAGCAGCGTTTAAAACTAATACCTGTCAATCATTTTAAACTAATCCAACCAGTAAAGACGTGCACATACTTTATCTTATTTCGGTGCAGCAGCTATAAAACTACAAATTATATCCTAACGGTATGTTGTACTATCCGTCCACTCGTATCAATAATGCGATGCGGTCTATTTTCAACCAACAAAAGAGAGACGCAGCGATTGAACAGCATGACAACAATGTCCCGAGCAGTGCCCCATTGTGCGTCTTGAAAGACAGACACGTGCTCCGCAACATAGCTAAGGAGAAAGATGGGAGGGCAAGCAAGTGTGCGTGTGTGTGTGTGCGTGTGTGCGTGTGTGTGTGTGAGCGCGCTTAAAGATAGGCTCGGGGGACAAGAGCAGCACACACGCCTCCAGTCTGTTTATAGGAACTCCCCCTTTCAGCACCCTGGACAGGGGCAGCGCTGACCGCCGCCTGTACTTTAGTACTTCAGGAAAGTCGCAGGCTGCCGGGCTCACAGTCAGGTCAGCTGACGCTGCTAATGGTCAGACACTTTTCCACTGCCACCCGACCGTCGTCTCCACCTCATCTCGAGTTTATCCACGCGGAATCAAAGAGCAACTTGATGAATATTCAAAGTGCACGTCCTCGGCGGCTGACGAAAGGAGACAGGTCGACGGGCGTCCTTTTTAACAATTGTCAGAAATCAAGCTGCCACCGAAGAGCGCTCAACTCACTATCGAGAGGATAAAATCTCCAGGAAAGTGCCGGTTTGAATCCACCGTCCATACGCAGTATTGTTAAGGTTTTTTCGCACGCGTTTCGGCGCTGCTTTCTTCCGTTGGAACACCGGGACATCTTCGAAATGTTGCTTGAACACCCGGGGTCAAGCTGTCAAAACACCGGAAATTTCTCCCGGTACAGTTCAGGCCAAGGTAAGAGCCCATTTTGACTATTTGCACTGTGCATATGAGCATTATCACTTGGCCGGGTTTTAATTGATGTCCTGGGGTCAGTTAATGAGTTACAATTAGGCGTGAAATAGTGGATCACACAGCAAATCGGCACAGCAGGACTGCAGGAGGCTCTTGTTTTGCTGAGTGGACTCTGACAAGCGTGAAATGGGCCTTGTGAACTGCTTTTATTTTAATGTGAAAAGCAAGGACACTGACATTCCAATTATTTAATGTTTCATCATTTGAATGTTCGATGCGCCCAAACGGGACACATTGTAGACATCGATACGTCATATAAAGTTGCGGCAGTTGCAGAAAAACCCGACTGTTATTCATCGACCCATGTTGGTGTATATAGAGCGTTTAGAGGCGCTTCTTTTGCAGCGCGTGTGGGAGACGTTATGAATTGGTAATGAGCCTTCATTGTTGGAGAATCGCACCAACAGATGTTACGCGCGTGCTGTCATTTCACACCGCCGCCTGCGGTTGTAACGGGAGCGCAAGCAGGGCGCAAGATGCGGAGATGGAGAAGCCGGACCCACTGTGGCGACAGCAGCCTCGCTGCGGCTGTGAGACAGACTGCCAGCAGGCGCGGTGGAGCTGCTCCCACCCCCGCACACCACCGACACAATATGCTCAACAGGTGACATTCCTGCCCCGACAGGTGGGACACCTGAGGTTGCAGTGGAGGTGATGGTGTATAGTGGTCGGATTCAAAAGTCTCCCCATAATAGCTAAATTATTAGTGGCATCTAAAGATGTAGAAAAACAAGCTTGTTTCGTGTTGTTGTACGTGTTGTATTCATTGTGTCTAAGGCAACACAAAAAAAATACATTTTAATTTCATTTTAAATTAAAGGCACGTGTGGAATTATGAAGAACAAAACTACGAAAATATGATTTTGAATCATGTCACATAATACTTATACATAAACATAAATTTAAACCGAATTTACAAAGTCAAGCAAAAAACTTTTTAATAAAAAATTCCAACGAAAAACGTGAATTTACTTCATCGTCTTTGCAACTTTCTCGAACTGACTGACCATTATTCTGATGGTCATTTTATCGCTTTGTTGTCACATTACTGTCGGGCTCGCCCCCTCAAAAGTGAGCGATCAATATGACATAACAAATTATTAGAAAGCTGAAAAGTAAGAGGTGCATCTATGAATCCCACAGCTTTCTCCAAAACGTCTTTCATATACTTCTAAAATGCAGGCAAATGGGACATTGATTTTGGATTCATCAGCGGCCCGGCTGGCTGTGGCACTACCCGTGATTTCCCCAGGCGCTCTTTTGTGCCAAAGATCAGTGTCAATAAAATTCATTGGGGTGTTGGCCCGATCAACATGTTATTGAACAGCCAATCTCTCCTCTAAATAAACACTTCTCTTTGAGCCCTCAACACACATGAGATGGAGATTGTATGTGTGTGTGGGTGTGTGTGTGTGTGTGTGCGCGCGCGTACGTTTCTGTAAGATTTTCAAAAGCGCTTATTTCACTTTTGATCAGAATCAATATTGTACACATTGCTCCATAAGCAAGTATATTAAATTCGTAAAACAATCACTTTTGTTCACAAAAGTACCTGAACAATAATAATAATAGCAACAAACCAAACGGTGATATTCTTTATCTTCTTCCAAGTGTAAAAACGCTTGCAGCTGTCTGTAAAATAGAGCGATTACAGTATTTGAGAGTAAAAGAAAATGCTGGGCCACATATTTATTTTTTGCAACAACAACAACAACAACACAAATGAATGAATTAAAGGCAGCCCAAGACAAGGAACTGTGTTCCCTCGGGGCCCAATCTCTCCTTTACGCATGGCAGTACTGGAATCTGAATTACAAATGGATCCGAATCCTATAGAAACCACTTTGGTCGATATTCATAATACATCAACAACAAGATTTTTTTTGATTTTTTTTTCGAGGATCTAGTTCGTTCTGTAGTTCTCAAATACTTATGGCATCACTCCAATTTAAACGCTGCGATCTTTAACACTTTCTTCGGACAAAATTAATGGGCTTCTTACTCAAAACACTGAAGACAATATTACTAACTAAGCAATATTAAAAGTGTAATCTGAATTAGTTGCAGAATATTTTTCCAATAACTGGGTTTTCAAAACTGCAATACCATGAACACTCTGTTTTCCTTTTCCTTTAACGTATGATTCAGCAAAAACAACATAACAAAAACCCATCACAATATGTGAGAAGACTTAGGAGAATTAACTCATTTTAGAGTTGGAGAAAAACGAGGTTTTTAAAGAAGATGTGAAGCGTTTTCGTGTTATTTGGAGCAATAGGCTAGACTCATTGTGCGTATCAGAGTAACGTTATCACCCAACACTGAACCTCCTGTTCATTCCTCTTCCGGGAAAGGTACTCTCAGTGGGTGATGTTAATCTACCTCCCTGTCGCCCAGGAAACGGAGCACCGTAATCCTGCACAGGCTTCAACACAGTGAAGCGTAAAAGCGAACTCCACCGGACACTCGCACGCTCGTGTTCGCCATTGGGGCTCCTGATACACAAATTTGACAACACCTGCCTGGTGTGTATGAGTGTGGATGGATCACAAACAAGAGTTGCATAAATGTAAGCGTAAAATCATGAGCAATGGATGGACATAGTGAGCGCAACTCTCCAAAAGAGGCACCAAATAACACGGAGATGCCCCTTGCGCTGTCGCACAGTGAGGAGCTGCGGAAAGGTAATCGGAAGCCAACATATCAATTTATTCGTTTTTGCACTGATGATATGACGTGTGTATCACGTGATCACACACAGCCTGTCTGACTTTAGTGTCTTTAATTAAGCAGGCCTTCACTGTGGTGTGTTGATAATGTTTCCATGTGTATCATAAGTACCTATACACGGAGGATGGATGATACCGTTTATCTTTAATTGTCCATTTTCGTTGCTTTACGCATCAGGCTTTTGACCATTCATTTATATGAAAGGTCGTTCAAATTTAGATATGTTACATTTCATATTTAGTGCACTGTTTTGGAGGGTAAAACAGACGTGACTCGGTCTACGCACTGTTTTAATTTGGAAATTGCTTTTACACTATTGGAGTCTGACATAACCTTTGTTATACGATTCGGAAAGTTGTACATGTTGAAGAATACCGTTTAAAAATGATTTAAACGGTATTCTAAGGCGGACATATAAGGTGTACTATTGACTTTTGTTAAATGGTTGCATGTGTATTATGCACTATAGTATAATGAATGAAAATGACCAGTTGTGGGAGGGTGTTGGATTGATTGGAACCTCACCTGCTCCAAAGTTGTGAATTAACTCAAGAGATTCCCATTGGGATTTGCAAGCGTCTTTATTTTCAATATTCCAAGTGGGGCCCCATAAGGCAAGCAATTTGCTTGGACACCTTATGGGTTTGCACCGTGAGACATAGTCTGCAGCTTTCTAGCTTTACAGAGCGCGTTGAATTAATGATGACCTGGATACACCTGTTCTTGACGTGGCTCCCATCACAACCACTTGTGCGGGGCTTCGCTGCTGATGCCAGAAGAAATGGTTCATTAATGGTTCATGAATTGTCCACAGCAGAACAATAGGGATGCGATTCCTTGCACGGATGAAATTTGAAGTGGTTGGACCTCTTTTAATTAGTGATAATGCGACCTGATGACGTCTTACTTGGCATTTCAGTTGTCCCTATGCATGTTGTTTTGTGTTTAAATGTGTCTCAGAGAGTTGTTTTAATCCGTCGCTGTTGCTTTGAGGTTGTTAAAATATCTGAAATGGGGTTTGGCGATGTTACGTGCTGCAGGCCTGTCTGTCTGAAATTGACTTTGCGTAAAAGTGGCTGCTGCTTGTTAAAGGTGACAAAATAATAAGAAGCCGGCCGCTATTTGATTGACGAGCTATTAATTACCAAGATGATACATTAGCTTACAACTCATTTATGGTCGAGTTTTATATTTATTTTAAGAATCCTGCAAACTTCGGATCTGCACAATTGCATTTAAGAATTTATTAGTATTTATTTTAATCAGAATAATCGCCATTCATTGGCATTAGAATACACGAATGGTTTCAAGTCAAGTTTTATTGAGGCTAAATGCCTCTAACCGAGTCTGACTTCGAGTACATTTATGAACCTTTTCCACGAAGGACCGCCTCCAAAATATACAATAAAAACAATTGATTTATTTAATATCTAAATATTTCATGCATGTTGTGATTAGGTGCCTGCGTTTGGACAATGGCCTCGTGTTTTTAGGCCGACTAGAAATAAATGAATATCCTTATAGGGATATCAAAGTCCCTGCAGGTCCATGTATGTGCACGTTTTCTTACACCACTGCCATTTCTATACTATTTCTGTATTTTGTGTATGTGTGTGTTTATACTGTGCAATGCTATTGTATTTATAGTATTTAGTTATTTTACTGCATTTGGGGAATTGATTTTGACGTATCTGAAGCTAAAAGAGTGATGATGATGTAATGATGAAGGCGAAGGTAGAAAAGGTCTTACATGCTATTTATGAAAAACAAGTCAATATAATTAGATCTCCTGTTGAAAATTATATATTATTTTAAAATCATAAAAATACGACCAAATAGTCAACTATTTAAAACGCAAAAAAGGAGAAAAATAGGAAATCGACAAAAAAAAGTGAATCATTCGTTTATTCACGCTGCTGATATTTATTCCAGCTAGTGTAACGTCTCCTCTACTTAATTAAACGTGTGCACATTAACATAAAGTGTGCACACAGTAAGAACAATAAGCAGGTGCAGTTGTCACTCTGCGTGTCTGTTTCCCTCACGCCATTTCAAAGCACTCAAAGTCGACTAAAATGTTTTTGTTGACTCCATCGTGTCTCCTGCAGAAATTCCAGTATGTGCAGGCTGCAATCAACACATCGTGGACCGCTTCATCCTCAAAGTGCTGGATCGCCACTGGCACAGCAAGTGCCTGAAATGCAGCGACTGTCAGGCGCAACTGTCGGAGAAGTGCTTCAGCAGAGGCGACAGCGTCTACTGCAAAGAGGATTTCTTCAAGTGAGTATTTCAAAAATATCTCAGGGGCCATTTCCACCATCTCCCTTCATAATTTCCTTTATTAGAGATATATTTGTTACAAAAAATATATATTCAGACGCCAATAGTGTTTCGACAGTTATTATGTATTGATGAAAACCGTCTGATTTCCCAAAAGGAGATTCGGGACCAAATGCGCAGCCTGTCAGCAGGGGATCCCGCCCACACAGGTGGTGAGGAGAGCGCAGGACTTTGTCTACCACCTGCACTGTTTTGCCTGCATCGTGTGCAAAAGGCAACTGGCCACAGGCGACGAGTACTATCTGATGGAGGACAGCAGGCTGGTGTGTAAGGCCGATTACGAGACCGCCAAGCAGAGAGGTGAGCTGCACAATGACTGCCTCAACATTTCGATTGGTGGCCTGAAAACGGATCCCAACTCTGGATGTTATATGATACGTTTGTCTGCAGACATGTTTTTAAGTGCCTGCTTTGAGTTGTGCGTTTGACGTGACAATGAGGTCACCCATAAACTCTGACCCACCTGTGCTAATTGCGTCGTTGCCCGCAACCCAATCGATAGCAAACTGCGTAAAGTGGAGGCCATGGATGTTTCCACTTGCACTCTGCGGCTTGAAGGAATCAGCTTTCAATAACTCTTATTATCGTGTGGGCCTTCCTGGGTAGAGACATAAAGAAAGAGGCGTGTGCGTGCGTGTGTGTGTGTGTGTGTGTGTGTTTGTGTGTGTGAGAGAGAGAGAGAGAGAGAGAAAGACAGACAGAGAGAGAGAGAAATCAAGAAAAAAATATGTATTATGTGTAGTTACGTTACAGTTGCAAGCACTGATCAGGTTATTTAGCTTATTAGGTTATTTATCTTATCTAAATATCTAAATGCTTTTAAATGCATTCATAAGGGCATTTATTATTTATTATTTTTATTAAATTCTACATTTGCAGTAAATATACACTGTGGTTTCTTGCTATTATTCATGTGTACTAAAGCAGCAACAAAGTCTGGGGGAAAAGAGAATTTTCATGTATTACTCAATAACAAATTAACATTATTACAATTTGAAGTCACATCATTGAAAATGCATCAAAGCAATTATGCTTTACGATCATATTTTAGCTACTTACCCCAAAATAACTCTTATATATTTTGTTCGTAATAATTGTTCAAATGGATCATTTTCTTAAAGGGAAATTACACAAATATTTTTTAACAAGTAGAGAAAAAAGTTCAATCAAACCATATTTTCAAAAACACATAATTCATAGACCTACTATCTGGTATCTATACTTTTTATACTTTAACATGTGTTTGTGTTGTTTTCTCCAACACTATTTTATGCACAAAATATTTTCATTAGGCATGATTACATCAACCAATGCCACAATCATTTCCCAGCATGCTCTGCTCCTGATAGGGCCAACTGGTACGGTCAAGTTTTATCTCCCCATCTGTTTGTTTGAATTTACTGGCCGACACCAAGTGTTGATTTACGCAGCAACTTAACGCAAGTTTTCACTGAAAACACACACGTTTATTTTACTAATGAGAGGTCGCAATTACTTGGGCAGCATCCATTTGGATGATGGTTTTGTATTTTGCTGTGCTGGCCAACAGATGTGCAGACATGATGCAATTATGCACATGGATGCCAGGTTTTGGTTTATAGGCAGAGGGGAATGCATCCATTTATGGTCAATTAAAAAAGTTGTTTATTATACAAGCTTGTTACTTTTTTCGGTTGCTGTGAATATGTGTTTCCACCAAAGATTTTCATGATACTGACCCAAAATATATCCGCATAAAAACATTGTTGATCGTAATATTTTCAATCATCATACATATTTTGTTGTGTTATAGTGTTAGAGACAGACATTCATTGGAAAAACTGTACAAGTATAATAGCAGCCAGATTAAATGCAGCCAAATTGACTGTTCCTAATTATTGTTAATTTAAGTGTTGTGAAATTTAACAACGTTTCTTGAGTCCACAGGCCTGGAACATGAAAAGTGTTGACAGCTTTGAGGCCAAATAACTGTCTTGCACTGGCTTACATTTTGTGATGTCAATTCATTTTCAGAAGCAGACTCTACTGCAAAAAGGCCACGAACTACCATCACTGCTAAACAGCTGGAAACACTGAAGAACGCTTACAATAACTCTCCCAAACCTGCCCGTCACGTCCGGGAGCAGCTATCATCAGAGACGGGCCTGGATATGCGGGTTGTGCAGGTAAAGTATATTATTATCCATGAAGGGCTATTCCATTAGTGTCCTCACTTCATTATCGGGGGACAATTGTGGCTGAACTGGCACCGGCCTACTGTACGCATAAGTGTGTGTGTTCGGGGGGGAATTTACGGCTAGATGGAGTGAAATGAAGTCCAAGTGAAAGTCAGCATGGTTTAAGTGCAAGCTCGTTAACAATGCTCAGAGGGCCCCTCGCATGTTGTCTGCTGCTGAGGAGCCTCACGCCGGTTGCTAGGTGGTGGTCATATATATTGTTTTATTTGCAAGGACAAAAGTAGAGACGGAAGCCACTAAAATGCTGCTCATTATTCAGCGAAAGAGAAGGGGTGAAGAGGGTTCACTTAGGGCGGAATATCATTAAGGAGAATGTAAAACCACTTTTTGTACTTGTGACTGAAATGGATTCATTTTTGCTCGCAAGATAAAGATAATAAGAAATTTGTTCATTTTGTATGCGATTTCAGCGAGGTTAGCTGACGTTTATGACTGTCTGTTTATGTTTTCTAAAGGTAAAATGTATAAATCAGATCAAAAGTGGATATATAGAAAACTTTCGAATAATTTAAACCAGTGGCACTCCAACTTGTCTGCTCCCAGGGGTGAGGAAAACTTGTAGCTGTGGTGAAGTTAATTAAATGCCTGATAAATCTAGTGTCGGGGACGCTGCTCCCAGGATTACTGGTCAGTGTCACTGTTTCAGTCTTCCACTTGGTTACAAAGGTGGGAAGGACTTTGTATGTAGAGGACTTTGACTCAGGCATGATGACTAAACATTGTGTGCTATGGCCTCAAGACCGAGAGGAATATGTAAATGCATTGAATAAATGTGTCGGAAAACACTTTTCTTGAATTTTGCTGCAACTGTCTCAAAGATGAATTTATCAGTTTTTGTTTTTATTTCATACTCAAGCCTCATTTGTCTTACTGTGGTAAGCAGTCAAATGCATTTCTAATAACCAAAGCCATCTCGTCTTTTCACCCTCCAGGTTTGGTTTCAGAACAGGCGAGCTAAAGAGAAAAGGCTGAAGAAAGATGCCGGTCGGCAGAGGTGGGGGCAGTATTTCCGCAACATGAAGAGGTCACGAGGAAGCTCCAAATCCGACAAGGACAGCATTCAGGAGGAGGGCATGGACAGTGATGCCGAGGTGTCTTTTACAGGTACAGAGTCAACAGCACAACATTGATAGAGTGGGCACGTTTTTCACAGGAGACACTTGACTTGTCATCGTAAGAAAACCAGACAGTGAGCCAGCATGCACGATACCAGGACCCTGAAACTGAAACACTTGTTCTTTTCCTACGGTGACTATTATCTATGTATGTAAAACACAAATAAAAATAAAATAAAATGTTCTGCCATTTATGCACGTCTGTGTGAAATGTGTGGTTCCAGAAGCTTATAGTGACTTCTCATAGAGTTAGTTCATGGATGTTTAGCTGGTGAATTACTGTAGCTGGTAAGCTAACTGCTAACACATTAGCATCCCGTAATCTGAATAACAAATATCACCTTTGTCCATCGTGTTCTTGTTGCACAGATGAACCACCCATGTCAGAGCTTGGCCTCACTAATGGCATCTACAGCAGCCTGAGTGAGTCCTCTCCAGCCATGGGGGGCCGCCAAGGGGGCAACAACCACAGCTCCTTCCCCCTGGAGCATGGCGTTCTTCCCTCTCAAGACCAGTTCCACGACATCCGCTCCAACAGCCCCTACGGCCTCCCTCAGTCGCCAGGGTCGCTTCAGGCGCTACCCAGACACCAGCCTCTCGTCTCCAGCTTGGTCTACCCCGACTCCGGCCTTTCTATCATGACCCAGGGCAGCGGGCCCGGGATCAACCCTGGCGTGAGGGGCTCCATGAGTGCCGCCAACGGCCCCAGCTCGGACCTCTCGACTGGCAGCAGCGGAGGATACCCAGACTTTCCTGCCAGTCCTGCATCCTGGTTAGATGAAGTGGACCACGGGCAGTTTTGATTGGTCAACGACAAGACTTTTTCTGGGGGGGGGGGGGGGGGAGTTTTGTGTCACACATGACAGTGATTGTGCAAAGGACTAGACTGCTGTCCTTATCTGGGATCTGGATGGAAGGAGGGAGGAAAAGGTCCTTCATTAAAAGCACTTGGCCTAACAATTGCTCTTCAGCAGTAAAACTGTATGTAAAGCAAGAAAGCTGTCAAAGATGTTCAATTTCCAGATACCACGATAAGCTTTTTCAAACATTGAGACTCAATCATTTGGATTTTCACCAACTCCCCCTCTTTATTCTCATCTCTTTGTTTTCTACACTGTGTTCAGGTGCAGAATTCAGTTCAGAGTCTGTAAATGTCTGGTTGTTGCCAAATGTCTATATATATATATATACATATATATAATGGTTTATCATTGTGGAGACTTTATTTTTATACAAACCCCTTCCTGGACATAAATAGGAACCCGGATATGAGGACTTTGTACATTCTTAAACAGGGATATAGGCAAAAATGTAGATGTTGTCTTAAATGGTACCTAGGGGTCCAATTACTTCTATGCATTTGTGTGTTCTCAGATGTATCTTGTTCGTTTCGTTCTACCGAAAACAACCCCAAGGATGAACTTGCTGTAGCACCCGGGGGTCTGATGTATATGTTTGTTTATGTGGAAAATGTTTTATGTCTTATTTATTCCCTCTGGTAATGATGATGATGATTCCTGATTAAATGGCAGGACTTTAATAAATTTGTCACCCAAATCAACAATGGAGTTTTATCCTTTCTGGTTGGACTAGTGGTGTGAAAAATGATTGTGGACAGCGGTTAAAGAACCATGATACATTGCAAAGTCATTTCTTGTCAAAGTCAAGAAACGTGAGCCAGGTCATCCTTGACATTTATCTCATATCTTACATCTTGCATCTATGTTTTATCGCAAATCTATCGCATATCACAGCACTGAGAGTGAAACCAGAGCAACCCCAATGTTCTGGCTGTGTCTGCAAATTGAGTATCTGGCTAATTGAGTATCTATCAACCCTGTATCAGGGGTTCAACAGCTCTTTAGTGGAGAAATGTGATGCAGACAGAGAGTCAACTCATCAATTCAGAGATTACTGGGTCTTGTTTGCCCAAATACCCCGATGGGAAAGGAATCTCCAATCCATTAGCAGAGAAGGGATCAAGTGCCCCTTGTGAATTTCCTCATTTGTTTATTCAAAGTCAGGTTCAATTAAGTAGATTAAACCGTATACGTGTAGGTAAGTGCATGAATGTGTGTGTGTGCGTGTCCGTGTGCATGTTTATTTATTTGCATCTATGATGGCTTGTGTTATGAATGCCTTGCATGATTGTAGGTGATTTTCAACTGATATATTGTAAACCTTTTACTTTCTTTAAAATGTGTTTATTTATTTATTTGTAGAGTGTCTCTCCAGCCAAGACTAAAGACTGTTTGTGCGACGACAATTTCAACTGAATTCTATTAAATTTCAAATCTTTCTACTTTGAACAACCAAAAGTGGAAAGTAACTGAGAATATGTACACTAAGTATTTTCATTTTACGGTCCATTTACTGCATATTTGGGGGTAATACTGTACTCCACTACATTTATCTGACAGTTATAGTTATTAGTTACTTTGCAGATTAAATAACATGAGATACATCAGTATAGAATAAACTATCAAGTGGAATATAAAGTATTTAAAATGTGCCTGCATTGTCCAGCAACAACAATATGTTGTTCAGACATGAATGCATCATCTATTATAATCCGACACTCTGAAGGGAACATTTTTCATGATGAGAATTTGTACTTTTGATTCTTTATTGTGAGTATATTTGCTAACAGTCCTGCTTCTGTACTTTTTCTAACGTAGGAAATATAAAACTCAAAATAAAAATAGTGCGAAATCCGACAATTGTGAAGAAAAGAATTGTCGTCTTTATGTTCTGACAGTTACAGACAAAGTTCAAAGGTATGCTGTTGCATGCTGACTGTGTTTTGTTATGCATGAATGCCTGTCAGCATGAATGTGCAGCTTTTCTGTGCAGCTATACGTTGAAGTTTGAAATGCACGAAGGTGACAGCCAGCTGTCCTCAAACCTTTTGTTTTGGTGTACAACCACCAACTTCCTCCACCGTTAACGGCCGCCCGCTCTGCTCCTCAGGTTCCCAGAACAAGAAAAGGAACACCAGACAGGATATCCAGCCCAATCCTCCCAGCTGAGTGGCAGGTATCATTGTTGCCTCGCAAAAGCGACAGGTGTGTAACTTGATCCAAGGAGAGTTTGGCAAAGACAGCAAGGGGGTGAGAGTGAAGTGTCAAAGGCTGTGTTAATCTCCTAGATACCCACCGTGTTCAGTGTACTAAACTGTTTGCATTTGGGGTTAGACAGAGCTTTTTATGAGTCTTTGAATTGTTGACCACATGGAATTGAAAAGAAAACACAGCGGACAAGCTCTGTCACACAGCAGGTGTGAGATTTTGGTGACCAATGGATGAACTCTTCTAAGCAAACATCTGGGATTACCCCGCCCCACTCTTTCAGATTGAGTTGGAAATCCACCGTTTTCTGAGTAAGGAATTAGATTAAGTTGGGTATGCAATTTCTCAGATGGGTTGTGGGTAAGTAGAAGGTGAGAAAAAGACAACACCATGAATGTAGGGAGCTTCACAATAATTACGTAAATGGTGGGAAAACTACGTGAGAAAAAAAGCTCTCCTTCCTGGTGGTGAAGAGTAAAGCTGCTGAAGATGAGGATGCTGAGAGATGCACAATACAAGAGTGATCCTATGTCTAATATAATGACATGTGCGAGGGTTATTGAAAGCAATTACATGTGCAGAGACAAAGTCAGCAAAAACTGTACCTGGTTGTGGACGCGATTAGGGGTCTAAATTACAAAACATCT
Organism: Melanostigma gelatinosum; assembly: GCF_949748355.1. Classification (NCBI taxonomy): domain Eukaryota; kingdom Metazoa; phylum Chordata; class Actinopteri; order Perciformes; family Zoarcidae; genus Melanostigma; species Melanostigma gelatinosum. The sequence continues at coordinate 7,121,079 of NC_136651.1, forward strand.
GAAAGCCAAATGCTTCTTGACTTCACGGCATTATTTCTACAAGGAGCACAGAACTTTTGAGATACTGAGCATTCATTTGTTCACATGTCAGATTTATAATCTGATAATCAATGGGGAATAAATAGAGACAGGATTGTCTGGAAAATCTTTGAATTAAATAACTAATCTACTTCTGATCCTTTAAGGTGTTTCAGTGGGAGACAATGAAGGTGATTTAATGGTAAACTCATTCAAGCAGTTGTGCAGCACATTACATTACAGTAAAGAGATCATTTGTTAATATCACAGCAGACTACTGTCATTTTCATAGAATTGAGTAGAAATGTTCTCCAATCCTGAACATTTACATGTTCACATTTAAACTGTGCATCGTGTCATTAGAAGACTACTTCTATTTACGTCAAATCGAGGCGAGACATGCAGGCAAAACATGTATTCTTTCAGACAGTGGAAAGAAAACATCCAAAAAACACATTTAGGTGTTGATTTTATTACAGTTTGGCAATTTCTGACTGCAGATTTCTCCTAATTTCCTCAAAAGTTAACATTAGACAATTCGACATTTGCATGTTGAAACACAAAATTCCAGAAAACTTGTAAGACAAAAACAAACGTTTGTCATAATGTAAGTAATCAGCTGGGGAGGCTTCATGGTGATATTTATTAGTTGTACACATTCTTCACCTTTAGTGACAATAAATATAGATTAATTAAAGGCCATTTTCTCTAAATGAGGTTATTCTCATGCTGATTTATATAACCCTATATTCACACCCTGATTTATATAACCCTATATTCCTAAAAACATTTTTTATGGCTTTTGACAAGATCCAATATAGATTCATGGAGTTGGAGATATCCAAAAGTCCCGTCATAAAAACCTTTGATCAACAGGGGATGTTTCAAGGTGATATCGATTAGTTACATTCTTTATTTTTTACCTTCTTCAAGTTCAGGGTCTCCCCTTAACGATCTCCTCCTTTTTTTTGTACAAGACTTCATCGACTGTTGTTGGCAGCATGACACACGGACGAAGAGGACAATTCTGTACCTTTTCTCTCCCTCATTCTCCAACTTTAGAACTGTGTCGTCTTTCGTTTCGTCTTTGTCTGAAGGCCTGTACCTCTATCTCTATCCAACGCCATAGGCCACACATTTAACTCAATATTTCTACAAGCACATACATCTAAAGTTAAGGCCTCTGCTTAAATCTACAGCATGTGTTCAGATGATATCAGATATAGTAGAAATTGTATATTTTGAGTTTAGATTATTTTAGAAAACAATTGGTCTGTATGTGTTGAAATGATTTCAGATTTTAAAGTACAGCATGTCATGAGTGTATTAATGACATTTAAATTGATTACAGTAAATTTGGTTTTTAAGTTTCTAGATTACAAGACAAAAATTTAAATAGATTCCTCATAAAATCACCAGTGCTGACAGTATAACAATTAGTCAATATAAACGACAAGTTATAAATCATGAAATATATATTCAAATCCCAATGATTGTTGAGGTTGCCTATTTCTTTGCAGCTACATGTTAAACTGTTGCTTTTGACTGTCCTTTCTGTAAAGGACTCTTAGCCTGGCAGCACGCCTGGTGTCTATCACACACACACACACACACACACACACACACACACACACAAGCCCCCCAGCCCCATGTCAGATGGTGCTGAGTAAATCAGGTCTGACAATAACACCTCCCTTGGGTCCCACACATCACAGCTACAATTCAGACCTAATGGAGCGGCAACGGAGGGGAGGCCGCTTGGTGCGTGAATTTGTGTGTGTGTGTGTGTGTGTGTGTGTGTGTGTGCGTGTGCGTGTGTGCGTGTGCGTGTGTGCGTGTGCCTAATATATGCACGGATGCATGGAAGCGGCGTTTCATTTGGGGATCTCTGGAGGAGGGGAGGGATGTGGGAGAGAGAAGACGAGGAGCACAGTGGATTATCTGCGGTACAGATATCAATCAATTATGGCAACGTGTTAATGAATAAGATCCTGCAGTAGTTTGGGGCTTTCTGGGTGTATATAGAGGCAGATATGGGAAAGGAAAAGGTGCTAGGAAAACTAAGAGGGATGTTCAATAGAAGATATGAATTGGGTTTTTATTTTTCCAAGAAATTATCAGAAAAAAAGTTAGATTTTCCAAATAACAACACAAACAAACTTAGCTCAAAAGCTGCTTAAAACGTAATGTAATAGACTGTGGAGTTAAAGAAAGAAAACACACAACAGAGTGTCTCCAAGAGTCAAACAAACTGCAAACACAGCACTGACCAACAGGATACTTTTGTTTATGCTGTAGATTAATGGCAGCAGCAGCATTAAAGCAATCTAACTAATCAACACGGTCATTAGCGTGTGTTTTTACTGACAACTTTAATCAAATCTATCACGGCTCCACCTCTCCATTACCCGCCGGCCGCATAATTATCTCTTCATTTCATTCTTAGACGGGAATGCAATATCTGGTAATCTGTCTGGAATGCTTGACTGAAATGCACCCGGGGACATTCGTATTAGAAATGTATCGGCTAATGTATCACTCTGCGCTTCTTCTCACTGCTGGCATGTAGATTGTTTGTCATTTTTCATGCAATCTTCGTAGCACTTCATCCGAGCATTACCCTGGAAGTGGCCATGAGAAGCATACTGATTTTCAGACAGCATGTTTGTTCAAGTATCGTCATTGACAGCTGCTTTACGGTTTCATTTGACATGGATGTCAGCACCAAACGGCATGAAAAGTTGACAGAATTCTAACAATTATTATTTTTTATGATCAAGTGTTTTATCATCAATTACAGTATGCATTGGATGAAATAAAAATGAACACAAAAAAAACATTTTTAATGTTAGAAAGCAAAGAAAGCAGCTATTTTGCATTTTGACACTGTTTTGATGAATGACTAAAACAAATGATTATCCAATCTAGATTTAATTAATTTTCCACGGATCAACTGAATAATTGAGTAATCATTTCAGCATTAATTGTTTTTTTATAGGTGATAAATCTTCCTTCCACAATTCGGTTGATTGATCGCAAACAAATTCTCACAAAACAAAAAGGTTTAGCCACTTGCTGTGGACAATCCTGTGTTTTTACAGCCACTGGCAGGCATGTTATTAGAAAAATGTAAATACTGATGCTTTAAACGTATTTGTGCTGGATTTTGCCTTGGTATTACTGTTGTCAGGATTCATAACAGACCTTGTTTGTATTTGCCTCACAGTGGGATAATCACCCGTTTTCTCATTAGGAGCCTTGGCTCAGCAAAGGGCCATCGTGGGGCCTTTCGGCAGCTATGAGGTGTTAACAGCTCCCCACGGGAGGCTGTCTGGCTCTCACATAACCCTCGACCTCCCCGCCCACGAATGCAACACTCACCAAACCACTCAGACTCACAGATGGTCGCTATACCAGCAGCCATCGCGCTTTTCAATTATCGCCACTCCCGGGAAAGGCCATTGCTCAGCTGTCACCGCTCAGAGCCACAGCGGGTCGGGGAGGACATGGGAGACATGGGAGATTGAGAATTCCTGCATCCAAAAGTTGGAAAACCCAAAGAAGTATTTTTGGGAACACACATGATCATTGCTTCCAACAGAAATCCAACCAGCAATGCGTTGTTTGGCAACGATCATCAAAGAGGGTCTTGCTGGTACAGAGTCTGCTCTGATCTCGGGCTGAAGGAGGTGATAAATCACTTGGTGTAATTGTTGTTTTGAAGCCAGCAGTTGAAGTGGCAAAGGGAGGAGAGGGTAGTCGAAGAGCTCGCGGCTCACTTTTGTTGGCTGCATGAAATGGATGGAGGGGAGACGAGGAGGGCAAGCCCTGCATGCTCGCTATAGAATATCGCTTCATAGTGGGGAAAAGAGGCCAAGATATCAAGTTTTTTGAGCATTGTTTCCAGGTGGCTGGGACGCATTTCCATTGGATCTCAATATGCATCACTTCACCGTATGTTCTTTTTGATACCTGTAATCTAGCAACCTGTCATCAGAGAGGTAACTTGATGGGCATAATGACGAGCCAGTCAAAGTCAAACAAGTCGTGTGGGAAGAAGCAAGCACATCCTTTGTGTGCACCATCCATCTACAATCAGGCCAAATCTTTTCAGAGCCTCTCCTCGTACGTCATTGGAGAAAAGAGAGATAGTGACTGGAAACTGATCAGAAAGGTCTCCAACAGTAACTGAGCCTGACAGCACCTCTAATGTTTAATCCATATTTAAAAAAAACTGTAAACTAAGCTGTAGCTTCATATCTAGCGAATAGAAATGAGAGTTTTATCGATCTTCACATCTAACTCCCTGCAAAAAAAGACAATCATTTCCAAAAACGTCCTCCATATTCCTTTAAGCTTTTTGTGTCATAGCTGTCTCAAAAACGACCTAATTATTATACTTAATAATGAAGTTAAAGTAGCAATAAAGCTCTTCAGGTGATGCCTTGAGAAATGTTATCGCTCTCAGCGTGATGCTCCAGTTCCCATTCAACACTTTACATCACCCCATATTGTGTATATATACTTTTCTTAATGTTTACACCTGCCGAGTAAACCAAGTGCATGTTCACTGACATTTTACAAATTAGAATGTCAATTTGGGGTTGTCCTTTTACATTTTTCAACTGTCACCACCAGTTAGAGCTCACCTTATCTCCCCCCTGCTTATCCCTTGTAATTTAAAGGTTTATATGATTTTTCTTAATTTCTGAGTTGCGAGCATGTTGTAACAGCACGTCTGTACATTAATGAATTGTACCGATCTGAACATGAGTGCCCAGGTTTCCATTTGACCGTTTCCAGCTCTGCTATTTGTCTTTCCCAGCGAGAAGAAGTAATCCTGCTTCAGCCCGAGGCGCCCCCGCAATCGCCATCAGTCGAAAAAAAACAGTCAATCCAGGTTGGAGCATTTGTTCCGGCCCCTCTCTCCCTCAACCTCGTTGTTGTCTTTCCTTTTTTTTTCTTCATAATTCACGTCAAAGCATCTCTGGAGAGATGAGTGAGGGTGGTGTGTTGGGGTAGATGGGGAGGGGGATGGGTGGAGAGGACAAGGGGGTGGAGAGGGCACACACTTAATCCCTGGGTCAAGATGTATTTATTGAAGATTAATAACCGAGCAGCAATCTCATCATGCTCTCGATGATTTTATAATTTGGTTTCTGGGGGTAGGAGGGGGAACGGGGGTGGGACGGGGGGGGGGATCAGGGACAAAAGCAAGAGGTAGACGCAAACTCTTGCAGGAGCAGAATACAGTACAGTGCTTGTGATTTAAAGCTTAGATATTGTATCCGAAAAGGTCTATGTCCTTTGTATGTTGCGACTTGGAGATTAGTTGATACACATTTATACAGAGCTGATCTCTTCTCACCGTAGTGTTGTCTTTTCAAGAGACACTGCCTGTTTCAGCAGCACTGAAAGGAATACCTCCCAAAGTTAAACGACTCCTTTAACATGTTGTAACCAAACCTTAAAGGTATAAGACAGCATTACGCTCTCACCTTGTGTCCGGTGTTTGCAGTGTTACATCAGCCAACTTTCACAGATTGGAATTAACAGTATTTTCATCCACCCAGCCACCTTTGTTGTGTCTCTTTTTAAATAATACATTTTACAAAAGCTGCAAAAATAAATCCCAACTGACAAAAAAATAACTATTAAACCGCCTGTTGAGGGTCAGGTATAAAAGGTTTGAAGATTTATAATTACTTTTAGGGTGTAGTATTTCATGTCAGTGTAAAAATTCTTAAATTTGAACAAGAATCAATAACTCTAAATGTAGATTATTATGTATCTGCTTCTATAATAAAAATAAAACAATATTACTGCCATACATTAATAAAATGATACATCCGTCTAGAGTGGAAGAAGATATTTGTCTATGTGGAAGCTGCATCTCTTAGTATTGCATATGTAGAGTGGCAGCATCCATCTCATTCAGTTAATGGATTTGTTGCACACTTAGACCACAGACCAGCAGAGAGCGAGCTGTAGAGAGGTTGAGGAAGAGACACCTTTTGTCACCAAGCAACAGGGAAAAAAATGGTAAAAAGATAAATTTCAGCTCGGGGTAAAGGTTCAAGGTTCAAGGTGCAGTCTCCCATCCAAATTTATTTATACCCGTAATAATAATGAGTGGATTGAATAGATTGTTCGTCCCTGACCTCCGTGATCAGGCAAACCTTATGCCACTATATCAAAGCAGACAGGCAGACAAGTCTGCGCCGTGTGACGGCTGCCGTCGTCATCGGCCCTGAGATGGAGGGAAGGATGGAAGGAAGGAAGGAAGGAAGGAAAGAAGGAGAGGCGGAGAGAGGGCGGTATGCAGAGCAGAAGCGATGGGAGGTGAAGGGGCACCGTGTTTGCATTTTGTATGCAATGAGGAGCGTGTGTGAAGGGCACCGAGGAAGGGCAAATGTGCTGTGCGTTTTTATTTTTCCCTGTGCTTGTATTTGCGTATACCTGTGCATGTGGAAGTGTATGAATGTGTGTGTGTGTGTGTGTGTGTGTGTGTGTGTGTGTGTGTGTGTGTGTGTGTGTGTGTGTGTGTGTGTAAAAGATGCAGAAAAAGGAGGCCAGGAAATTCTTTGTGTCGACTAATTGCCTCTAACTTTATGTCAGACATATACAAAAGAAATATCATATCCTTTGAACATAATACAGTCCTAATGTTTGTTACATAAGAGAATACATCTGACACAGTATGACTTGGGTTCAGTGTAAAAGCAGACTTTTTTTGTGTATATCAGTTGAAAAAATGATACTTCCTTTTGCATAATCAAGTACAATTTTCCACTGAGAACAGGCTCTTACTGCAGAGCGTCCCACGAATTTCAACATGAAAACCCTTTTTCAAACTTCCTCCTCCCACAAACTGAGTCGACCTTCCTGCAGCACATCCCTCCTGAGACCAGACAGTGTCTTGAATCTCTGAAGCATTAGCCATCAAAGGGCCATCTCCAGCTACATTAAATGTATTTAGATCTTACAAAGTGCTCCCCCTTGAATCCATCACGTCTTTCAATGACTTAAGAAGCTAAAAAAAAAAAAAAAAAAGGAGGATGAGGGGGTGGCGAACAGGAGGAAGGGGATTTACGGTGACAAAATGCTGGGGTCAGGCAGGGTGTGTGGCGGAGGTATTGATCAGTGAGGCATGCAGCGCACACGTGGCCCGAACCCTGACCCTTAAATAGTGAATGAATCTCAATCCAATAGACTGGAGAGTCTGGTACAGCTTACACACACACACACACACACACACACATATATATAACACACACACTCACACACCACACAAATATATTTGTACAAATACACTCATGGTCTCGCTGCCATTGCTACTAAACAACACACCACCCCAATCAATACCGGCAGGGCATGAATTCCACATTTAAAGATCGACAGATCCTGAATAAAAGAAAAGGTGTGCAGCTGTGTATGTGCATTGATGTTAACATGTGTGTGCAGTGTGTGTGTGATGTATACTTGTTTATGTAGAGAGAGAATATAAAAGCTACTGAGTGAAAAGGGAGTGATTGCAGGTAAAGCTACATAACAAGGGCTTTTTCACCGTCCAAGACTTTTTCAAAGGCCTAAAACAATCCAGAAAGGACAAATGGGAAACATCTCTAAACACAACAGGAGGAAAAACAACCTGTTCTCACAATCCTGAAACAGTTCAGTGCATCACGCCTGCAGCAGGCTGCTTCACAAACATGGAGAGAAAAAGGTTAATGGGTAAAACAACAACGCAGGAAGAGATAAAATGCTCAGTCCAGCTCAACCTCTAATTACACTAATTGAATGCAATCCACACAAGGACACACGTGAGAATGATGGCATAATGCAGAGCAGCATGCAGAGATATTAACCTGTATACACCCAGACATGCAGAGTGATAACAGCACACTGAAATATTCATACACAAATGCACTATGACATACATGTCATAACAAACTATCATGTAGAAAACACACAGCACATGTTTTTTTGAAATGGTACATTTTACAATATCCATGATTGTATGGGGTTACTGGTATAGTATGCAAGTGCTGTTTTCAACAAACAACATAATACAATACACTTTACAAAATAAGGCATATTTGTAATCTTCATTTATATTCCTCCTGAGGTTTATGGCAGTTGAGATCAGCCTCATTTTTACTTAGAATATTACAAATTATTGGGATCTGACCTTTTCGATTTCGTCCCATATGTAGATTGCCTGCCTATATAAGTGTATGGTCAAATCTCCCAACAAAAACTGTTTGGATTACTCTTATGTCAATGAAAGGCTCTCCTCTTTATTTAATGCCTCAGCCCACTTTGCATTTTTGTGATCTTGATGCCGACACACACTCACCCTCGACCCTGCACAATACGCACATGGCACAAATAAGGCTTTACTTATAATCACTTCTTCTATCTTCTTAACCCCCCCCCCCAACCACAAACAGTGCACGTGCCCACGCTCTCTCTCTCTCTCTCTCTCTCTCTCTCTCTCTCTCTCACACACACACACACACATACATCCCGCTCTCCAACAAGCACAAAACCCTTTTACGTAATGAAATTACACAGAGTCATATGTTACACCGTCGACTAGAGTTATGGGTGCGTTTTACATAAAATTCACATCGGGGGCATTGTCCAGGATGCATGTGTGCATACGGATTTCGATTTTAGAGGGTATGAAAGAAATGAGTGGGGTGCTGTAAAATAGGAAGGGGAAAAAATGAAAAAGCGGCCCAATTTCGTGTTCTCAAACCCTGGCAGCCATAAATAAAATGAACACACACATACGTGTTCTCTCTTGATCACCCTTATATACACACAAACACACAAACACACAAATAAAAAATAAAGACACATACAGTGTGCAAAAGGTAATTGTTTAAGTTTAATACAGAACTATGTTTCTATTTCTGAACCAAACTGCTTGAAAAAGGGTTGTATTGTTAATTTATGCTTTCATTTTGTTTTGCCAGGATTGTATTCAGTGTTTAAGATAAAGACACCTTTTCATGTTGCTGCCATCTCCACCATTACACTGTTCAAACTGCTGCTTTTCACACTTCTCTCCCCGTCTCTCCGTCCATGGAGGGGGCAGCCGAGGCCATCCTTAATCCAACATGGCTCGTTGGATTCCAACAAGCAAATCTGATATTTCTAAACACTGGATTATGCTTTTCTTTTATTACTGCTGGATCTGGAGGAGAGTTGTGGGGTTAGGGGGTAAGGCCGAACTGATAGGATTACCAGAAAAGCCTGTGGACTTAAATATGAAAGGAAGAATAATAATACAAAAATATATATTTACGTGTTCATTAAGATGATGACTGGATGAAAAACCGGAATAAAAGACAAGCTAAAAATACAGATAACAGGTAAAAGTAGGTCTGCCGGAATAATAATCCCAAGATAAACTCAAAAGCGGTTCAACAATGACACAGAAGATTTGTGCAAACACACTTGGTTACACACTTGGAAACGTAGTGCACACACATCTCACATAAGCTCCCTAACGAAGAAATGTGCATAGGAGCTGAACCAAAGAAAATAAAAAAAGTCAACACAAACACAGATAAACCATTGCTCGGGAATGTAGGGCAGATGCTGCGATGCTACAGATGACCTTGTCACCATGTAGCCCTCTGCTATTCCTGCTTGTGTGTATATTTTCCCAGTGTTCGCACCTTTACGGGCATAATAATACCATCACGTCTCGGTGTCACGGCGTGCTAAGAACAGCAACGCGGAGAGGCTGAGATGGGGAGACAGAGGGAGTGAGACGCTGATGTAGACTGTAAGACGCAGGGGAAGGGGGTAAAAATGACCTTGCTGGGAATAACAACAGCAAACCTTAATGTGTTGCATTACAAGATATGTGATAAAACACTTTTATGGGGAGGGCTGTAAATGCTGCGGTCTCGTCCCGCACTGTGCCCACTAAACGGCCCATTTTGTCTGTGTGTGTGGGGGGGGGGGGGGTGTCCAGTGTCCAGTGATCCTGAAGGGGGGGGGGGCAGGGCAGCACTGACTAATTGTCTTTGTTCTCACCTTGGTGCAGGTTCATTCTGGGTAAATAAATTAGTTGCCTCTCTAAAGTCATGCAAACACTTGTATCTTATTCGTGCAATCATTACTTTTATGAGAATCTGTTTTCTCTTGAGGCATCTTAGCAGAATGAGGGCTGCTTTTTGCTGCACAGAGAGATGGAGCACATATGGGGTTTCTCAAGTTGGCTTGGAGGGTTAGGGTTTTTCATGTTTTTGTCTGTTGATTGAAGAGCTCCGAGACGATGAACTCACACTCAGCATTGCCCCCTGATGGATGGATCACTGAATAACAGCACATATATACTGAATATATACATATGTATAGATTTGTGTGTATGTGTGTTCATTGCTTTGTCCTTAAAATAAGGAAAATCACAATAACCTTAAACCTTAAAATTGCCTGTTTTGTCCAAGCAACAGTCAAAGCCCAAATATATTATTTTTACAGTCACATAATACAAAAATCAGCAAGTCCTCACAACTGGAGCTGCAACGATGTAATATTTGTTTTCTTTTTTGCTTCAAAGATATCTTGAAGGATTAATTCTGAATTTATATGATTGTAATTTTATTTTCTGTCAATTGACTAATTAATCAATTTAAATCTGTAAAAAGAAAAATAGACATTGTTTTAACGAAGCAGTTTGCTTTAAATGCATCTGTTCAAATTGATTATGACAAAAGCTGCAACACAACAGTGACTCATTGTATTTCCTTTTGGTCATATTTCCACTTCAATAGTTTTGTATCAAGTGCTCGAGAAAAGAGTTGTTCAAAGACTGACAGGCTTTCTGCAGTAAGTGCACCAACATCAGTGCAAAACTAATCTCACCTCTGTTTTTCTTTCACTTATTCATGTTTTTGTTCAGCCTTTAGTTCTCTTAATGTCCTTGACCGTCATTCTTCACTTCCATACTTTTCTACCCTTTATTTTAGCATCTGAACAAATCGCGTCTTGTCATTTCCATTATGTTTTTAGTCACCTTCTTGCCCGTTTGTGGACCCCGACACTCCTTCCGGCCCTCATATCCAGGCAGTGTAGATGTTAGGCCGGGACTTATCGATCAGACTATAAATTACCCATGCATCACCTCTCCTCTCCTCATTGCGTGTCTCACAAGCCGTCTGAGACCATATAGAGAGAAGAAGACAGGGGTGGGGATGGGGTATAGAGCGAGGAGGGAGAGAGAGTCTACAGCAAATTGTTAATTAAATACAAATCAATCCTCTGCCATTTATCAGGCCATGCATCCACCTCACCTTTAAGAGGGGGGTTGAGAAAGGTGGGGGGGGGGGGGGGGGAGGGACGGAGAAAATCAATAAGGCGGACTGAGGGGAGGGATAAGTGTTTAATCCACCAATCAAACTATATCATGGCTATTATAGAGAGACAATTGGACATTATGGGGTGAAAAAGGTGGGTTCCCAGTTTAGCATCTATGGTAAGAAGCATTCAGAAAATGTTATGTAATGTAGTGTAAGGGATTACAATTTGAAACATATTCCTGTCTCTTCCGACTCCTGAGGGAACTAGTATTTGGCTCTTTTAGCTGATAAATGCTCCACTATGTTCACCAGCTATAGTTGTTAACTGTGTCCGTCTGCCATTTGGTGCTCAGCAGCAAGTGAACAGTGGGAATTTTCAAACTTCTTCATTAAAAACAGATGCCTGCTCAAACCGAGAATTTCCCGATGAGAGCAGTGAGAGTGAGCCAAAACAGTAAAGCTGCAGGCTTTATTCTTATAATAAACACAAGTACAATGAATTGTGATAACTGTCTGTGTGTGTAGGTGTGTGTGTGTGAGTGTGTGTGTCAGTAATGGGTTCATTATTTCAGTACTGGCTGACCAGAGAGACTCACCCAACGTCCATAAATCAGGACTGAGAATAACAAGTCGTCTGACCCCCAAACTGTAAATCTGGACAAGAGTGCTAAAGTGAGCAGGGGCAGGAAAACGACCCTGATAGGAGTATTAGCACGTTTACATTGACTGAATGTCTACCATAGTAGGTCATTCTGTGGTTAGAAAACAGCTGACTGATGTCAAGTTGGATCTGATGAAGCAGCAGAGAAGGTTTTCCTTTTTTACCTGAACTTTGTTGTGACCTTTGCCTGCTCCAACACAACAATGCACGATGTGACTTTTGTCCACTGACTTGATTAATCCATAAACAATATGCTAATTTGTAATGCATGTTCAGCAATAAACAGATAACTGTATTTATGGTTTATCATGATGAATTGGTTGGAAAATGGCTTTCAGGGCCTTGGCTGGAGAAAACGGCCATGAGTCCAAGCTCTTATTGTCCTTGACCTGCTGGGCCTAAACAGTGTGGGTTTGTAGGGTTTAGCTTAAAGAGAGCTTCAACCCTTATCTTATCGGTATAATTTAAGGGGTCATAATATTGAAACAATTGTCAAAACCAAGTTCACGACATAATCTTTCAATTGACGCCAACATCCACGAACCTTTTGTCATACTAGTAGCATGCCTGATTGACCCAGAGCTATTTTAGAACACAGTTAAACCGCGGGCAACTATCTCTTCTCCTTCCCTAAGAACCCTGGGAGCTTAACAATCAACCAACATCTGTCTGGAGCCCAGAGAAAGGCAGAGGCCCAGATGCCAGAGAGATTGGTTTTATGGGAGTCGGCTTCTTGGCCCCTTTACTGGGCAGCCCAGTTAGCGAACTCGGATTAGAGTCACGACATATCCTGGAGCCAAACATAGCCGGACTCCATCCTCAGATTTAGAGTCTGCTGTCGTTAAAGTTTTCACTTCTTTGATGGAAAAAAGAGGAAAGATGATGCATTTGGTGAAGTTCAGCCAAATTTCTTGTAATCTAGTCAATGTTGTGTTGAGCGAAATGAACAAGGTGTTCCAGATACAGACCAGTCAGGATGATAAATAATCAGCTGATTGATGATCTCTGCAGAGACAAATATTTATCACTTGTCTCCCAAATATTGCTCTTGGCCCACTGCCTCATTGCTGCCGATTCCAAGAATTCTTAAATCCTCTTTTGATATAAGTATGTGTGTTTTTTAGGATGGAGTTTATGTCTCTGTATTTCTTTTTCCTTCTTTTTTTTAATGTGTCTTCCTGGGTGGGCGGCAGAGCTTGTTCCAGCCAGGCAGCCGGATTGTCGTGTATTAGTGTTGCTTCTGTTTCGCGGGCGTAATCCTCTCCACTGGAGCCTCGCCTCACTCCTAATCTGAGGCGAAATCTCTCCTGCAGATGGTTCTCTCCTTAAGCACCGCAAAAAGAAGGGAGCTCATCCCTACATGTATCTCTCCTGTTATCTCTCAACTCTCTGATCCCTTTCTCCCAACATTTCTCTCTCATTTCTCATCCCGACCACTTTGATTTTCCACAGAACCATGAAGCATGGAGCACTTCCAAGTATGCCTTCCAATGGTGTGAATGTGTCGTTAAAACCCACACAGACTGCATGAACTGCAAGGCATAGCAACCCATATAAAACCTCAAATTGATTTATAACAACATGGGTCTTATTTATTCTAGATTCTTCCAGCATTTCTATCGATTGGGATTTTATTGTGCTCACCAAAGTAATCACTGACTTCTGGGAATGTGGCGACATTGCTTCAGTGAACTCAGGCACGGCAAAAAAAGTGGTGAGACGGCTAAACAAGCCAAAACTTTAGCCAGAATATCTTAACCAATTTATTTGGGTCTAAAACCACAATGGATATTATGTGTAAGATAAATCCTTTGCCGATTCTGTATTTAAGATGTTCAATGCGACTTTCATTCTTAGATTAAAAAGATAGAAGTCTATATCAGTGCATGGTGCTGGAAAACACATGTGTTTTACATGATTTTGCAAACCATGCGTCTGTGTCTGAGAAACGTCAATGTGCTTTGTCAGGCAGCCATTGGTACCCATGCCTTTTTGTGGAATATGAAAGTGAAGCACTCCATGAGTAACAGACTGCTTGAGTTGTGCTACCATGGTGAGGGTTTTGTCTCAGTTACATTATTATGATAAGACCGCCAGACTCAATGTTTACTGTGATGGATTGCGCAACCCAAACAAGCTTTATGAGTCATCTCATTGATTTTCATTCTGCTCAGAACAAACAATGTTTGCCTGGAATGTTGGGAAAATACATCTCAACTTGCTTTTATAATCTTTTGAACACTTTTAATCTATTTTCTCTCTTTCTTTACACTGTTCTTAATTATCTACTTTGTTCATAAATTTGCCCAAACCTATATTATATAAAGGGTACATTAGAAGAGTCTGAACAGCATAGCCTTTCTAAACTGTACGGCTACCAGACTTTCACATCATCCCACTCAATTAGAGAATCAACTAACCTCTCCCTGCACTCAAAAAAATAATTCATTGGATGAACTCAATTAAATTGTGGGCAGGTTTTCCACCGAGGAAATATAGTTAAACCTAACTTAAACTAAAAACATCCATGCAATATAATTAAATTGAGTTAGTCCGACTCAATTTTATCAAATACAACCTAAATAAAAAAATACCATTCATGAAATGAAATTGATTTGTGTTAGTCCAACTCAATATAGTACAATTCATTGGAAATGAATTAATCAGGTAAAAAACTTTTTTTTATTTGACCCCCAATTAAGACACATGAGACAAAACCTAGTTCAAGTGTTTTTTATTGAAAATGCTTAAATACATTAAATATGGTACAAATCTGATCATCCATGATTCTAGAGCCTGCATTTCATTTTTTAAATATAATTTGTTTTTTTTTTACAAAAACACTGATCAGAAAAGGATAGCAAAAAAATTCCAAAATGATCTATACAGTGCATCTTTCATCGTTTTTAAATATTAAAACAGTAGTCTTGTAACAGCTCCACAACTGGTGACAAATAAATACCAAGCTATCCCAAATCCCTTGGCGCCACAAACAAAGACGCCATGAGGGTGGAGGCTATGCACTGCTCTCCAAACAGGGAATATCATTGCACTGCAGTGTAGTCACTCACCAGAAACTATCATTTCCAAAAAGCACAAAACTTCCTGCAATCGATATGTACAACCACTATTGCAAGTGCTAAATTCCCACTACTTTGGTTTGTCAAGAGCAATACAGCTGTTTTCTTTCCTACCAGTAGAGATGGTAGTACAAAAGGACTCCTTTACACTGAAGAATAGCCGATGATGTATTATCATGTGCAGAAACAGGCAACTTGGACCACTTTTGGGCTACAACAGTAAAATCACAAAACATCCACAAACTAAAACTTATAGATTATAAATAACAAGGATACTCATAGTCAATGGAAGTTACAGCGTATTGAACCGTGTTAGGGTCCATTTCAACTCGAGTAGAGAGTTATTCAATCAGACAACGAGGAAAATGGACGTGCAAGTTGACGTTCAAGCGTAATCACACTCGAGTTGGGATGTGGAGGTGAATTGGGCAAAACTTTCTGCGGGTAAACACTTAACCAAGCTTGCAGTGACATGTAAAAGTTCCGTAATTTACAGTCTCTGGCTTGCCTCTGTGCAGCTTAGTCAATTTTTTCAAAATGTCAGAACCAGGAAAACATCCATGAGGTCATGGATTGTCGTTGACTGGGCGGAAGATGAAAGTAGAAAACATCCAAAAGATCTGACAAGGTTCTTTGGCTTTGTCACTTGGTGTTCACCTCTTGTGCAAACATCTTGATTTTCAGCTCCTGTATCTTAGAATTCAGCTTGTGCCCATCCAAATTCATTATGACCTTCTGGAGAAGCTCAAAGATGTACTTGAAGTTGTCTGGAAAGCTTAGATTAAGGGCACAAATTAGCCCAAATCATGATGAACGCCATGATGACACCGTCTACGTTGTTCAGGACTTTAATGCAGTTGATCAAGTCCCACGTCCTCTGGCTCCCAATCTCTTTGGATCATGTAAATCCTTATGACAGTGAATGCGATGTCCCTCACTGCATCCTCAGCGGCGGAAGCCTGACAACAACACAAACACAGAAAACTTGTGTTTAAACTTGTGATTAATCCACAAACATGTGTGTGTATATATATATATATATATATATATATATATATATATATATATATATATATATATATATATATATATATATATATATATGTGGGTAACACTTTGACGCTACATGGGAAACATATTGCGATAAACTTACCAGATTGATAAAGAGTCTGGATCTTCATTGAGGTAGGCTTCTCAGATGCACTCCCTTTTGGTGTTGATGTCATCACACTAAAGGTTCTGGATAAAAGCAGAATAAAAGCAGGCCATTTACTATTCATCAAATGTTTTAAAAAAAAGCAGATATGGACAAGAAAATATTACAATAACCACCCCAATACAGTGAAACTAATATTGTATACATATGTACTAACCAAATCATTGATGGTCAGGACATCCTTGACCTTTTCTCCTTCACACCTCCTTTGCTCTTTAAGCCCTGTATCAGGGAGTCTGAGAAGAGGTCCAGCTGTGACATGAACTTTGATTGAAATGGCTTGGTGGTGATCAGCAGGAACTCTGCATTGACCTGAATAACAAACAAAATACAGCTGTTTGTTACTTGTTTATTATAATTACTATCACATTATGTGGGATTATTAGATTCAAATTGCGACTGTGAAGCCATTAATCATCAAAATGGTAAACACATAGAAACACACATTTACTTACTTAACTTTGCTGGAACAGGGAAGGGGCCTCTGCTCCACAATCTCTGGTTGAATGTGCAGTTCAGCATGTGTGATTTAGAAGCTTGCTCCATGTATTAAATGTACATGGGCAATGTATGGACATGTATAGCGATAACTGCCCCTACAATGCCCATGCAACAAGAAATACCTGCTAGCTAGTTCCAAACTGCATTCTTTACACTGCCACATGCAGAGTCCTCAAGAGAAGAAAGATAATTGGTACATATCAAACTGAACAAATAACAATGAGAGAGATCAGCTTGCATCGAGCATATAACCTATTACGTGCTATCATTAGGAGGTTGCCTCAAGAAGCTTGGTAATGCTGATCAAACTGCAAAAGATGAGATGAATGTATTTGTGGAGGGAAAGGCTGTAATAATCCAAAGTTCACATAAAACAAAGTCAAGTCAAAAGTGCTTTAGAGCACTCACAGATATAATGTTACCATTTAGAATAGACGAGCAATTCACCTTTTATAGCAACACTAAAGCTACATACAACAGCAATCAAATCATGCAAGCGTGTTAAATAAGATTAAGACAGTCATTTTAATAAAATATCAAACTGTTTGCCTTGAAAACTCATTCGCACTCCTGCCTGCGTTCACACAGTGTAAGGTCATAGAAATACAATGAGTAGAACGGACATCGATGTTTGTCTTGGTCGTTTTACTCGTTCAAAAGAAAATAGTGCTCAACACTGCGCATTGACCGTAGTATAACAGAAAAGTTAGCTCGCTACATCGATCAGTTCTTCACAATGACGACGGTACACGTACAAACTGCCGCTGCTCTGATCCAGTTACATCGGTTTGAATGGGAATGTCCGTTCTACGCTCGTTCTATTTCTATGGCTGCTGCGCTAAAACGCCGCTGACTTCCGTGTGTTCATGCATCAGGTGCCCGCGCGAGTGAGAGGAATTCAGCGGTTTTATGAGCTCATGATTTATTCATATTAAACATTTTTCAGTGACGAAAACGTGGCTAAACCCACTACAACTGAACGCCCACTCCTAGAGAGAGTGGCCTTCTGCGGCCTGCTCTGCCTGCCGACATTATGGCGCTGGAGAGGGGGAGACCGTAGTCTGCTCGTTTAACTGCTCTCCTACTGTTTTTTAGTGCATACAGTTCATAAGGAAGCCTTCGGCGCTGCGTCCAATGACAGTACCCTGATCTCTGGTCTGCTCTATAATGCAAACCACGTTGGCTACCTAGCTTGCTAGCTAGCCTGTGTTGCCTTCGATCTTATTAAAAACGGAACAGTCGTGTGGCTAAGTTATCACGTCTGTTCCACACATTGTGGTCATTATTACAGAATGGAAGCCTTCATTGACAGCGAGGTACAGTCTAAACTACTACAACAAAATATATAAAGTTACTTACCAAAGAATGGATGGTCGGTTTGAATCTTGCTGCAGTCGGAAAGGGGGGAAAGACACTGAGAGCACGTGATCTGGTACAGGCGCAAGGGGTAGTCCCCCAACCAAACACATTTATTTTGAGTTGATACACACCATCCAACCTAAATAAATCTAATAAATGAAAGTATTCATGCATTTTATGTTAGACCCATTAAATATAAATGTGTTCATTTTTTAACTTGATATATTTAAATTAATCAAACACGATTTAAATGTGTCACCTTTAAGAAGGGCTTGAATCGTTTTTTTGAGTGTGGAGGCCTTTTCACTTTTTC
Organism: Melanostigma gelatinosum; assembly: GCF_949748355.1. Classification (NCBI taxonomy): domain Eukaryota; kingdom Metazoa; phylum Chordata; class Actinopteri; order Perciformes; family Zoarcidae; genus Melanostigma; species Melanostigma gelatinosum. The sequence continues at coordinate 7,139,548 of NC_136651.1, forward strand.
TTCCACCCCTCCCTGAGCAGCCACACTAACAGTCCACAGCTGATCAGTCTCTGATAGGTAGTTCTCTCTAAATGCCGCACCAGGAGGGGGCAAGGCAAAGACGGGGATAAATGATGAGGGGTGACGAACAATAATCCGAAGCAGGTTTCTATGGCAACAAGGAAATGAGAGCCCGGTATACATTGTGAAGGGAAAGCCATGAGGCCTGATGCGGTGATCAGCTGCTGTCAGGATGCCGGGGAGCGGGAAGTAAAGCTTTGGGTGCTGGAAATGGATTGCAGGGTGTGATTCACTGCAGCGAGAGAAGAGAAACCAGAGAGGGAGGGAGGAGGGGAGGAGGGGGGCAGTGGAGATGAGGGTTGCAGCACCATTTTTCACAGCAGACAAAAACATTTGCTGGGATATCAATTTGGAGCTGCGAAGCAGTCTTCCCCTCCTGCCCCATCATCCATCATCTTTTCGTACTAACCACCACTTGGGCACTCCCCCCCCCCTCTCTCTCTCTCTCTCCTCCACATGCACACTTACACGCCCTTACCCTTTGTTTTCCTCATGGCTACACATACAGGAACACATGAACACTTTCTGCAGCCTCGTGCAATTAGACAGAACATGCATGCATAAACACACACCGGATGCAATGCGAGGCCTGTCTCAAACTGGACATGAAGGCGTGACCCACAGATGCTGTGTGTGGGAAGAAAATGCAAAGCAGAGCTGAAACGCAGCGCCGAACGTGGTTGGGGTTGAGAAGGCGGGGCTGGACGCCCGTCTACCCTAGTCTTCTCCCATTAGCGCCAGTAGGGGAGACCCCACCCTCCGGCTGCCCCCTTATTGGCACCTTTGCCTGCACCCCATCACTCATCTCCCAGCCATCATCCATCACCCATCGCGATCAATAGTAGGCCACGCATTCATCAGCCCCGGGGTGCTGATGGGAAAGAGGAGGGTCAGCGGGGGGAGAGATGGAGCGAGGGATCACATGGTACAGAGAGGGAGTAGAAAAGGAGGCGAGAACATTTGAAAGTGGGGAAAAAGGAGTGGGAAAGGAGAAATGAAGGAGGAGGAGTCATGTAGGAGAAAATGTGAGAATAAGAGCTACACTGAGAAGCAACAGAGGTGTGTACTGATAAAGCAGTAAGATGATAGCAACATTTTCACTGGCATTTGGTGTCACCAAGAAGGAAATTAATATGTTTTTGGGAGTAAGATGTGAAAATACATAGAGGTACATTAAAATGTAAAAATAAACAATTATAGGAGTCTTGGGAAAGCATGAACGCCATTGCTGCAGCAATGATTAAAGAAGGCTTGTCTAATTTGCCACAGTCACATTTCTAGGTGACAGTGCTGAAGCCATCATAATGATAAGTGTTGGTTGTGCACATTGCTTCAGTACGTGACAAATGGCATAAAAAAAACCAGAAAGATCCTTTAAGGCAAAGAGAGAAATATAACTGAAGGGAGGTTTATTGTGCATGATTATACACACAAGCATACAAACATGCACACATACACATATATGGAACATAACGGTGCAATGTCCCTGTCAGTCATTCGGTGTTTGTCGGTTTCCGGCAAGGCTCTGCACTTTGTGCTGACAGCCCATAAGTTGTGCCGACACACACACACACACACACAAACACACGCTGGCTCAGGCCTTTCCCTTCCTGACTGAATGTGGACCGGAATAGATCGCACTTTAAGATGATGGATGCTCCCTCTGCCCAGAAAGGTTAGGGACGGGCCGATAAGTTACTGAGCACCACGTTCAGGCCGAGTCGTAGAGGTGGCCAACAAATATACAGTAATTGTGATTGCTTGACAGCTAGGACATGGACCTCTGTCACGGCTGGACCACACCATGACGTATTTGGTGGGAAATGTATGAAAAAGGTGCCGCATGACATTTCGGAAATGCCTATTAATTGATCATATATTTGATTTGTTTTCGCGAGCTATTTATTTATTTTTTAAATTGCATCAGAGTTTATTGAATGAGGTAATATTGCGGCAGCCTCTTTAAGCGTTTCTTCACCATATTATTTCATCAATAATGTTGAACACAGATGCACACACACACAGTAGCCAGTCCACAGAAATACATCAAAACTAGAGCAGAGACTCTCAGGTGGAAAGTAGAACCTTGAAAGCCAGGTGAGAGAGTGTGTTTATTGCAACCACTACCCACTCTGCCCCATTGAGGCATCCACAAGGCAGACAAAAGAGAGGGGGGGGATGGGGGGCAGAGAGAGCTGTGGGTTAGGTGACATGTCCAGAAGCCACACCACCACCACCACCAGCACCACCAACCACCCGAAGTCATCCAGTCCCTAGGTCCTCTCTGTGTGTCAGATGTCGCTCTCAGGTTTCGAACCCCGGGCCTCCATCTACCGGATGCTCTCATTGGATTATTCAGGAGAGGCTAAACGCTCTTTGTAACTCGCTGACTGGGACAAAACCCCACCTGGGCAGGATAAGCCACCACAAGCTCTTCAGCAAGTCTCCTCTTGTAGCACGAAAATGTTGTGACATCCTCGGTATTGTGGAGGGATTTATTTATCCTGGTAGGAGCCACTGCTTGGTGTGGAAATGTTGATTTTGAACACCACGAAAAAAGAAAATCGAGTTCATAGAAACAAAAATATTTAGTAACAGTTCGAAAATAGCACTCCTTCATAATTAGTTTTTTTATGAAGAAGTATATTTTCATATCTCAATGTGAGGACACAAAAGGAAACAATAATTGACAAAGAAAACTATAAGTATTGGTCACAAATATTGAGCCAAAGCACATGTGCTAAAAGCTAAAGCTAACACCAGGGATGTCCACAGGAGCAGGAAACAACTGCAGGATGTTACCTGTTTCTTCCTCTTTCTCCTGACCTCCAGCACCTTACAGGCTGTCTGCTGCTCTTCCTTAAATATTTCATTGTGAGTCCATCCATTGTCCTCATAGTTCACACAAACGCACACGGCACAACCAAGCAAAATACGTGTGCGCGTGCGAAGGCGGACACTTGTGCGTGCATGTGCGTCTCTGCATGTGTCCCTGTGTAAAGGGAGACCATGTTGCAGATAATAGGCGTCTGTGTTTAATATTGGAGGAGTTTGGAGGTAACCGCAAACCTGCAGACTTGGGGTCACCGTGTGTGAAGCTGGACACCTGATCTGCAGCACTGCTGAACACAGCTATTGTCAAAATGGCAGCCGGGAGGACTGATATCCTCAACCTGATTTTTGTTCCATTTGCTTCACTCACCGATACATTTTATGTGTGTTCCGTCCGGAGCCAAAGGTGGAGATGGGAAATGTAGGAGAAAGGGGTGGACAGCTAAGCAGGAAGTAAACTCATCGTGGTGAAGGGTTAGTGGGGAAAAGGAGTCGCTAACGAGTGACGATGGAGCAGTAAGACGGGAATTCTGCAAAAAGCGAAAGACAGACAAGTTCGCTAGCTTCTGTAGCTCCATGCAATCTCTAATTTAATGTTATTTGGGTCTAGGAATATTCAAATTTGTGTTGTTAAAGTTAAATTATCAATATATTTATTTCAATATGGATGTGAAACAGGTGGCTCACATGACTCATTCACATACATAACTCTATAGTTTCTCTGAGCCCTGAGCAGCTTTAAAGCATCTTTCAGCTCTTTGTTCTGGTTACTTCTACATCAGCATCATTTCCAGATGCAGCAAGAAGCTGTTCCTGGAAAAAAAAAAAGCTCCAATAAACCCCCAGTACTCTACCAGCCCACCACCGAACAGCAGACAGACAAAGTTAGCAACCAGCTGTTGAACGTAGTGGAGCATTTATCTGCTAAAGAGACAGATATTTCCATCAGGAATGGGAGACCAGACCAGAGCCGTGAATACTGAACTTGCATTTATCACGTTGACAGAAGCATAACTTCAGATTAATGCAAAGTTTGCTTTTCATGTGGTGGCTGCATAAATGTGCAACTGTTTGCGAAACCTGTTCCCCATTTTAACTTTCTAAGATGATGATATGTCACCGTTGTGTTTTGCAGCTTGTTGCTCTGCTCCCCCAAAAATACAAGTCATGCAGATTTAACAAAGTTTTGCTGTAATCTTTACTTTCTAAAACACCATTTTGCTAACTGGCCATGGCCTGATTACATCAAGCTAGTGAAGTGAAGGTGTAGGGCTTATAGAAAACTTGTTATTAAACAATAATATTACATCATTTATTTTAAAAAAGGTGTGCATTCCTTACTTAGACACATTTATCTCTCTGTCTGCAGTCAGATAATAAGAAAAGAAAAGGTGCTGACTAACAAACAAAAAAGGAAATTAAATGAGTTTAACAGGTTCCCCCTTTTAATCCTGTCATTGGCGTGTTGATGGGAGTGATGCAATGAGGTTAGGTCACCTGCTTTCCTGACCCTCAACCTTTTGACCCCAGACGCCATGTCGCTGGGAGCAGCGTGTGGAGCTATTCCTTTCTGGTGGCTCAGACGGATCTGGATTGGGCTGGTTAGAAGAAGAGTGGTATCCGAGCTGGGGTACTTTTGTACTTGCTGTATCATTAATGGGGCGACCGATAAAGATACGCAGATCTCCTGGCACTTTGCTGAAGAGTGGGAGACAGGCTTTGAAAACTGATGCGTTTATCTTGTGTTTTCGATCTCGACCACGTTTTGGTTCACAACACATGTAGGTCTGGCTTCTTCTTTTCTTCTTTACTTTGAACCGATGTCCGGAATTGATAACAGCGGAGAGATGTTGAGTGACAATTACAGTGTAGTGACGTTGTTTTAAGGAAAGGATCTGAAAATATCACACGTAAAATACCAAATTTCTTACTGAGTATGTTTTGAAAAAAATCCAACGCGAACCCACTGACTCAGATGTCAGATCTCATGCACTCGTATTTTACTACTGTGAAGTCATTTGCAGCATAAATCTTCCTGCATTAAAAATGTTCTCTTGCGCTGGTCAAGGGGGTTGACGGGGCAGCGCAGTCCGGGCGTAAATCAGCATAAGTGATCGGATAGATTTTTCTGTGTTCATGTAACGTAGCCCTGGCGTGTACAATAACTCAGACGAAGGGAGGGAGGGAGCGCGTGTCCAGCGTCCAAGCCCTCTATTTGCCAAACCAATGCGGTTGGGTCATCAAATCCACAATGTGATTGACCCATCAATTGACCCCTGCTGACCTCTCAGCCCAATCAGGCTAATGGCGGCTAGTGATTCGAGCTTTACCGCACTGGTATCCTTTCTCTTGCACTCCGTAAACACACACAAGCACAGACTGACGTCCAGTCCTATCTCACACGCTAGGTTTCTAACCCGTCTCAGTTTTAACTGCCTGTATTGGCACGCCCCTCACTGAGGTACTCTCGTTAGCGTTGACCTTTCTCTCGCTGCATGCTGGTTCAAATCAACAGGCCCTTGATCACGTTTTACTACAATAACATGATAGGACTGCTTTGGATTTACAAATAACGTTGTTGTCACACTTCTCAGTCATGTGTAAAATGTACAAAATACTACGTTTGGGACCACTTGTTTATATCAATCATTAAAATGCTGAATCACCATATTCCATCAAAACTTCCTCATGTGGATCAATATGTTTCTGCAGGCTCAATCTCCATAAATCAATGATATACTAAAATGCTGTGTGTGTGTGAGTGTGTGTGTGTCTGTGTGTGTGTGTGTGTGCGTGTGCGTGTGTGTAGATGGGAAGTGGCAGTGGGCTGTATTGATCAAATTCAGTATGTGTTAACTGTATCATGTTTCCACTTATTTGATGTAATGGTAGTGTATGGATCCTTAATTGACAAGAGGGTATCCATCAGGGGTGTTGTTCCAGACACTGTGGGGTGGACAGGTCAAACTCATGTGGGATGAAAAGAAGTTCACCAAACCCTCATCGGGCGTCTGTACCAAGGTTCATTTCCTAGACATGCCCATATCACAGTGTCACATCATACTATGGTACAGTAGCTGAGAGGTGCCGAATTCAGTGGATGTTACTGTGCTGGGAGCAGCCAAAAAAGGACGAAAGACATCCATCATTTCTCACATTATACTACACAACATATATCAACCAAGTCTTGTTGAATATGATCACCGCAGAAGTCCTAATTTGATGATGAAAAAACGTTTACATGACAGGTTCGTTGAGAAGCAAAATGGATTTCTCCTCAAAATGTTCTTGATTATGGCCATTAGAGTCGTTCACTCATCCTTAAGAGGTAAACTAAATGAATCCGCATGTGTGACTTGCCTAAAGTGAGCGTGCGCTTTAGTAAAGCAGGCATACGCTTAAGAAACACGCGTGTGTGACTTGATAAAAACATGTCCTCCATGTCACCTCCCAGGCTCTGTACATTAATGTCGTTAAATAGCCACATTTTAAGAGGCAGCAATACAAGACAAAATGGTTTAACATTTCTTTGAAACTCAATGGTTCCCAACATTGTCATATTTTGACCTCAAAGAATATAATTTCACCCGAAAACGACAAGTTTGTGCACTTTAGCACTCTGCTAAAACAAGTTTAAAAAAAAAATCCAAAAACAGTTGGAAGAGTTGCTATCGGTTTCATGGATGTATGCTTATTTGTAGAAATAATTATCATAAGAATCGGAATTATAGGCTTCAACCAAGAGCAAACAACGAGATAAACGTAATGATGGAGTTGGTTGAAAACAAACTGCAATGTGAAAATGTGCTTGCACTGTACTCTGGATCATCATGAGTTATGAGCTTGTAGAAACCTTGTGCAATACTTCAGAAAAGCCTGTTTTTCACCGCACAATATTCAGCCCACAACAAATCATTCCAGTCTGTTTGTTACATAACTGCATGTATCATACGGAGTTTTTTTTGTTTCTTTTAAAGAAAAGATGATTTTGATGCTGACTATGTGCAGACAAAGTCACCCAGCAGGGTCTATACACAGAGAATGATGTTGCATTAAAAGCAGTGATAAGGAACCTCTCTCTCTCTCTCTCTCTCTCTCTCTCTCTCTCTCTCTCTCTCTCTCTCTCTCTCTCTCTCTCTCTCTCTCTCTCTCTCTCTCTCTCTCGCTACAATATCAACTGAAAATAAATTGCACATCTTTTCCAAACGGAGCAATTTCTCCGCCATCTGTTCACCAATGTAAATCAGGGCTTGTTGATGTAAACCTCCTCCATCCTCAAACTCTCCCCAGTGAGGACTGAATCAGGCCTAATCCCCCTCGTCTCCCCTGCCCTCTAAATCAGCCCTGCATACTAATGGCTCTATGCAGATAGAATGGGTCTATATGCAAAATGCAAAACACAAAACCAATGATAGATTGGGAGCAGATTTTTTTTTTAATCCACTGTAACAAAATGGCAGTACAGTCGAGTTAAAAATGACTTTAGAGATAATGATCCAAGTAACCAAACCGGTCTTTTATTTCTCTTGGAGTAACCAAGTTATCAGCACAATCCATAGTGGGCCTGTTTGAAAAGTGGCCAAGAAGAGTTTTCTTATTTGTTCAAAATAATATTTCAAATTGTACTGAAGGTATATTAAACCCTTGATTTTGTTTTGAACCTCCTATAGTTGGTGACTGATGAAATATTCTGTTGTGTGCTAAAATGGCAAATTGAGAGTGCATCTGGTGATGATCTTCATGATACGTGACGTCTTGGAGGATTCAAATGCAGCTTCACCACCCTCCTCACGCGTGCAGATGTTTCCACAGATAATCGATAATCCAGCCTAACCCCCTTATGCCAAGGATTAACCATAGCCAGCCACAATCCAGCCGCATGTGGGACAAGAAGGAGAGACAAGATGAACCAAAAGGGGAGGATGTGTTATTTAATAGGTTACTATTTAAAGGCAAAACCTGGAGGGCAAAAGTGCAATATTTAAATGAAAATGTTGGATAAAATTCTTATATTTTAAACTTAAGCCTTTACCCAAGGTGTCCTCAAAGCCCTAAAGAAAACAATAACACATGTGAACTTGTGTTTTTTTAAATCAATTTAACACATTTGACTGAGCTGTTCAGAGTTCTTACGGTTTGTGCAAAACAACCAGCAAAACTTTGAGCTACAATAGTTCAAAGTAACATCTGGTCGGATGAATACTTGGGATCTATGGAGCAACAGGAGCAGGTTTTAATGAAAATGGCTTGACAGGATTATGAAACACACACACACACACACACACACACACACAGAAACACACAGATGCATGCACTTCACAGACACAAGAGATGATGAAACTACAAGCAAAAAAACACTGAGGAAGATTGAAAGTGTTTGAACAGGCTTGGGGCCTTTCCTTAATAATTCAGCTTTATACAGCAAAGAAACTTGGAAGCAACTGTCTGACCCGACTGCCCGCATCATGATTTATTTTAATTCATTTAATTGGGTACTTAATTTGCTCTCAGAGGCTTGGCATCGTCTGCACACCTAAGTGGCCTGGAAATGGATCAGTGTTCGGCCCCTTTCTCATCTTTAGTTTCTTCATTTCAATTTAAATAAAAAGTTTTTCATTTATAATTTGATTCCTCTACGTAAAAACACGCGCGTTACAAACAAACAAATTTACAAATAGACAAATAAAAGACGACAGGAAGCACATAAAATGGTAGAAACGCATATGTTTTGGATCTTTCTATAGGAGATCCATTGCTTCATAACGCAGCACAGCACAAACATGGCTTTGAAGAAACTTTCACTAATTAAAGTCTCCCTCATCTTATTAGCCCGACTAATTGATTCAATTTGTCTTTGCTCAACTATTGGCTTTGACCTCTACTTAGTTAATGAATTAATTGATTTAGCCCAAGTGTATTTGGAGGAGTCAAAGAGGATTTTGACATGTTGCCCCTTTAATCTTGCTTACTCCAGACACTCTATGGGGTCATGACGGCAATGCATTGGCAAAGGTTTGAAAAGGCTGGAGGGTGGATGGCCGTGGATCGCAATTGCCACTCCACAAGGCTACCGGTACCGAGCAGATTTGGCCTTCTGCAGTTTGTCAGTGCGTGAAGAAGCAGCCTTGGCGATGACATTTTAAAGGCACCATTCTTCAGCTGCTTTCAAACTTGGAAAGACACTTAAACCTGCACAGAATCCGCTTTCCCTGACCAACCTCCACCTTCAGGAAGACGAGGCAATACTCCAAAGGTCTTCATGTTTTGGAGGGGAGAAATATGAGTCAATAATATTGTCGTAATGTATGATTACAACCAGTATACATCCTTTACAAGGGCAATTGGATGCCTAAATTGTTAGCATCCACTTTATTGACATCGTTTTTCTTGATAATGATACGAGACAGAGGAGCTTCCTCAGCTTGGGTGCAGTTATTAACCAGATGAAGGGCAAAATCTAAACTTGGCACTATTTAGAAGCTTTAACAGTGCTGCGTGTGTCCATTTATCAAAATGCAGCAGAGCTGGAGTTTGTTCAAAAAAAGCCTATATAAGAAGGAAGAGATATAGCTTGGTGCCATGCACTTAAATGTGCTGCTTCCTCATCAGAGCACGATTGGAAAGCACTGTTTACATGCAGTGAAACCTGAACAAACAGCTCCCTCCTGTGGTGGGAAATCTAAATGTTTTCTGTAGTGTGCTCATCTCCAGGCCAACATCCCACAAGGGAAGTTTCATCCAATATTATGCAATATTATTCAAACGTTGCTTTGTTCTGTTTGATCAATGAGCCTTGTAAATAGGTCAACTCATGTGATTTAGGAAAAGAAACAGCTGATCTGTGTTGGACAACTGTAGGTTGTGTCTTGTCAGTTTTTGACACACTTTTACCGATCATACACTTAAACTTGCGTGCTTTAACAATCAAAGTGTAACCAAATGAACAGCAACTTATCCTTCTATGTTTCCTCGGACCTTTCTGTCGTTTCTTGTCTTCAACTGTTTTAGTTTAACATTTTGAATGCTCAGGTTTGAATTTCACTTGGCCAACATAAATGTGGACTCTCATCATTCTGATTCCTTGCCCTTCATCAACCAGTGTCCCTTTCTACTGGGCCAACACAGTATCCTTGAGAAGGGATAGTTCTTCACTATCCGACAAGCAAGGAGAACCCTCAAGGTATTTTTGTCCTCTAAAAGACCACCATTAATCTTCGAACCAGAAAGTACTGCAACCCATTACAAGAACACTTCTCTCGGGAGTTACGGAGGAAGACAGGCAGAGACGTTTCTTGCTTCAGCTGGGAGAAGAAGGGCAACAACCTGCACTTCTCCCAAAAATCCAATTCAGAGCAAAGATAGGAAAAAAAAAAAGGATTCCCGTTGAAAGAAAGTGTCCGAACCAAGTTACTGCTAAATGGGTGTGATAACTCAGGGATTTACAGTGTAAGGAAGTATTTTGTGAGTTTAAGATTACTAGGATCAGCCGTATCTGTATCTGAGATATCGAGTTTAAGAAGTTTTCAGTTTGGGATTTAGTGAGTTATATTTGGTGTTGAAAACTGCAGTCTCAAAATAACAAAAAGTAAGTTCAAAAGTAAAACCACACTGACGTTTTGCACTGGCACTGTGGCCACAATGATTGAATAGCGATGAAGTTAACTGGTCCATGAGCTTTGATGGGATAACATGTGATGTATTTTCAGATTGTACCTTAAAATTAATAAGATATGGATGAGGCCAGAATTAATGTTCAAGGTTCCTATGATAAATCCCTTGATGTAACTGTCTATTAATATTAAAAATGAAGAAGCTTCTTATTTTTTACTAAATCAAGATTCCAGTGCTTCGGTTTAAGGTTGTTTGTCATGGTGATGGAATAGATATGACAAAAAGTTCATAAGTAGGCTACATGATTACACGAGCAAATGAAAGGGAGTACTGTAAGCAGCTCTTCTAATGGATTCAACATATGACCCCAAGCTTTAAAAAAAATCTTTATCAGAAAGCCTTCAAGGAGAATACTTAGAAAAATAAGCCACGCAGATCAGATGGATCAACCATCCACAGTATGGCTGGTGTTAGGTGGGTTTTTTAGGCTGCAGTCAGTTACCACTTCATAGCTTTGATGTTGACTGAGGTGGCAGTTGACACTTCACACAGTTTGCTTTTAATGGGAATTCATCATTTAAAATAGATAAGTGGTGCAGAGTGAGCGCTCTCTTGTGGACAAAATGCCCTCCATTTTATACACAGCCACTTTACTTTGTATGGTCCGAGCTGACTTCAGACTTTGGCCGCCACTCAAATTGTTGTTTGATATATTTGATCATAATGTGAAAGCAAAGTACACCGATTAATACATTCAGCCTCGGGAACAGTTTTACGAGTGTTTGTTGAAATATGATCAGGTTTGTTTTTCTTAGTTTGCAGCTTTAAATTCCCAGCAAAGTGATCCAGCACACTATTAAAAACTGCAATAAACTATTTTTTCCACTTTTTTTTAAAGGCCGTATTATGATTTAGCATCACCTGCTGCCACCCGGCTCGCTGACAGATAGCTGGCATGTAATCATTCGGCCAACCCATAAATCTGCACAATGAAGGTTACTTGATATACAGAGAGAGAGAGAGAGAGATGCTTCACACACTTGGGTGTAGACGCACTGTGCAACCTTGTGTGAGATTTACACTCATGACTACGGATGCACACATGGCCTTTGCAGTGCAAGTCTTTTTTTTGGTGATAAAGGGGAAAAGTTACCCAGCCCTCTAACATAAATGTTGCAGGTAGATGTGGGATGGCAGAAATAATGATTTTATAAAAATACTGTACATTTTGAATCAGAATTTTTTTTAAAATATATATATATATATCATTTTGTGGTGTTTTAGTTCCTACATCTTGTGTATTTGTCGTCAATGTTGTAAAATATTGTAAAATAAATAGTTCCAAATGCCAAATGGTGTTGAAATCGACCTCTTTCTTTTGTTTTAGGGAAGAAGGGAAAATGACTAATTGTACTAATGTAGATTTGAATCTAAAAGCAAACTGAAATCATCTTCCCAATGGCAAAATGACACACATAAACAATATATAATCCCCCTTCAATGTTTGCTCAACATATGGCTGCGTGAACTGAACTCCAAAACCGAGCGTCCTTCTTCAGGAGCACTTCCCCTTTAAATCGGAAGCTGACGTCACAGCGGAATGACTCGTATATTTTGCGACGCGACGCGACGTACACGCAACCCGGCTCGCCGTCGCTGCCTCACCTCCGCTGGCACGAAACAGTGCATCGTGGAAAAGAAAGACAACAAATCCCGCGTGTTTCTGTCATACAGCCAGCTGTCTATAATGTGAAACAATGCTCCAGTCGTCTGAGACTCAAACGCCAGTTGTTGTTTTTTTGGTGAGGAGGAAGTCGTCGTAGTGTTGCATGTAAGATTACCATTGGTTCTGCACGATCACTTATTTCTAGACTACAATATACATGTAAATTCCTGTTTTTTTAGGCAGGATATAGCGTGTGCTAGCTATGATTTAGCCATTAATGCACATATTATTAGCTTTATGCTCAGGCAAAAGCTTACACCCATCTGCTAAAATATAGCTATACCCAACGGGCCTGCATTTTCTTGTATTAGGTTTGCAACAATGTACTGTGTGTGTTATGAAAATATATATAAAAACATGAAGTAACAATGTCATTTCTTGCTGCATTCAAAGGGGAAAACGTTGCTAACTGGAATTCAAAGCAGACGGGCCCTACCGGCAGCTACATCACATTCCTGGGCTCCTGCAAGAGGCACTCTTTGCTCCACAACCAAATGAAGCCAACTTCCTCCACCTGTCACTGGGACTCCTGTGCACTGCGCTGGGCTCCTGTAGCCCACCCATGCCTGTGATCCCCATCCCACGGCGGGTGCGCAGCTTCCATGGCCCCCACACCACCTGCATGCACTCGGCCTGCGGGTCGACGCACGCCTCCAAGCTAGTGCGCACCAAGTACAACAACTTTGACCTGTACCTGCGCTCCCGCTGCATGTACAGCTTCCTCCGCTTCCTCCTCTACTTCGGCTGCAGCCTGCTGACCTCTCTGCTCTGGGTGGCGCTCTCCGTCCTCTTCTTCGTGCAGTACGTCAGCGTGCGCGTACTCCTGCGGCTGCAGTACAAGCTGTCCATCATTCTGCTCTTGCTCGGGCACCGGCGCCTGGACTTCGGGGTGCTTAATGACCTGATCATCTACAGCATGCAGATCACCATGTTTCTGGTGGGGGGCCTCGGCTGGTGCTTCATGGTGTTCGTGGACATGTAGCTCCAGATGTGAACGACCGTAGTGTTACGGGACCACATCTACCTTTCTCGTGTCCCGTAGCACTGCTCTGCATCACTGTCGGCTCGAGTCAAGAAGACCCCTTCGACGTCGACTCAAAAATCGTTTTGGTTTAGTTTCAGATATGATAGACCCCATTAAGAACCTCTGTAACAACTGTGTGGACAGTCCTTTTGAAATTGTTGGTCCTGTATAACTGGGAGAGAACCACCTGGCGGCTGAATATCAACACTGATGCATGAAGTCAGTCACGAGTCATCATGTAGGACTCTCAAGAGGCCGATAGGGTCAATATCGCTTCAATTTCAACTATTTTCATGCCATTTGTAAACCGTTTTCACAACTTTTTTTGAAATCTTGACGAGAAACTCATTTGTTTACGACAATGGAAAATGTCAATGTTGCATGTCAAAGTGACTGAACATATGAATGATGTGCACCATGGCCGTCTGATGCGAGACATGTCATTTGTGCCAAAAAATGCCACGGAAAAATGTAGCACGATTCCCAGGTTGAGAGATGGATGTCTTGTGTAAACAAACTGCTATATCATGTGAACATACATGTACCACAGAGACTCTGTATCTTATGGTGGATAAAGTGACCAAAAAAAAAAAAAGTTGTCCAACAGTGTGTGTAATGTGGTTTTGTGAAAATGGTGGGGAAGAATAGGAGAACAAGTGACTACATATCAACTCTTTTTGTAAAGTTATTAAATGTATTTCCTGTTAATGAAATGTTTGGTGCTTTTGCAATGCATGGCCGAGTGAATGTGTTTACTGTGTTGGCCAACACCCATGATAGCATGCCTCTAGCCGTGTCACAAGAGTGTGTGTGTGTGTGTGTGACGGGTCAAATTGAATTTGAGAGCGTCTTTAGGTCAAATGTTCCATCAGTCGCTCTCTTACACGTTGTTTTCAGAGCGCCCCTGACAGACTTCTCTGTTTAGCTTCCTCCAGCACGCAAACACCAGCCACGACTCTAGACCCCGCCGTGCCTGCCAAGCATAACAATGGCTGTGTCTCAATCACCTTATATAGCCTCGTTTTCACGTGGCATTGAGTGTGCTTACAGGATCTCACTAAAAAAAAAATCCTTTTGAACTTAACCCCGCATAATTTGCGAGGATAAGTGTGCCGTCATGTACAAGCATCACCTTTAGGTTTTACCTGCTAGTGTGAAAAAACAGAGCAAAGGAGTCTATCTTTAGATGGGAGCTTTTGACACAGAGGCTGGTGGCCTGACTGCAACATGCTTAAAACTGGTACGGCCTCGGGCTGTAATTAGATAATCGGGGGGGGGGGGGGACGACGACAATAAGCTTTTGTTTCGGAGGATCAACACATAATATGCCTCATGCTCTGAGCTGGGCCGATCCGACAGCCCAGTTACAACAGAGGAGCGCTAGAGAACATGGTGCAGAAGGTAGGAGTGATGATTAAGTCGTGACCTGCTCATTTTCAATTCTCCTTTTTGTCTGAAAAGCTGAAGTTGATTGCTTACAACAGTCTTAATGACTGGTAGGTTTCTTTTTCTTTTTTTAAACTTTTGTCCAGATCATTGATTGACATTGACGCCTCTTTTGTGTTTGGTTATCTTTTGAAGTTCATGAAGCATGTCATGCCACGTCAACTTCATTCACCCAAAGTTCGATCTCCTGTGTTGCTGCTAGACCGCGGTTAACAACGGGAGCCAACAAAATCCGCTGCCCTTTTATTAGGCCAGTTACAGTTTTACAAGGAAAGCTGGACGGCAAGTCATGATGAAAAATCTTTAATTTCCTTGTAAACCTTAATGCATTTGTAGTTACGGCACCGACCTACGTATAATGACATTATCAACTCGCTACCAAGTACCACAGACACATGATAGTCCATGGGACGTTACAGTGCAACCATACACTGTCTAAATACATGGTACTTTATTGGAAATTTCAACAAAACCTTTACACCGTGAGATGACGGAAAGTTACAGATGAGCTATAATGTAATATAATAAATAATATAAGGAGAGAGAGAAATAAAGATAATCCAGTGCCATGAATCGCAACAAATTGGGATATGGCCTGCATAGATACGTTTACACAGGAATAACCTAGTGGGAAGTGAGAAATATACGTTTACTAAATTGGTTAGGCCATATACCAAGAAGTAAATCCATTTTATCAGAATTTATAAATGCAGTCGATTATGTGTTTTACTCAACGTTTATCTGATGGCTGGTGTCTGAATGCTTCTTTTCAGAAAATATTTGATTTGCAAAATAGTATGATAGATTGCTGTAGTTTAACCTCGAGCACTTACGACAGCTGGAGGTTGTGATAAATTTTCCAGAGGTCACAATATGATTAAGGAGATAATTATGTTTCTTAACATCCAACTATGGCATGTCTGAATATGTTCAGTTTGGCGAGTGGTTGCAATTTGGCTTCAAAGGGTCGCAAGCCAAATAGGTGAAGTATAGAAGTATACAAAATACAAATGTATATGGTCATATAAACATTCAAAATACATAATGTTGCATTCTTTGTGAAAATCATGGAGAATATCCTGCCACCATGAAGTACAGTAGAGCCAGTAGCAGTGATTTATTTAGTGAGCTGTGTCACTGTGGTATCGCATGCAGTAAAGAAAAGTTGACTTGAGGTCACACCGCCGCCAGTTGGCGCTTATAATTGAGCAGAACAGCGCACATGCGCACCGTGTAGCGTGAGCTGTCATCACATTGGGACACGTGAGGCAACCACACATGTACATTTTCTTTAGGAGCGCAACGAGCTCCTGCCTTACTCACAGACCGCATATGAGGCGCCTTAATACGTTGTCTTTTCGTGACATATCACACCCAGCGTCGGGCTTTAACTCGCCGCGTGGGGTTTTGGAACAGCGCAGACAGAAGTCTGCACCTTTAAGCCCCGCAGAGTGCACCGAGTTCGCGTGTCCGTAAAGGCGGCGGCACGGTATGACCGACCGCCGCGTAGACTACAGTGTACCTACAGTAACCCGGGCAGGTCCTCCTAAAAAAACACACACACACACGTCTGCGTCTTTAAAAAAAACTCTTTACCGGGTGGTGCATGATGTCAGGCGGCATGCACTGTTCATGTGAGCGGCGTTCACTTCCTGCAAAGGGATAGGAGCGGGCAGAGAGAAAAGAGTGGGATAGAGAGATGGGGGGGGGGGGGGGGAGAGAGAGAGAAAGAGAGAGAGATACGAGCGAGGGACGAGCAGCCAAGATAGGACTGGAGTGAGAGAGTGAGCCAGCGGACGAGGGGGAAACCGGGCCCTGCTGTTGTTGTGGGGGTTTTCTTTTTTACACCCCGCAAACTTTACAGGTTATCCGAAGAGAGAAAAGCCTGCCACATCTGCGCCAGCTGACAGCCGCGGTTTATGGAATAGCGACATATTTTCGGGTAAATATCTCCCCTTCTGTCTTGGCTTGATGTTTACAATGCCTAGCTTTTGTGTGACGCATAGGTTTATTTTTTTTGTTTTACCGTGCATTAGTCCCTCGCTGCTCCTTCTTCACAGCCACAACAGGCAGCCGCACACCCCGACTATCTGCTGACATTACAGCATGGGAGTTCATTTAGATGAAACTACCAGCTAAACTAAGTACGACTCCTCAACTTTCATGAAGTGATCTCGCGAAACGTGAATGTTTTCACGCGGAGGATAATAGGTGTACCATGCGGTACTAGAATGGTTTAATCCAATTTAAGGAGTAATATGTGTACCTCTTTACCATCCATAAATGATTGTAGTCTAATTATAAAGCCGGGCAGTACTTTTAAACTCTTAACCACAGGAAATAGTGGTGTAGTTAGTTGCAACTGTATGAGCAGAGAAAGTGGCACGATATTATCGGTCTTGCGTCACGATGAAGCCAAAACAAAAAAAAAATCTCTCCGCCCATAAGGATCCATTGTGGTGCTGTATGTTGCATTGTTGCGTCAAGGAATGGGCCTACTTTACACCAATCAATTGAAGTTGCTGCTGTGTGGGCCATTATTGCACAAATGTAGTAATCGGTATGCGGCTGGCTTCCCAAATTCTCAACCTTCAGCATTTTCCACGCATTCAATTGTCAGCATTGTTAGTTCCAGGCATTTCTTTAAATTGTAGTTTCATCTTTAACATGTTTCCTTCATACAACAGACAAAACAAGACATGACACAGGCAATAAAGTATTTGGGCCAAAAAAAAATGTGGTTCATACACTTTACTGTTGCCTGCTACAGTGTCAGCTGTTTACCTCACCTGAACCCTGCAGGAGTCAACCAAGTATACATGCAATCCCCTCCCCCCTTTCTCCTGCATATACATACATGGGTGCAGTGTGTGTGTGTGTGTGTGTGTGTGTGTGTGTGTTTGTGGCTAGCCGGCATGCAACTTGTGGCAATTTTCTTCATTTCCTGTCACTTTGCTTCCCTCTCACACACAATCTCTCTCCGTCACCCTGCTCTTATTCTCTAGTCCGCCGCCAAGCCGTGCGTTTATTCTCAAGATGACCATAAAAAAACACAAAATCCCAAATATTTCCAAGTTAGTTATGGTCTACACATCTTAATCTCTGTCATGTGGTTTCGACACAGACCGAGCGTGTAGCTTACAGTGTATGTCGCATCCTGGTCCCCCAGACAGGTGTCGCGCAGGTCGGACATTAAAACGACAGCTTGGCTTATGGACTGGTATGAATCATTTAGGTAGCGTAGTGGCGTTCCTCGCCATTTTACACTTTTGAGTCCCACTTCAGAGTGTTTGAGCGTTTTTAGTGCCCATCTGTTTCTGCTTCTCCACTGAATAACATCATGGGGCATAACAAGGTGTATCGTACTTCCCTTTTGAATTACTAAAACAGTGTGAATCCATAGGTGTGCCTGCCAGACTTAAAGGTAGCTTTTACAAGGTGGTTTACGATGTCCCTCCCCCTAAATACGGGGAAATCAGATTGGGGTAATGGGAGTTTTTTACTGCAAAGCTTCTATCTTCAGTGTTTAACACAACATACATGGAAAATGTGGGACTTTTTTTTTTTTTTTTTCCTCTTTCTCTCGAAACGGAGGCCCTCCAATGCCACTCGACTTTGACTTGGACGTCTGCCAAAAGGGCTGTGATGGCTCTCAACAGCTGTATTTGTCTGTGTGTGCGTATTTGCGTGTGTCGGTGAGTGTGTTAGCGCATGTGTGTTTGTGTGTGTGCTCTCGCTCTGTCCCGGGATGCCCTTCCTCCATAGGCCTCACATTATACAGCATTCCACAAGGGGGCCCGGGGCTGTGTGCAAGTGGGGAGTGTCAAGGAGAGGGAGAGAGAGGGAGAGAGAGAGAGAGAGAACGACAGCACAGTTTCAAATATAACTGATGCGGATACTGGCAGAGAAGGGTGAAAGAGGGAGAAAGTACAAAGGCTGCGAGAGACTTGCCTCATCTCTTGTTACAACCCTGAATGAACTAGAATTGAGGTTGCCTCGACACATGAAAGGCATATTCAGGTTATACAAGCTATGATATTCTTAATTTCTGAGAACACAAATATTTGAGGACAACAATAACACACTTGGAACATTCAGAACCTGGAGTTTTTTTCCCCTTCATTTGCTCTGCGTGTGTGTGTGTGCGTGTCTGCTTGGTGCACTTTTATCTGCACTCTATATGCGTGTACACTCATGTGGGGAGTGTGTTTATGTGTGTTTGATTTTCCTTTCCTGAGACGGTAATGAGTCATTGCTGATGGTATGCGATACAGGGCACCAGTCATGCATCATATTCTCATACATTCTTGTATCCACTATGTAGCACAACAACTACTGCTGCTGCTGCTGCTGCTGCTTGTGTGTTCAGGCATGTTGGTTGCTGCTATTGGAACAGTGTAGGTTAACTGGCGATTCTAATTGTACCTTTTCTACACAAATCCGTTGGTCTGCACTCCAGCGGTTTGTAAGGTGTCGAGGTGTTTGTTTCCTTTGAGTGGCGGCAACTGAAATCTGTTCGCATATATGAACCATTTCCTATTGGTTCTGTTTGGCCAACGTGCAAATGTTTTGTCATGTAGTATTTCGCAGAGCACTTAAACTAATGTACCAGAGAGCTGGAATATAAAAATACGACAGTTTGGTGCTCTTCTTAATGTGGTGATGGTGTCTGTCAGTATCGGGGGGGTAGTTGAGTATAAAAGCCTGGTACGGTCCATAACTCTGAGATGAATTTAGTGTTAGCCATCCAAAAAGATAGAAACGGAAGAACCAACACTCTGTGTGGGTTTGGAGGTGCGAGATCCAGGATTTGGGAGCGTTTCGATTGCTTCTCGACGTGTCGACGGCGAGCTGGCTCATCTAACGGCGCTAACGGCTCTAAAAGTGCAAACTATTGCGAAAAAGTTTCTGACAGAGCTAACGGTGTTTACCTGAGGTGGAACGGGTTTATTCAGGTAGACATTTCTTTCCTCACATAGCAAATGGTTGTTTTCTGCTATATTAACTCTGAATGTTAAATACAGCTCCTGTTTTAAAGGGGTATAACTCCTCATCGCCTGCAATGCAGATTAATAGTAAACAAAGTCGGGGGCCCCGGGGACATTGCCTTGTCCACATATTTTCTCATCAAAGCCCAAATTAAGTTGGGGACTCTCATCAAATCAGATTGACTGCTTTATAGGTGAATCTGGCTGCACTGCTGATAAAATAGATTAACTTAGTTCAACGAAATTACGTCCAAATGACTAATGTTCCCTGGTCTGTCTTCTAAATAATATAGCTCCCCGGTAGGCAACGTTTTCCACCCAAATCAATCGTTAAAAAAAGGGGTTTTGATGATATATATGTGTAAGACTTCATCAATAAATTTGGAAGCAGAAGATTTGCATATATCTTGCATGACACCATTAGTTTGCAGCCAGACTACATGTTAAAAGGTGATTGCCAAAAAGGGTTGGGCAGTTCCTCAAATGCACCGCTCATTCCAATGAATAAGTCGTGTAGCAGGCTCTTGGAATTCACTACTACCTTTTGTTAGTCCCTCATACTTTCAGTCGAATGTAAAACATAAGGAAATCTGTTGCTTTTTGTTTATTTATGCATCCTTAAAATAAATTTCTTATCCCCCCCCAGTGGTTTGTAGTCTACACAGAGATGGTAATATTGTTATGGATCTGAGATTCTACGACCATTAAGTACTTTGTTTGTTGTTTACTGTGCACGGACACACGGGTACAGTGCATTTATGTACATGCTGAAGTACAGAAACGTGGAAAAAAACATAACGAGGGAGCAAATGTGAGAAAGAGAGTATCAGCAAAAGCCATTAGGATCCTTAAACTGTAGCTCATTTGGGCTACTTTGGCTGCGTGCTTTTCAGGAAGCCTTCCAAGAATTCAGACAATGAACAGTAAACATGGCATGTTCCTCAGAACAATTCCACATTAGATCTCAGAGATCACGTGTCTCCTTTTCTCAGAATTGACTGCCCCCCACACACACACACACTACATTGCTGATAACTGCAGCAGCTAAATCGCATGTTCCATGTGTATGTACTGTACTTACATTCGACAAGAAGGAGCTCCCGCAAACTGACAAATGTGCAGAATCTCTTTCTCTGTAACACTCCCTCTGTCTAACTCGCTCTCTCACTCTGTCTCGGAGATTTCTGGTAAGTGACATGTTTGGTCGTTGGCATAATGCCTAGCAAGATCACATGGCATGAATGTCGTGCCTGTGTGTGTGTCTGTGTGTTCATTTGTGCTTGAGTAGAAAAGAAAAAAAGAAAGAAAAGAAAGGGAGCATGTGCACATTTGATTGTTCCAAGTATTTTCAGCATGAATAGGAGCACGTAGCCGTAGCGAAGAATTATGTGTCGAGAAGTATGATAAGGACGTGTTTCTGATGGTCATGAGATTTCATTCCCAAATTGGATGGAACATTTTATTTAATACTTCACAGTCGAAGCCTGATTTTATGGTATTTGTGGCATCATCACATAAAAAAATGAATGACGGTTATGTAGCCTTATAGAGAGCTTGTTTCACTTGGTATTGTAACATGTATTCGGGCCGATTCTGAAAAAAAACAGCATTACGGCGGGCCGTGCATTTTATACCTGGGCCTTCTGTGCTGACCTACTACAGTTGAAGAACCTAATCATGAGCCACAGCTACGGTTATTATTTGTTGCTTACGAACCGATAAATACGTTTGAATAATACTAGTGCATTTGGAAAATGCAGAAGCTTTAATTGTGGGAAATATAATGTTTTCGGTGGACTGCGCTCACGTAACAGACAACGGGCTTTGTGACCTCTGAACCCGGAACAAAAAAAAATGAAACAAAAAATAGTTGAGGCTACGCTAAACTAGCTTAACGGGAAAACAACCGTGGCAGGTCTCAGCAAAAGTTTCATTCTCAGCCGTAAAATGTGCACCGCTTCTCCGCCTCTGCCTTTTCCATGCTAGCTGTGGGGTTGACCGGCCCTTTGATACGATGTCCAGTTTTTCTGGTCTTGAGAAATCCGTTTCCCCTCCTCCTTCAGCCATTGAGTGTTAAAAAAACACAGCTAGGTTAAAAAAAGAAAAGAATCTACACCAAGCAAAACGCTAAAAATAACTTACATGTTTCAACCTGAATTCTTAGTAAACACTAACATCTGCTCGCTAGCTTTCTGTTTGACAAAAGTCACGCTAGCCCACTGACCAATCACGGCGCACGTTAATGCAGACGTACTTAGCAGGCTACCTGGGTAGCACTGGCACGTCAAAGAATACGCCCAACATGTCAAACTAAAGATCTGATTGGTTGAAGAATATGACAATCAACAATATCGTCCCCATTTACTTTAATCTGCAAGGTCTACCTAGAGGACCTCGGGCCTCTCTCCTTGCATAGAGAAATAGAGGCTGAATCTGATTGGATAAAAGCTCTCCTTAAAACAAGCTGTGCTGGAAGCAGCGCTGCAGGCTGGAAGCAGAGCAGCAGAGGAAGACTGGAGCTGTGCAATGAGGAAATAAGCTAATGGGGGGGGAAAAAAATTACAATACATGTGGTGTATTTGTGAAAAATGATTCAATTATAAAATAGCTATCACTTTGTGATTCTGTTTAGGCCAGCAGAGAAGGCGTAGCTGGCCCTGACGGCACTTAATTTCCCAGTCGGGGAACTCTGGTTGAACTCCTTTTGTGGATTTACATCAGGGCTCACCACCATAAGGTCACTTGTATTGACTTAAATATCTCTAACGAAGGATGTGTGCCCCCCCCCCCCCCCCCATATCTTTGCAAGGGCTGTTGTAACTGAAGACTGTAGCTTGATAAATTTTCTCAGATCCTTCAAGTTTCGGCGAGGGGACATTAGACTTACTGTGAAAGTCAAACCTATAATTCGGGGGGGGGGGGGGGCGGAGACGCACAGACATGCACAAACACACGAATTCACAAACTCATAAATAAAACCCACAGAATCATTCAGGTACACACACATAAGTAGAGAGAGAGCGAGAGAGCACTGTGGATGGCATTTATCCTTGCAGCCCACCTCAATTTGTCATGCTCTTCTCGCTGTGTGCTGTACATAATTAAATCGCTGCAAACTTCAAGTCTCTCTAGACTCGTGCCAGTAAACAAAGCATGCTAATTAGCGCATAAGGTAGTAAGCGAGGAAAGCAAAATAGGCTGACCCCTTCTCTGTGGCGATGACCTGTCCTGTATGTGCTCTTCATGTCCTAACAGCCTGGCAGAATGCTGGTAGGAGCCAGTGGAAAAAGACAGGAATCTGAGGAGGGTCGTTTTCACTACACAGCCCCCCCCCCCCCCCCCCCCCACACACACACACACCCCTCCCTCCCATTTCCCCAGCTAACATGCGTTTGCAATTACTGTAAAATTACAGCATCACTTACCTGATGCTTGCAATTGTGTTCCCTGCAGAAGGGGGAAAGCCACACTGACTTGATTTTGCCTGTAAATGTATTGGTTGCTAATATGCTAAATTATAGAAATGGCCCTTGTTTTGTGGTTGTTCTGAAGGCAACAATTAACTTAATCATACCTTGATGTGCTACGTAGCTACAGCCGGTTAGCGCCTTCAGCATTAGGACTCGAAACAGGGAAAGAAGCTAGCCTGGCAAAGATTTTTTTTAAAGACAAGATCTCTCCCTACGAGCTCCCCTAAAGCTCACGATTTAACACGTTGCATCTCGTTTATTTCATCCACGCAAAAAAAGGTTGTCAGGCGTTGCTCCTGACCAAAACAAAAATAGTCCAGCACGTAACCCCTTTAAATGGACAACTTGATGTTTTTGTACTTGAGTGTTTGTTTTCTTTAAATGAGATACAACGTGTTTATTAGTGAGCTTTAGAGGTGCTGGTAGGCAGATGTATTTATTTTCTACCATTGGACAGAGCAAGGCTAGCTATTTCCCCTTGTTTCCAGTCTTTGTGCTGAGCTAGGTTAGCCAGCTGCTGTCGGTATCTTCAGCTTTATCTAACTTTCAGAAACAAACCAAATAAGTGTATTTCCAAAAATGTGGAACTATTACTTTAATATTAAAAAAATATATATATTTTAATTGATAAATTTGTAGCTATATGAAAAACAGTACAGGCCATATTGTCAGTCCATCCACAAACCAAAATAACATTTTACGAAAAGTAAAAAAAACAAACATCCCGTTTAAAGTTTTCACGAGGCTATTATAACTGTGAGACTTTAGTACAGGATCACGCAACAGCAAGCACTTTAAGTCACGTACACTTGTGTGAGTTCATTCTGTGGAACTACCACATGATTTAGCAATCACACTCATCCTCATTTGACCCCCATCTATATGTATATACGACTGTGAAAAATGCCCCGTTCATTGAGTCAATGTTCTCTCAACTCTGACTTGAGAAAGAGATTTTAAAAAAGCTCTGTTCGCAGAGGTCAGCTCGGGCCCTTCTCAGAGTTTGGCCATGAGGTTATTAACCAAGGTGGCATGTTATTTGATCACATGTATGCTAGCTTAGTCTGGTGCTGACTGGGAGACTCTTAGGTCACACTGACGGGTGTTTGCGTGTGAGGGTGGGGTGGACGGGGGGGTAATGCACTCAAAATAAATGTGAATGTATTGCTGTGCACTTGAACAAACAAGGCTTTTATAACACGTAACACTAGACAACATTCAATTTTTTATTATTATGGGAAACGTCCCATGTCATGAGACGGCTTTTTAATTCACCTACCCCGAAGATCATGTCAAACAGCATTTCGTTCCCCTACTTTTTGTTTTCTCTTGCATGCAAGATGATGAATTAAAGCATTCTGTCTGCTCTAATTGAAAAAAATGTACATGGCTGAGCCGATGTGGGCGCTGCTCTCTCTATATATGTCTTTGTGTGGGTGTGCGTTTGTGTTTGCCTGTCTGTAGACAGTGGGCCACTGATGCTGAAAGATGTGTCCTCATTTTTTATTTTTTTTTGCACTGCGCTGGGCTCCTCTGGCGGTCATGTTGGGCTGCTCTGATGTCACGCATGTGTCACTGCAGAACATTCAGCACAGCGCGGGGTGATCAAAATGGCATGTTCATCATCTCCATATCCCCCCCTCCGCCCCACCCCTCTCTCTCTTCTTCTGTGTCACTCTCTTCCTGTCGCTCACTCTTATACTCACTGTGCTAGATGCACTGGAAACTTTAACACAGTTTGTCGTAAAGGTGCCACAATCCTTCTCCTCTCACCTAGCCTTGCCCCCTGTTTGATTGACGCTCTTGCTGCAGCTGCTATCCTTATCATTTTAATTGTTCTCGGATGAACATTCACTGGCAATAATGTGTCACATTCTTCCAACACATGAATGCCTAAAGACCTTATCGTTGAAATGGCTTTGCAGCTTGTAAAAACCTAGAGACTTTTTTTGTTTTGTTCTCAGCGTAAATGAGAAAGGGAAGAACTTGTGAAGCTCCTTAGTCTCATGGATGGAGCTGTGCTTCAGGAATTACAACAATAGGAATTTGGGACCAGCCCTTCTAGCAATCTCAGCTATATTTTCCAATATTTTGCTGGAAAGTAAGTTACCGTAGTTATTCTTTTCAAGGCCCAAAATGTACACGTTACAGTGCAGTCATTACTTAAATGCTGGTAGTTAACATGGCTTGGATTGATGAGGCTGTAAAATTGATAAATAACAATTTTTCTCAGATTTTTTGAAATAATTTTAACACTGACTGTTTGAAACCACATTTTAAACTATTTTTTTTATTTGTTTCTGTTATCTTAAAAGTCCCCCAGCAAAGCTTAAGCTCTTTGTGATTCAAACGCCCGGGAACTCCCCACCCGCCAGAACCTTTTGAAGTTCCATGGATGAGTCTGAAACGGCAAATCCAGCTCGCTTTGGCTTCTAGATCGACTTTGACCTGGATGACTAAGAATCTTCGCAGACAAGAATCACAATGCTGACATAAAGACGAATATATATTCCAACCACACTTGGAGATAAAGTGTGAAGTATAAGGGAGGAGGGGAAGAAGAACGTTATGGTGAATCTGAAAACCTAAAAATGAAAAAATAATCGCACCCTGTCGAGCTTTTGACGACTAGTAGCAATGTGTTTATCAGTAGGTCCCCGTTTTTGTTTTTGTTTTTTCACACGCACATGTACGAGCATGCACAGATGCGGGCGAAGCAATCCACACTTCTTCCACCGGTTTCACGCTATTCCACAGTCGGTGGCACGAATGCACAAAGAAACACAGCAATGTGCCAACCGAGGCAGGATGGAAACAATTCAGGATTTGAAATGTAAGAATTTCTACAAGTAAATGCACTCTGTGGGTTTATTAGACCTTAAGGACACGCATTATGGTAAATAACACTGAACATGAAAAATGTTTTGATTATTATTGAGTCAATCTATTCAACAGATCGACGTTAAAAATACATACGGTTTGTACAATGAAATATTTTCTCACTCTGTTCACTTAGTGTCTCTGGTCTGTGTAGTGTGTGCAGGATCACCACTGATATGCTTTCATTTCATACTGATTCACCCCATTTCCCATTTTTCACTGTCTGGTTCACCACGAAAATCAAATCACGTTGAAAAAAAAAGCATACAGAGCGTCTCCATTGATGCACATACACTCGCACACATGCAGACCTCCTGTGAAATCTAATTGTAGTCCTTGTGCGACACTCAGCAGGCCCACTCATGGCCCTTGTCCCCAGATGGAGGTCACGTTAAGGAGGATATCCATGGGGTTTTAGGGCCCTGTGCTTTTGTGCAAGCAACTGCACAAATCCGCTGTGTTTTTAGCATACTTGAGTATCGGATGTCTCGTGGCCAGGAGCGCGAGCACAGCAGTAACACCCCTGCTTTGTAATTGTACTTGCAAGAATAAATTATCAAGGAGCTCTAAAGGCAGGCGTCAACTACAGCCAATCAGCTCCGCCTCAAACCTGTATACCTTCCGTATACAGAACTGAGGGAGCGCATTCGCGATGCGACAAAGGCTTCTCCGGAGAATGAACCGATGTCCTTGTCAAAAGCGGGAGTTGAACGCAAACGCTGTTATCTGTTCACATACACTTTGCACCGTGAAAAAGTTCCGCAATTTGTATGCATTCACACTGGTCCGACAATTTGGTACATCTAGATAAAATTAGCCTCGCAGTAAACCCTACCTTCATGAAGGTAGGATTAGAAAAAACTGCATAACCCTCCCTTTTTTTCTTGTTTTACAGAATTATTTCATACAGTCCCCAACTTTTTCAATGAAACTGTAATTAAATGTGCCATGCATACCAAAATTGAGACCAATATCGGTTTATTTTTAAGTAATGTCACCACCAAATGGGAAAATCTGCCTGAGCCCATCAAAACTGATACTTTGCTGGCAGAAGATAAGTGCACACCAGCATGAAATTAGCACCCGTAGGCTCATGGAAAACATACAGTTGTGTGTTACGCTTTGGACACCCACCAGTCGCATGGCAGCTGGGAGCCGATGCCAATGTAAAGGATTTATCAGTAAACTGCCCCCCCCCCCCCCCCCCCCAAAAAGAAATGGCACTCGTGGTGCAGGATACTGTATCATTGTGTATACACACACACACACACACACACAAATGCTGCTGCTTAACATCCACGCATTTGTTCTGCTGATGCCATTCCTCGTCTCGGTGGACTCTCTCTTCCCTCCTTTTTCTTCCTGTGCTGGTTTTCGTAGCTTCCTTTTTAAGTTTGAGATCGGGGGGGGAATTTTCGGTCTTGTGTCAGTGTTTGTTCAAAACATCTCAGTCGTGCGTGAGTTTCCCTGCTGCTCCAACGTCACACTTATGTGTTGCTATAAACTGGAACGACCCGCTGGCCCCTGTGGTTCTGCAATGTGAGTATTACTGAAAAAAAAAAAACCCCAATTATTTGAATGGTAAAATTATTGATTCGGCCGATCAGGTCTATTTAGCTTAATAGTATTTGATTACTCCAGCGTTTTGTGTTTTCTTTGTATTTTGTGTCCGCAGTTTCATTCCTCATCCAGACCTCTTTTTTCAGCATTACCTTTCTCTGTTACTCAGACTGATTTCCCTATTTCTCTCTAACTCTCTTGTCCCCGTGACTGTGCTTTGTCAACTTCTCTCTTGTTCTTTTCTATTTGCATCTTTCACACACACTCCCTCTCTCTGTCCTCGCTCCTTTTGTTCGTCTAACTCCTCTGTTCCACCCCTCCTTTTTTCGCCTCTCTGAATTTATTCTCCCCTAATGTACCTTTTCAATTTTTCTCTCCCTCCTCTATCTCTATCTCTTCAGCTCTCAACTGTACGCCCAAAAGTATATTCAAAGGGTATATGTGAGTTGACGTATGGGTGTGTCTAGTCGCCGGAGTTTGGTGTGATATCGTGGCCGCTGCTCCTGTTTGTTTGTTTGTTTACCTCCCACAGCCACTTGGAGTTCATTAGCAATGCCTTTGCCTCAGGAGGATCATCAACACACACACACACACACACACACACACTCACAAACGCACACACACGGACATGCTCTTCCTCTGTCTTTCCCACTATCTCGTTTTTTCTCACGCACATCACCACGTCTACAAGCTACACAGACCGGTAGCCCACCGTTACGGGAGTTTCCTGTCACAACTTTGTGTTTGGTCTCCAACCACAGACGTGTCAGAGTTTAAGCTGCAAAAAGAGGTCGTTAATTTGCTGCAGTGCTGTCTTCCTCCATAAAGCGGCTGCGTTTTTTTACATATGTATTGCAGTACGTGTTCATGTTGGCACCTTTCCCTTGTCCCTGCACTAGAAAATGGATGGATGTTATTCGTCATTTTATACAAATGACATTTGAGCCTTTGACTGATTGATTTTAGGGGAAATAAACAGTGTCCACTAATTACAGTAGCAATCAGATTAATATTGCATGTGATAAGGGTGGGCACTCAACGAAATGTATAAAATTACCAAAATTATGAATGTCTTACCGGTCTGAATCTCAAACCGCAAATTTAATTGAGTTCCATTATAAAATTGAGAATAGCTGCAAAAAAACGGGATTTCAAAAAAAGAATCGTTAGTTTCCATCGTTTAAACGGCTCCTAATACAATACTTGTTCGAATAAATTTGAACACAACCCACATAGCGTGATTCTAAATTAACTTGTACAATTTGATTGTGTCCTCTGCTAGCAAACACTCCCACCCTGATGATTTATATGCTAGCTTGTTAGCACGCAGTAGCCTATTTACACTTACTGCAGATTCCGATGAGGATTTATTTGGAGTTGTGTTGCTGGACACGCGGCGGACGTTCAATTTCCTTTAGCTGGTTTTATTTTATTTGGTCTCTAACAACTCCGGAGAGAAACATCTGTCTCTTTTGAGTTAGTCACTTTGAGCGACCCCTTTCACATTACGCACGGCCATTTGTTCGTGATTATACAAATATGGATATGTTTATAAGTGAATAGCTAAGAGGCGACTTCAGAATCATACAACCAGAAATTCAACAAATCAATCAGCTGATGGCCAGAAAACTGTACGTGGTCACAAGAAATACATTCTCAGGTACTGATGTATTACAACTAATTGTGACATGATGATGTGATCCAGGTTTTAGGTCAAATCATCCCGCCCTAGTATTTCACTTTCTACATGACTTACTATTCACATTGTCATTTTTATATTGCCACGGACAGCATTGTGCCATTTCTCCTACTCAGACCACAAGTTACATGATTGGTGCATATTAAGTGAATGCAAGTGGAAAGATACCAGACAACATTCAGCCCACAACAAATTATTTCATAGTTGTCTGTTTGTTACATAACTGCAGGAATCATGGAGAGTTTTTTTCTTTTTTTCTTTTTTTTAAAGAAAAGACGATTTTGATCCTGACTATGTGCAGACGTCGTCACCCAGCAGGGTCTATACACAGAGAATGATGTTGCATTAAAAGCAGTGCTAAGCAGCGTCTCTCTTTCTCTCTCTCTCTCTCGCTCTCTCTCTCTCTCTCTCTCGACATCCCATAATGATACTCAGACAGACTCAGTCAGACACCCGCTTGGTCCCGATTGGTAGAACTGTTGCCAGGGAGCGTTGCCGTCTCAACGTGGATAGAATCTGTTGTCTGGTACACTTTAGACATGAGAACAACTGCAGGATCTGAATATTTATAACGAGGGGACTGTTCATATTGAGATTGTATAGAGGGAACGTAAGCGAGAGAGGAAGGAGCTGTTCCTATTCAGCGCACTTCAAAAATGTCTTCTAATTTCCTTTTTATTTCTGCATTGCCGTGCTGTAATAAAATGTGAATTAGCGCGATCGCTTCTCTGTATTTGTCTTCTGACTGTATGCTCAGCTTAGTTCGGTTTTTATTATCTGCATCTTGATTAAAAGTTATTACGACGCCAACTTAACTTTTAGATTCAAGTTAGTGGAACTGTTCTGTAAAGTACTAAATGGCAAATACATGAGTCATAATTGTGTTTGACTTTTACAGTCTTGTTTGAATGATACCCTATTGTCATTTGGTATCGCTACAGTGTAACTAGTAATTAAGTCTGTGTGCATGTATGTGTCTCTGTCTGCCATCTGGCGAATCGTTTCATTTCATCTCATATTATTCAAATATGCCTGGACCTACTGCTACAGTTAATAACACTGTGCGTAGGTATGAATCCTTGATTAAAATGGATGTAACGCATTCCAACAAAGCAACCGACAGCAATCAGAACAGCATTCAGATCTCATATCTTAAATCACAAACTACGCTGCCGCACACACACACACACGCACGAACATACGCGCACATGTGCACACGCCTGACAGATTGTCTGTAGTGCCAAAAGTCACAGCCGCATATATAACGTTGATTATCAAAACACGCCTAGGTATGCAAGAAACTTTGACATGGAAATGCAAACACAGAAGGAAATGAGGACACAGGCAGCAGACAGGCACGCACACATGTAGTCACTCGTTGAGGGAGTTCATGCCTTCCTATTCTTTCATCACGGATGTGCAAAGTCTATATTTAATGCAGGCAGGAGGAGGCTGCAATTTCCGAGTGAATGTTTGTGTGTGTGTGTGTGTGTGTGTGTGTGTGCGTTTATGGGCTTGTGAATGCGTGTGCCCGTCCTAGTAATGTGCATGCATATCGGCTTCAGATTCTGTGGCGCATACATTTACATGAGCATGCGGCTGTGTGTGTGTGTATATATGTGCACCGCCGTCCTGTCTGCCTGACTCAACATATTCTCCGTTCACTCTCCTTTGCTCGTTCTCGCCCCCTCCCTCTGCCTCTTTTCCCTCACTGCCCCCCCCCCCCCCTCTCTCTCCTCTCCTCTCCTCCCCATCCCCCTCCCTCTCTTTCTGCCCGGCTGGCACGTACATGCATGTCTGTAGACTCTGTACTGTGCTTGCTGCCGTGGCACGTGCCAACCTCACTGCAATGCAGCCCTGTGTGCATTAATTGGCAGAGAGACGGTGTGTATGTGGTATGCCGGGCGGGAAGGATAGAGACAAGGGAGAGGCGAGAACCAAGGAGGCGACGTAAGGACACAATAGTCACAATAACTTATTGATGGGCCGATGGACAAGCAGTCCGGCAGGTTCACAGAGGGACGGACAGACAGACAAACAAACAGACAAATGTGCATTGCTGAGTGTGCACGGGGAGATTACCTGACTGTGTTGGCGTGCGTTTAGGAGAACGGGGGGGAGAGAGTGTGTTCGCAGAATTGTGTCTCCTGCGTTTGACTGTGCTTTTTGTGTGTGCTCACTCATGTGTGGCTATATGTGCCATGCAGATATCACACTGCTGGGGCAAAGCTCTCTAAACCGAAGTCTGACTCACTTTATTGAACGCTTTGTGATGTCCTCCCTTTCATATTTCCGCTGTGACTAAGGAGTAAAAGTTTGCTCTGTTTAGCACAACTTTCTCCACTTGAGGTTTCTTTCGCAAAAGAAGAATCACAATGTGTCTTTCTGGGGTCTTTTTATTTTTTTTAATTTTTTTTTACAAATTGTGTGTTGAGATGAAATGATATTTCGAAATCACTGGCTGAAACATTTACCGTCTTCATGTCTCCTCAACCGAAATGCAGTGCAAAGGTCATAGCTTCATGCAAGACATGCAAGAATTACACAACATTGTACAGTATTGTCCTCCCTGTATGTGCGTACACACATGCACATGTCAAACGCACTTGCTCATATGTCACAGCTATTTAGCATTCTGATCCTCCCACACACGCATCGTTCTGGAACGTCTCCTTTCTGTTAGCTGTTCTCTTTTATCTTTCCTTCCCTGTCACAGGCTGCGACATCTGGCTCCTGTCCTCAATCGTCCACGTCAAGCAACATTTAGGGATGCCTTCCATGTGCTGGTCAACACAAAACACAAAAGTGTCACCTCAGTAAGCTGAGCCAGCAAAGTGGAGGCGTGAATTAATCAGTTAAATTACCAATTCATGTTGAACAAAAAAGACTAAATCGTCTTGCGTGAAGCCAGAACTTCTCTCCGCTTGTGTGTAGGTGTTTGGCAGAGAGCTCCTCGCATGATTCAGGGAAAATACACAACACTTGCTCACAAGTAAAAACCTTTTTCTTTTTTTAACTATTGTCCTCTGAAATTTGTAAGACAATGGGGAAATACCTTGAAATGACAGCTTGTGCTTTTGATGAACCTTTTCAATTCTACAATTGGAAGGATTAGAGGAGTGCGTGTATTTAAGCTTCCAGTTTAGCAAAGCGCTGCTTCACCAAGACGCCGTGACGCATTCTCTCCAGACTTGCGTCAAAAAGGGATTTCAGAAGTTTCGCTGTTCCGTGTTTAATTAATCAATAATTGTGTGTGTGGCTGTGACCTCTGTAAGCTTTTCTCATTTCTCTTTTGTCTTAGTCATCCACCCCCTTTCTGTTGGACCATATAGGCATCTGTGTCCAGGGGCAAGTGGCAGAAGTTGCTTCAACCTAATTGTCTTTCTCTGCTCGTACTGTCCTCAAATGACTTTCTCTCTGTCTCAACTCTCCCCTCCCTCCCACCCTCCCTCCCTGCCTGCCTCCCTCCCTCCGTTGCTTCTCTCTAGCTCTGCCCAGTCTCTGTCTGTAACTGTAGCCTGTGTTTTTCTCTCCCTCCCACTCCCTGCGACGTATAGATACTGCATTGATCAGACACACGCGCGCAGACACATGCACACACACACTCGCACAGTGAGCCTCCCACTCCTTTCATCATTGATTCGCTCTGCTCTGCTCTCCTTCTCCCTCCCCATTCTCTCTCTCTCTCTCTTGCTCTCTATCTCTCTTTCTCTCTCTCTATCTACAGCGGCACTTGTTGAATTCAACCCTTGGAGAATAGAGAGAGGGGAGAGAAACAGAGAGAGATAATGACAGGGAAGCAGAGGGAGGCTTTGAGACAGCGCTAGGGCAGACAGTGAGCAAAGAGAATGGGGCTTTGGAGGACATAGAGATCGAGGATAGGCCGGGGGAAGACAGACAGAGGAAAAGTCAGTCAGACAGCAGGGCGAGAATCATCTTCAAGACAGTGGGAATGACACTAAGTGAACGAGAGAGTCGACCAGACGGAGTACATCAGAGTGCTTTCCTTCCATCTCAAACTACTCCTCTTCTGTCCTGGTCCCGGCTGCTGCTGGTGTGTTAGCGAGTGCCAAGGCTCCATGGTGTGTTTTAACCAGAAGACTGGCTGACACAGGTCAGAACTGTCTGGGATAACAGTGAGCGCTTTTCTCTGCATTTGTGCATGTGTGAGAGAGTGTCGTATGCTGGTTTCCCCAGGTGAGTGCTTGCGTGCCAGAGTACACAGTAATTTCCCTATGCAGCCTGTGGTCTACGTGTGTGTGTGTGTGTGTTGGCGCTTACACTTTTATGTAAGTAAGCCAGAGTGCATGCTTGTCTGTATGGAGTGCATGAGGTGGGAGAGAGAGAGAGAGCGAGAGAGTGTGTGTGTTAGCGAGAGAGGCGGTGACATTTTTTTTTTCAGTTTGTATTCCTGGAAACTGTTCTGCAGCATTGCTTAATAATGAAACCAGTGCGTGTATGTTTGTGTGTGTGTGTGTGTGGGTTGGTGGGGAGAAAAAAAAAAACAATGACACAAGGTTGAGGGAGGGAAAGATGGCGCAAACATGCCGGGAGTATTTCACTGAGACGGATGAAATCAAAGTTCGTGGGAAATTGTGTGTATGGCGTGAGTTGTGTTGTTTGGTTTCCAGGTTTAGAAAGAGGGTGAATGCTGACAACGGCAGAACGAATCAGCAAAATCAAGAAGTATCTCTAAACTCTGACATGAAAAACTGGTTGTATTCGGTGTGGTTTTCCTTCCATTTTGAAAAGTTGTTGTGAAGGCAGATTTACAGGTCGGCAAAGCCCGAGCTTGATGCACTAAGTGCAGTACATGGAATGAGTTCAAGGTTTTGGGAATTTAAGTCGAGTTAAAACAACATAGCCTGAAGGTATTTCACAATGTCCTCGTGTACACTAGGCACGGCATTGTATTGGTTTTTCTTTTCGATGTGGACTGACTTGACTCCTCCTTTCTCTCTCCTGCCTCGACTGTCTCACCCACTATCTCTGCTTATCCATCTCTCTTTCACACACCTCTCACTTCTCCCTCAACCGTATTCATTTTCTCACTTCATCTCAACTCTATTTTCCTTCTCGCTCTCTCCCTTCATTTTAAGATTCTCTCAATGTTCCCTTCTCGCCTCTCTGCCTATACCTCTGGCATGTCTTTTCCTCTTTCACGCTTTGTCTTTGCACTCCCTCCTTGTCACTGCATTTCGTTTTAACCGACGCGTTCTACATGCCTTCTTTTTGCAGATGCCTCTCTCACTGGCGGAGTCTGCAGTGAATATCTGAAACCCCACCTTCCTCTTCCTCTGTGGCCAACATGTCCCAGCTGCTCCATGTGGAGATCCCAAACTTTGGAGCCACAGTTCTGGGCTCCCTTAATGAGCAGCGCCTGCTGGGACACTACTGCGATGTATCCATCCTGGTCAAAGGTTTGTTCGTAGCAAATCTTATTTTAATTCCAGTAACTTTGAAAAGAATTTTTGCAGCTCAATATTTTTTTTTCTTTTCTGTTCTCTGTTATTTCTATCAACCAGGTCAGGCTTTCAAAGCCCACCGGGCCGTTTTGGCTGCCAGCAGCCTCTACTTTCGTGACCTCTTCAGCAGCTCCACCAAGAGCCAGTTTGAGTTGCCCTCCTCAGTCACACCTGCTTGCTTTGAGCAGATCCTCACTTTCTGCTATACAGGGAAGCTAACAATGGCAGCTAGTGAACAGCTGGTGGTCATGTACACAGCTGGCTACCTCCAGATTCAGCATATAGTTGAAAGAGGCATGGACCTAATGTTCAAGGCAAACTCGCCTCACTGTGACTCGCAAACAGCAGGGTCTTTAGAGGAAACAGGATCCGAGCCGCAGAGTCCTTGTAATAATGGAAACGGGCTAGCGGTGGCTGCCCTTTTGGGAACCCCGGGCTGGTCTCCATCCCTACTCATGTCGCAACGTAAGATTAAACTAGAAGGGGGCGACCCGACGCCCCTGACAACACATTTGGCGCAAAGCAAGATTTCGTCTTCGGAGTTGGGGAGTCGGCTGGCGAGGGTCAGTTCACTGTTCTACACGACGGCCGGTGGGACCGCCATCCCTGGTTTGCCTTCTTACCACCTTCAAGGGCTCGGTGGGGGTGGAACAGGAGGAGGAGCGGGAGTTGAGAGGTCCAGTCCTGGAGCGTCCAGCCTGCCAACCACCGACAGTCCTACATCCTACCAGAATGAGGATGAGGAGTTTGAGGAAGAGCCCTATGATGGAATCACAGAGGATTCCTACAGTCATCTCTATGGGCGTTCAGCTAACCCTTACGGGAGTGAGTATTACGCTGAATTGATGCTTTTATGAAATCTTTCGTGAAGTGTTGCAGTGCTGTTGGTGTATTTGGTGGAGAGCACTCATCGCTGAAGCCTTTCTCTTGAATATTTGTCATCATTAAAAACTTCTAAAAATACATTATGTTGTCAGTTAAAGTCAAAACCTAATGTTACTTTGGTATCTTCCGACAAATGAGCAAGAATATTGTATTCCTGTTATGGTATTTACTTCTAAAGTCCAGCAATTAAAGTCGGTTATGAGAAAATGCTAACAAGACAATTTAAATGTCAAGGCGGCGTCAATATTCTCTCACCAATATCTTCAAAATCTATTCATGTAAGATCTGAGTCAGTGAATTACTTTCTCAGTTGCCTTTGGCTCAGATGGAGGAAATGAATTTGATATCAGACCGACATAAAAGTAAAACTCGACATGACTTGCAGAAATACTATATACACCTGTGAATGTCCGATTTATGGAACAGAGCTCCTCATTGTCCAGAAAGAAAAAGACTGATGCACATTCATTTCATCCCAGTTCCATTGTTGAATCTTTCATAGATCATGTATCCTGAGCATCTTTAAAAAGCAGGATGTTGTGCCTCCAGTGTGTGTGTGTGTGTGGGGGTTCTCTCAGCATAAATAGCTTGATGGAGTTATGATTGGAGTGCATCGTGACCAACAACACCCTCCTTATCACAGCTACAACAGCTGGCCTGTACTGCATTTTGTTATAGTTTTCATGTCGGTGCAGGTTTGCCTACACATAGATGCTACAGCATATTCACACTTGTGTTTGCATTCACATATGAACTCACGTACGCATGTGTGCACACACACACACACACACACACACACACACACACACACACACCTACACACACACACACACACACTCTCCATCATTCTTAGCATCCTGCAGCTTTGTCAAATTCTAGAGTTTCAGATATTTATGAAAACCACTCTATCTGCAATCAGAGCACCCCAGGGTGACATTGTGGGATATTTGAGAACCATGCACGTCTTTCCTGTGTGTATGTATGTGTGTGTGTGTGGTAGGGTTAAGTGTGACTGCAAATGCTTTAATCAAACTTTTCTAGATGCACTAGGTACATGTGCAGGGCATTTAAAATATGTATTTATCCTGTTCTCTCTATGTGTGTGTGTGTGTTTGTTTACATGTGCGTGCACAGGAGGTGTGTGCATGTGCATGCTCTCACAAGTCATCCCAGAGGTTAGGGGAAATCATTTTGTGAGTAAGAACCTAACACCTAGCTTCGGATCTGTCCCCCGTCCAAAAACTCAAGTTGCGGATGCAGCATCATGACTGATCTGGGATACGTCTGCAATGCTCTGAAACATTTATGAAACACAACAAGCTCGTCTGAGATTACACAAAACCTGCTTTACTAATTCAATTGTGTAGCCTCTCTTTAGACAGAGGGAAGGGTATGGATGCTAGTTGTTTTTCGTAGTTTATAGTAATTATCTGGACGCATCCATATTTATCTGCTTCTGTTTTGCTGTTGTAACAAAAGCTTTCGTATCCCTTTCTGTTCTCGCTTGCTTTTATCAGTCCAGGAGAAGCCAGAGATGGCAGCGATGCCCTTGGCCTTGGAGAGCCGCAACTGTGTGCTGATCCGCAGGGACCTGGTGGCGCTGCCTGCGAGCCTCATCAGCCAGATAGGCTACCGCTGCCACCCTAAGCTCTACACTGAGGGGGACCCTGGGGAGAAGCTGGAATTGGTAGCTGGTAGGCACGCGCACACACACACACACACACTCGCACGCATTGGCTTGCTCACATTTGACCACGTGCACACATGCAGAGAGTAACTTGTATGTAGTGAGTTTGAAAAGTATTCCCACTTCCACCCTTCTGCACATTCAGATCATTTAAAATTCAATTGTTGGTAAAATAAAACTGATGACGTGAAATTCAGGCCATGAGAGAACTGCAGGCATTCCTTTGTGAAACAGAAAACCTTTAAAATCAAAGCGTTTGTGTAGAGCCGCTTATTCCCAAAAAAATCAGTAACTGTGGGAGGTTCCCCACATCCGAGTGACTCTTACCCTTTTTTGCAAGAGACCTGTATTTGACCGTAAGAGACTGCCGTCAGAGATCTCTACTCATCACCGTTCACCGCGACTGGACTCTGAAATAAATTAGCGCTAAGCCATACAATTAGGACATTTTGGTGAAACCATGTTAAGGACATCAATAACATTCAATTGACTTCTCATCACGAATGAAAACAACGTTTAGTCGCGTCTGACCCTCGATTGTGATTGGTAGTTTTGAGCCACATCACTGTGGTGATCTGAAAGGGACAGAACAAAGCTGCAGAGCTTCTCTGCAGAGATTGAGGACCGTGGCAGAAGGACAACTATCTCTGCAGCACTCATCAATCAGACCTTTATCGTAGAGTGACGAGGCAGAAGTCACTCTAGAGTAAAAAGCATACGGCAGCCTGCCGGGAGTTTGCCAAATGGCCCTTACAGGGCTCTGAGAGCATGAAGAACAAAATATATATATATTTTTGGTATGATGAAACAAAAACTGAACACTCTGGTGTGACTGCCAGACATCGCTCTCAGCAGTCAGACCAAAGACTTTCAAAGAGACCAGGTACCATTCAACATGTAGATAATGTAATTCATATAAAGGAGGTTTCATCTATTTCGTATTGAATATTTTCAGACGAAAGTACAGAGCCTGAACACTGCAAGTTGTAAGTCAGTAATCACTTAAAAAACCTTCTGGTACAAGAGGTCAAAAAGTTACCGCACGCTGCAGATTCCATCAGATTCTGATGTCATTTAAAAACACAATGGAACATAGCAGAACATAACAGATTATTCAGTTCCATAGTCGGCGTGAAAGATGCAGAATACAATACATGAATGTGAAAGTGGTGCTTTTCAAAAGAAAGCAGAGCCAAGTAATTTAATAGTGTGCTGTTTTTATGGCCTTCAACATAAATTCCGCTCCCGATTTCTGATTTTACTTTGTCACAGCTGGAGCTTTGTTTAACTGCGTGAAGGATCTCCGTGAACATTCATTTCAAACTGTAGCAGAAGAATAAAAGATCAACTGGCAATAGGGCCAAAGACAAAAATGGGACAAAAGCCCTAGAATGTGAAAAGACAAATGGATTGTAATAAGAGTAGTTTTCTCAGCAAATCCTTTTTTTTTTTTTTTTTTCGACACCAGGTACACAGGTGTTCATGACTCGAGGACAGCTGATGAATTGTCATCTATGTGCTGGTATCAAACACAAAGTCTTGCTTCGCCGTCTGCTCGCCACGTTCTTCGATCGGTGAGTGTAAAGATGTGCACAACTAAGCAGAACAGTTTGTACGAGTCTTTAAGGGCTTACTGTAAGATCTGAGTTATTTGTACGACTCCAACACTGCCGCTGTTGTCTCAAACCAACTTTCGCACTCCATCTGTGGCCATGTTGTGCAATGCGGTTGGTTGTGTGTGTTCCCATGTTTGTCTGCTGTATGTGCCTGCTGCTGACTCTGCCCCCTGGTGTTGACTCTGTGTCCCTGCAGAAACACTTTAGCCAATAGCTGTGGGACAGGTATCCGCTCCTCGACTAGTGACCCCAGTAGGAAACCCCTGGACAGCAGGGTCCTCAATGCTGTCAAACGTAGGTTCACTGTCTAAATCATCAAATATATGGGATAGAATCGCAAAAGAGCACAAGTTGTCAACATGGAGTTTGTTGTTTTTTCTCTCTTTCACAGTCTACTGTCAAAATTTCAACCCTAACTTCAAGGAGAGTGAAATGAATGTGATTGCTGCTGACATGTGCACAAATGCGAGGCGTGTCCGCAAGCGATGGTTGCCCAAGATCAAGTCGATGCTGCCTGACAGCATGGAGGTGTACCGTGCCGGAATGGGCATGGGTGCTGCTGTGGGTCTGGGCCTGGCGCTTAGTGCCTCTCAACCAGGGGTACCCCTCCCCTTCGAGCCTGACTTCAAGGCCCTAGACCAAAGGTTGTATCCCGATCGCAAGGACCCTCTCAGGACTCACCCACCGCTGGCAGACAGCAGCCCCGGGTCCGGGGCTGCTGGAGCAGAGGCTGAAGGTGAAGGCGAGGGAGTGGTCCAGGAGGATCAGGAGGAAGATGAGGATGATGCTGGGCTCGACGGTGCGGAC
Organism: Melanostigma gelatinosum; assembly: GCF_949748355.1. Classification (NCBI taxonomy): domain Eukaryota; kingdom Metazoa; phylum Chordata; class Actinopteri; order Perciformes; family Zoarcidae; genus Melanostigma; species Melanostigma gelatinosum. The sequence goes on from NC_136651.1 coordinate 7,179,304, forward strand.
GGATCACTGGGGGCGCCAACTTTGATCCCAGGAGCTGAGACAGGCAATTCTGGCGACACGCCACCCGAGCAGGAAGTGGAAAGTTTTGGACAAGGTCTGAGGGTGAACGGACAGTGAATGTCCCTTCGGGCTGCCGCTCACGTTGTGAAATTAGTTTTAACTCCGCATTTTCTTTGGCTTGCTCTCCTACTCTAACATCTCGTCCACCACTCTTTCTTCTCCTCTGTGCTTCCTCAACGGGAATTATTCGGCACAAGAAGCTGCGTTCGTAGATCTTACTATACAGGAATTTGTCACACATGCATGCGCACCCGTGTGCTCGTGTCCACGCATACTTACTGATAGTGGAAGTAGATCATTCATTGAAAAAAAAGTAGACACAGGCATGGCATTAGCACATTAAGAAAATCCACCCTTCCTGCTCCACCCTTTTCTCAGTATACTCAGTATTTACTCAGTATTTAGGCTCCTGCAGCAATATGTCAAAGACCTGATAGCAGAACAAACGGCTGGAATGATTCATAATTTCAAGCGTTTTACAAAAGCAACGGCGCCTTTGCTGGCAGTTTATGGATTGTGGTATAATGGTTTATAAAATGATTCTGTTTTTAGTTTTTTTGCCACATCTAAAAAACAATTACCCAAGCAACCTTTGGAAGGAAAGAAAAATGAAGCTCTTTTAAAAAGCGGCTTATTTGTTGTATGATAAATATGTATGAATATATAACGACGACTGTATTATAATTAAAGGTCATCTCCTGCATTACCATCGTTAGACAGAACAATTTTCCTTTGTGTTAAAGCGCCACGTCATTTTTTTTAGGAAAGCTAGACTTCCTGACAATCCAACAAATAATCTGTCACGTGGAGTTGGGTTTTCATGCATATCTGGCCGTGACATATTGGATTAGATTGTCAATGTGATGCCTGTGTCTGCTCCAGACCGCCCCTTCCACACACACACACACACACGCATATGTGCACATTTCTCACCTTATGATACTTAGCCTTTAATATCTGCATCGAAGCAGTAAAAAAATTCACTGTCCCAAAAAAATATATATTAACAGTGCTTTTCATCTTTGAAAAAAAAAAAATCCTCTTCGATTACATCATTCTGAGAGAGAGACACGGACAAGAACATGCACTAAAACCCAAGCTTGCATGCATGAATACAAAACAATGGATACAGAGAATTACTTGCAAACATCAACAAAGCCACAAACCTGCGTCTAAATAAGCAAACCGCTACTGTTGCCTCCAGATATGCCGTTCAAGGACTTCTTTCCATTTCTCACTGGGATGTGACCTCAGTCCGGAACTGACCGGGGTGTGACGCGGGAATCGACTGCGTTTTCACACGATACCGATTACAGTGTCTGTTCTAACTATGGGGCGTGCTGTCGCCACGTGTAGAGGAGATTGAATGAATGGAGTCGGAGGAGGAGGAAGCGCACTACACTGAGCGGTAGAAGAGAGAAGCACTGTTTCACCTTGATGTGGTGGTGTGATTAATGGCACCGAGACTACATAGCCCTGCTTCCATCCTGTTTATTTCTTCCTTTTTTTCCTGGGAGGGGGTTGGGGGGGGGGGGGGTAAATTATTGAATGAAACTTATAAGAGCAATTTCTGCTGGTTTATTGCATTTGCACTCGAGGTCAAAGGGTGGGAAACTAAGGAGTTTAGGCAAAATGTGACTGTACTAAAAACTGAAAATGTCCTCCACATCACCCTGATTGTTTATTTGATGAGAAGATTGTGGGTTTGTAAAGACAAAAGAGAGGTCTTTCTGCAAGATATCTTTCTATTTCGGAAGGGGGCGGAGTGAAGCAATGTCTAACGGGGACAAAAACCTGTATGTGTCATACTCATTTTCTTTTCTTTTTTGATATCAGTTCTGCTGTTCATGCTTTCCGCCACGCGTATAGAGACATCGTCCAAACAACCTTCCTTTATTGTTTTGTGCATTGATTTTAAGAGATACACTGTTGTATGTTTTTTGCGTCAAAGCACATTTAATCACAAGGTCAGACCATTAACTTGAGCCCCAAAGTTATTGGCAAAATGAATACTTTTCCACTGTAAAAATTGATGGCATAAGCCAACAACCAAGCAAAAAATACAGTATGCCCAAGATATTTGATCTGTTTGTTTCTGCTTCAGTGCAGTGCCACCTCATCAAAGGTTGGAAGATGGCCCTGCACAAGAAACAGTGATAATTGCACGAGGTAATAATAATATTAACGTTTACAGTATCTAGGTTTCTTGTTTTTCTTTTGGAGTAAATGTGATCCACCATAGATGAAACAGGGCTGTGATAGAACGACTGGGACGATGAGTGAATGTAAACTGTAGCACTGCTTTAGGGAGGGGTCCAAGCCTTGATTGAATAATGGTCAAATACTCGTTTTTTTACATGGCTCACTTTTTCCTCAATTGCATGAGGCTGTATGATGTTCAAGCCTAAATTTTAGTGATTTAATGATTTTTAAACTGGTCTTCCAAGGTACTGAACAGCAGGGAGTATTACTCTAACATAGTAAGCTTAGTGATGCTTTTATTACTCCATGGTTTATTCTCTATTATCCCAACAAGCTTGTAATTTGTTAACAAATCTGTACAGACTTCAAGATTCAACAAATGGCATCGTTATGTTTTTAATTTATTGAGCTTCGGTTCCTAAAGTTGCCTGCAAGAAAAATAAAGATATTCTTTATTACTGGACTTTATGAGATCACCTGCACTTCTGATTTGTCAACTAAGGCAACAGTCTTCCCAAAATGAATATCATTTTGGAAGCTAACCAAATTCACAGTTATTACTTCAGATCACGAAATAGCTTGTAAGCCTGCTGCCCCAAAAAATCGAAACCTGTACTCTACTATTAAACTGTGCAAACTTATCTATTTATATTCAATTTTCTCCTTGTATGCTCATGCACAATACATTTTTGCTTTTGGTTCTTTCTTTTTTTTTTTTTTTACAGGCAATTTTTTATTGTTGTTGCACGGCCACTACTTTTAACTTTGAGGAACATGAAATAAACTCCAGTTCAAATGAATGAGTAAATAATATAGGGTGGGGAACATTGATATACTCCCCTGTAGGGATAAAGGGGCGTGGAGCAGTGCCTTAGACTGTGACTGTGTGGATGTTGTTGTGACGTGAACCTTTATGATCGGAGACGAACAAGACAAAGTACATGTAGGGGTAGGATACGGACATTGACTGATGTTTTCCCTTTCTAAAATTGGAATCAAAGAACCGTTGCTCAGTTATAATTGAATATTGCATTCACTCATCTTCTCACTTTACGTTTGCTAGTTGAACTCATAACAGATTCACTGTACTTTGATGCATTCAACAGCTAATCAGCAACAACCTCCTGGACTGACATCCTCACATTATTTATACAATTGACAGACCTCCAAAAAAAGTATTTAAAATGATATATATTGCATTCCCGTGTTGATATTGATGATGAGGCCGTTGAGAGACTTCACTTTGGAATAGTCCTCACTAAATAATCCCACATGCATAAACATTTATTTCCCTCGGAGCATTTACATTTCAGCTTTTTCACTGTTTGTCTGCCTTCAAGCTAAATATGTCTGACTCTGTCCTGGCCAACAAAAAATTCCAACCTTTTTAGGAAAAACTTCTCTTCTGCTTAAGGTCTATTTCTCTTGCGCAGCGTGAATTTAAAATTGAATGATGTTGCACTATAAACTGAGATATTCTCAGAGAATGTCACGGCTAAGCCTTGGGAAGGGTGAACTGTTTGAAGTGGCAAAAAGTCATGTAAAATGTATGTAATGTTATGTATTTTACAAATATCTTTTGATTGAACCAGTGTCTCCTTCACAGAAAACTCTGTCGTTAAGATTTTTTTTATTTAATGACAGAAACTTGTCTTTTCCAATATCTGCCATTCACCGAGATGATCGTTGGAAATAACAAGAAAATAGATAGAATGGGATTGTTGGTTGAAAATAACCTGTTTTCACAAACATTTCTTTGCAAATAAATTGTTACTTACTTTCTAAAACCTTACGTAGTGCTCCGTTCATCCCCATTACTGTAAAAACTGATGGGCACAGTTTTGTTCCATTGACTGGTTTATTCTGAAAACAAAACATTTATATGCAAAGAGACACTTGTATTATAACAATGCATGCCATTCAGACACTCACTCTAACCCAATGAAACCTCTGATCTTTATGCACCATGTAATTTACGGTAAGCTGAATAACTGTTGTCACTGTTAGCAAACAAAGACTTTGGAGTCTTGTGACGAGTAGGGTTGTATTTTTATCACACACCCAGGCCTTTTAGTGACTGTTTGCATCAAGTTTAAACTATTATAATAATGACAGCAAAGTAGTGATTAAGAGTGCAATTCATAGACTAACTACCCAGTTGAGTGTGCATTTGAACCTTCAGCAGACTCAGAAAAAAATGCACTAAAAGTTTGTGTGTGTATGTATGTGTCCTTGAACATAATGCCAGCACTTTAGAACTACTTAGAAAAAGAATTGTACGAAAGAGTGACCGAGGGTTTGGCGAACGACGAGAAAACGCAACTTTTAAAGCCATGTGTTCAGAGCGCTGACAATCAGAATAGGGATGAGACCCAAAGTGCATTATGGGAGATCTGACATGACTTGCTGTGCTCTTGCTATTTGCTTTGTCTTTCTCCAGCTTGCTTTGGTCTGTGCTAGCTTACTTTCCGGAGGGGAGGGACATGATAAACTCGAGCCTTCTTGGTTATAAGTGTGTGTCTCTGCAAGGACGACTGACTGATGTTTGACTGATACCTTGGTGCTTCGTGAGCAGGGCTGTCCTATGTTGACATGGACCATATCTGTAACGCTCTAATAAGCATGTGCCGGACTTGATCCTAAATCTGGGCTGATTGGTAACCTCTCAATGGACAATAGTCCATATGGCAAAAGGTCTTATCATGCAACCCTACACTTTGATCGTGGCAACGTTCTTCACTATCGACAGGGCTTGGACCAGGCAAACTGGGATGGGACAATTTCAGTGTTGATGCTGCTTTATGTTTCAAATGAAAAATGTTAAAATGTTTATGCGCCTTCTGACTCAAGCATCAATAATATATACAACAGAAATGCAAGTTGCCACTTTTGATGTTGCATAAGAATCTACCTTTCATTCCCATCATGGTATTTGCCATCACCAGTTTCAGTTGTGTAGTCCAGGAGTACCTGATTTCTTTAAATGCAATACAGAAAACTCTGCTTTCTAATAAAAGTCCTTACTTCACCATATACTGCCCTCTTTCTTTTGTCTCTGTTTGTATAAGCTATTATGTTGTTTCTTTGCTGGGAGGATCTCAAGAGGATCTCATCTCAACCTGGTTTGAAAAGTGCAAGTTATGGAAATGCATTACATTTGGATTCACATAAAATATAGCAGGACATTTTCAAGGAGGGAAATCACATCATCTTGACAAAAGTTAGTTAATCACAATCCTTAAGATTTCAGTCCTGGTCGATTTAGAATTTCTATTTGAGGAAAAGCTATTTAATTGTGCTTAAAGTTTAGTTTACGAGGCCTCTGTGCTATCCTATTTGTTAAATCTTATTCGACTGATTTAATCGCAAAGTGTTTGTTATTAGATTGATATTAAGATAATCCTTGCAGGACAGAAAAGAGGAGTAATGGCTTGGTAATAGTGTTTTGGGGGGGAATTTGTTCATGTCATTTCTTCATAAATTCTTCTTTTTTTAATCTGCATTGGAGCTTGATCTATTTTGTATTTGTCTTCAAATATTACCCTACATTATTCCAAAAATATGCCAGAAATTGTCCCCATTTTGTCGAGGTGTAGTCGAGCTCGTGTGGACTCAGGGTGCTCTGGGATCTACTTGTCATCCTGCCTAGCTGTGACGTTTTTTCTATGGCAAAATCGCGCGGCGTGTGTTCAGCTGCGCTGACAGACTAAAAGTGTATCGGAAAATTGTCTCAGATACAGACAAGGAGAGAATAAACAAAATACAAGAGATCTACAGGAGAAGCAACAGCGTCTGCCCCTCAAAATGAGTGACGACACAGACTCCCCTCCTGAGAGGGAAATGAAGGTATGACGTTATCCACAAGTTGTGTTGACAAGTTAGCATGTGTGAGCTAATGTTAGCTCGCACTGAGTCGGTTGGTTTTCTATGGTTCCGGCTAGCTTAGCTGGTTGGCTAGCTGGCCCGGTTTGTGTTTTCTGTTTATATAACTACAGCACAAAGCATACAGCGTTAAGGAGCCGTATTAACTTGGACACAAATAACAATTAGAGACGTTGGTAACCGCTTAAAAGTAAAACAAACAAAAAAACGACTTTTATCTTCTGACGTTGTAGCCAGCTACTGATGCTAACACGTTAGCTATTAGCACATCCGCCACATCTTGTAACGTTATCCTCATTGAAGAGTTGAACGTTAACGTGACAGTATGGGACTTAACAATCTCCTGTGTGTGAAATTAAGACATTCACTAACGGTTTAGTTTGCAGTTATTGAACTGGAACCACATAACGTGAACCACCCCTAACTGCTCACCCTAAAGTAACAATCAGTACTTGTGTGTTTCCTTCTTCAGGATTTTCAGTTTCGTCAGATGAAGAAAACGAGAGTCTTTGACCCTGCTGAAGATTTGCCGAGAGAAAGAAGCAGTCTGCTCACCATCTCGAACAAATTTGGTTTAACTTTCGTCGGGCTCGACAGAACATTCAAAGTTTACCAAACTCGAGACATCCTGACTGCTGATACGTTTGATGGCAACGCCAACGAAATAAGTACGTGTGTGACCGTACAGTTTTGAATTTGAATATTTATCCAATCTAGTTTTCCATTCATGTCTCTTTCCCACAATGCAATCAAATGCTCATCTTCTGTTCTAGTCGAGGGGAGAGCGGCGCTGGCGGAGGTGACTGTGGAACTGGCTCTGCACCACTTGGCTCTCAGCTGTGATGAGCTCACTTTGTCAGTGTGTGGCATGTCTGAGGGGGCGGGCTTGTCCCTCACCTTCTATGACGTCCGCACCTTCGTGAACAAGGTGACTACTTTAGCATTTATATGTGTTTGTTTACTTAACAAACATGAACAGATCGTTGAAGATCGGCTAGCTGTGCAGCACTGAAGGTCTCGGGATCACCACGATCCTCCACGAAGTATTTGGCCGATGTCCTGACTCTATTCCAATGAACATTTGGTGAACATTTTAAGCTGACTTCATTCAGAGCTATCCAATTATGTGCAGCAGCAGATTTGCAGATGCCCCAAATATTAAGAAAACGCATCCAGCAGTTGTTTAAAATGCATTAATCCAAAGTTTGTAAACCTCTACTGCGGATGGGCATAGTCTACATTTTAAATGTGACTACTTCTCTTTCCCTGATGTTCATTTATTCAACTTTTCTTTTTGCCTTTCCAGGCGAGACCACAGAAGCTTCCTTTTGCATCCTTGCTGCCAGCAGTACCCCCCGGCACCGTAGTGCAAGACCTGAAGTGGAATCCTGGACAGGCGTCCATGTTGGCTGCCTCTCTGTCTGACGGCCGTTTGATGATTTTGGATGTTACCGACGGTGTCAGAGTGCAGGCTGAGCTACCAGCTTCAAGCGGCATCACATGTAGTAAGTGGGAGACTGCGCATACTAGTTGAGTTCACCTGTTCTCTTTATATCTTTAGTTAATGTACTTTGTTTCACACAGTTTGCTGGAGTCCAAAAGGAAAACAAGTCGCTGCAGGAAAAATGAATTCCACAGTCAGTCAGTATACACCAGTAAGAACCTAAATCACCGTGATTAACAATAAAGCACTTATTGCTCCGTCAGAGCTGCAGCATTCAATGACTTGACAAGATGTATAACTGACTTTCTCCTCCTCTGAAAAGGCACTGGAAGAGAAAAAATGTATCCCATGTCCACACTTCTACACCTCTGACCAACCTGTCAAAGGTAAGACCAATAAAAACGTATTAACAGCTGTGTTGTACGCCCGAAAACTGAGCTTGATTATGAAATGCATATAAAACCAGTATAATACATGTTACGTCATTTAGTTTGACTTTCATGACTGTTTGAATCCCATCTGCGGCTAATGCCTCTCCTTCCCGTTGTCTCTCACAGTTCTGGATGTGCTGTGGCTGAGAACCTTTGTGTTTGCGGTGGTTTACGCTGCTGCAGATGGGTCCCTGGAGACCCCTCCCGAGCTAGTGTTGATCTCTCTTCCTGTGAGTAACGCCCTACATCCACAGTCCACCCAATCACATTTGGGTTGTTGTCGGGTTTCACCCCTCCAGTCTTCAATCAAGTTAAATATATTTCCTTTTGAAATTCACGTCAGTGTTTCGTGTTTGATTGAAGATATTTTCTCCACATGGCCACAACAGCAAGGTGAAGAAACCAGTGTAGCATTCGATGCTCTGCCAGATTCTATATTGTAGTTTTGAAGGCCACACGCTTTGTGCTGTCACCGTATTCTTGTGTCGTGGCTCTGTAGTCACATATAGGCTCCTACTGCAGCTCCCATGCGCTTCTGTAAGTATTGTAATTTGACGCTTCATGCAAATGACGGCTAAGCCATACAGTACAAGGCTGTTGTTGGTTTCATAGAGCTACTGAGGTCTCCATGTTCATTTCAACTGTGTGACGAGTATTTTAACATTTTAAAACACAGCTGGATGTCTAATGACCAGCATGTACTTCTCAGTATCTGTGGTGGCGTTCTTTCTGGTAAAATGTAACTATCAAGCAGCTAGTATGCTTCCACCATACAGACGTTTCATCTGTTGTTCCAGCGTGTGAATGTACATGAAGCAAATGTGTTGAAGTGTTATATGTTTATGTTTGTTTTGTAGAAGAAGGATGAGAAGATAGAGACAAAGTATCTGAACTTTAGTGACACGGTGTACGGCAGCTGCATTGAGCGACAGCACCACTACTTTCTGAGCCATGTGGAGGACTGGTAAGAATGACCACCATTTCTAGGAGCCACCCAAAAGCACCATCATTGTGTTGTTTATCAGCTTAAGTTTGATTTATTTCAGTGTCCTGTTGAATTGGTGTAATGTTTTGCTTCATCTATTTTTTTCATCCAGGGACCTTGTGTTTGCAGCATCAGCGGCTTCCATTGAAGTCAGCGTCATAGCCGCCAGACCAGAGGACAAGGTACCGATACTAGTAATATAACTAGAAATGAACGGTGTGTTTTTTTTCCATTTAAATTCCAGGAGTGAAGTAAACTGAGATCTGTATAGTTTTGAGGGAAAAAAAACCCGTTATGAGGCTGGTGACCATGACTGATCGTTGTCCTTTTTAGAACTGGGAGCTCTGGATCCTGGAAGACGCGAGTCGGGCTGAGCTTCCAGTGACCAAGACGAATGAAGACACTCTGCCCCTCGGCTTAGCCATAGACCTCACCAGCCAGCAGGAGATCCACATCAGTAAGTCACTCTCTTCACTTGTCTGACCAGATTTGCACATTGACACAATACGCTTGCACTTTCCCCCAATGGTTGTCTTTAATTCCCTTCGGCAAAGCCGACACTAAAGGTGGTAGTCAGTTGACCAATTTTGGCGAAATAACACCAATTGTGGAGCCTAGTAAAGTCTGTTTTAGTCCTTAAAAGTTATGTTCAATACTCCCCTAATGATCAGATGAGGCTGGAATCCATCAGGTTTCTTTGTGCATACAGCATCCACTGCAGTGCTGTATTGCAGCGTGTGTAGAGAATATAGATAAGCTGCCGTCTCAGTACACTGTTCTATCTTAAATGCCTTCGTCTGCCAGACGCTCACGTAGAGCTGCTGTTGCTGTCTCGCCCCATCTCTCCCCGTCACTCCAAGAACTCCTTCCCCATGAAACAAAAAAAACAACAACCTGCAATTGGAGCAACAATTTGACATGATTATAGTCTGATCAAAACCTTTATCTGAAGTGAGACGTTCGAAAGGGAAAGTGAGGGGAGGGAAACAAGAGTTGGAGAAAAAAAAATGCCCTCATTAAAATGTCTCAGGCAAGCTAGAGGACCACAACAAACAACAAAGCCCAGACGATCCGGTTGCAGAATGCTGATGAGGTTTACGATGTGCCCCTCCCTTCTGCTCGCTCGCTGTCACCACTTTCATTCTCATTTGGACTCCAGTTCCATAAACTGAAATACAACATAAACTGAACATAGGATGCTATTGTTTTTTTGTTTTTCTCTGCGTTGTGCTTATTTTGTGTATAACTTACAATCATTTTATTTTGTGACACATTTGCATAAATATGTATTTTGCATATTAAATATGTGAAGCCTAGGACAATAGTCAGAGAGGTGAGTCGGCGGTAATGAATCAAACACTGGAACGTCTTTGAAGAGCAGCTACTGCTGTCACCCACAGATGAAGTTCTACTTGAGGAAGATATGAGAAAGCGGTAGAGGACAAAGTGTACTTTTTTGGACGCGTCTCAAATGACTTGTGTCAACTCTGACTAATGCATCTTTAATTCGGAGTGTGAACACTCAGTCATAATTTAAATGTTGGTTTAGGCTGGGTTTTGCCATTTGTTTCAACAGCCCACAGCGCACTGCATGATTTTTGGAGAGTGCGGGGAAGTGGGTGTGAAGAGTTTGGGGCGATGCGATGGACTGCTTTACCAAATGAGGCATCTTAGGACGGTTGTGTCTGCACACGAGTACAGTGTCCTTTATTTGAACTGAACTCTGGGTACTTTTTTTAACCACTGGGGGGCAGAATGAGCCACAAACAGCATTTTCAACATCGCAGAGTGAGCATAAAGCACTTGCTGTTCAGTCTTTCTCTGCACATCATGTAGACTATAGTGTTTCTCTGTCTGAATGTCTGTCTCCCATCTTTCCTCCCTCTCACAGCTGATGAGAAGACCTTGCCTCCAGCACCCACGATGCTGATGCTGTCCACGGAGGGATTGCTCTGCCCATTTGCTCTGCTCAACCTCAATCCTGGGGTTAAGCAACTGGTCTCAGCTCCCACTGTCCTCTCCTTGGAGGGCGAGAGACTGCCCAAGCCAGGTGAGAGAGCCTGTGACGTGAAGTGATACATTTCATGAAGAGATAGTCATCTAATGCAGTCTTGTCAGTCATTGTTTGCAAGATTTTCCTTTTTCTGGTGTGATGCCATCAAAGGCTGTTGAAATTCATGGACGTATCATCTGACATGCCACCCGTTGGTTTCTAAAGGGGCATTTTTAAATGGAGTTTGGTTTCACAGCTCAGTTTAACAGCCTGAGAGACCCGTCAATCAAGCAAACCATCTTCGACTAGACTGTGAAGTGCTAGCTTTTACTCCTAAAGGGCTCAACCCATTTTGTGCATGAGAAAAGTGACTTGGTCTTGTCGACACAACTTGCCCAGCGTGTGATTAGGTCAAATGAGAGCCACTTTCTGTTCTGTTCACAGGTTCTTTGGCAGCCCAACCACCCAGAATTGCTGCCTCCATCCCATCTGCCCTTGCACCATTCCCGAACCTCGGTCTTCATTTAGCAGCTGCTTCCACCCCTCCAGCCCCCGCTGCATCCTTCTCCGCTGCCCCGTTCAGCATGGTTCCCGCTGCTCCCGCGACGTCCATGGCGCCGTCATCGGGCTTCAGTTTCTCGGTCCCGACGACATGCGCCACCACTGCTCCTCCACCTTTCTCAATGGGGGTGCCCGCACCTTTTGGCTCGGGGTCCCTTGGCTTTTCGTTTGCCTCCAAACCTGCCGCTGACGCTCCCTCTGCGTTTTCTTTCACCCCTTCCATCAAACCATCTGCGGTCACAGCTCCAGTTCAAACACCCCAGAGCATTGCTGCTGCCTCCCCATCAGCAGTAAAACTGAATCTAAATGAGAGGTAAATCTATCATTTATCACGGTATTGCAATGGAGACATTGAAGTTTGTATGCATACATACAAAGACTCAGAAAATCTGTCTGCTCTTTCCCTAGGTTTTCAGCACTGGAGACCCCAGCAGCGTCCCCGCAGTCTTTCTCCTTCAATCCCCCGTTGCCCAAAACACTTGCTCCAAGTTCCAGTAGTCTGACCGCCCCTCCGCTCTCAGTCGCTAAGCCACCAGCTGTATCGAGTAAGCCTGCCTTAGTCATTCTTCTTTGATATTTGGTCAAAGAATTCTTGAAATGGTTAGTGTTTCATGGCTCGGTCTTGTGATTCTAATGCTGTTGGTTGTGTCTCAGCCCCAGTGTGTCCAGTTCAAACCAGCATGCCGCCCGCAGTCGTCCAGAAACCTGCTCCTGCTGCCCAGGGCCGTGTCCAAACTCCACAGGTCCTATCTGTTTATTATGAAGGGTGTTATCTGTTCATACATTGATGAGACCTTTTTAGTTTTTTCAAAAATACGGTTAGGATTAGAAAAAAATGGCGTTCTAGAGAGCGTGTGTGGGGATAAAGCATGACATTGTTAGAATTACCCTTTTACTCTTATTTCTATAGTATCCACCATAGGAACACGCTGAAGGCACTGAGCCTCCATTCGTACACTCACCCTAGTATTTAAAGAGCCATAGTGCTAATTACATGACAGCATTTTTAGCTTTTTTGTGTGTGTGTTTCCTACTGGTTTTAATCTACTTTATTACTTCTCCGTGCAGGCAGCTGTTAGTGTGAAGGCCCTGGAGAAGCAGCTGCAGCAAAAGAAAGACTCCGATCCCATTATGGCCGGTATATTGGAGGAGGTGAGATGCATCATCCAGTACACACTAGAGTGCCATGCACCACTTCTCCTCGTGGCCCGAACCATATGGGGACAAAAATACTAGCGTACCGCCAGCTACATATTGTAAGCTAACTGAGCTAGGTTAGCTAGCTAGCGCTGACCTTGCAGAACTGATGTTTGCTTGTTTTCTTAAGATATGACCCGTTGAGATTGTAGAGTAAAAGAGATCATTGTCGACATATCTGGCCTGACACTTGATCAAAATGTAATTTAATAATGATGTAAACTGGGTAGACTGGTTCACAAACAGCACAATATACCCCAAGTTATAAAGCATTAATGACATCAGACTAAATTACTCAATAACATCGGTCAGGTTAGCTTAATTGACTATTTCCTGCTCACTCGTAACTGCATTAATACTACAACTCTGACACAATTTAAATATATTATTTGGCCTCCTAAAAAGGTTAGTTTTTGAAATTCTGTTCCAGCACGACATGCTTCGGTTACTCTCTGTTTGTTATTTAACGAAACATGTCTTCGGCTTGTTATCAGATTGCACACTTCCAGAAGGAGTTGGACGATCTTAAGGCACGAAGCGCGAGTGCTGACTTCAAGGTTGGCACCAATGAGGAGATGAAGGAGTTAAGGAAGGAGTCAGAGGACCTCCATATATTCACCCTGGAGATTAAGGAAACAACAGAGGTAAGACCATGGTTAGAAAACCAAAACTAAATCCCACACCCAACAGCTGCCTCCTACCCACAATGCAATGGTCTTGCAGTCACTGTCGTACGTTTGCTGGGGTGTCTCCTAGCTGAATTCATGTTATTTTCTCATCCGCAGTCTCTCCATGGGGACATTGGTACACTGAAGACCACCTTGCTGGAGGGCTTTGCTGGTGCAGAAGAAGCCAAGGCCCAGAGTGAGCTGAGCAGAGACAGAAACTACAGACAGCTGCTGTACAAAAAACCTCTGGACCCCCGCAGCGAGGAGCACCTCAAGGTGAAATGTTTGCATGAATCGATACTCTTCGTAAAGCCTTTTAAATGAGTCGCCTACACACTCCTAGCATTTCTTCTATTTCATTGAATTTTTTTCTTTCCTTATTTAGGAGATTCGCAGGCTCTACCAGTACGCTACGTTTGCTGTGGAAGACGTCAATGACGTGTTGGATGTTGAGTGGGAGAAACACCTTGAGAAGAAGAAAAAGCAGAAGTAAGCACAAAGACCTGCTATTTAAGAATTTGGTGCTAAAAAGCTTGACGTTTAAGTAGAATTTGTTATGAAATGATGACTTTCTTCACAGACACATGGCCGTGCCGGGGCGTGAGGGTCTGTTCACCACTCTGGCCAACAACCTGTACATCATCAACCAACAGAAGAACAGATTGGACCAGTTGATTAAGCAACTCACCTCACTGCGCCTCTACAACAAGACTACCGCTCCAACTATAAACCGCAGCGCCGCCACCGAAACAACTGCTGGGTAGGAGCTGGCATAGAACAGTCGTAGAGATGGAGGAATGTGAACATTTCAGGGATGAATTACTTTTGCATTTTGTAGATTGTTATTCAGCTTCAGTGTGGAATGGGACATTAACATTGATTTGTAATTATCTGCACCAGTACACTGCAAACAGCTCTTTAGAAAATGTGTTGTTGTTCACAACCTAAACAACTTGTATTTGTGTTTTATGACAGTTTGGAAAGCGAGCTTGAGAGTTTGAGGGACGCACTCCTGAAAGCCAGGCTGGACACCACCCCGCCTAAAACCAAATCCGAGTCTCCAGGTATCAATCTTTATATATTTTTGGTGTAAAAATAATGAAGGCTATAAGATTTCTCAATTTCCGCATATGCTACATATATATGTTTCTCCAGCGGTCAAGATCTCACCAGTGAAACAGTCCCAGCTGCGTAACTTCCTCTCAAAGGGACAGATGCCTCCTGTCCGCTCAACTGCACCAGGTACACACATCCTGCACAAACAGATTTTTAACAAGGGTTCCAAGTCATTTCTTCTCGTGTAAGTTCGGTCTACTGGCTTTAAATTTGTCGTTCCGTGAAACGAAAACTCAAATGGACTCCAATAGCAGTCAAACAAAGAAAAAGAACAATATTACCATAATACAGCTATACCACGGTTATTGGTGAACTAGATGTTCTTCGTCTATTCTCTCTCCAGCCAACCTGTCTCGCTCGGCCTTCCTTTCACCTAAATACTACGAGGACTTGGACGATGTGAGCTCTACGTCCTCCCAGTCCCTGGAGCCTCACCCAGCTGACTTGGAGGAGGAGCTACAGCCAGAACCGCTTCCGGTCATCCTTCCAGCATTGTCCAATCCCCGCCACCCCATAGTTGTGAGGACCCCCTCTATCGCGCCTGGCTTTGGGGCCATCCAGTCAACTCCCGTAACAAAAATCCACCCAGTACCCTTCGGAATGAGCCCTGTTGCCAGCCCTAGTGAGTAAATCACACTAACTATTCCTTTAAAGTTGTCCTTCAAAGCCAGGAGAGGACTGCTGCCAAACACCAGCAGACATGCTTTGTTTCATAACTGTTGCTGTATTGATATTTCAGTTCCAACCAATAAGATCAACCTCAGCGGGGCGGACAGCACTGCTCTCGCCACAAAGACGGTAAAACATGGAGCCCCACCATCTGAGAGGACCATCCCTGTCAACAACCCCGCCCAGCAGGCTGCAGCCACTGCTGCTCTACGCAGGCAGTTGGCGAATCAGAAGACAGGTAGGGGGAGCAGTTGAAAATACTACTTAGTTTATTTTTAAATGGTTAATGGGAGATGTATTAAGTTGTTCTGGGCAACACTGTGTGTCTAAGAAGCTGTTTGTATCATATTGTACTGCTGTGCCTGCTGTAATTCACCAGGGGGAGACACAGACTTCCAGAAATAATATCAACCTGGTAGCTTAACCCCCATCATGTCTTAGAATCACTTACTAAGACTGTTTCAGTACAATTCTAACCAGGCAGGAATCCCCATGGACATGTTGAATTCATATAAATACACCTGCCTGGTGTGTTCCTTTTTAAAATATAAACATGTGTACTTCTGTGTGTGATTTGGTTACATGTGATTTGGTTCCATTTGCATTTCTGTGTGTACCAGCTGTGGTCACTACGTTGACAGAGTCCACTTTGAAGACGGTTCCTCAGGTGGTCAATGTCCAGGAGCTCAGAGACAAAGGGCCTCCTACGCCGGTTTCCAACATCATCAGGTAAAAACAACAATTATATCGATTTCTTTTGTTATGTCTGGAAATTTCCTTAAGTAAGTGACAGTTAGTTGTGTTACGGTAGGAGAGGTTTTGAATAAATGTATGTAAATATATATATACATACATACATACATACATACATACAAAAGTCTTAAGACAACCACTTTTACATGTTTCAGGCAGTTAAAGTCAGGAATATATCCAAAGTTCTGTGGTGTTTACTTAACATTTCAGGTCTGGATATGGCTCTTATGATGCAGTGACAATGATGTCAACATAACAGACACTTTCATTGTCTTATTTTACAGAATGACTAAACAATCACACAATATTTGTAGTTTGTGGGCGCTTACTGATGACACGTTTTAGCGATATATGCCCAAACTGGTTCTCATGCAGTCCACTTTGAATTGGAATAGAGTCGTATTATCACATGTTTAATTAACATGGCAGATCAATTAAATTCGATTTTTGAAAATTCAAATTTTTAAGCAATTGTTTATTCTTTTCATAATTTTTTTTTTTTAATCTATCCATCTTGTCCCATCGCTCCTATCTATGTATATATGAGGTTAAATCCTACCAGTATCCACATGGATCTATTTGTGATACAGCGAGTACACAGTCTGTCACTGTGAGTCCTCCAGGGGTTTGCTGCTTGTTTTGAATGCGTCTCCCCGGCAGACATTTATCAGGTCACTGACTCCACCTAATCTCACGAGGCTCTGCATTCGAGCCTATTTTCCTCAAGTATTCCATCTCTTCCATATAATTACACATTTATAAATATCACTGTCTATTTAGTCTTACCTTTTTTTAATGTTCAGTTAAAAATTCTGCTTCAATTTCCTGCATTTTTACAAACCTCCCTTATTTGTTTGTCATGGCTCTACTCCAGCACACTGGATTTTAGATGAAACAGTGACGTAATGATGTAATATATAACTGTATGTTTAAAAAAACAAAAACAGTATGCTGTAGAATGGAGCCAAAACAAAACGGTGTGAATAGACTGCACTGTATGCACACTGTCTAATTGTCTCTTTTAATACCGTGATCCTTTTCACTTCCATTTCTTCTTCATGTCTTTCATTGGACTCTTAATTCCCTGCATGACTCACACACTCTCGTTCTGCACCTTCCTCTTGCTGCCTCACTGGGCTGTGCACCACTTTCTAAGCTTGATATTTTGGCAGGCCGTCCGTCCTTGTGGCTTTTCCCCAAATAAAGCCTGCTCACAATAACTAACGAGCACAGCAAGGCATTCTGAGAGTAAGACGATTATGAATGTGTTTTTTTTTTTTACCTGATTCCCGCCTACTCTTTTATCTCGCAGTAGTGTAACGGTTCAGACATTTCTTCAAATGATTCCCAGCTCGATATATTTAGTTTTACCAAAACAAAAAATTTCAAAATCTACATTGTTAAAGATTGGTTAAAATTTTAACTACCATTCATTTAGGCTTTGAGCTGAGGAATCCCACACAAAGGAAATACTTGGTAGCAGAGAGCAGGTCTTTGGTTGTGCATACCTCATGTAGACCTTAACATCTCACTAGATGTTAAGGTGTGAGTTGTATTTAATCCACGTGAACAGAATTCCAACAAACCAAACACTGAACGCTCTCTCCACTCCTTGTTCTGCTCTGTTTCCCAGCTCATCAGTACCAGATCCAGCAGCTCACGTCTTTGCATCAGCGTCTTCCAACCAGGCCAAACGAGTGAGTACTACATCTACCCATCACTCCCCAAGCTGTCAATCATCCTGTCATACGTTTGTACACCCACACAGCTATATATCATTCAGTACACAATCTGATTCTCTTAAAAATAAGGTGAATTGATTAAAAGAAATATGACAATATTGACTTGACCACCTGTAGTGTTTGAGATTTCCAAGTGGAACTGTTTGGTGCAGCCGCACATACATGTCTTCAGTGTATTTTGTCCGTTTGCATGCTGTCTTTCAAACACTTAAGATGAAGCACATTCAGTATTGGTATCCCTCTGCCTGCAATTTTAAAGATTGTTCAACTTGTGACAATTCACAGATTGCTGACAGTTTTACATGCGAAGGCGGACCATTAACTACACGGGTGAGAAATGCCCCCGGCTCCCTCTCATGTTGATGTTACAAATTGCAGTTTGGTGACATGGGAACTCCTCGCACGAATCTTCGTCATGGTTCAATTTAATGGGAATGACTCAAAACATACTGATCTCCAGCCACATGTGTGCAAATAAACACTCGCTTTTTCTCGACATCTGCCTTCAAATTGCAGCAGATATAGCGGTGTGTTCAGAGGAACCTGTGGTCTTTTAATCATACACAATGGATGTACCGTTTGTCTGTATTAAGACTTTGCAGAATTAACCTCTAATAGCCGATGCCCGTTTAAAAACTGTCTTTACAGAATCCTTCCCAAGGTATCCAGAGGATGTCCAATGAAAGCACAACCTCCCCACAAACAGGCTTTGTGTTTGGTAAGCACTGCTTAGATACAGGCGCATACAATAGTTTCCTCTAAGCTGTTTGGTTTTTAATGATAAACCAATCCGCACCAGGGGCGGGTCTAATGCCGCTGTACGCTGGAACAGAGGAGTAATAATAACAGCAATGGAGGCCGCTACAGGCGACACTGCTGCTGCGATCGAGGCTCTTCTGAGTCGATTTAAAATAACTGATATCTTTGAAACAGCACTCTGCTTTGATGTCTGGAAAAAAATGTATTATTTACCTCTGTCGTCCTGCTACAAGATGCCGGGTTGGGACTCGTAGCATAGCGTCTTTTCTGTGCCGTCTTTGTTGGCGTATCATGGACATTGTGAATCTCCAACCCTTACAAATAATTTAAAACATTCACACACATCCTCCCAGAATAGACACCGAGTCTGCACGGGAGAAATACCCTGACATCTCTGAATCGTTCTGAATCGATCTCCTTTACTTTTGGGCTGCTGAATAATAGTTTTGAATATGATATGATATGGAAACAAGAGTGCAAGGAGTTCACGATTCTGTCTTTATCGGGTAATAAACTCCTGTGTCTTTCAGGTCAATCGTCCAAAGCAGATGCTTCAGTGGCTCCTGCTTTCTCAGCAGAGCAAAGCACCAGCAAAAGCTTCTCCTTTGTATCAGGGTGAGTCAATTATGAAACGTAAAGAAGCATTCTGAAATATAAAGTGTGCCTAACATATTATATGTTCATAATCATCAATGTATGTATCCAATCAAATGTGATCTGGGGAGACCAACTAAATTTTATTGTGACTTAAATGTTCTCTTGCAGGTCTGCAGGCTTCAGTTTTTCTTCCGTTACTCAGGGAGCTGGAATGTCACAAGGTAAGACGATACAGCAGCTTGCTATCAGACAATCTTAGGGGCAGATCACGGCGAGACGCAGCGCAACAGGCGCGGACGCTTCAAAAACGCACCTTGGCAAAGCGAGTCAGCCAAAACAGCTGATGAGCGGCGATAAATAACGGAGGGAAAAATGATTCAGTGCAGACGTCGAGCTCTTGCTGCTGAATGAGGATGAGGGGAAAATTCTATATGTCATCGTAATTAACTATCGCTAATATCAATGTCCGTTCGAACGATATCTACCGGCATACAAACAGGAAGTCGGTGGTAAAGTAGTAAAGCCCGCCTCTTGCTTGACGTGATTGGTTTTCTCGGTCAGTTGATTTAGGATGATGGCAAATGTACACGCGCTCATCCTTTTCTTATTTGTCTCTCCAGTGAAGGATGTGAATAAGTTCTCCTTCGGTGGAAATGGCAAGATGATGTTTGGGCAGGCGGGAGAAGAGCCATTCGCCCTCACCCCAACATCCACCTCCCCTGCTCTGGGCACAGGGTCTCCCACCCAGCCTCCAAACGCCTTTGCCACATCTGCCCTCAGGATAGAGCCACAGCCCCTAAAGACAATTGGAGGAGAGACTCTGGGCAGTTTCTCTGGACTGCGTGTGGGCCACGGAGAAGAGGCTAAAGATTCAGCCGCCAAACCTGCTGCTGGCTCATTTAGCTTTGTGGGAGCGGCGCCGTTTAGCTTTGCTTCAGGTCCCCAGAAGTCTGCAGAAGATTCTACAGTCGCAGACTTGTCCATGGGGGCAGCAGCGTCAGGCAGTTTGTTCAAGCCTCCTGAACCGAACCCCAAGCAGGCCTTCTCTGTTCCCCAGTCTAGCTCCATTGACTCAGCTTCACCTACGTCTTTCGGTAGTCTCCTTGCAGCTTCTTCAGACTCCTCAGAGGAACCAACGTTTTCCCCGCAACCTTCGGAACCCACACCGCCCCCTGAAAAACAACCTGCTGCTGGACCAGCTGGACACAGCAGCAGTCCCTTTGTAGTACTCGAGCCTGCAGCAGACGCCGCAGCAGTTCCAGCACCAACACCTCCTTTGGCCACATTTAACCCGACCGCAAACCTTCCCTCCTCCATCGCTGCACCAACTGAAGCCACCGCTCCAGCACCAGCCAGTGCGGCTCCCGCATTAGAAGCCACCCCAGACAGCACCGCCTCCGCCGCCGCCGCCGCCATTGCTCCTGTGCCCACTTCAGCTGCGGCCACTCCTGCTGTAGCACCCGTGTCCCAGGTCGCTCCAACAGCATTCCAGGTGCCCAGTTCTGACAAACCAGGTTCCATTTTCACTCACCCTGCTCCTGCAATGACAGACAGCAGTTCCCTTGGTATTATACCGGTTATCACCACAGTTGCCGCTGCAGTTACCACCCCCACCCTTACTGTTGACAGTACAACAACTACAGCTGGAAGCAGTGTGTTTGGACAACCTGTTGCTCCTCCAGCCCCCGCGGGCCCAGTGGCCCCCTCAGCCCCAGCAGCACCAGCAGCCACCGGTTTTGGCTCAACTGCCTTCGGTACACCAACTGGAACTGGTTTTGGCAAATCTGTGTTTGGCCAGGTGAGTGGCTTTGGTCAGCCTGCCAGCAACACCGAGACACCCAGCGGCTTTTCTTTGAGCCAGTCGGCCTTCGGAGCGAGTTCTAGCAGTGCGACTGCTGGCGGAGGTGTGTTTGGCGACGCTACTGCCACCAACGCCAGTTCCTTCTCCTTTGGCACAAGCAGTGCCATCACAGCCAGCAGCACTGGCTCGGGGCTGTTCGGACAAACCACGGCACCGGCATTTGGCCAGAGCTCAGGGTTCGGACAAGGGTCTGTGTTTGGGAGTAACACCACCACATCCTCGTCTACAGGATTCAGCTTTGGACAGCCGTCAGGTGAGTGTGAGTATGTGCTTCTTTTCTAACTGCTCATTCTTAAGATATGGTGAGAATTTGTGGCCAACAGTTTTATTTCTAAAAAATCTGATAGTTTTGTAAAGATAAAAAATGCCCAGATTCCTGATTCACTTTCATTTTTGTCTTCCATGTTCTATGGCATATGCAATTTACAGTTCCAATGTCACTAATGCTACACTGAACCCGTCTGAAGTCATTACATTATTCCACCACAACACAGTATTATATTGGAATCCTGTGACTATTTATAAATAAAGGAAAACGACACCTCCAGGCTTTCAAAGGCATCGGGTGCACAAGGTTCTCAATTTCGAACCAGTCAGCCGTAAAAACAACAAGTCAGCTGGAGACGTTGTTGTCACTCAAAAGTGCCGTTATATTATACCAATCAGAACTACACCGCTACAAATAGTTAAGTTGTGTCTGACGATGTTTGAGCCGGCGTCAGACGTCAAATGTGACACTTCTTTCAGATGGAAAGCCATCATTTCGCAGCAGGGAAGACATCCAATGTGTCTGTGGTGTACTGCCTGCCTGGGTGGTTTGGGGGGGGGGGGGGGGGGGTAGTAGTAGTAGTAGTCTGAGTAAAGAGGGTGGCATGAGGGGAGTTGTCGCATTCCCATAGATTCTCTGAATACCCAGCATATTATGGGAATGTCTTTGTCTTGACAGCTGATGTTAATGTATCGACTCAGCCTCTCCTGTCTCTCAGAGTTACCAGAGTTCACTTATTATTAGAGTTCTTCCTTTTCTTCCGCCGATATGATAAATCCTTCCTGATAAAATCTTCCTGACATCTAGTCGCGCTGAGGATGTTTCTGTCTTGACTCTATTTTTCTTTTAATTACAGCTTTCGGCTGCTCTCCCGCCAACCCTGTGTTTGGCCAACAAGCTAGCAGCGGAAGTGTATTTGGCCAGGTATCATCCACTGATTTATTTACAGTTGTTTGATTGTACAATAGAGCAACCAGTTCCATTCTTCTGGACACAGTGTCTAACTAACGTTTCTCTCCCAGCAGCAGCAGCCGTCATCTGGTGGGACTCTGTTTGGCTTAAATGCAGCCACCAACCCAGCGGGCTCAGCTGCCGGCGGAGGCTTCTTCACCGGCCTCGGAGGCAAACCGAGCGAAGACGCTGTCAACAAGAACCCGTTCGGCACCAACGTCCCCACCGGAGGGTTTGGGCAGCCCGCTCAGACGGGTACGCTCACGCCATCTGTACAAAAAAAAACGAAATTAAGATGGCTCAAATGTTTTTACTCCAACTTCTGTTCACATATCGTTGAGCGAGTGTCACAGCTTCATCACACTGAAGCAGAATAAACAAAACTTGAATCTCCTTTAGGTGCACCCAGTCTGTTTGGGAGTAGCAGTGCCAAGACCTTTGGCTTTGGACAGTCGTCCTTCGGCGAGCAGAAACCTAGCGGGACCTTCACCACCGGCGCAGGGAGCGTCGCATCCCAGGGATTTGGCTCCTTCTCTAGTCCGACAAAATCAGGTACGGCTTCCCCTGTGTTCCTTTTTATTCTAATAGTACTTTGGTTCTTATTGGCTCACCCTGCTCTCAACCACTCTATGCAACTGATGCTTGCTTGCACTTTGCGGTTAACGGTTTATCATTCATAGTGTCGTTCAGAGTGCTGACATTTTCAGACCCAGACTCATGTGATTCATACGTACTTACGGTCGGGATTCTTTTTCTCAATTAGAACTGAGCTAAAGGCCAAGCAAATGTAAATAGCGACGTAATTACATCATTTCATAATTCCACACACATTCACCCGATATGTCTCGTACTAGAGGGGTTTGATATTCTCTGTTTGACATTTTTTGGGGGCTCTGGTTTAGCGATGTGTGAGGTTCAGTGATAGTGGGAAGGCTATAATAGCAATCCTTGGCCTCGGCACATAATGACATCGTGCACATCAGCTGACATTGCTCTCTCCTTTATCACCTGAGCTACAGCAAGGGGCTCTTATCTCCTCACCCCAGCAGAGCAGACGGGGAGCTAGTCGGGATGTCTCATTGCCTGTTAGAACACCGCTGATGCAGGGTTACCGCTCAACGCACCGAGTCACGGTGCATATGCACATTTGATACCCCAAAAAAAGTTAGAATGAGTTATTTCAGAAACATTATCACTCTTGGTCACTGTGGTAGCCCTCCCTGCTATTTGTTAGCTCTACTGGGATGTCGGTACCGCTCAGCATACTCATGCACATACAGGGAAAACGTACAGGGAAATGTAATCTTGTTACATTAGCTCAATCAATTATTTACTGCGGGCCTGCTGGTTAGCCTGGCTGTAATTTCAGTCAGTGTGAAATACAATAGGGAAACATTTTGACTTGTATTGGAGATATGAACAATACTAGTTGTAATATTTATTTGCTCGTGGAACAGTGCTGAGGACCATGTGTGTATATTCCGCTGGTTTCTGTTACAAAACCTTTCTGTTTTCCTCCCTGCAGGTGGTTTTGGCAGTGCCCCGGTGTTTGGAAGCCCCCCTTCCTTCGGTAGCTCCCAAGCATTTGGTGGTGGAGCAGCATTCGGCTCGAGCCCTTCCTTCCCCAACAACATGGTTCCTCAACAACATGTTCCCTCGGCTGGTAAAGTGTTTGGAGAGGGAACCGCGGCAGCCAATATGGGAGGATATGGGTAAGGGGCTTAATGTGCTCTGTGAAAGGTTAAAAAGTTTAGTGGAACACATGAAAGCAACAGTTTACTCTGAGAGTTGAGAATGTCTGCACCGTTTTTGTAATGCAGAGGGGTGAGCAGAGCAGAGAAGCTGATGTTCGCTTGCAGGGAACATCAGCTTTGTCTCTCGCTCAGTGCGCCATCACGCACACATAACACATAAAGCTACTGAAGAGCACCATTCACCACAGCGTTAAACTCTCCATTAACATTATAGCGATGATCAAATTTACCAAACAGAGCAAATTTTAGTAGCCCCGTTGAAACCTTGTCCATTCACTGAGGGAGGCTGCTTTCACACTGCAATACAGACACGTTTGTTTTCGTCCAAACCCAATTTTAAGTTCTAAATTTGACAGAAAAATTCCTTTCAGCCACCCCCCCCCCCACCACCAAATCAGACTCATTCCAAATCAAAAATCTTCTCCTTCTTGTCATTGTTCCCGCTCTACTGCTTTCTCCAGCTTCATCACCATTGTGTGTCCACCATGTGTTTTGTTACAGTGAGCGTGGCTCTGATGAGCCCAAACCTCTGGAGCACTGTGCAGGACTAGATTACTCCCCCTCAGATAATCTCACGCCACGGTCATGCTGCCTGCAGATTAAACTGGCCTGCTTGCTCTCTCCCCTCTCGGTTTTGCTTATTCTTCCCCATGGGAGTCGAGGGGAGTGGGATTACCTCTTAAACCCCTGTCTCGCAATCCACACACACAGTAGCAGCTAGACAAGGAATATGTCCAGTTTTTGTTGCTGTTAACTACATCAAGCCTTCCGTGTCTGCTTCTGTTTTCAGGTTTGCCTCCCCGCCCAGCGGCCCGTCCTTTGGCGCTCTAGCCACTCAGAGCGCTCCGTCGTTCGGGGTCCTCGCCCAACAACAACAACAACAACAGCAACAACAACAACAACAGGGCTCCGGGTTTGGAAGTCAGCCCAGCAGCTTCTCAGGCTTCGGTCAACAGCCACAACAGGCGGGAGGTGAGACGGCTACTTCTTTTCTTCCCTCGTCGTCTTCAAATGTCCTCTTAAAATTATAAATGTATACAAGCAGTGCAAATCCTAATCGTAGTTGCCCACTCAGTATGTGGCGATTCATCGTGCATCTGAAATGAGCATTGCATTACAATTGTGGGTTTTCACCTTTTTTGGGAGCAAATTCCAGTCACAATGTTTCATTGCTACGATCCCCCGAATAATCACTTCTCTCCATTTGGTAGGATTCTCTGGAAACACCTTTGGCTCTACAAACCAGTAAGTGTGGTCCACACATTTCGTGTGTGTGTGTGTGTGTGTGTGTGTGTGAGAGAGCCAATGAATGGACAGACCCACGTGTCCCTGTTCGTCCCTGGCAGCAGTGTGTTGTGCTTGTGGTGAAGCTCGCATCTTTCTACCACAACACCATTCCCCATAGAACCTTTCAGATGTAATACCACCTCGTCTATTTCGTTTAATTTGCCTTTTCCCTTCTCTTTATTCATTTAGATTCAAACTGAGCTTTATTGCTATTTCACTGTATGAACATCTATCTAAAATCTATAAAAAAATGTCCAATAGATCAAATTTACAGCACTAAATATACATCATTCTCCGAGCTCGTCCTTACTAATTGCCCCGTTGTGATTATAGTTTCATTCCCATCACTGCTGCTTCTCCTTTTCGGTCTTTCGTCCCTCAATCCCACTTCCTACCTCTAATAATCTAATAATATTACAACTGGCATTGAAACTCTTCTCAATAATCTCTCCCTCTCTGCTTTGTCTGTCGTTTCTTCTTCCAGATCAAGTCCACAAACATTTGCCAGTTGGAGAAGCTAGTTTTATTAAACGTCCACGTCACTGCTACAGTGCTTTCTGCAATCAAGCTCCTCGTGCCACGTAATGTGTGAAGGGAATAGGGCAGAGACTGCGCTTCTATATGTTCATTTGGGAACTTTGTGCCTGATCTTACTATGTTCTTAGGACATAGGAGAATCAAGTTATTAAACAGGTTTTTAAAAAATCATAGAAAACTTAAAATTTTGGTTTCTAGTTCATTTTGTGTCCAGCATTTGTAAGTTTTTGTTTTTGCACTTTTAAGCATATTAAATGCACAAAAACTTTAAATCTCCTGAACAGTTCAGTCTTTCGTTGAATGATGGGAAATGGTGTCCTTTGCATGTCTATACAGATTCAAATTCAGTCAGTACGGTTGTAAATAAATGTCAAAAATGTTGCCTACAACCAAAATTAAACGAGCCAGACATGCTGAACTGTAACACAAAGAATTGTGGTCAATGGTGGAAAAAGTGATACATTTCTTTTCAGATGATTTTTGCAGTAAATCCCCCCCATTGATATATTTTTTTGCATGAAAGTGTGGTAATAAATGAAACTTCTCAAAAATATTTGTCTATGCAAAATTGTATTTCTTAATGCATCATGTTAATCGCTCATTTATTATGTTTATTCTCTCGTAGTTATGAAACGGAACAGAAACAAACATTAGTGTGTAATGTCGTGTCTCTTTATGGTCTTGGAAGCAGTAAAGTGTTAAATGATCTACAGCCTTCAGCGTGCTGCTTAGATAAGTTATGTTGCAAAGTGGAGAGATGACACTTTGATTTTATACAATTTTATTGAGTTTAATGTTGACCAAAACGTCTTGACATCCATTGTAACATCATTTCACAGCATCACGCCACGGGGCGGAATGGCTGTGCTTAGTATTTCCTTAATACAGAGGACAATCACCTCCTGAAGGATAATCACACAAAACTAAATTCTGTTTAACTCGAGGTGGCATGAAGAATAGCACGGCAGTGTTCACGAATTAATGCTAAATCCTTGATATGCAGCTCATTCCTCCGTCTTCAGGGAGGAATTCATTGACTGTCATGCGGAGCTAAATTGGGCAGTGGGAGAATGCTGATCGAGAGACTCGATGTTGTGGCATTTGGGTCACCACCGACGGAATTACATTCCCGGCTTATGGCTGTGGAGCATGTCACGGTCACTCTGTCCATCCTTATCGTGGGTCTCCCACCGGACGGGTCGCTCTGAAGTGGGTCGGGAATGTCACGGTCATAAAAAAAGTGACCTGAAATCACCCACATGCTGAAATGTTCGAATCCTTCTTCCCCGATGGTCTTTAATATATATATATTTTATATATAAACGGCAGACTTCCTGCAGAGAATTTGCGACAAATAAATGATAAATGTCTTGTGTTTCTGTCTGAAGACTCATAATGAGCTGCGTTATCACAATGACGTTTGATCAGCGGCGGCTCTATTTGATGTCTCAGGTAAAGAGTTGCAGTTGGACACACGGGCAGTTACAGAGCCCAGTCTGTCATGCTTTCATCTGAACCGGATGAGATTACGAGATTTTCAGCACCCAATCCACAACTGGCCTCTATGAAAGCATTAATGACAGAGTTGTTTTTATTGTCATTACCCCACAAATGTAACTGAAATACTCAACAGTGAGAGAGACTTCTTTCTTTGTGTGTCGCTGTTCCTGGTGATGGAAAGTCTCACCGACACTCGGGAGGATGGCAGCTGCCTTCATGGAATCCAGATAAAAATAGCTTCGTCAAACCCACTTCCCACCCCTCCCCCAACCACACCGTCATTCTCTGTGCCCCCCCACCACCAAGTAAGTGATGATCGGCAGCTCTTAAGCACATCCTGCTTTGCTGACACATGCATCATCCCTACATGTGCCACTTCACTCCCCAGTGGGTGCACCTTTTGGGGTCTTAAGACATTCCTATGAACAGTGGTGAATGCTACGGATTCTGGTGACTCGGGTGTCTCCCATACGTGTGCCAGCCATGTTGTACACACTATTGTGTGTTTGGGTGGTCAGCAGCTCCTCTGAAAGAGCGTGCTACAATTTTCCCTTATGGGTCATTTTGTCTGCCCAGATAATCCAAATCCACTAATCCACTGCCGGGCGAGGGAGACCTCGCCCCCTGTTTCTCTTCTCGCTGCACACCATGCTGACACGGTGGTGCACTGCAGGTCTAAGGTTACCAGTGTCCATTTGTTCTTGCTTTGCAGAGCAACAGAATAAGATCCAGACCACCTGAGTTCGTAAGATTATACCAAAGGAAATCTATTTGTAACCAGATTGGTTTTCAACCATGTTGATCGATCGGTCCACCACTTTGTTCCAGACTGAAATATCAAGACAAATATTTGATGGATTGCCATGAAATTGTATTGTTCCCCTTTAGAATGAATAACCTTTCATCCACCTTTCATTCGGGTCAACATTTCACTCATTCTTATTGGTTTGTGACCAAATACCCGCGCAAAACTGTCGACATCCCCATCAGCCTCAGCTGTACTTTGTTTTGCTTATTGCCAAGTCGCTAATGTTAGCGCGCTAACACTTTTTAGATGGTGAACTCCAGTTAACATAACTGCTTAGCATCGGCATATTATCATGATGATCTTGTTAGCTTGCGGATGTTAGCATTTAGCTTCAAGTGCCTAAGTACCGCCTTCTAAGAACATGAATCTGCACACCAATTCAGGACTTCTCTTCGTTCACAAATTATAAAGTTAATTGTTATATTACTTTACCAGGCATGTCAAATATTTTACCAGCCAAAACAGCGACGAGTAAAAGTGGCCATTTTCAAAAACAGCCCACTTTAAAAATCCAAAGCAAGGGACAATATATTTGCTTTATACTTTGTCTTTGTCTTGCATCGTCACATTTACTATTAATATTCATTTCAAATGTTATCAGAGCCTTTAATTACTCACCTGCCTTAGTTCCTCCTCAGTTCCTCCTCTTTCCCGCTCTGTCTTTAAGTGACTCACAGGGATTACGCAGTTCAGTGTCATTACTTATCCTGATACTTTGAAGGAGCTTTAAACTGAGAGTTTTAATTTAAATCAAACTCCATTTCGTCTTCCAAGTATCCAGAAAGTGTCCAGAAAGAAGTGAGCCCTGCCTCTGCAGGGAGAGTCGACACCCTCTCTCCATTTACGTGTGATACGAGAAAAACACGTGCATGCGACAGCAATTTCCACACTTAGTCCGCATGTGAATGGATTACTGAGAACGGGTTCAACGTCTTAACAGACTCGACCGTGGATGTCAGGGGGAAGGCATCGCCACACTGCTTCCCTTTCCATCATTCAAATGTAAACATCAGCGAACATCTAAAATGAGACAATAAACTCCCCCCAGAGGACGGACAACAGACTCGTTTAAGTGCATGTCTTGCTCCGACAGTATCTCAAGCACACTTGACATTCGCCCCTTTTTTTTTTGCTTTTGCCGCAAAAGCTGTTTTTCCTGTTGAAGTGTGTGAGCTGAGCCACAGCTGGCTTCCCAGCGGCACCTCTAAATGTCCCACTCAGGTGAGCATTCCCTGCTTCTACAGCGCTGGCATTCACTTTGAGCTTGAGCTCATGGTCTAAGGCATCAATCAACTTTGTCAGAACCGATCGCAAAAAGTAACTTTGTTCGTTATCTTGTCCAACCTCCTGAGGTATAAGTTGATTGCGGTGGTTTTGATGCCGCATGGAATCTGTTTTGCAGCAGAAGACTTGCATTATTTCACTTTGAGCTCTTGAATCTCAGTCAACACTTGCAGTAGTTAATTCTCTCATTTGCTGAATCGAGGACTTTCTTCCTTTTTTACAAAGAAAGCGTCTTAAAAATGATTTGTTTAGCTTTAGCCTTTGCCCGATAGATGTGTATTCTAAAACCCCACCGACAGACACAGTATTGTTTCTATTTTGTAGCATAGTTGAGCAATCTGACGTATGATTAAGAAATTAGCTGATACATTTTTTGTGTAAAGTCACGTTTTCCGAGGCAAGTTTTGTAGGCGGAACACTTTCTGTTAAGGCAGCCTTATAAAGTATTAGTTGTACAACTATTTTACTTTACTACTGTTAAGAAATGATGTAGACTTGATGTTTATAACCCCGTTATTAACGACTTATTAACATGAACACCCGCAGAAGTGATGATCCAGTTGCATTATTAAAAAAAGAGGATAAATACCAGCCATTAGGATTGTGGCAACCCAGAATCTGTTGTCATAAATGGCTTGCAACTGATCTATAAAACATGGATATATAATTTATTGAGCATTAATAAAGATATTAGTTATACATACAAAGTGGTGCCAGGTGTATTCAGTGCATGTTTGTTAGAGAATGAGTGAACGGCTTGTTGTTATGGAGGTGCTTACACGTGGCACAGCAGTGTGGAATAACGAGATGTGACGGTCCACATCCGTGACCTTTGCTTCACACGCTCTCCTTACTGCTGTCAATCTAAATGAAACGTGTTGATGTTTTTTTGTTTTTTTTACTTTTCTCAACAGTCGGAACACCACATGAGAGATTACAAAGGGGAGGGGGTTCATAAGCCGAGACGCGTGACCGTACATCACCACGAGAACTCACGTCGTCACCTGGGACAATAGCACACCGGCAAGAACGATCAGTGTCTCTTCAGAAAACTTAGTTTGTCATTTCAATTTTTCAAAAACTGTTGTGTTGATTAATTGTTGTGATATAATGCTGGAAAGTACTAAAAAAACAAATGATTTAATCATACTTTCACTGTGGTCGATATGGTCATAAAATGGATATTAAAGTGCATTTTATATGGTGTTGAAAAGTCTTTAATTTAACTTCGATAACTGCAGAAACCCTGTGAGTGACGCTATCAACAGGGATATCAAAATCTTGTGACTGGAAAGTATGTTGCTTAATGTAAATCTTAACATATGCCTTTGAATTCTCCATTATACTAAAATATAAAGGTGACTCAAAGGCATTATACTTCCATGTTTGCCAGTAATGTAACGTTGGAGGTGAAATCGTGGCATAAAGTGTAAACTAAGTCCTCCAAACAGCAGAGTGATATCGAGGTCTATCCTCGTTAAGACGGAGTACTTTTCAAACCAAAATAGCCGAGCCAGTGCAGTTCTGTGGATCAGTGGCTAATAAATCCCAATATTTTCCCAGAGATCACAAAGAATGATATAGAGCTATTTCACCTCCAGCATTTGAAGTATTAATAGTGATGCTGAAGATACAGTGGCACAGTGATTACTTAGTATTACAAATATAGGGACAGGTGGATCTGTATGTCGGGAGACACTGCAACACGCTCACAGACTCTGAGTCGAGTAAATATAGCTGTGAATGCAAAGCTCAGGAATGTGACCAGGATAGCACAGACAGTGCAACCAGGCACGCAGAAGCTGCTGCTGGGGGAGTTCATTTGGTATATGGACGGATCAATCATATTTAGTAAACCGGACATGAAACCAGCCCCTCTGTCTTCTCTACTCTACTGTTAACCAGACTTTCCACAGTTCTCATTAAAGCCACCAGTGGCTAAAATCACAAAGTTGTCTTCAGATTTGTGAGTCACCGTCCTCCATATCTGCAGTGATTCTCTGAGCCTGTACCGAAAGGGACGAGATCAGCGCCCCGCTAACGCTGTAGACTAAAGATTAACTTTAAGTTCTTACCGACGTGCTTAATGTGGTAATATTACACACCGAGTGATGAACTGAAAAATTAAGCAGCCCAATAGAGCACTTTGCGATCCTTAGAGAGTTGTAACGGAGGTGCAGGGCAGACGTGGTGGAAAAGAACTCGTCTGCTGTTATTGCTGTTCAGCATACTTGTGTACCCTCTTGCATTCCAATGACTGAATTCAGATTCATGCGTTTTGACATTTGAAAGGATTTACCTGCCGCAGACAGGGGAGGCAAGTCAGAAAAGTATTGGTCTTTTCAATGAAAAATATAATATATTGCCAGTTTTATCTTTTCAAATAAAATCCCAAAAAAACTATCAAGGAATAAGATTGAAAGGAACTGTGAATGAGTCAACAATGAGAGCTGGAGGGGAGATAATAAGAAGTCATTCTCCACACAGACGCTGGAGTATTTCTCTCTCCCCGCTTTAAAGGCAATCTCTTTAAACAGACAGGCAGACACACACTGCACACCCCTGAAATGAATTGTGCTGCAGTATGAGGTTCATATGCTAAATTAATTTATTTGTCATTTTTCGCAATAAACAGGTACTTAACAATTCAAGTTCTCTCATAGGTTTTCCCTTATTTCTTTTCTTTTTTCAGTTTATTTGTCCACTGTACGTACGGTATGTCAAATAAAGAATCTCAACTGTATTTTTCTTTTTCTTTCTTTGTCCTCCTTTGATTCTCTCCCATTCTCTCACTCTATTACACGTCCTTACTTGACTCTGTCTCCTTTCATTGCTTTTAGTCACCGCCGTCGACAAAAAGAGACTCTATAGAACAGCAACGTCTTTTCCGATGCTGTAGAAATGTCTTGACAGGCCGAGGCACACGGTACATCGTGTGCTCATCCATGTATGTGTAGCCTCGGGGGTTTGTTCCTATGCAGGCTTTCAGGATGAAACTACTAGATTCATTCAGTATAATTAGTCATTGAGGAAGGCAATGCAGAGTGTAAATCTGCCAGACAGCAAAGGAAACTCATTGTTGTTTTCAGTTTGAAAAGCACATCTCCACATTAAAGCTGAAAGGAAAAGGAAAGACAGATAATGTTTGTACATTTTATTAATTCATGAAAAAGACCTTTTTATATATTCATTTTTTTCTGGGTTTGTTTCCCCAGTGTTGTGCATTTTCACAGTTTTCAATATTTGCCAGAACTGACCCATTTTCAAGTATTGGTGTAAAAGTCAAAGCTGAACAGAAGTACACAAACTGCTTTAACTATTTCAGTGCTGTATATGCGGAAAACAAACCAAACAAAAATGAGAAAACATACAAAGTCGCTGATTGTGTCTTCTGTGCTACATCTGGGGTTGTGTTCCAACCACGGGGACTGTGTTGATTTTGTTTTTTGAAGGAAAACGGCAAGATGAACTTTTCAATTTCATGGGATAGAACCACAAGTCAAAGTCAGAAAATGAAGGCAGGCGATGGCGATTGTGAACTTGGGATGTCTTATTGGTTTAAATGAAAGGGTTTATTGATTCACTGATGATTCGTGGGGAGTTCAGTAGCTACATGACGATCAGAAGCAAAGGTAGCAGCCCTTCCCTTTCATCCACTTGGCTCAGCCCTACAAGCAGAACACACCGCAACAAAGAATCTTCCACATGGCTACATTTTGCATTTGTAATGTTTCTCAGGAAATACAAATTATGCACGACGCATTGAATGACCAGAAACAACTGAAAACAGGCCTGGTATTGAATGCCAAGAGTTCATGAGTTACTCTGTCCCACTGCATAGTTTTGGCTTTGTCCAATTTTGGCACCCTTGGCCCTCCATACGGCAAACAAACAATGTGCCATTTTGTTTTTCTGTGGCTTATTTAAGGAAGCACATAAAGCATTTATGAAGTTCTTCTGTTATGTTCACATAAAATACACATCAACACATCCAAACAGATTCAGACACACACACACACACACACACAGAAGACATTTCGTGCCCTTATCCTACAATATATGCTGTTGATAGTTGACAGGCACCCACTCAATGACCTCTATACTTCCATTTCTCTTTCACATCAAAGCATGAATCACTCCCTGATTATTAGTAAACAGGTGTGTTTGTGCATATGGCTTTGTAGCATGTGCATGTGTTCAGACGGTCCACGTGCACGGCTAATTGAATGAGTTCTCACTGCCAATGTCCTGCTGTGACAATCAGATACCACACCTGGCCTGCTCCTTCCCCCCAGGGTGTGTGTGTGTGTGTGTGTGTGTGTGCGTGTGCATGTGCATGTGAGCGGGCAAGCTCTGTCCCTGTTTTATGACAAGGACGTAACCTTTCATGCACTGTGTTTGTGTGAGAGAGAGAATCATGACTCAACAGCAGAAGCACATGAGTGGAACTCCTCATCCCGCCTAAGTCCCTCCAATGGGATTTAACACACACACACACACACACACACGTGCATGTTGTGAGGGCGGGAAACATCTGCGTGTCAAGGTTTAATAACATTAAATGTAGTCCAGCTCAGGTACTATCCACGGTGTCCATGGGTCATTGCAAGACATGACGACGTATGTATGCTATACGTCAGGCGAGAGGTCGCCGAGTTTATAACATGAGCTTTCTCTGCTGCATTCAAAACAAACCGCCAATTGAAATAACTTGTGCTTGAAATCCAAGTTGGGCTTGGTAAATGTCACTGTTATTTCAGGCCGGCTATAATGTCTAAATGGATTTAATTTGTTGACACCCTTCATATTCATTCCCCCGCCGCCGCTCGACTGTCTGCAGGACATTTTCGGACTTTGACAGCTCGCCTCACCCAAAGACTTTGACCCTGACCTTTGCTGTTTGGCCTCACTTAAACCTCAACCATGACTTTATCCGGCCATTGCGTTGCATGACACCGACTCGGTACAGTTCAGCCCATCTAGGGCATGCAAGTGTGTCACTGCAGATCTAATTATGACAGCAATCCCCCAACAGCCTCTTACTTCCCTTCTCCCTGCGACCCAGCCTGGAGCAAAGGCTACCGCGGTTGAGCCGAGCAGGAGTGTCTCCATGTAGCCATGTGTAAGCTTCAAATGTAGTTCTGATGTGAACAAAGCAGTTCAGTTTGTGGCATCAAGTGGACATCGGGAGTTGATGTTTGAGCTCTGGTTCAGCTGAGCTCTCAATATTGCACGTTAAATATGAAGCTAGAGCCAGGACACGCTTAGCTTAGCATAAAGCATTGAAACACCAACTGATTCCCCCTTTTTCTAGCCTCGTTAAGCTAAGCTAACTGCCGGCTGGAGCTTCGTATTTAGCTTACACACGTGAGAGTGGAATCAATCTTCTCCTCTAATTTTCTGCAAGAAAGTGATGAAGCATATTCCCCAAAATGTCAAGTTGTTCCTTGGTAGAAATATTGGCCAAATCATCGTACTTGCCTGATGAGTTAATTCACAAAATAATATTGTTTTGTGCAGTTAAATGTACATAATGTCCTAAAAAAAACACAAACCCTGTACCGAGTTTGAGGGATAAAGGCTTTGTACAGTTGCTCGTGAGGAGACGCTGATGAACTGAAATAGCAGCAGCTTACTGATCTTTGTGAAATACATGAGCAGGTGAGACTTGCACGTAAATTATTTCTTTGGTTTCAGACACAGAACTTGGTCAGAGCAGTGAGCTTGCAAGATGTTTGTAACATCTGAAAGTGAAAAACTGGCCATTAATAGAAAAAGAAACGTACAGAGCTCATTAACAGATTCTAAACGCTTATGTGTGCATAAATAACTTTATACCCATATTTTGGCTTCTCTCTCTGCTTTTAAGTGTTTGGAGTTTGCAGCTGATGCACTTTTCAGAGATTAACAGCCAAACAGGCATCATCTAATTTAATGTTGGTGTCTGTAGCTGACCAGAGCTCTTTCTCTATGCGTGTTTGTGCCTGGCGGTGAAATAAAGGGAGAGAAACCCCCACGTTTCTGCAGCGAGAGCTACAACTGGCAGGGCAGAGAAGTGGGTCATCTATATGCCAACCGAGCAGTCAGGATCAAACTCGCATGCCTCGTGCTCTGCTCTTCGGCCTCGACAACAGACCAAACGAAACGAGAGAAAGAAGAGGGGAAGTCCGGGGGAGGAAGAACTCTGGGGCAGGTGAGGATTACAGATGACCGAGGGTGAGGGACAAAACCCCCGTTAACATGAGAGACATGTTTTGAGTTTTAATATTACAGAAAGAAAAGGGGTGTTATTGTTTTGAAGGAGGGCAATAACTACATATAAAAGTGTATAAGATTGTCAAGACTGACAGCCCAGCAAGTATCCTGCTGTTTTCATTCTCCAGTTATCAAGTCCCCAGTTATTTCTCCTGTCTGTGGCTGCTTATGAATCAAAGTATTGATTGTTCAACGTGAGCAATGCAAACACAGTTACTCACTGTGGCCAGACAGGACGGATGCTACGAGAGAAGGGAAGGAAGTGAGAAGAGGGGCCCTGAGATGGAGTGATACAGAGAAAGGAAAAGAAGTGTTCTGATGTTGAAAGCAACAAACAGAATGAAGTGAATTGAATGAGGTTAGCTGAGGAGCGCCATTGAGTACTTTGTGCTCAAGTTGTTGTTGCGCGTTATTGTGTTGAGTGCCATTGACGAGGGTTGGCTTCACTGCTGTTCTCTGGTATCAGTACAGAGCTTCACTTCTGTTGCATAACGCACTTGAAACACAACGCGTTCGTCGGGTTGTATAACTGTGTCGACGCATAATGCTGGTTTGTACTCGTGAGACAATACAGCTGTCGTGTAAATGCGACTGAACATAAAAGCCTTCAGACCCGGGTCTTCTTCTGTGGTGTCATCCCTGTTCTAAACCCACACATTCCAGCACCAACATGTCTGGAAGAGACTGGACGATTGAGCAAAACTACTGCATTGCACTGTGTTTAAGGCGGAAAAAAGTTTGCAATGGGAAGCAATGTAAACTTAAGGCAGCATGGATTGAATGTCTTGCATGTTTTTTTAAAAAAGTCCTAAAATCTAGTGTGTCACCCAATGCAACAACAAACACAATTAAATGCACTTTTCCCAGCCCATAAATAAAAACACAACTGGTATTCATACACAAGGTTTGTGCTTATCCATGCGTGTAGCATGTGTGCAGACATGGTCACGTAAATACTTAAATCCAGCCACACTCACAAACCCCATATCACTTGGCCCAAAACAGCCAACATATAAAAACTGAAATGAAAAAACAAAAGAAATTCTTTTGTTCTTCATTTTTGCAATGATTTCATTTAGCACAGTGCGACCGGACCCAGTTTGAAGGTAGAATGGTTGCAGTTTGTTCACTCCAGTGTTCAAGCCACCCCCCCCCAACCTCAGAGCAACAACTGGTCTTCTTCTCAGAGGTGGTTTCGTTTGCCCGTTTTTCTCTCTGTGAGAGCTGGTGACGAGCAGGAACAAAAGAAAGAGAAGAAATAAGAGATGATACGGTTCAGGTATCCAAGGCCAGTCTGGTCAGTGAAGCAGGTCAGTATTTGGGTGGGATCACCACCATGGGGTCACCATTCTTTGGCCGCCACATCAGCACCTGGGCGTCATTGGCGTTGGGCTTGACCATGGCGTTAGAGGAGATGGGCTCATTCTTGCCCAGGATCTTGGGCTGTTCCTGGGCCACGGGCTCGTTCAGAGCAGCCCTGTGACCCAGAGGCTTCTCTGGGTCCACTTGGATGTGAAGCCGCATCCTCCAGCGGATTGTCTGCAGCACAAGTGTCTCTGAGGTGGCCTGGTTGATGGCCACCAGCCACGTCGTAAAGCTCTGGTCGCGGCGGATGCTGCTAAGCTGAGGCACGTTGCTGTCGCTGACGGGCACGCC
Source organism: Melanostigma gelatinosum (assembly GCF_949748355.1). NCBI lineage: Eukaryota > Metazoa > Chordata > Actinopteri > Perciformes > Zoarcidae > Melanostigma > Melanostigma gelatinosum. The sequence continues at coordinate 7,216,524 of NC_136651.1, forward strand.
CCAGGTCACGCTGGGGTAAAAATTGTCATTCATACTAACAGTGAACTTAGTGTCCTTCTTGGTGGGGCCTATCACAGTGCAGGTCTCCGTGGTGTTGCCGTACCACGGGTAGTTCACCCCATCCGAGTCGCTGATGGCCTGGATTTTGCCATCACGCAGGTCGGGGAGCTCCCAACTCGACCTGGAGGTTAAAAGTCACAGATGAGGATTTACCCAGAAATGGAGCTTATGTGGCTGTTGTGATTAAAGGACAATTGCACTTTACTATAAATTTGGTCTAGTTATAGTTTTGGTCATCATGTCTACCGGTTATAATAACTGACGGGGCAAGAAACACGAGCGAACAACAAACAACCTGTTTTTTATTCAAACCACTTCCTTCGGAAGCGAGCATTGGTGAAATGTATGATATGGCGTCATTGCACAACTGTATGCACACACAAGTGCAGGAAGCCGAAGTTAAATCAGGAAATTGTAAACTGACATGGATGTTTGAAACTGTTAGTTTGATAAAAATAATTTAAATCTGATGTCATCATTTCTGTTGCTGATATGAATCATGGCCAGAAAGTACAAAAATAAGAGTTGTAACAAACCAGAATTATCCTTTAAGTTTATCTCTGGCGCACTAAACCAAACCAAAAGGATTCCTCGCGTAAAACGCTCTCCAGTCTAATCCTCTCTGTATAATAGAGGATCATTTGCATCTTAACAGTGTGACAAGTCTCCTTCTTGCTATCGTTACCAACAACACACGACAGACACAAGGAGTTGACACAGTTGGATCTTCTAGAACTGCAGAGGAAAAACAGAATGCAAGAATAAAATACTGTGACACACACAGCGGGCGGCACTGAACGGCTCAAGTGACCTGACACCTCTGTTCTGTCCGTCTATGGATTTTCTGCCCGCAGCAGGAATAAGATTATACCTTTCATTCATCGAGGCCGAGGATCAGCAGGAGGGACGAGATAACAGTGTGATCACCAGCCACATGACTTCCTGCCTGCTTGGCCCGGTCTCACATTCTGATTTATGTATTCACCCAGGGGGTGAGATGAGCATGTTATGCATGATAAAAGCTGGCCCTTGTGTGTGTGTGTGTGTGTGTGTGTGTGTGCGCGTACAGTTCTGTTCTTAAAAAAAAACATATCACTTGATCCTCTCAACGGATGCCTCCAAAACAATTTGCAGTAATTCTCCATTTTGTCAGGAACTCAGACGACAGTTTAACAGTGAACACATCAAGCGGAGCCGACTGCACACAGGTGCGATGGGGAGTCGTCCCCCCCGCTGAGGAACTGTATGAGTGGAGAAAGCGTTGCAGAGACGTGGCTCACTTCCTGTTTTTTGTCTTCACTGCCTGCTTCGTCACAGCGAAATGGTCTGACATAAGTGTTGTGAGTGTTTGTGACAGAACCGCAATGAAAAAACAGTCACTCAATATATATATATATATATATATATATATATATATATATATATATATATATATATATATATATATATATATATATATATATTCATATATGTATATTCAACTGCATCACATTGTTATTGCAAATGTTGCAATGCACTCGAGCACAGTGATTCCCAACCAGGGGTACTCAGCTCAGGGAGTAGGCTACTACTGCAGCTGCCAGGGGGTACTTGGAATGATCGTGGATTATGATTTGGCAAAACAATATATATATATATCCACAGATTGATTGAGCTATAACACCTGAGCACCACATGTTGTGCCTGAGAGTGTGTGCAAACTAGATAGCAAGAGAGCAGTCTAAACAGTTAGCGAAAAGTAATGGATGGCTGAAATAGATCGCAAACATTTAAAGGACAATAAAGAGTTTAAAGGGTTAGCTACACATATTGTGGTTGGAATAGTTCGCCAAAGAACGGATAAATGGTTGATTCGTCCAGCTTCAACCACTGGTAGTACTTTGTAAACTTGACCAGCCTAAATGAAACACTGAAAGTTCAATTGTACAAAATACATATATTTTTTAACAATATCCCCTTTTATATAGTTGATAGTCTTAAATAACATCCAGTTTAAAATCAAATGAACACATCTGGAACATGACAGCTCATTTCCTGTTTCTGCAACATTTGCTGCAGCATTCATTTGCATGTTGCAAGCAAATGGTTTCGAGTATCACAATTCTGTTGGTGAGGCACAATGACAGATGGCGAAGATTGGACCAACTTTGTAGGAGTAGAAATTAAGAAAATAGGGTGCCAATGCAGTTAATGAATCAATTACAGCATGCGTAAGCCTCCCCACCTGTGTGTGTGTGTGTCGTGTAGACTACCACACGGCTCTACCAAGAATATTGGCAGGAAGTTCCGCCTGAAATATGAAAGTCTCGCCTTCACGTTCATTTTAAGAAACATTAGAGCGAATGCAAATCCTATCAAACTGTTACAACAGATGCACACTCGCTTCTTTTTTAGTTTCACTTCTGCCACAGCTCCTATTTTTAGCACCTTGACATTTTTTAAAAAGAACATAAAGTATAGGTGGCCTTAATGTGGTTGTGAAGTTTAACGACTTTAATACCGGGGTATGCGATGACATAGAACGTAAATGTTTTAAGTGTGACGGATACAGAATGTAGATGTTGGTGATCAGTCGTTTTTGTCTAGGTGGGTTGTCTGTATTTATCATTGTGCTGACATGATTTTGGAGAATGCTCTCTCTTAATTGTGTATTGTTTGGACAGAAAATGTCGTGCCTTTGGAGCTTTGTTCCTATCAGCACATATACTTACACACTACTTTGCAGCCCGTTTGTTTGTAGTTAATACAATATTTAAAGGAATCTTTCACACCTTGAAAGATGAGAGAAACTTTAAAAGTCACACACACACACACACACACACACACACACACGTAGGACTATACTGGGTTTGGGGTGTTGGGGAGGGGACTGTGTCTCTAATCTTAGACGTGCAGCTGCAACGTCTACAGCTAAAGCATGTTCTGGGTACATGTCAGCTTGTCGTTGCCCACTACAGGATATAACAATGCTACTTTTCTAACATTTGTGTACCACTATCGCACACACACATACACACTCTCACTTTGAAAAAAGAGGAGAAAGAAAGGGACAGAGAATGAGAAAGAGGCCTATTATCTGTGTCATGAGCATTTTTTCTGAAAGCTGATTTTGCCCATGTTTGTCACGGCTAATGCAAGATAACTGTGGTGACAAGTGCCCTGCTCTCATATCTGTCAGCTTTTGAAGTAGCCTGCAGGCCTGCAGCCACAGGCGCACATGAAGATAGCTCAGCTACTGATTGAACATTAAAGTTCACTTTCAGACAGTTCAATTTATTTTACTTAACTCTCTGAATACAGATATTAATGTGTAATATGTTGATTGCACGGCACAGACTGATGCTGGCGTTCCACTGGGCAACTCAGATGCAACATAGACAAGTTTCACTAGAATATTTCCATTGAACAATGTGTTCAGAATGATGTCTAATACAAAAACAGGAACGCCAACACACTCACAATGACTCTTTCTTTGGCCATAGGTGCCTCATGTGCTTGAGTTCAAATAATCTGTGTAGTTCTCTATTTTTGGGAGATCTCTCCAAACGTGTCTCGTGTTTTAATCAGAGTTTGGTGGTACAAACAAATATATTTGGTACTATTTTGATAATAGATTCATCGTGTCAGTCATTTTTCAAGAATATTTTTTCCTCTTTCTCAGGTTCCAGCAGGAGTTGCTGCTGCTCTTTGTCATATTTGATAGTAATATGAGTACATTTCAAGATGTCTCCTTGGCTCTGAGAAGTTTTGACTGGCATTTCTTCAAAAATATTTTACATTTCATGGAACAAAAAAGTAACTAATTGATAGAAGCAGAACAATTCTGAATTGTGGAAGAGGCGACAGTTGCAGCAAATGAACCTAACCGAGCTTTAATGGCTTTATTCATTCAGTTATAATTCTCCTTAAAATAATATTTGTCATTATTGCCTGGTCCATGAGTCTCAACCAAATGTGCTCAACACATGCGCATCACCTAACCATCACCTAATGATGATACTCACATCCCCTTGTTTCCATACGTATTGTAGAACTCCATGTGGTTACAGGATTGAATCCAGCCAATGGTCCATGTCTCTTTACCGGCTACTGGCGGCACTAGGACCCGGGCATAAGCTCGGAAGTGCGGTGTCCTGTAGCGCAGGACCACGCTGGATGACTCGTCGATGCTGGTAGGGTTGGGGTCGATGGAAGTGTTCACCTCCACGACGATGATACTGTCTCGGAAACTCTTGGGCTTACACCTGATACTCTGGATACAGCCCATTGCATTAAATAGCAACACAATCCACAACAACGTCCAGAGGTCTGGAGAAGAAGAAAGACGCATGGAAACAGCAAGAAAATCACCACAGGTGGTTCCACATCATGTTTTCCAGAAAAAAAGCTTACCAGATTGAAAAGTGCTTATTCACAGCAGACTGTCTCAGAAAGCCATGCATCTTTGATGCAAAAACTACTTTCAGAAAAGAAAAAGAAGACAGGCCTAGGAAATCTTCACATTTGTTGAGCGCATGCTTTCCGGTGCGTAAACGCAACTTCATCAAACAAGTGCAGGTAACTTTCCTTTATCCGTGCACTGCTGTTTTCATGCTGCCAAGTTACAAGGCATCGCCTTCTCAATGCGCTTTTATCACATAAGGACTTGACCTTTTTTGGCGACATGCATCCATTGGAAAGATGCGCGTAAAAGGTTCAGGTTAATTATGAGCTAAATAATGAACAAATACTATAATGTTACATCTTGGCGTCATGTTCTGTTTTGTGTGGTTCTTTACGTCACTACCAGCTCATCGCTGGACCATTCAAAGGCCAATGCTCTCTGTCCAGCTGGTGACAGGAATCATAATCAAAAATGTTGTGCAGGACAGTGCACGCGCGGACAGTTACAAACGACTAATGGCAGCGCAGGGGTGGTGCTCATACTATGTGGAGCAGCCTTATGTCCCTTTAATCCGCAATAGCCTCAATTCCTCACAATAAAAAGTGTAATTTAACGATGGAAGCGCGTTACACTGAACGATTTTATACACGTGCGGATTAACGGCTCGTGCAGTCTATTTTTGGCTGACAAAAATAACATGCAAAAAAAGTCTACCTATAAAACAGTGCACTGGAAAGTGTCCAGTGTCTAGCAGGGTGAAATCCTGGAGAAATTCAGAGTGAACGGCGGCACACACAGTTTCTTCGGTCCGAGAGGTAATTCCGTTATCTCCTTCACAGTCGCTCCCGTTATTTGCAGCTGCAAATTATTTCACCGTCCCACAGACAGAGGTAGCCTTTCCACAAGCATTGCAATCGAGTCGCGTTTCATCCACGCGACATACAAAGGACACCGCCGGGTCAACTTTATCACCCATTTCACCGGATCCATTCTTCCATTTTACAAAATAAATAAAAACAGCATATAATGCCTCGAAAGGGAGAAAAAAAAAATGCCAGCTGTCACATAGTTGGACCGAGCCGGCAGTTGCAGCCCTGTCTGTGATGGGATGCAGTTCAGCCGAAATTCCTGCACAAGCTGTCATTTCTCCGTGCTCGTCCCATCGCTGCCACGGCAGGTTCACCCCGCTACGTCTATTTCAGCTGCCTGGGAAGCAGCTTTATAAGTATCGTTGAGGCGACACTTCCGCTCTGGGTTGCAGGCATGCTGGGAAATGTAGGCGCAGGGGATTTCAGCCTGATACAATTATTAAGTATTTTAACAGTTCACCTCAAACCACCTTCTAGGCCTTTGTGTGATGTCGAAAATTACATTTTGTCCCTTTACACGTTATAATGTTTTTATTAATAATAATCATGTATTATCATTATTAAAGGTTATAGTATTTGTGTAGTAGTGGCATTTGTTTACTAACTTTATCACATTCATTTAAATAATTAACCTGGGGATACACAATAATATGAACTTGTGCATAATTATGTATTTTATTTATGTTATAAACAATGTTTATATGTAATGTAATATTCAACTGTAATTGCCATCAACATTCATGCCAATGAAGTTTATTTGAAGTTTGTTTATTTCGGGGCAGGCTGGATATGTCTGTGATGGGTTATGATAAGTAAGAAATAATCTATGATATATGGTCTCACGATCATATTTTGATTATGTGGTGTGATTTTATTTTTTTATTAGCTTTTTGTTTGGGAGCATTGCAACACTTTGGCAATCCCCCCCCCTCTCTCTCTCTGTCTCTCTCTCTCTCTCTCTCTCTGTCTCTCTCTCTCTCTCTCTCTCGCTCTCTCTCTCTCTCGCTCAATAAAGCTGACATCACAATAGGGTGCTCCTCGGTCCTGCTACTGTCTGTTTAAGCACCTTGGACAACTCCGCTCCACAGCAGGGAGCACTGCAGAGGTGGAATCGGGTTTATGCGTAAACTACGTAAAATCCGCACGGAAGTACCGAATGCTGCACTGTGGGGATGTTGTGCTGACGGTTAACCGTTTCAGGGTTTTGCCCGCGTCGCTTCATGCTAGACCCCGCCCCCCCCCCCCCCCCCGCCCCCCATCTCTCCTCGCCGCCAGGATATCAGAGGTGTTATGGAGGCAGATTTAGAGTGATGCGTTGTGCTTCGTATTCATCCTTCGCTTGGTAAGACGACACCGTGTGTTGCGTATTTCTTGCACATTTCCGACGCGGAGGCTGTTGTCAGCAGTACGCGCAGTAAAAGCACCTGTTTACCGTGTGATTGCCATGCTGTGGCGTAACGAGACGCTCATGTTGTTATTTTATCTCCATGCTGTAGATCGGGTTTCACTGGATTGGCCGAGGCGAATGCCATTCAATCTCACCCAGCGTGCATGGGCTGCGGTATAAACAGCATGGCCATCGCACAGTCCAGTGATTCTAAATATATATATTAAGGCCACAGGAGGGGGAGGACTTGTGTAGGGGGGTTTATCCTGGGACGTTTCGCTGTCGTGGTGAACTCGCACCACTTGAATCATCTTCCGGAGATTGACAATCGGCTGTTGCGCCCACAGAGGAGAGCTTGGCCCTATCCAAAACAATGCCCTCGAGTTACAATGTGAGATCCAGGGCGCGGGAGAGAAACAGCGTCCTGAGCAGACCGGAGTTCGTATCCCTGAACCAGCCTCCCCGCGGTGGAGTCGTCGGCGGCGGCGGCGGCGGCGGTGCTGGCGGCCCCTCCGAGAGCAGAGGCGGCGCAAGGCGACCGGGTCAAAACAAGCACCAAACAAGCCAGCCGAGTGAAGAGCCTGCCGATAATGGCACCAAAATGCCAGAGGAAGACTGCATGCAGCTGAACCCTTCATTCAAGGGGATAGCGATTAACTCTCTCCTCGCCATCGACATCTGCCTTTCCAAGCGCATGGGGGCGTGCGCCAACACGTCCTCCTCCTGGGGAGGCTGCCGCTCCATGGTGGGCATGTTGGCCCTCACGGGGCACGGCATCACGTGGATCATTGGCACGATCGTGTGCCTGACGAGGAGTAACACTCTGGCAGGGCAAGAGGTGCTGGTCAACCTGCTGCTTGGTAAATGCCACACCACACTCACCATCTAACCAGCTCCAAAACTTTCAGTAGCAGTTCGGTACCCAGAATGCACCGCACAAGAGAAGCAAGCCACTAGAATGGCATGCGCTCACAACCTTCTTTCCCTTTTCTGGGTGAAGCTATAATTCACTTTCTGTCTTTGGCCTGTGAAATCAGCCAGCTGTGTCAACCTCCACTGTGTTGTAACTGCAAAGAAATGCTCCAGCCATACAGTAACATACATTTTAACAAGGGTTCACAAGTTGCATTTTGAATGATTAATATATCTTTTGTTTTGTATATATATAGATCTTGGGATTAAAAACGGGTCTCCACAACATGAACACCTACAAATTGTACTTATAACTGACTTATTACTGCTCTATAAAGTATCAATGAATGTATTATTTACCATTGTAAAGCCATTGGCTAAAATGTTTAAATATAAGGTATGGCTTGTTAGAAAGTGGTACCAGTTTGTGTTTTCAAACTCAGACACTTAATGATACAAAAATAGTCCTTGTGCATCATTCTGATTGGCACGTTATACACATTGTGATGATTGTCCCTCAGCAACAGAGAAGAGAAGAAAAATCAGCTAAATCCAGACTTTGCAAGAAGAACAAGCCAGAACGTCAACATTTTTGTTCAGGAAAGTCACTATGATGTATTAAAGGGGAGGGATTTAATATTTTTCCTGGTGTTGATGCAACTTGTTATGAGTTACACCGTACCAATATGTACTGTAACAATAGATGCCATCCATCAAGTACTGACTCAAAATGACAAATATGTCCAAAGTATTTTCTGCAGAGTTGCATCCGATTGTACACAAACACATGCACAGTCTGGGACCAAACACATTTTAATGACAAAAGGGGCAGGATACAAATCTCCTGGCTGTGGCTACTTTAAGCTCCGATTGGACGCCAGTAAATCTCTGGATTTAGGAGACTGTTGCATTGTGTTTGGGACATTGTTCAGCCCCAAATGCGTGTTCATTATTTGTCGCTCCAGGATCATTTCTAGTCTATTGAGGTCTGTCTGGAGAAAATCTACGAACATGCTGAACAGTGGTGGGGAATTAATATTTAACGCTGACTGAAATTCAGTTTTGTTTTCACCGAACAGGGAAGTAATCAGCCCAGACTGGACTGTCAGGTTTGGTTTAATTCAGTCCACAGCCATCAGCGTATAAACTGCAGTGCAGAAATATTTCCCATACAGTGTTTTGAAATGACTGGGACTGTCTACAAGACGACTGAACATGTCCGAGACTCCCGAAGCAGACCTTGACTGTGCAGCAGATGTTCTCATCTTTATCAACCGAGGTGTAGCTCTGCTTTGGTTTCTTCTTCTTCTTCTTCTTCTTCTTCTTCTTCTTCTTCTTCTTCTTCTTCTTCTTCTTCTTCTTCTTCTTCTTCTTCTTCTTCTGTGTAACTTAGTTACTCCATATAGATATATTCATTCAAAAAGGGAACATTTAGCCAACGAGTAGATGCTTCAGGTATGCAGATGTGATTGCGACATAATCCATGACATCGCTATCGTTGCTTCTCCAGATGAGATCAGATAAGTGAGTCCGGTGTACTCCGATGCCCAGCTCCTTGTACTGTATTTGAGGGATGATGACAGTAACAAGCAGACATGACATCACACAGCTGTTGTCTTTAAGTCATTTTTCATTGTGCTCTATGGAACAGATAGGTTAGCATTATATTTCGAGTGGCTTTCTATTGTCAAAAGAATCCAGCAATACAACAATAATTGAAGTGGCTGTAATCAATATTTGTATTTTAACGACGGACCACGTGACTCTTTGTACGTGAAAGTTGACTGTAGCCAAGAACACTGAAGAACATAAATCCTGTGAAGCTGTGAAGAAGTTACACGATCAGCAAGTTTTTCGAACACAACCAGGACTTTTTAGGGGGGGGGGGGGAAACTGCAAAAATGAAAACCAGAATTTTGATCAATAATCCCCATCTTCATACTATGAAGTATCAGTCAGTTGAAGGGCACCACACACAGGCTTGAATTTACAGCTGATAAAATTCATGATCATTGCTTGACTCACCTCACCTGGGCCCTGCAGCAAAGTCCTCACTCACATCTCACCGCTTTCATTGTCTGCTTCGCTTATGTCCTGAACAGTTATTACTTTTTTAACTCGCCTCTTCCTCTGGCATTTAGATTTCTCTTCCACCCCACTAGCCTGCCTTTATTTTGCGCGTGGCTGGTTGAGTGTGCATAAAGATGGCAGGCTTGAACAGAAGTTAAAGACAGCAATGGTAGGGATATTTTTGGGAGTGCCATGGAGCTATAAAAAGCATCTGCAAATGTCCGGTATGTGGACTCAAAGCAAATGCTAGACGGTATTGTATGCCTTACTGGTTATTCTTGGTCACCAAGACATATGTTTACAGATGTACTATAGTTGTTTTCTGCTTTATTTGAAGACAGCGAGTCCACTGAGGCAGTTTGTTACTCTTAGATGCTAATTATCTGTACAATACCCTTATCACCATTGTTCTGTCCTGTATTGTTGACAGATTTATCAAAAGTCAGAGTCTTAATCTTTCACCACTGGAATTGTCTAGGTTATAGCATTTCATACTTTTTTTTTTAGCCTATTTAATCACTCCTTTTTTCCCCACAGCCCTCATTGTTGACATCCTGACGGTGGCTGGAGTCCAGAGGCTGGTGAAGCGCAAAGGACCTTGGGAGATGGCGCCGAGCTTCTTGGACTGCATCGCCATGGACCTCTACTCCTTCCCCGCTGCTCATGCCAGCCGGGCCGCCATGGTCTCCAAGTTCCTGCTGTCTCACCTGGTCCTGGCTGTGCCGCTACGCATCCTGCTGGTGCTGTGGGCCCTCCTGGTGGGTGTGTCCCGGGTGCTGCTGGGGAAACACCACCTAACTGATATGGTGTGTGGCTTTGCGCTGGGCATGCTCCACTTTAGCTTGATGGAGACGGTGTGGCTCTCATCAAGCACCTGTCAGAATATTATTTCCATCAGCACGCTCAGCTGGAGCCCCTTTTTCTGAGCTTTTGATAGAAGGCTATGCTTGCACACAAGGCTTATTTGATACACTAACCTCACAATGTCAAGGACTTAGCTCTGATGGAGTTATTTTTGTAAAGGTTTGAAGTTCTTATCGCAGGGTGTGAACAGAGAAGCATTCATATTTAGGAATCAGATGCTGGCTTGCATGTAACACGACAGGCAAGACATCACGAAACCTTCATAATGCTTCACAAACCCGAGTAGCTTCAGTCAAACCTACGAAAATGCAGCTCTACTGCTCCTTAACATTAATTAAGTGCTAACCATAAAAGGAGAATTAAGACAACGGCAAACTCACAATGATTTGGCGATAGGATTTCTGAAGATTTCTTTCCTTGTTGTTTTTTCAATTCGTGATTCTCATGCAGTATGAAAGCTGAAACCATTTATCCATAACTGAACCCCTTTCTATTCAACAAATCCTCTCTTGAGTCTCTGTGCCGCTTCCTCTTTGCCATCTTACTTCCTTTTTACGTCCTCCTTCCCTGCTATCTCTTCCTCTTTTCTCATTTGTTTTGAATATTCACGTTTTTCTTTTTGGAACAGTGATATAATTAAACTACGTTGAACACTGAATAGTTTGGTCTGAGGCTATAATATTGGATGTAACACAAACATATTTAAAGTGGATGTTGCTTGGATATTCCACATTCTTCCTTCCTTGGCATGACTGTTATGTTTGTATATTTCTGATGGGAATATGAACTTTTTTGGATGCCACTGATTTCAGCTGCTCGTGTAAAACAAATGTCACACTTGTGCAGAATTGATTATTTTTCTCAAGTATCATTTCCTTAAAATGTGCCATTTATGCTTTAATGAGTTTAATGTTTTTTTTATCGCAGATATTTCTCTTCAGCTCTTTCATTTCAGGCTGCTGCAGTCAGCACATCAGCCTAACAGATGCTTATGTATGGTCAATGATGCTGATTCTGTGCCCCACAAAACAACTGAAGCGTGTGTGTGTGCGCGTGTGCGTGCGTGTGTGTGCGTGCATGCATGTGTCTGTGTGTGTGTGTGTGTGTGTGTGTGTGTGTGAATATTGGCAAACAAAGTAAAAAATTTTGGTTTTTGGTTGCAAACGTTTTTTAGTTTAGTTTGCGTAGTTCTGTCCAGGGATCTGTATTTCATGTTTGTACTTTTTCCAGCATTAATAAAAATGAGGCGGGCTGTCAGTAAAACGTGGATGCCTGTGTTTTTTATAATATTTTTGTTTGATTTTATTTTCATTTTCAGGGTGAACGGTGTAGGTGTGTGGTGTTGTCATGCATCTGTTCACCTGCAATACTCGATACAATACACGGTTTTACAAATGTCTTTTGGGTGAATCTGTGTGCGAGGTACAATGAGGAAAACATAATTTGTTAAATGTTAATGAATCAGCTGAATGCTAAAGGAAGCTTAACTGCTTTATTAGGCGGCTTTCCGCAACAAATTGTTTTGATCGCTTCAATAGTCACATGGACTGTTAAGAATCACATGCTGGACTACTTGGTCAGCAAAAGAATAAAGAAGTATGACACCCAAAGTCATGAGACAGCTCTGACATGCGGCTGTGGAAAACAAAAGGGAAAATGATTGCTGCAAAAAAAAAAAATCCTACTTGTTATACACAAAACAAGCCAATGGAAATGGTTAAAAGCATTACATCCTTACATCAACCTAAAAAAGAACTGTGAAGATCCTCTATTGCATCTCTGCACTTGCAGTGCAACTGTGAAGCCGAAAGAGTGCTCTGTTCAGTATGCAAAGGGTTTCACTTGACATGAAGCTTAAGTGCTTTTATCAACAGTGTTTCAGCCTTTGTCTCATGATTGCCTGCTAACTGCATGCACATCATTTTAGACCAAATCGTTTATTTGACTGGGAGAGCAAACATGAATGTATCGATGCAACAATATTTCTGAATGTCATTAAGTCTGTGTCTCTTCACAGCCTTTAACTCCAGTTTCCTGTCACACAACTCTTACCACAGAAAACACAGGAAACAAGGGCAATGCAATGTTCTGTGCCCTGAAACGGTTCAAATAGCAGGAACAGAAACTGCTTAAAAAACATCTGGCAGAGTCAGAGGGGACAGAGATTCAGCAGTCAAAGATTTGTGTTTGTTACCTGATTATGTGTGTGCATTGTTAGACATCAGAACAAGTTGTGACCACCTACAACTATCAAGGCATCACAAATAATCAAAGCCTTTCTTTCAAATGTCATATTGATTCTCTTTTAAGGACCTTCTGTGTCTCAATGACATTACCTGCCTAAAAATAACAACACAAAAAGCGTCACCATATTAGAGCTTGTCCCAGTACATGGTTGTTTGATTTTACACCCAAATCAAGGCTATACAACCCTGCATATAATACCCAAAATATCCCTGTGGGTAAGAGCTGATAGTGCTTGCAGGTCTGTTTCTGCACTGACTCAACAGATGCCACACTTCCTGCTGCTGTGTCTTGATGCTCTGTTTGTGTCATGCTCTGAGGAAACATTATCAGTTCCCAGGTGCCACTGACCTTTGTGTATGCTGCAAGACAAGTGCTCCCTCTAGAGGGCTCTGCCTGTCTTGGCTGTTATGAGCACTGGCAATGCTGTGGAAAGATCTTGTTTTTACTTACGTATAACAGACGCTGATCTTTGAATATCAGCCAATCGAGTAAAAATGCAGGATACAGAGAAAAAAAATCATTAAATTCCATTTCAATGAAATGTAATCATTGAATCTGTTGGTCTAGATTTGAATGCTCCGCATCTCTGTTTCATGCTCATTTCCTAATTTCATCCCTTAATTTATCTTTTTTCCTGCTGTCAGTGGTGAGAAAATTAGTAATTAAGTAGACAAATGAAAAGCTAGAATAAAGATAATATTGTTTTTCCTTTTCCTTTTTTTGATGGAAATATTTCAACTGACTAAAAAGCTCATTTTCTGTCGGAGATCAGTCATAATAGTAAAAAGAGTCAGTCACACCTGGAATAAAAACACAGCTATATTATGATTAAAAACTGTCTTGCATTTCAGAGTTAATTTCAATATACATTTAAGATGTATTGTCAACATATATTTTAATGTATTCTGCACACATCTTTTTTTTAATTGTTATAAAATATTATAAAGTCTATTTTCTTTTGCTGTTTGCCTTTATTCGAAAGTGATCAGGACAGAGGTAGAGGGGTAGAAATGCAGAAACGACCATGTACATGGGGTGCCAGATGTTATTTATTACAGTTAATAGCAATAGCCTACTCTCATATATGAAAAGATAAATAGAAGGTAACACTAGAGGAGTTGACTCTACCCTACCTACTTTATCACCTAATCTCTGGGTGCGCCCTATTTAATCTCATATTATTATTTTTAATTAAATGTTAATAGGCCTGGAATGACATTTACAGCAGTTTGTAAGATACATTTTCTTTCATAAATGATGATTGAACATTGCTAAAATGAATATGATGTTCCTATAGTTGCTGGAATCAACCAGCAGGGGCGCGTGTTGTGTTGTGCCAAAGACGTTTGGTGACGTATGACGTTTGTCGCGAGCCGAGCCAGCCTTCACACAGCCGTGATCATTTCCAGGCCGGGTAGAACCCCAGCAACACCGCTGAAATCGGTTCAACCTATGAAGATTGGGCTTTTCAATCTCCATCCATCCTTTGAATAGACAACATTTTGTGGAACTATATCACCGTCACTGATCCGAAGATACACAAAGCCGTTGAGTTGGTGAGTTATGGAGGCAGGTGGTTGTGTGAAAATATCCCAATTTTGCTTGTCTTTCTCCGCTGCCCAGTTTTATTGTTGCTTTGTTCTGGGCAGCAGCCATTTTTAATCGCCTTACCCTACATTCCCATCGCTGTCGTGAGACCGTTCTGTAAAAAAACAACAACGAACGGTTGAAAATGTTAACATTGGTCTGTGTGTTTTTACAGAGGTTTCCCTTTAAAAAAGCAGTCTGTTTTAATATTGCCATGCATAAATGTGAATGCTGTGAAAACTCCCGGCCTACCAAGGTTGTTTTTGAAACACTAGCTAGAGTGGAAGTTAAACGGCATCGCTGTGTCGCTAGTTTTTGACTGGCGAAGCTAGCTAATGTTAAATATGAACAAGTGGCTGGTGTGTTGTGATATCTACGTGCTAGCTAGGATATACAGCAAATGATAAATGCATCCGTATGTGCACAGTCTAATACGTGGTAAAATAAATAAATACGATATGATACACAGCTCCCCAGAAGCACAGCCACTGTTGGCCATGTTTACATAGCCACTGACTTCAGTCACCAGTTAGCATATCTGACTAGTGATGGCTAGCAACAGCAATGTCCTTTTTGACGTTTGTGTTGTTACGTTTCAATTCAACGTAAGGTAACGTTAATATTCGTTTTAACTTAATTCCCTGCTAAATAGACTAGGCCTCGTTTTTGGTTTTATATTGACAACGTCAGTTGTTTTTGTTGTTGTGCAGCGGACTGGCTGGTGTGTAATGTACTGGAATTAGCATTAGCTTCCAATGAGGTAACGACACCCACAGCTAACGTTAAGGAGGTCAAACGTTATTTTTGCTGCCGGCCAAAAGCATGTTATACTTGAAGCTTGTAAAGTCATGTGTTGTGCTTGTTTCGTTTTGTATTGATTGTCTGATTGAAATAACCGTTAAAATGTAAACTGCTTCAATGCATTTCTAATGTTACCCGTCATAACGTTAGCTAACCAAATGTCACCTAACGCTAGTTTTCTAATTTTGGTGGTCCTTAAGGAAATGTTAAGGTTTATCTGAAATTAAAGTATAAAGGAGTGGTATTATCTGTTCTAATGCTCTAAATCTAACGCTAAATCGAACTCGATGGACCGATGTTTTTCCTGGTAAATCTCGGTAAAAACGCCTATGCGGAGCTTCAACGCAGCGGCCTTCGATAACCTAAGTTACGTTACGGGATGTCTGGTATTCAGCTGAAACGACCATCATTATTTAGCATAGGCGTTTGTACAAAATATTCAAAACATCTGGGGTCTTTCATTGCTTTAATCTAGTATATATATATATCTATATCTATCTATCTATCTATCTATCTATCTATCTATCTATCTATCTATCTATCTATCTATCTATCTATATATGTATATATATGTATATATATGTATCTATATATCTATGTATATATATATATATCTATGTATATATATCTATATCTATGTATATATATCTATATCTATGTATATGTATATATATGTATATGTATATATATGTATATGTATATATATATGTGTATATATATATATTTATTTATATATATATATATAATATATATATATATATATATATATATATATATATAGAATCTATCTATATATATATAATCTATATATATAATATATATATATAATATATATATATATATATATAATCTATATATATATATAATCTATCTATATATATAAACATAAACATGAGCATTTAGCCTAGATTATGAAAGCCTTGTGTCTCCATCTATATCGTGTTCGTACTTGTATTAAGCAATCGCCTCGAAATGTTAGCGCAACTTAACGTTGTCTTGGTGAACGTAATAATAATTCTGCTTTCCTGTGTATAACACGTTGGTGGATCTTGTTTTACTGCTATTGCTATAGTTTATATTTGCGGCCACATGAGCTCAATTGGTAAACCCAATTAATTTATTGCCGTTATATTTCAATTTAGTATTTACAGGGTCTTGCAGAATTGTGTTTATCTACATGTTTTTGTGTACTTCTGTCGTTGGTTCCATTAGAAGTTACAGTAGTAAGTGCGATATGTGTTTGCACAAAATTGGATGTATGTCAGCATATTTCTGTGTGGTAACAAGGAGTGTTTGAGTGAACAATTTCATGTTATTCAAGTATGTAACTTCAGGCTTTTGTCAGATGTGAACTCTGGATAAGCGCATTAGTGTATAAGCTTAACCTAGTGCGTTGGGTGCTTGGTTCTAACTTAAACATATGTGCCACAATCCAAAGCTTTCCTACAAACATTTAAAAGGATATTTCTGTCAAAAGGCTTAAACACATTTCCCCCTTACTATTAGTGGTATCAAGCCAAACACATGGTTAATGTGACTGACTTCATTTTGTGGTGATCAAAGCATAGAACTAACTTTTTTTTTTGAAATACCCAGAAGCTAAAGAAACGATGTTCCCCTTTACTCTGGATACTCCACACACCTGAGCTGTTATATCATACATAAAAAATGGCGATGCTCAGATTGATTGGTGTCTGGTTTGAACACAGTGATTTTTGTCTCATTCAAACCTGCATAACATTACTATTGACATATAGAGAGCAGCATGTCTGCAGCATTCGTTTTGATCACAGAAAGTCAGTTGTTTTAAAGTATGTGTTTGTCCAAAATACCATTAATCCTACACAAGCAACCTTGCCACTTAGGCAGCATGTCATAGACAAGTATGACTTCTTTGTGTCTTTGCCCTCAGGTCAGGATATGAAATAAGCAAGAACTGTGAAGTAAAGTTTCAAAGCAGTCCATGTCGACATGTAACAAATCACTTTTTCCCATTTCAAATCAAATGTGCATTTAAGGACAGCGCTCTAATGTGTGCTGTACAATGCCAATGGAGGGGGACCTGAGATTTATTTTATGTGAAGTGGATTTATTTTATTAATATATAGAACTTAATAATTATAAATCCTTTATTTACATTTCTCTTTTTTTCCAACTAAAAGACAAAACAAAAAAACTGAATCCCTCAATTACAATTTGCTGCTTTTTGCAGCTCCTGAAAATGATTTTTTCTCTTAAAATATGGTGTCTTTTGGTACTCGAGCATGAATTCACAAATGACAAAATGTAGATACTACTCATCCTCACACATTCAGATCGATCAGGACTCCAGACTAACTTTTCCACTGGTAGCGCATGATTTGGTCCCACCCTTTTTTTGGGACAGCATGGTATTATTCAGTGATTGAAATAACTAGGCACATTTACACCAGTACTGTGCTTAAGTAGAATTTTGGTGCTACTATTGAAGGAAGTATGGATTGTTTTGTGAACTCTTACGCCGCAACGTAGACAAGCTAGGCAGCGCTATGTGCGCACGTATTGAGTTAAATTTCGCTCAGCTGCCTCTCAAAACCAGGTGCATGCACATGGTACACGTGATGAATGCGACCACATGAAATTGTATCTCGCACTCCTGAAGAGCCCTGAAGATGAACATCCTCCACCTTGAAGGTTGAATGTTTTGATCTCACAGTGAGGTCTGTACTTACGGTTGACATTTATTTTCCTCCCGTCTTTGTAGAATCAAAAGGCACTGGGAAGAGGCACAAAGAAAAATTTACATACTCGATGACATTACATCGCAATGTCCGATCGTTTGGGGCAAATAACCAAGTCCAAGGATGGGAAAAGCAAGTATTCCTCACTTAGCCTATTTGACAAGTACAAGGGAAAATCAATAGAAAATCAGAAAAACGCAGGTACGTTTGATCATTTTTTGTCTCTTCTCAATACTTGATTACTTTCTTTGCATCGCTTGTTACCGTGTGTATATCCCACTGTAAATCTCATTCCCCTTGCTTTATCTACCCGTGTTTTCTCTCCCGGCAGTTCCGCGACATGGCTTGCAGAGTCTTGGCAAAGTGGCCGCAGCCCGGCGCATGCCCCCACCTGCTCACCTGCCGAGCTTGAAGTCCGAAAACAAAGGAAACGATCCCAACGTGATTATTGTGCCGAAGGACGGTACAGGATGGGCGAACAAGCAGGAACAACCCGATCAAAAGAGGTGAGGGTAGAATGGTTTAAACTCTCTAAACTACCCACTTATCTAAGTATTATATTAAAGTTCAGGGAAACCCAGTGTACTACAAGTAATTATTTTATAGCTTATTTTAAGATCCGTTTGCAAATATTATAGCTTTTCTAGTTTGTGGCTTTCGGTCATAAAGATGTAGGCTGTGGAGCAATGAAGGAAAACAAGTTAACTCTACCGGGTGCAATGGAAAGGTGCGTTCTAAGAGACCAGTATCGACTTAATACACGTTTATCCTTCTCAGAAGGCAACGTCAGGAAAAAGTTCAATAAAGCTTTGTTACAAAGCTTTATTGTTGTTGCCTTGAGGTCCAGTCTGTCCACCCAAAGTCTTGTGTTTCTCTGCTCTTGCCTTTTATCAAGTCATTATACCTGTAGCCCGCTTTCACATTATTTCACAAAACTTTTTTTCCTTATAGTTCTATTGCATCAATACCACAGCTGCCGGAGTTGCAGCCACAGCTGGCTTTACAGAAGTCTGTCTCCAATCTTCAGAAGCCCTCACCGGTAGCCAACCAGGAGGTATGTATGTGTTTTAACAATTAGATTTTAGAGAAACACTCCTCAATACAAATTAAATATCTTTTAAAAAATCAAGAGGAGATGTGCAAGAGAACTGGACTTAAAATACTTTTTCTTCATTTCCACAGAACGCAAACACAGGTGGACCAAAGCAATGGGCCCAGCTAAATGGAAAGGCAGTAGAGCAAGATGGTGAGTCATCTCAGATGTATCTGTAATTGAGATTGAGGTGTGTTTAAAATCAAGATACGTGCTAATGTCCAGATTGTGACCCCCACACGCCTTTGCCACGGAGTCCAACATTCTACTGTTTGCGTAAGGCAGACTAAATGTTTTTCTTAATGCAACTTCTTTCATTGACATCAGGTTCAAGGGTCTTAAACCGACTTCAGCCCTTCTCTCACGAGGAATTTCCCACGCTAAAGGCAGCTGGAGAACAGGACAGGGCTGGCAAGGAAAGAAGCGGCTTCGATCCGTCGTATGGGCCCGGACCAAGCCTCCGCCCCCAGAGTAAGTCTTCACTCAAAAGTGGTCTGGCCATCCCATAGATAACAGGATGTCTGCTGGAAAGCAAATTATTAAATTGGCCCATTTGTGATGTTCTGGATTAGCTGTTCCAGTGTTAATGAAATCTTAACTCTCCCCACTTCAAGATGTGACGAGCTGGAGGGAAGGTGGTGGCAGGAACCTTCAGCCCTCGTCCCTGACCCTCGGCTTGCCAGCTGAACCTGAGGTTAAGCTCACTGCCCTGGTTGAGAACGGCAGCCCTCCCGCCTCATCCCACCCCCCTTCTGCCAGCACAACCTCCTCTAGTGTAGCGACGGCTCAGTCACCAGTCCTCGACCCCAAGGAGCCTTCGCTGCGACCCGCCCAGCCTGTCCGCAGAATAACCATCCCCACTGCTCTGCAGTATCAGCTTCACCACACTTCAACTGCTGTCTACCATGACATGTTGCCTGCATTTGTAAGTACGATGTGAAATAGCCAGAAACAACACAAATCCTTTTGACGGCTTGTTGTTTTTCTCGTATGAACACATTGTGTCCTGCTGATTTCAGATGTGCTCTAAAGACACACGTGAAGCCCCAGGTACCGACCATGTTCCTGCCACTGTAGCAGCTCCAGCCCGATTTGAGAGCAAACCCACTTTTAGACAGAGCTACGCCAAACCTGAACTTGTCAAGTAAGTACATTCACAATGTGAAAGCGTTCATCCGTTAATGAAGTAGGTTGCCAGTCTGTGTGGACCGCAACAGGCAGAGCGCATTGGCAGGAATGCAATTTTAGAAGTCCTCGGCTGTGTTGTGATCATGATTTAGATTAGTAAACTGTCTACTTGTGAAACACACCGATCGTAGACGTCATCTCTCCACTCTTACTCCAGTCTCGTCTGTCGTCAGACCGAAAGCCAATGGGTTCTGAGATTGGGCTAATTTGTCTTTCTACCATCTCTGATTGCAGTGGCGATGTTAGAGGAGAGAACCGCTTTGTTCGCGCTCCACCTCGACCCTCTTCTCAGCCCATCCGCAGGCCTGGAGACAGACCCCAACGTCCAGCCATCATTAATCCAGATGACCTGAAGGATCTGGATGAGCTCGACAATGACTGTGAGGATGGGTGGGCAGGTCAGTATTTTTAAGATTCGTGTGAACTGCCTTCACCAAAACGTTGAATAGGTAATAGAAAAGTAGGAGGTTAATCGCAATCACTGGCTGTAATGGAGCTCTGTTTACAGGCAGGAACTCCCACATTGTTTTTCCTGTTTCCCAGCTGAGAGCATGCAGATAGGATACCAACGCCTGTTCCCAATGCTCGATATCTCATCCCACATTACTGCCGCTGACTGTTACTTTGTTTCTCTAGGACTCCATGAGGAAGTTGACTACAGTGAGAAGCTTAAGTTCAGTGATGACGAAGATGACCCCTCCGGTGATAAACGCAGGATGTGGTGAGATCTCTTTCCCGATGGCTCATTGATGCTCTAAATACGATTAAACTATTGTGTTGTTTTTTTTAAACATAATTTAAAGGGCTCCTGGTTAAATTTTGATGCGTTATTTTTTTAGGACTGAATGGGAGAGAGAGAACCAGCGTCAGATCCAGTCCTCCCTAAATTCAGGTGAGGTGTCTTATCCTCTGGAGGGCCCTGAGGAGAGCTATTCCTTCCAACATCACCATCACGAGCAGCCCAGGAAGACCAACAGCAGACATCTCTCTACGGACACCCTGGTAACAACAAACTATGTTGTGTTTTTCCACTCTCATCCTCCTCCTCTGAGACGACTCTAATATTAACTCATTATGATGTTATCCACAGTTATAACACATCTTGCTCTTTAATCCCTCCGTGACTGCAACACTGCAGAGCATATGAATAGCAAGTGAGACTGTCATTGTGAAGTGGGAGCGATGACCTTGCAGTAACCATAGAGTGTCTGACTACTTTTCACTTGCCGTGTCTCTTGTTTGGCAACTGAAAACATTGTGACAGCCATAATAGAAATACAGATTATGTTTCTGTTTTTTTGGCCTGTTTCAATGTGAAAAATTTGTCCCTAAAATTCCCTGAACTAAACGAGTAGAGTTGCACATTTGCGGTACTTATTTTATATTTTGTTTTTGTCAATGTGAGTGGATGGACTTGGCAGACAATGTAATTTAGGGTATCCTTAAAATCATTCAATCTTTTTGGTCACTCAGAGATTTAAAATGCATTCTAGGACACATTCTAGATATTTTTTATAGTCTCCAATATATACCTCTGCCTTTGTTCCGTCTCTAGGCCCAGCAGAAAAACCAAGGTGAGTCACTGGCGGACCACGACGATCACCAGCGCCAGTCTCAGGCTCCAGCCAGGGCAAAGTATGTGTCACCTGAGCTGCTGGAGGCTGTTGAGAGAGCTCGCAGACGCCGGGAGGAGGAGGAGAGGTGTGCCCGCGAGGAGCGGCTGGCTGCCTGTGCTGAAAAACTCAAAAAGCTGGATGAGAAGTTCGGGAAGACTGAAAGGCAGACATCAAGAACAGAGGAGGGCCAGAAAGAGGGAGAGGGCAAAGAGGCTCCACTGTCCCCAGACAGGGAAGAGAGTAAAGGCCACAATGAGAACTGGCAGTACAGCACAAAAGGTAAAAACCAGCTTGTAGATGTGTACATGTGCCTACTTATCACAGACCATCATGGCAAATTCTAAGCATGTTCTGTGATCAAATGTTTTTTACAGAAGGAAGTGAGTGTCCCCAAGACAGCTCTCCCGGCCATAGTTACCGCGATGAACCCGCTTTCTCTAACTACCGTGCCAATGAGGATGAAGGCCAAGAGCCCTCCTCCCCCCCAGGAGACTACAGTGGACGTCATCCCTCCAAACCTATCCCGCCCCGCTTTCAAAAGCAGCCCCAGCACCATCAACAGCAGGTGAGCACCGGCTGATACACCTTCTAACCCATACACTCGTTGTGCACAATCTCTTAGAAGTGTATTTGTTGCATACATTCTACAGGAACAAGTATACAAGATGCAGCACTGGCAGCAGTCAGGTCACACTGCCCCGTCCGGTTCAAGCCACAGCCAGCGGGGCTACTATCCCCCACATGTTCTCGGGTTCGATCCCCGCTGGATGATGATGCCGCCTTTCATGGATCCCCGTATGACCCAAGGACGATCTCCTGTGGACTACTACCCCGGTGCTGTCCACTCTTCAGGTGAGCAATAACGGATACTTTCACATCTGTAATCACACTTTCCTCCGGTTTTTTTTCATCATGAGGCTATGAAATACAAACACTGATTTGTTTTCAGCAGGAATGATGAAACCCATGATGCATCCAGACCACCTGAACAGCCCTGGTTCCGATGAGGGATGCCATTCCAACCTGCACCAGGAGAGGAGAACCCCTTCCACTGAGCCGTACCCCATGTGGAACCAAGATGGCTACCCCATGCGCAGCTTCACTCCACCTTACCAGAGACCGCATGAAAGCTCAAACAGTGGTCAGCCAGAGGACAGGTCAGTTATTGTGTTTTAAATATTAGAGCTGTTGAATTTTGCAGTTCTTAGATTAAGGCATTATTTCATTGGAACTGGCCTCACAAAACATTCCCATGTAAAACCCTGCTTACTGACATTGGCCTCTGTCTGTTTCTGTCATTCTTCATCTTCTTTTGTGTCTTTTTTCCACAGAAGTGATGTGGCCTGCACCCAACAGGACTCCTATGAAGAGAGGGCCAATGTGAGCTTGAGCCACCCCCGAGATGATATCCCCCATCATGCCTACCAGAGCCGAGGCCCAGACAGAGAACACCAACACCATGACCAAGGCTTGCTGACCACTGCTCAGAACCACTCCTTGAGTCATGCAGATGGTGATTACCAAAAACAAGACTCAAGAGAGAAGCATCAGAAAGACGGAGGTGAATCTCACGATGAGAACTTGGACAACTGGAAAAGAGATGGAGGCCAGAAACAAGATGCAGGACTCAACAATGTCCAAAGCCAGTGGTCCGAGCCCAGTTCCAGTAGTAGTGTTGGCCAGCCATCTGAGAGCAGTGGGCGCACCTTGACTCGCAGAACTGGGCCCATCAAGAAACCAGTACTCAAGGCTCTCAAAGTCGAAGATAAAGAGAATGAGAAGCCTAAACCTGAGCCCGAGGAGAAGCCCGTCCCCTACCGCTTGGAGAAAGAAGTCCTTACTAACGTTTACGATTTGAAGAGAGATAACCAACCTGCCAGCAACAGGCGTTCAGCATCACCTGTTGTTGAGAAGCAGCTTGAGGAGAGGCAGCGCCAGTCACCAGCTCCCACCAAAACAGACAGGCCTCTGAGCACCCACAGCGATGACTCTCCCAAAGAGAGCACATGGGACAGTGGCAAGAACCAGTCACTGAGAGAAAGCCAGGAAATTCGGGAGCCTCAAGCACCACGCCGCAACAACTGGATCTTCATTGATGAAGAACAGGCCTTTGGTGCAGTCAGAGGAACAGGGAGAGGCCGCAGTCGAGGAGGATTTAGGGAATTTAGCTCAAGAGGTGGAACCCGTGGTGGCCGAGTTGGAGAAAATCTCAGGGGGGCTTACAACAACAATAACAGCAGCAGTGGCCCTCAGCGGACAGGCAGAGGCAGAGAAACTAGGGACCTTGTCACGGTGGAGGAGTTCCAGAGGGGCAAGCCCCGCAGGCGCAATGTCAGCGAGACCTTAAGCGAAACCTCAGAGTATGAGGAACTGCCCAAGAGGCGCCGCCAGAAGGGATCTGAAAATGGAGACGGTTACACAGAGTCTGGAGAAGTCCGTAAGGCTGATAGAGACTCCTGGAGATCCAACAAGGTGTACACAGATGACCAGGCGGCCCAAGATTCCAGAGAAAAGACCAAAGTCAGCAGGGGTTTCGGAGGTCGCATGCTGCCTCCCAGACTGAACACCACTGGAAGTTACAGTCGAGGCTTTGGAGGATCCAGGGACATTTCTACATGGAGGGGCCGTGGGCCCCAGTTCAGTAGCACTGGTGGCTCCATGCAAGAAAATGGTTATGTACCTGGAGCTGAGACTACTTACACCCGCAGACCCCCTGTTGAACGCGAGGCTCTCAACTACCCGCCTAAATCCACCGGCTCCTTCGTGGAAAACGGCACAGAGGACCGTGAAGGAGAGTACTACTTCGACAACGACAACCCTGACAGGCAGATGATACGAAGGCGGCGTCCACCCCGTCAAGACAAGCCTCCGCGCTTCCGTCGTCTACAACAAGATCCTCAACCTGGCTCAAACCAGTGGACGAGCGACGAGTACATCAATGGAGAGTTTGCAAACCCCTGGCCTGCTCGCCCCAAAGGCAGCGGGGAGGAGAACTGGCCCAGCGGCCACTACACTGGTGGACGCCCGAGCCAGCACGGTCAGGTAGAGGAATGGGAGACCGGATCAGAGAACAGCGACTTTGACTGGAGAGAGAAGCGAGGTGGAGTCGGAGGCCCGGCTACACAAGGACACGGTGATATTCCCTCAGACTCTGGCCACGGGGAGCCAGGCTCTGGCGAGAAGAGGGAACTTTGCAAGAGGAGCTTCTCCAGCCAGAGACCGTTGGTGGAACGGCAGAACAGGAAAGGAGAGCCGTCACTGCTGGAAGTGAGCAAGATGTCACGTACGCCGGATAATCCGCCCTCCTCCAACAGGAGTGACAGTTGGCAGAATGGAGGGACTTCTTGTAAAAGGTGAGGTGAATCATAGAAAAAAAGTTGAAGTCATTGTCTTTTTTTTCTCCACAGCATTGAGCCTGAATTTCAAATCATCCTGTTTCTTTTTCTTGCTGCTCCTGTAGCCTTTGCTGAGCCTAATTTGCCAACTGAAATATATGTTTTAGATATTTGTTTTTAAGTGTCAAAATGAGACTTATTTGACCACAAGTTTCTCAGATGTTATTAGGTTATTGTTCATTTTTTGATGTCAGAATGCCCAATTAAAACCCTTCGTCTCTCCCTTGCCTGTTTTTCCAGCAGAAGCTCAGATGAGTCGGGCTCAGTCTACGGCATAGAGCAACCAGAGGAGCGGGAGCCCAATGAACCCTCGGGGAAGAAAATGGATAAGGAACTGAAGCAAGGATCTATCAAGACGGACATGACTGAAAATCTGTCCCAGTATGAGCTCAGCAGCTACCCAAGTGAGTTCTTTCTCTTTTTGTGTTGATGGAAATGAACAATTCTGATGGTGAACTGTTGCCCATATGAATTTTAGAATTGTTGCTGCTACATTTATATATTTCTAGGACGATGCTCGTCTAATTTAAGCTAAAAAACAAACGGATGATGTTGCATGCTGTTCACATCTGCAGTTCCTACCTATCTGCAGATCATTTTACATTGACCACATGCCTGTTTTGTAGTTGAGGGGGACTCAGGGGGACCAGTTTCAAATCCAGACGGATACCAGGATGCCTTGTCCAAAAAGCAAAGACGCCCACAGGAGGACGATAGGAGGAGGAAGGAGCAGGGATCTGCCGTAAGTTAACATATGCTCTGTAGTCATGCCGGGGATAAACACAAAGTGTGTAGTTAACGCTCTTTATCGTTGTTGCCTGTGTCAGGTTCCAGTGAAGAACAGGATCATTGCATCCAAGATACCGCCACGCTTTGCGAAAAAGCAGGGAAGCATGAGCCTTGAGCAACCCGAGGACGCTCTGTCTTCCAACAACCTGGGAACTGAAATCTGGGAGACCAACAGCTCAGGTAGTAGACCGACCCAACTCTGTGACAACGCTTTGTTTTTGATGCTTTTGTCAATGCTATTTAGCAGTAACATTATTTTAGAGCATCTTTGTTTTATTGTAACACACAGCAGAATATAGCTTTGTAGCTCTGTATTTATCAATTTCATAGATGGTTCAAGGCTTTTTTTGTGACTGGAAATTGTGTAAAAAGAGACACATTGATTGCATTCTTCACTAATGGAGTTCATTTCTCTTCTTTAGCTCTTTCAGTACAGTCTTCAGGGGACTCGTGGACTAAACAGGTGTCTTACACTGGGAGCGAGCCCAACTCTGAGGTAGTACAATGCAGTTGCTCACTGCATATATTCTCTGAATCCTGGTTTTGTTTTATTATTAACAAATAACAAGTTGGCTACAGCATTGAGAAACGTCAACCAATCACTGCCTTGTCTTCCTCTTGGCCAGGACTCTGATGCCGGCCCAGAGCAGAGTAAAGAACAGCACAAGCCAGGGCCTATCGGGAATGAACGCTCCCTAAAGCACCGCAAGGGGTCCGAAGGTGTCGATCGGCTGGAAGGTGGCCCGATAACGCCGGTCAATGGCGTGGACCTCCACGTGGACACCGTGCTGCCTGTGCCTCCTATTGAGTTTGGCGTCAGTGCCAAAGACTCTGATTTCAGCCTTCCACCGGGCTCCACCGCAGTTCCCGTGTCCAATCCTGTCAACAAGCTTCAGGACGTACTCACTACCAATGTGAGTGATTATATCTGTACTTATGTGGTGTCTTGTGAATAAAATAACGAGTCCAAATGCGTTAATGATGCGACAATAGTCACAGGAATTGTCAATACAATGCTCGCAACTGATTTATCCTGAACTTGTTTGTTTTTAAACAGACTGTTCTCAATCAGAGTATCCCCATGCTGCGTTCCAACCACCTGCAGCCTGGCATTAACCTCAACCCCCTCTCCTTCCCCAGTGCTGACCTCACTCTCAAGGTATTTGAATTGCAATCCATTAAGGCTAAACTGTCTGTGTTATTCAAACATGTCACATCGACCTTAAATGTTTCTTTTTCTTCAGATGGAATCGGCCCGCAAAGCGTGGGAGAACTCCCAGTCCCTCCCCGAGCAGGGCTCTCCTGGCGGAGTTGTCTCCGGTGCTCAGCCGCCGTGCAACATTGGCTCCTCCAGCGGTGTCAGCTACAGCTCCTTTGGAGGGGTTTCAATGCCTCCAATGCCTGTGGCGTCAGTAGCACCTTCCATGTCCATGCAAGGTAAAACTGCATTTCATTTTCTCTATTTGATGAGGCCTTAATCTTTGAGTGGAACTGAACTGAAAGCCTTTTGTTTTTCCCTTTTTTGTAGGTAGTCATATTCCCCCGTTGTATCTGGATGGTCATGTTTTTCCCAGCCAGACCCGCCTCGTACCTCCCACCATGACCCAGCAGCAGACCTACCAACAGGTAGCGAGATAGACGCATACAGACATACACACCCGCACAGACAGTTTGTGCTTCGTTTGTGTTTAAGCAGAATTGTCATCATGTTAGTTCTGTTCATCCATTCAGGCGGCGGCCGCCCAGCAGATTCCGATCTCTTTGCACACGTCTCTTCAGGCTCAGGCTCAGTTGGGGCTTCGGGGAGGTCTGCCCGTCTCTCAGTCCCAAGATATGTTCAGCTCCATTCCCCCCTTCAGGTACTGCCACCTCGATCTATCAAGGAATTTCCACTGGTCCCATCAATTAGCTTCACTTTAGTCATATCATCTATGTAGTTTGAATGTTTTCCTCATGCTGCTGCCCTGCTGTGTCTCGGCCCTTTCAGGTCCCAGGTTTACATGCACCCCAACCTGTCACAGCCCAGCCCCATGGTGCTGTCGGGTGGAGCCCCTCTCAAGGGGCCCTACTCTCCTTTCCCCGGCATGCAGCCCTCAGACATGGTCAAGACGCAGTCAGGCTCCCACTATCAGCCCATGAATGGCAACCAGCAGCTAGTCTACGACAGCCAGATGAACCAAGGGCCCGGTATGGGCTCCTCCCAGCTAATGGACTCTCAGCTCATTCAGGTTAGTGGATTGCTGAAGATACTGTATTCCTCTTGATGCTGCTAAATAACGTTCCTGTTAGCTGCCCACGTATAAGCCTTCATGGCATAGTCAGACCATCATTGGACAACATTTACATTCAAATCCTTGTTTTCACTAGGTGGCCATGCCCCTACCTGGCTCTCAGCTGCGCTACGGCTCAGCTCAGCAGCATCTCATCATGCCACAGTCGATCCAGCTGCAGCAGGGCCAGAACCTGTCAGTTGGCGGCCCACGCCGGATGCTGCCACCTGGCTCCCAGGGTGCGGTCATGACCGGCAGCCGAGAGGTGGGACTTACTGATCTTATGATGCTCAACCAAAGAAACTGCTCTGTTCAGGGATTAGTGCAAAAATGGATGTCAAACTCTATTTTTATCCCTCAAAAACATGTAGACAAATAAAATACTGCATAACTATTATCTATGAAACGTCTAATTATTTATGTGACGATATGTCTTTCTCATTGCCATATTCTCAGGGCTCACAGATGGAAATGAAAGGCTTTCAGTATTCTGATAAGCCCAATCATTCCCAAGGCATGCCCGGAGGGTCCTACAGGTGAGTGGAAATGACTTATAATAGAAGAAATCTGTCTCAAACAGACATGAAGCTTTGCTCTGTCAACAAGTGAGAGATGCTGCATCACAAAGGTGTCACACTTTTACTTTCTTCCTCCCCTCTCCTCATCAGGCCTGGGTCTGCCAGCCCCAGTGGGAAGCCCTCTGGTCCTGGAGGCCTGTTGCCTACACATTACGCTCAGCAGGTATTGTTTTTTTTTTTTTTTTTAATGGGTTTGTGTATATCCTGCATCTCAAAAAGATTGCTTTTAAGAATTAAAATTGAATAAGATGATTGGTTAAACACATCCACATTGTCCTCACCTGACATCAATAAATGCACTGATGACATTAGTTTGAAGAAACAAACCTGCGGCTGATTTAAATGCAGAAATGTTTTTCCGAAGTAATTCAATTCTGGAATGCTAATTATTTGTGTTTTCATTTACCCCCTCTCCCTCCCTCCCCCCTCCTCCTGTCCCGGGCCCAATAGGTCCCAACTGCTCAGGGCAGCATGGTGATGCACATGCGCCCCCACCCAACTGGCCCTTTCCCCAACCCCATTCAGAGACCAGTCATGCAGGTCAACAAGCCTGTCCTCATCCGCCCCCCCCCTTACCCCAATCCTGGCCGTGACCTTTCCCACTCCACCCCTCCCTCTGTCCCCGAGGCCCCTATTAAAGGGCCAGAGGATGGCATGAAGGTGAGCCACCCACTGTAAATATAGGTAATTTGATTTCATCCATTTTCTTTTTTCTCTATTTGCATTACTTGTGTTGTGTATGTTGTTCGTGTGCCTCTGACTTTAGATTCATAGTTAACATGCTGTATCTGACAGGTCTTTATAGGATATATGTCGTGCTGTAAGACTGATCTGGCATAGTGTGATTCTATACTGTTAATGATAATATTGATGTGTTTATAGTGTTAACTGTACTATCAATGTTTCACAGTTGTCTAGAATATTCATTGCAGCATTGTTAATCCATGTGGTAGCAGTAATAACTTGTATTCCTGTGTATATGAATAAATGTTCACACATTATTGGATAGTCTAAGGCTGATAGATGGATAGCTAAGTGTTTCCTGCCTCATGATACTGTATAATAAACATAACACTGTTTTTACAGACAAAGCATAAATTGGCAAAGTAACTGCTGATATTGACAAACAATGCAGACGGATAGAATTGTCCCTGTTTGGAATTTAATATCAGCCTCGGGCTATCAGTGTTGGTGCATACATGCATTGTCTTCGATGTGCTGCTGTAGGTCTCGGTAACGCTGCCTCTTCTTCGTGCAGAATAAGACCATGCGAGAAGTGCGCAAGGCGGTGGGTGAGGGAAAGACCAGCAAACTCCAGGAGCCCCTCCCCCCCACGGGGCAAGCCAAACCAGCACGCTCTGGAGCCATCAAACCACAGGCGGTGCAAGTAGAGGAGGCCAAGGCGTAACAATGGACCTTAACATCCTCAACACCACTCAGCCTGCCAACACGAGCCCCTTGACCAATGTCTGAGCCTACCAACACCCACCTGATCCCAAGGCTCCATGGCAAGGGGCCTACATGCAGACGTATCCCTCTTGAACTATCAGAACTGGACACTATTATTTCAC
Source organism: Melanostigma gelatinosum (assembly GCF_949748355.1). NCBI lineage: Eukaryota > Metazoa > Chordata > Actinopteri > Perciformes > Zoarcidae > Melanostigma > Melanostigma gelatinosum. The sequence goes on from NC_136651.1 coordinate 7,246,925, forward strand.
ACCACGTATAGATATAAAAATATATATATAAATATATACAGTCTTTTAAACAGATCTCTTCAAGGTCCTCTTTAATTTATTATTAGTCACTTTTAAGAGATTGGTAAAAGAGAAAAGATATTTCTGTTTTTTTTGTTTTGTGTTTCTCTCCAAAGTGGAGAAAGGAAAATGGCCAACTCAAGGCAGGCGGTTCATTTTTCATACCATTTTGCCAAACTGTATTTACTCCCTCTTTATGGACTGTAGCTGTTAAGACCAGGCAGACTCTTGATACAACTATGAGAAGCTAAAGTCTGTCAACACTTTTTAAACATTTAAAATGCAGTGGGGCACTTTTGTCATTTTTCATTGTCATTTTTGCTGGTAATTATAAAAGATCATCACCCATTCCTGCTATTGGTAAAGGACTTATTTTGTTAACCCAGAAAAAATTAATAAAAAAATCCTCCAATTTGAAGACACCATTGCATGTCAACATGGCAAAACGTCAAGTGCGGCGCCCTAGAAATGCATCTTCTTAACCCCGCCCAGGAACTGTGGTGAAACTCTGTTCTTTCCGTTCACATGCTTCTGCTCGCTCTCTTCTGTATGTAAATTGAAAACTAAAAGGTGGACATTTTGACCAAAATCATGTCGCTTCCATGAAACTTCACTGGCAATGATGCAGCATGTGATGTGCTGAACGTGGGTAAACTTTGCGGCGACACCTTTTTTCTTTTTCTTTTTTTAGAACAGAGCGACATTTCACAAAGACTACCTGAACTCAGCATTCATAGCGCTGCCATTGACTGAGTGGCTGTTGCTCAACCAAGCTGGCAACACACTTTTTTTTTGGGGGGGGGGTGCTCATTGTGAAGTTTTTGTGGGGGGGGGGGGGGGGGAGTGGGGCTGCATTAGCAATTGCTGTAAAGGACCCCACCCCCCCTTAAAATATCAGATTGAAATGTTTGCGTTCTTCTTGCTGTGTTTGGGTTGTAATGAATCAAATCTGTTAATGAAATGATGTGATGTAAGTGATGGTTTTTACATCCCTGTCTTCTTCTTTAAAGGCTCTTAAAAGACGTTTCTCTAATTCCGTTTAACAGTGCTGTGGAGACCTGTGAAGGAATGGATTCATCACCATTTGATTAGTCAGCATCTGGTCTCTTGACTTGGCACGAGCAATAAATGCAGCCTAACTATAATCACAATCAGGGTCCAAATAACCTTTTTCTTCTTCTCTGTTAGAAGCTAATGGATCACATGTGAGGGTGTTTAGCATCGCTTGTTGAATTAACATACAATTTGCTTAATTAGCTTAATTTGTGAGCGCTGCAGTTCCAGAGGACTATGAAGGACTTTTTTTTTTGTAATGGACTCATTTTGAAACTCACAATGCCAAAACTGGTTCAATGTTACTGCTTACCATAACGCTCCATGACACTACAAAATGTTGCGATTTATCTTTGACAGTGTTTCACTGGTATATATGTATATGCATATTTTACTGTACGGTCGCGCCTCATCAGCGAGGGGAGGCTTAAACCCACATTTCATTTTAGATATTGTGGTACTATAAAGGATTCAACGTTGAAAAGGTCACCGTGTTCTCAGAATGGACTGCTTTCACTTGTTAGGTTTATCGGGCTTTGAGTGTTTTTGCCTCTCATCCCTTAAAGATCCTGATGCTTCTCATCACTGTACCTGCACCAAAATGTTGCCCTGACTTCCTTTTTTTGTGTACTTCTAAGATGCATATTTCATTTTGTCAAAGGACCAGTGCTTTCTACAGCTGATCCAGCATTCTATTTATCCTACCGGGTCTCTATCCTTTCAGATATTTGGTCATTACTCTCCCTTGTTTAAAAAGAAAAAAGGAAAGAAAGAGCTTATTGAAAGAAAATAAATAAAGCAGTTGTGATTTCTTAAATGTACTGTTGATTCTGTATTCTCACTTTGTCATATTAAAACCATGCATCAAATTCTTGTGGAAGCAGAGATTTTGGAGGAATTGATTTTAGGCTACGTGGCAAAAAAACAAAATGTACGAAGTGTTCATGTGTTTGTGGTTTTAGCATATCGAGCAGAAGTGTTCAGATCAGCCAGCGGAGCACCACCAGTGTTCTCCCAGTAGTTACACCTTAAGTGGACCTCACCTTCAATGAGCATTTCCACTAAACAATATTTTAACAAACATTTAGTTTGCGTGGACACATTTGCCATAAAACATAACTAACAAACATTGTCTTGTTTCTTCATCTGTCCTCTACACACTACTGTAATCCATGCAGGAAACTGTTACTCGATGATGCTTATTTATGAAATGAAGGTTGGTTACATCTTCAGGCCTCTAAAAATCACCCAGATGAGACGAGGGGTGTAAAATGGTTGTTTTAAACGCTCATAAATCCTGTACACTAATGAGCTGTAATGTGGGATGGACGATACCATTTTGAGTGCACTGTTCTTAATGTATAAACCACTCTTAAATGTCGGCATAATAATACAATACATATATTATTTAAGAATGAATCCACTGCAACACTGAGTGAGATTACAATAAAGTTAAGTTTATTTTTACCTTTCAATCGACGCGATAATTCTCCAATGTCTGGTCACTATTTCGTTAATAACAGTGACCCACAATAATAACGCACCTGTAAAAAGGCTGGTTTGGTGACGTCTGAAATGTCAAATTCCTTGGATGTTTGCAGGACAAAGAGACTTGTCTGGACGAAGAGAGTCTTCCGTCTGCAGCTGCGTGGTGGTCTCGCGGAGTGAGGAAGTCTCGTACGTCACCTCCCAACAAACACGGCTTTTTACCTCCGAGTATTTTGGGTGTTTCTACTTCAGATACATAAGGTAAGTTTTTTTACTTTTTTTTGTTTAGACCCCGCCGTGGTAGAGATGTTGTCCCGTGGCGTGTTGCACGCGCATACTCTTTGAGAACGTTTAACATTCGAATTCAACGCTTTTTTGGCTTTTGGCGACCTTGTTCACGAGGCTCTCTGAATATTTGATGTTGATGTTCTGTTTTTGCTACAATGTTCCTAAAAAAAACCACTGTGGGAGCCTAATAGTGACCCAGAGCTTTGCTTCTAGTGGGGGTAAAAGTTGGCCGTAGGCTTTACAACACATCTGACGTTTACCAAAATGAACCGTAGTTCAGAAAAGCTTTGCTTCTTTAATGTTTGCCTAAACTATTATTTACCCAGTCTGCAATATCTCTCTAAATCAGATTTAAGCTAAAAGTGCATTGGCGTGTTTTAGCCGTCTGATTACACGGTCATTTTGTGGGGCGCTGACTCTTTCATGGCGACAATAGCACGTCGTCACAACGTCATATTTTACATTTTAGGGTGAAGACTTGTTTTAAGGTAATGGTTAGGATGAGGCTGGCTGTCAGGGTAAATCTCCTGGAAGTGAACGCAAGTCAATGTAATGTCCCCAAAAGTCATGAAAACACTGTGTGTGTGTGTGTGTGTGGGTGTGGAAGTTGAACATTGAATCCAGATTTTTACATTTTGATGTTCTCATCCAGTTGCAAACGATATTGGGATCCTGGCAAAAACCCAATTTGCTGTATTTCTCATGATCGGTGACGTGGTTCAGATACTGGTGATGATTGTAAAATGCGTCTGAAAAAAAGACAGCGGCAGAGTTGTTGCACTGCAGTACAGAAGGGTTCCCTGTAGGACATCTGTAAAGAAAGTGTATGTGAAGTCAAAGCGGTGTCTCCCTCTGGTGGTTGTACCTAAAATTCAGTGAAGAAACCTTTTAACAGGTATCAGGACTTTTAAAAAAGTACATTTAATTTATTTGAATTCTAACAGGCCTCATAAGCCTGTTTGTGTCAATATATACTTGAATAACAGGTGTGTTCCTGTGACCCAGGATGGCGACCAAGGGTGGCGTCAGGTCCGATGAATGCCTGATGATGATGCAGGAGCTGGACGACCGGCTGAAAGAGCAGATTGACAAACTGGAGCATGTTCGCCTTGGCGCTGTCGAACTGAAGGACAACTTGTCTGGGGTAAAGTCTGCAGTAAATCCCTTCCTGATCTCATTTTCCTTGAGCTCTCTTCTATTTTGACATTCATTTCGTCTAAAAACAGAGCACCAGCACCGCTGATCTTACCCAGTCCATCACTGACCATCTCGAATGGTTGAATCACTTGTCAGAGCGAGTGGAGACTCTTCACATGAACACGGCTGTTTTTATTCAGGTGAGAAATGGAAAATAGAGTTTCTGATGGCATCTGGGTAATGTGCAAAAAAAGATTGGCAGTAATCCTCTTATTATTTATTTTTTGAAACAGCACCGTGAATATTATAATATGCCATGCCATAATATAAAAAAAATGGATCTGAAACACAAATTAAGGATATACATGACCCGTACAAGGACACATACCAGCAAAGCAGAGCATAGTACATAAATGGATTCATTGTTTTGTAGACTGCTGAATCATCATCTGTGAGAAACTTAATTTCGGCTTCATCTCTTTCCAGATGAATCCCAAGCCTCGCGCATGGGCAGGGAAACAGAGTTCCAAACATGGCTACCGCTTAGGACGTCTCCACCAGGCTGACGACGCCCAGTCAGAGTTTGGCTGGTCCCCCATCCGCACAAGACGAAACAGCGACGCTGCCTCTGAGATGTCGTGTAACTGGTGATCTGCTAGATTGTGGCCTGTTGATCAACTGAGGTTGCAATCAGTGCAAAATATTGTACCGCTCACTTCCACTAAGTGATGATTGAAGAACAAAGTCTTTGCACTTGTTTTTATTGGCACATATTCACTCATTCCAATACATGTAGTGTAATATTTAACATTTGTCTATGCCCTGCATGAGTTGAACACTAAATGTTTTAATAAAATCCTGGATAATCCTATCGAATCAATGTGTTGGTTTTATCTCCATGCTGCCTTTTGTGTAAAGTTCGTGAAATTCCCTAAACTGTGTTACTTTTGCATTTTAAAAAAACATTATACACATTACATACAGTCAGCAACACATTATTCAAAATAAAGTCTATACTAATAAAATACTTTGGAGGCAATCTGTACTGTCACGGTTGGAAACCTGTTATGTGGATGTAGTTCAGCGTCTTCACCAGCAGAGGTCGCTGCTGAAACTCCTCTATTATGTTACTGTTCGTTTGTCTGTTGTAAATAAAGCTTTGTCAGATCGCGTGGGTAATCGTTCTGCAAGGATCGTCACATTACCCGGAGTAACACTACCGTTCTTAAAAAAAAAGATAATTTTGAACACACCACGAGTTGTCCTTATTTTTGTATCTATATTTTGGGTAACGAGTGAACCCCTGAAAACATGGCAGAGAGTGACTGGGATACCGTGACTGTGCTGAGGAAGAAGGGGCCGACTGCTGCCCAGTCCAAATCCAAGCAGGTTAGCATGAACACTTTGTGTTTTTAACTTTGTTGTGCAGCACACCCTTAACTATGGATCCTCTAAAACTAACCGTGTTTCAAGTTATAGTGAACACCAAATTAAACTGCTAGTGCGTGGTATATTTGTAAAAATGTAAATGTCAACACGTGGTGTATGGATTAACTCGACTGGTCCCTCATGCGTCGTGGGTTAGTTTAACGTTAGCTAGTATAACAATAACAACAGTGGACATGTTAGCTAGATAGCCACACATTATTATCATTAAGCTATCGTAGAGTATCTTCGGTAAACCAAACCTCACCCAGAAAGTATTAACGTTACACAAGGCAGGGCGACAAGTTAGCTAAGTTTACTGTTTGCTTTAATACTTGACTGTGACAAAAATAGCAACTGGCTAGCTAGCATTAGCCAACTAACCTGAATATACACTTGGCTAACGTTAGTCAGGTTGACGTTACTCTACTTATAAGTAACGCAACCCAATGAACAAACGTATGCTCCTAAGTGTGATAGGACGTCATGCACAACCCGTATACAGATGTTTAGTGATGATTGTTGGCTAAACGTTAACGTTAGTTGAACACCTACGATCATGCTGTAAATGCCCGAAACGGTTACAGACAAATCAGCATCATTTTCTGATATGAATATATGTTTTTAGGGTTAGTCCTGAGCATGGAATGTTACCAGAAAGATAAGCAACAGACCTATTGGTTGTAAAGTAGACGTTGTTGTGCTCAGCCGTGTTGTCTTTTCTTTACTTAATGCATCAGATAAGCTGATTCGTTACTTATTAACTAACAGTTAGATGATTTATAATGACAAGCCAAAAGCTGAATATAACCTGGTCATAATGCAATCTTCAGTCAATGAATCTGGAGTGTGTTTTGAAGTTTAAGATTTGAACATCCATCTTTTCTCTAGGCAATCACTGCTGCTATGAGACGCGGGCACGACGTTGAGACATCCAAAAAATGTAAATTTATACTTTCTGTACAAATGTGTAATTTTCCAAGTGGTAGCTAACCGCTGGTGCTGTGATTATGCTTATGTTGCACGTCTACCACCCCGGATGATGCCCCAACATCTCTTTGATCCGCTTCTCGTCACACAGGGTCTGCGGGGCAGAACAAACAGCATCTTGTGACGAAGAACACGTCCAAACTGGACCGCGAGACAGAAGAGCTGCACCACGACAGGGTTCCCCTGGAGGTGGGGAAGTACATTCAGCAAGGCAGACAGGAGAAAGGTCTGACCCAGAAAGACCTGGCCACTGTGAGTATACAGTTATCCTGTATTGACGTGCAAAATGTAGCAGTCGGTAGTACTGCTTGCTTTTTTTTTTTGTTATAGTGTAAACAAATGCAGCCTGTAAAATAGATATCCAGCAACAGGAAGTCGTTGAATGGTTTTGTTGGCTTGTGTTATAACACAATTATTCATCGCAAATCTTTTCCTCAGAAAATTAATGAGAAGCCTCAGGTCATCGCAGACTACGAGTGTGGGAAAGCAATTCCCAACAACCAGGTCCTGGGCAAGGTGGAGAGAGTAATCGGTGAGTATTTTGTGAGCTTTTTTAAAAAGGTTGTGTGCTTGTAGACCTTGGTGTCACAGTGGGTTATAGACTACATCAGCTTTGCCCTCAACCCAAAAGCGACAGCTCTTCGACGATGAAGCCCGTTATAATATAGACTGTTAGTTACGTATTGTAACTCCCGATTCTATGAGTATAGCCGTCGAAGCTGTGGGCCCCTCTGGCTCCATCTACACCAGCTGAAGCAGCAGAACTTTGGTCACTTGGCTGTTATTTTTCGCAAGTCCGTACGTAACAGAGGTCCGTGCGGGGCACAAGTGTGCAAAAACATCTTCATGACTGTGTATGTACGCAGGGCTGAACCCATTAGCAACAGCTCCTAGAGGGCTACGCCTATACTCATAGAATCTGGGGTTGCAATACGTAACTGTTATTCATCTTCTGTTATGAACAGGGCTGAAACTGCGTGGGAGGGATATTGGCCTACCACTGGAGGAGAAACCCAAGAAGAAGTGAAAACAAAGCCTCGAAATCAGCCCCCCCAAGTCCCACCTTTCCCTGTTTCTGAAACAAGAACTCTTTCCCAACCCCACTTCCAAGAACCCTCAAAAACTCTCCCCCCTCCCTCCCTCCCTCCCTCTACCTGGGCTGATCTCACCTGTGTCCTGCCTGAGGACCTGGTGCTCCACTGCGTTACAGGCTGCATACCGAAACAGTTTCTTGACCACATAATCTCAAATGATTGATTGAACGTCACACACTCGAAGTTCTGTGAATCTTCTTTTGCTTTGGCATGATCGATTCAACTTTTTGATCGTAACGTAAACTCGTTTAAAAAGTAGAATTATTTTTCATGACCAAACAAACTAGTTTGACTCGTGTTAATTCTGAGCATGATGTTAAGCCAAAAGTGCTTGATGGCATCTTTTTTTTCACACACTCGAGACAGTTGAGTGGATGTCATAAGTGTTTAAATGTTTTTAATACTGTGCTTCGCTTTGATCTAAAAAATAAATAAAGTTTGGCAGGTCGTGACTTTTCTGGGTGTGTATTTGTGGCCACTGTATCGCAGGATTTCATAACAAAAACCGTAAAGTTTGATTCAAGCTGTCATAGAACTCTGGTATGATTTGCAAACACTGACAAAGAATTTTAATGTTAAAGGTGCTAATGTTTCATAATGACAAAGGCACTAATCGTACAACAATCAGTATTAAATGTACAGAACTAATACAAATTTCATTTTCAGTATTTTTGTACGAAACTAAAAAATGTAGAAACCAACCGCATTTTAATTTAAAGCTACATTTGGATCACCGTACTCTACGGAGTTGGGAGAAAATGTTGCAACAACTTGCAAACTGAATGTAGTATTGAATTGATCCACTAGATGTCAAAATACTACCAGAAATATATCGGGACTGTCCCAATACTCTACTACTGCATAAAACCGTTGCGTTGTAGTTCGACTTCTAAAAATAAAAAAAAAGTTTAAAATGTCACTTTTTTCAGAGATATATTGAAATGTTCTGGTGTCTGTGTTTATTTTAGAGACATAAAACAAATAACAGTGAGACATGCCGGCACCCTTCAAACACTAAACTAACAGGCCTCAATGAAGCTTGGCTGTCTCTACAGTGTTCCACTTCCACCATGAGTTATTGATTAGACAATTACTTCTACTAGTGGTACGGCTGCCTTCTGTTTTATTCAAGATTAATGGACCTTGTTGCAGAGTCACAAAAGCAGCATGGTAAGAGAGTGCAAGTGGGACAGAATACATTCATGGACTGATTTAAAAAGGACATACAGGTCAGGAAGTGCAAACCATCAAGTCCTCTGTTCCTGATTAGCCGCTATCGAGCCCTACAGTGCTCCTGGATTGGTAAAATAAGACCCTGTGGTGCCCCTGGAACACCTGTGGAATGTGGCACAAATGTTAACTTGCATGTAAATAAGCTGTGTTACTCATAACATTAACAATAGAATGCTGCAGGAATAACTCTTCAAACCCGCGCTCATGTAACCGTGGTGTAGTTTATTTATTGCCTAACGTTAGCTTCTTAGTTTAGCCAATTTACGCTTTAATAATCATGAAAGTGGTGCTCAATTGTGAAGATTATTGTGCTGAACAGATTGTGTAAGTGTCATAAACTTGTGTTTGCCACAGAGCTTGTTTTCGGCAACGATCAAAAAGCCAATGGAAAAATCCCATTGGCCTTTAGTCAAGGGGATCCGCCTGATGCTAACTTCCAGGGTTGGTCTACAGAAATGCGTCATCCCTGAAGCACTCTATGATATTTAAGTGCACCAGTAAGCCAGCGTGCACAATGCCGAGACTGAAACTAAAGCAGCTAAATGGAATTCAGCCATTATAAAAAAATTTTTTATTGTGGTGACATGTCAAAATATCTTTTGCCATGGCTTCATATTTTGAGCTTATGTTTTGTGGTAAAGGGACTAACCCACAGTCTAAACATACAGTAGAAGTCAAGGAGTGAAGCATGCTGTTGCAGGTCATGCCGCAAAAGTACCGGTGAGTGAGTGGGCAAATAGTTGCAAACAGCATTGAGCAGGAACGAACAGGCTACGAGGTCAAACATGGAACCAGAAGAGCTAGGAGACAGACAGAGGACAATGCTAGCGGCCCTACATCTCCATTGATCTTCATTTGGACATACTCCCCAGTGTTAAGTGAGCACACTCTAATGGTTCTGTTGAACTGACGGAGCAGGAGCACTCCGGGGTTACTGTCAAATCAGCCACTAGCTGTGCTTTTAATTCTGTGAATGGAAATGGCCTGGCTGGTAACTGTGAGCCAGCCAACAACATCCAAACAGGTAGCGGGCCGAATAGATAAGTACAGGTTCAATATTGAATATCAATATTCATTCACAGTCATTTAAAGTGCACCTTTTTTGGATAGATCCAACAGCGGGTGATGGTAGTATTCACAGATGGTATAGAAAGATGTAATAGTCATGATATTTAGTTAATTATGGCTGGATGCAAAGTAGTGGCTTTATGGTGCGATGGGGGCACTGTCATTACGTTTGTGTCCTTAAGATGCCTTCACATTGTATATCTTCCTCTATGATTGGCCATCCATCCCTGACTTTGAACTTTAACTGTCCCACAGCAGCAGCATTTACACCACAGTCATTCTCTAGTCGTGGGGAGTTTTGGTATGTTGTGTTTGTTTGTTTTTGTCTTCTTCGATCCTCTGCTGAAGACGGTGTGCTGAGATGCATATTTGCTCAAATCAAGCATGCAACCTCCTGACCGGTGTTCACTGGACAAACAGAGGAGGGAGCCTTGCTGTTGTTACCAGCGGGTTATTTGGATTCTTGCTCAACAGGCTGCTTCACTCGGTGAGTGTGAGTGTGTGTGTGCGTTTGAGAGAAAGAGGGAGACAGAGACTGACTGCGTTCCTGGAAATGCCATTCCATTGGTCAAAACACCATAGCAACATAGTTCCACCTATGACAAGGGAGCAGCCAGTGGTTTTGAAGGAGTGATGTGAAGCAGAAAGCTACATGGGGGGGGGGGGGGGGGGGATTGGAAGTCTGGGGTCTAGTTTTGGCTTGACGCTCCAAACTCAAAATTGAGATGCAACTACACGTACAACCTGTTGTGTTGATCCGTGCAATGCGCTCCATGTCTCCCCTACAACAGCAAACGCTTCTCCTTCAGCTGACTAGAGTTTATTCCTCTCTTACTTTTGTTCCTGTTTATAGTTCTTTCAGTTTGAAAATTGCCTAAATTGCTTTAATCCTCGCACAAAGAAGTATAATTGTAGTTTATGTTTATTCACAAATTTCTAAAAGAGACACAGTGCTGCCTTGCATAACGTACTTTGGAGCAAAAGCAAATTCTACGTTGGAAAATATTGTATGACAAGAAAACAAAGAATATGTTCATATCATTTCCTGTTAATCTCTAGTTAAGACAGCAAATAGAATACATTCATTTTCATATCCAAGGAATTTATGTCTGAAAGTTGAAATCTTATGCCTGCATTCATTAGTTAAACAGCAGAGGCAGCTGGTAATGCTAACAGAACAGCTACAGCCCTTAATGGCCCAATCCATAAAGGGAATGCATCCAAAAAAGACCCAAACACCAGCTAATACTGTGAGAAAATATATGCACAGTTTATTGATAGTTGCAAATAGGTGAGGCACACACACACAACATAATACAAATCAACAATGTATGGTGGTGAGATCTGGCCATGCTTTTTTTTCTCTGCAACATTAGAAACATCAGTCAGTCATGGACGAACACCTGGTGCAGGCTGTTAAATTCTTGACTTTGTTAAGAATGCCTTTGTTGGAGATAAAATACTCATGAACTTGAAGTTTACCAGGCAACAAAAAAAAACAAGCCTTGACAATCCACATATTAAAATAAACAGAGAAATTCCAGTGACTACTACAGGATAGCAAATTGTATCATAAATATGTTTTAACTCCTCATATTAAGACCAGCTCGGGCTCATTTTTCTCCTAATATCATATACAAATTACTGTACAAAGGTGTTTCTAGAACATTCGGTGAAAGGCCAGTTTCACAAAGGACGAATGATCAGCAATATTTACATTTGACTTCTGTGTCACTGTAACATACAAAGAACAAAAGGCACTGTTACAAATGTAAAAACATTTAAATATAAAAGCGTAAGGAAAAACCGGGCATCCAATTCAGTGGAAGCTATTTCTAACGTTGCCACTTGTTTTGTCAATCCAATTAATATTGAGTTGTTTAGACAGTACGGCTCATGATAAATCCATACCAAGTCTTTATTATGCAATGCTGTCTAACAAGGACTGTGTGTGAACACATGAATAAACATGACGGAAAAGGTGCAACAGTGTAAGTCTGCTCATATTTCTATTAAAACTCAAAGTTAGCTGCACAGTTACGTAGCTACGACGCAGCATTATGTTCAAAGCTAACAGAATACGGTCATGAATTATTAGCCTGCTCTCAGTGGGTAAAATGTCATAATTGATATTTTAATAAATACACACAATAGAGTGTCATACATGGAACTTTGGTAAGTGTATTACAGGGTTACGAATACTCTGCATATGCTTCCTTTTTTACAGATGGATGCATCACTGGCACAAAGCCTTTCCAGTCGCTAAGTTCATCTTTTCATTAGTTTGTCCGTATAGCTGTGACTGTCGCAAGAACATTTAAAAAAACAGCTGAATTTTCACAGGTCATTTATTTGCTAAGTCGGCAGTCTGCAGCGCGACGCTGTTTGTGTAAAAGGCAGAGAGTGGACGGTTAAGTTGGTGCACGGCTCTCATGCAAGCAGCAGCAGCGCAAACAGGTGGGTTTAGGTTCACAGTATCTCCCATCCATAAGTGTCTCGACACATAACTTCACTGAAATGATCGGTCGCTCTCGTTCACTCATTCACTCATCACTTCAGCTCCACTCGCACAAAGTGTTGAACCCGAATGGAAGCCGTCACTTTAGCGAGTAGAGCAGCTCAGCAGTATGGCAGAGAGACAGAGGGTGAGCCGAGGAAAAGTACTGACAGCACAACCAGTCCTCCAGCTCCGCGTTCCTCTCGGGTTCCAGTGAACGCTCTGCGAACTTCATCATCAGCAGGGCCCTTTTCACATCCAGCCAGTTCAGGAGGCCCTCGTGCCGGCCTCCGTCAACAAAGCCGACCCCCTGTGCATGCCTCTCCCGCTGCTGCTCCATCAGGTCCTTCCTCGGGCCCCAGAGCAGGCTCTGCAGTATGCGCTTGGCCTCCTGGATATGAATGCGTTTGATGGGGTCAGGTTGAAGCAGGAGCTGGGCCAGCCGCTGGAGGCCGGCGGAGTACAGGGAGACGGACGGGATCGGCGGCAACTCTTCACAGCGGTAGTCCTGTTCCTTCAGAGCGGGACTCACTTCAAATGGGTTGGCTTGGTGGAGGAGCTCATAGATCAAGATGCCTGTCTGGAACTCGTCAAATTTACGGTACTGGGCCGCTGAGAGGATCTCGGGCGCCAATCTGGCGTGGTCACGTTTGATGCGAGGGTCCACACTGGTTGAGGCAGCGTCTTCGGGGGAGCGACGCTTGGCCTTCGCGAAGTTGCTGATGAGGAGCCGGGGAAGGTGTCGCTGACTGTCGACACCGCTTGAACCGTTACCGGTGCCGTTGTCGGTGGTGGCTTGTTGGGGGAACTTGGAGGGCCTGCGTAGGTGAGGCACCAACAGCAGGTTTTCGAGGCAAATGTCGCGATGCGTGACCCCGTGCTCCTTCAAGTGCTCCAGGCCGTGGCAGAGCTGCAGGAGGAGGAAACAGACACGCCGCTCGTAGACTTCTGGCTGAGTTTTATGGAACGCAGCCCACTCCCGTACAAAGTCGGCCGCCGTCTGCCGAGGGATCTCAGAGGCGATAACCACCACTCGCTCTCGTTCTACCTGTTGAACGGCCGCAGACATGGAGGGCTGAGGCAGCGATGATGCAGGGGTATTGGGCAGAGAGACTTCGTCAGAAGGCAGCATACTCTGGGGGACGCAGGCGAGAAAGTGGCCGCAGTCCTGCTGGACGTTGAAGTGGGGAGGCATGCTCTGCTGCACTGAAAGCCCGTAGAGATGGCCCTGTTTGGCCTCCATGGATGGACTCTTGCAGATCTGGAGAGGTATAAACACAGAACATGAATTCAGTTCATAACATGATCTTTGTGCTGAATGGGCTCATTCTACATGCAGTGCATTGGGTTTGTGTGTGCGCTGGCCTTGACAACAGGGGTTTGTCTGACTGTAAATCCTGCCTGGAATGTAAAGATTAATTGGGCCTAGAGATATTAAGCAAGACTGTGGGCAACCCGCGCTGTGGCACAACACATACTGTACAAACAGCTGCTGCTTTGTACAACACCAATGGGACAGTTTGGGACAAAGGTTAGCGAGTGTGTGAATCCACGCCCTTCTTCCTAGTTGTTTACACGACATGCCCTGAAGGTTTGTGCTGTGGGTGGGACCGTCCCATCTGTAGTCTAAGAACAAACAAGACCAGCGCCCAGCTTTAATCTCCTCCTCCTGTCCTACAACTGTCAAATCCCTGCTTAAAATATCAATTTACAACACTCAGCCACTGAGAAAATGATTCCTTAAACACCAGTAAAGATGATCTTGAGTGGGCTGAGAGTTAAAAAATATTAAGGATGATAACAATAAGGTGTTCTGGAAGTGAACATGGTTATACCAAACGCATATTTCACAAATGCCCTATATGAAATACTTCAGTATTTAGGGATTACCTTCACGGCGTAGGAGTTGCTGGGGTCGGAGGCGCAGGCAGCAGAGTAGTACACAGCATCTCCTGAGTTGCAGCTCGGCTTGTTGGAGGTGAGCCTGAACAGAGACCAGTTGCTCTCCTCAAACCTAAGTGGGTTCCTCTGGGAGCGCGTGAAGTGATCCTCGCATTTTAGAGCCAAGCGCCGCAGAGACTCAGCGTACAGGCCTCCCAGTTTGGAGTACACTCCTTCCCTACTGTCTATGTTACTCAGAAGGGTCTGGAGCTGCAGGCTAGAGCCCAAATTCGGCGTAGAACCCGGTTCTGAGGACGAGAAAGGCACGCTGAGTTGCGGGGAAGAGGAGCAGGTGACGCTGCTGCGGCAGTGGACACCCAGACGCCCGTGAGTCTTCAGCGGCTCGTCCAGCGTCCGGGACCTCGAGGGTCGGCTTAGCGGGGCATGGCAACTCTCCAGACACTCGTTGGACGAGAACATGGGGCGTGGGTCAACAGGGCTGGACGGTAAACTGGAGCGGGAGCTGACATCAGCAGGTCGACACACGTTGCTCTCCGAGCCAGTGAACGGGAGTCGTGGGTAGGCTCGGACAAATGGTCTTCCGTTGGCGCTATCGGGAGCCGACACGGTGCGGTTGACCATTTTTTTCTCCGGGAGTGGAGGTGGCTGGTTACTTAAGGTGGTAAAGGAGGGCGGGTGCGGAGATCCTGGAGCTGAGGCCACTGGACTTCTGGAAAATGGAGAGGAACAAGACATCCGCGTAGCATCCCGGTAACCTAAGACGAGAAAAAGAAATGACATCAGCAAGTCTGCTGACAATGAAAGTAAGCGTAGATGAGCAGATTGATACACGTGATGTCTGTACGCCAAATATGAAACTACAACCAGCAATCAGATATCTCAGCGTCACAAAGCACAGCATAAAGACAAAGAAACCCTGTTCGAAGGTAACAAAATATTTTGTACAGCTTAATCAAAACAGATTTAGATAATATGAACACATAAAGACATACAGATGGAGACCAATGGCCATTCAGTGGCACAATATATCCTTTACTTCTCAGTGAGCTTGTGAGTGAAGTCCCTGTAACCTCACAGCACTCACAGACTCTCATATTCCTGGGAGACGGCTGTGAATTTGATTTATTTACTGCACGTCTTCTGTCACTGCCTGCTGCTCAGCCTGAGCACGAACACATACATTCTTTGCCTCAAAACAGCTGGAAATTTCCACAATCCAGGGTTCAAGCTGATACTCAAAACATCTTCCATCCAATTACGATCCTTGAAGTAAGAACTTGACATTACACGAGAGGAGACAGATACCGAGATAATTGTGTGGTGCGGGCTTCAATAACTGCTTTCACAGAGGGAGAAGACCGTAAAGGAAAGAAAATAAGAAAAGTACTCTGTAGGATGTAGCCAAGCCCTTTTCCCCTCGTTGTCAGAGTCCATAATTATCTCTTCAAACAACATTGCCCAGGAAGTTACAGCAATTACAAGTGTCTGTGCCACAGACGATAGGTGAAGGTTGACAATAATTTCAGAACCAAGGACTCGTGCCACTGATTCTGAGTCACTTGATGATTGCAGAAATCTGGAACTCACGTCAGGAAAATGAACCCCGTGTCAAAACAAACTATGAGTGTACTTCACAAAAGAGGAAGAGGAGAGATAAGCCGACAGGCTGCTTGCTGCTGTTCAACCCTGCAACGCTCCCTTTCCTCTTTTCATTGTTGTTGCACATTTTCACTGTGACAAAGGGCATCTTCACGGTCGAACATTGTGATAGAGCGTCTGGACAGCAAGACGGTTGACATGCAGGCAAACAAACCAAAGGACACGTCTGTAAAAGCTGTGGAAGAAGCACCTAACTTGCTCAATGAAGTCCAATTATTTGCTTTATCAGGTACTCTATCAGACATGTGTGGTCCTCGGACACCCAAGTGCACGTTTCTATTGGAGCATGAGTGAAATATGTGTGCGTGTTACTTACCAGTGTCCCCAGTCAGGTTGTCAGTGGAAGCAGTGGATAGGCTGGAGCCCAAGCCCCGAAGAGATGAAGTAGGGCTGTCTGCTGACCCGTGTTGGCTGCAGCGATCCAGCTCCATGTTGCTGCCACTCATCTTACCACACACTCTGACGGGGAAAACAGCAGAAACGGGGTAAGTGAATAAGATGGCACGAACGAGATACAAACATGCATTCAAAACAAGATACAAACATGCATTTTTGTATCATTTTCCGTGTCTGCATTGCTGACATCATTGCCAAATATCCGCCCAGCCAAGTGTAGCGTCCACTGGTAGTTCAGTCTGCAGGTGTTCTGCTGAAATACAAACTTTTCTTTTTGTGCATCTGTTCGTAAATGTGGAACCACTCCACTTCCCCTTGATGTGTTCATATCTGCACGATGCAGTGCACACTGCCTCTTTTTAAAGGACGAACAACGACCACCAGGAGCAGTTTCACTTCCTAATTCAAGAGGCACACTTCTTGATTTTGTGTTGATTTCTAACTGCAACAAACAAGCCTTACTAAAATCAATATCGGTCTGCCAGATGTAGCAGTGTTGCTTGTTTCCGACAACGATAAAGTTCATCAAGTACTATATCTCAGAAGTCATATATGGGCCTAAAGTGAGACCGTGACTTTTGTGACACCGGACAATGTGGCCACAAGTGGCAATTGCAGGATATTGGTGCATTTCCCAAGATACCCTGGAATCTGTTGCTTTAAAAGGGAACTACAACTATTGTATACATCGAAGTCTGCTCACAGGTCTTGGGGAGTATTCCTGCATTCATGAAAAAAGTTGTATATGTCTTTTTGATTGCTGATAAATTGTCTCAAGTGTTTGAAAATGAAAAGAAAATCTGGGGGTGTTGAGATAGAAAGAAGTGAGCAGAACTGATTTATGTAGCCCGCTCCTAAGAATACCTACACGATCCACTACCAGCCCAACACACCCAACCAAAATGTCAGCTCTTGAGTTTCATTGGGAGTAATGTCGGTGTAAGAATGCATGAAAAAAACAACTGCAAGTTATGCTGAATGTTCTCTCTCTCTCTCTCTCTCTCTCGCTCTCTCGAGCTCTCTCGAGCTCTCGAAAGAAGCTTTGCATTCTTCTTGTTCAGTTTGCCTAATCAAGGTGACCAATTAGGCTGAGTGACAGCCATTCACTTGTCTCATTATATGCGCTAATGGCTCAGGGAGGCAGGGTCTCATCTCATCCCATCCCTTTATCTCTCTTTCCTCTCTTCCATCGCAAAAATTACTCCTCTATCCATTTATCAGCGGGCCCCCAACTTCAATTCCACCATAAATCAGCAGAACAAACAGCTGAGGGAAGCACAGGGGGGGGGGGGGTTAGGTATTCTCTGTGGGCAGTTAGCTAAAGGATCCGCTATCATTTTACAGACAAAGGAACGGCGATGAAAGGCGGTGGAAACGCTGAGGCAGAGGAGAAATTGCAATGGGTGCTGGAACTATGTGCATGTGTGCGCCTGTGCATGTCTCTCTCCAGATCTCTTCAGATTTGTATCCAAAACATGAGATTTTCCTTCGGTGAAAGAATGTCATTGCTTATGTCCTGTGGGAGGATGTGCACGGATGAATGAGCCTTCTGAGCGAGGGCATGCATAAAAGACCTTGGAGCGGATTAGGACTGCGTGGAAGAATATACAAGCATTTAGGGGCAATTATTCTCTTCATATAATCTGATGATTGTATTCTTGTTTGGTCAGAAAAGAGTGAAGAATGCCCATCAGCCAGCATACGATGAAATCTTCAAATAACCTAAATGTTTTTGCCTGATTAACGATTTAAAACCCAAATATATCCTCTTTATTGTCCCGATTACCATAATATGCAATTCATTTTCTGTTGACGGACTAATTGACCAATCACGATGGAGACAGTATCAAAATGATTTTCCCACTCGACTTGGAATGCCTCGTTTCATTCTAAACGTCGATTAATAAACGTCTTAATTGCTCATTTCCTCAGAATAGATTTAATCACTTCCTTTGCAAAAACAAAGTCTACGCGTGAGCCATCGCGATCGCCGCAGTGAACCCTGCAATCAGCCCAGCAACGACATTCACTGCAGCTTGATTTGTTTACATTTTAAATCTGGGTTACACACAGGATCTGTTGGCACACATGCTATCCTGACATGTGTGTGTGTGTGTGGTATTAATAAAGCTGTGTGAAGGGATCTGGGAGAGTTTTTAAAAAGGGATCGGATTGGGGGTTACAGCTAACTAGCTACAGATAGCAGTGCGACGGTGTAAAATGAGACCCAAACTAAACTGCAGTGTTGTTGTGGATCGGGTTCACACGACCGGTTCCACTTCCTGACTCTTATTTAGGGCCTTCTCCATTGTAAATATATTAAATGATGACAAAGTACTGTATGTCATTACATCCACACGTTCTCTCTCCAGGGCTATTTAATGTCGAGACAATAATCTTTCTAGTGAAAGTCTAAATCTAAGACGGTTATACAGCATTAAGAGCGATGGGGATAACACAAGCCAACACATTAATGTTGATACGCAATTCAGGGTTTAGTTAAAATGAGGTGGAGTCAGGTATGAAAGCAGGCAAACTCAAACGTACCCGGGTGTAGGCGGTATCATTAACGCCTGTACAATGTAATCCAATCCCCTACGACAGTCATGCAACATACACAACCTTTAAGAAGCTTACAATGTTGAGTTGTTGTTGCGACAGAGCATGTGTTTTTGTGTTAATTTGCATCCTCTGTGTAACAACCCAGTGCAGCGAACAATGAGATGCACGGTTTCTTATCCGTGATTGTAGGATAGTTGCCGTGGCTGTACAGCCATATAAACCATGTCTTTGAAACACAGATCCATTAATGGTTGACACCAATCCTTTTATCTTTTGCAAACGGCTCCAGCTTTGCCTTGTTATCTTCTTCACTGTCAGCTATCTCTTTCCCTTATTCAGTACGAAACACTTTCATTTATTTTGTCTCGCCCCAAAATCACAAATTTGCCTCAGAGGGCTTTACAATCTGCACACATGCGACATCCTCTAACCCGGGACCTTCACATCGGTACAGGAAAAGACTTCAACCGTCTTCATCTTACAAATATTTTAGTCTTACCAATAGTATGGACTCAAAGAATAATATAATTTAGACAGAAAATGATTTGAAGAGATGAAAGAGAGGGGAAACGCATACAAACTCTGAGTCAATTTTCCTGCGCGAACAAAAACGTAACCACTTCTCGTCACAAGTCTAATGATCGATGCGTAGTCAATACCTACTGAGGATGAGAAAAAAGATGCCATCGGGTGCCTACCTCATGCTGGACAGGCAAAGGTGCTTGTCGGGCTGGCCGGCACAAACTGCCCCTGGATCAGACTGGCGGCTCTCTAAAGCCCCGCCATGTGTAGTAACACAACCCTGGCTCCACACGAGTCATATGTGTATTTAAAGTCCCTCTCAGCAGGAAAAGCAACAGCACCCATTAGATGTGCACAATGTAAGCACCCATATCTCATATATAGCATTCGCTCATTGACCTGGTGGTTCACTTCAGGCGGCAACAAGATGCTATCTGTTCTGCTGCACAGACGGGATCAGGACGGCTCTCACATGGCTGATCTATAAATTCTACTTCTGTCGATGGCAACCGACTTTCAGACAGGGACACTTTGGGAGTTGCCAGGGGCAACAATCTGTTCACTGAAGCCCCTCCCTTTGGCAACCTTCAATGACCGGTGGAGTGGACATGACTTCTAAAACGTACTTGCACACGTGCATGATTTAGGTACATGCACAAGCACACCTCTTCGGCTGACCCACCACATCAAATGTAGGTCGACCCGTTCCGAGGGATGAAAGAGTGGACATTTGGTGTTTTCCACTGTGATCAAAGGCTCTGGGAGGCAGATTTTTCCAACCATCTGTGGCTTTTAAATGATTAAGCATATCCAAATGCTGCTTCACGGGGTTCCATTCCATTTTCCACTCACTCCACACACGAGATGATCTTATTCTTCAAGAATAAATCTGTATGCAGATTTAGATTCGGGTTCTCTGCAGCACTTTGGTCACACTTGTTGATTACATACACTAAACCCACTTATACACATGGAAAGCCACAACTGTCGCTGGCTGGCTCGAGGCGTGTTCCCACGTGTGTCACAACAAGGTGCATTTTTATCAGCGCAGTATGTTGGCAATGTCATAACAGGAGAGATAGGTCCTTCCTAGAATTACCACAAACATAAGGGCCCTTGACATGTGATCAGCAATCTGTGTTATTGACTATAAAACACTCCCACTCAGCTTTTGCTGACTCTAGCAGCTCAAGATGACAGAACATCTGTTTGTCCCGAGGAAGTCACAGTCGTGTGTTACACCTCGTCGTGTCGTCTCAGCCAGAGCAAATTGTATTTTGAGGAGATCATTTGACGCTCTTAATAACTGAAACAACACAAGGCCTCTTCTCTTTTTTCTGCTTTGGTGTAGCTGACTCAGACAGCGGAGTGTATTCTTAGCCTCATGCAGACTCAGGTTAAAGCAAATGTTAGTGCTAATAAATGACTATGTAGGCTTGGGGGACCTGAGTAGAGTAGGTCACAATGGTGCAGGTCTTGAATAAAAGCGAAAATGCACGATTCTGCACTTCCTGTAAGTGATGTAATTAAATATTGTTACTAAGCATTAGAAATAACCAGGACGTGAACATCAATAATGAAAATACACACGCAAACAGTGCAAATATGATATTTCTTTTGGCCAAAGATGCAGCTGAACGCCTGCAAGTGACAGCTATGTCCCTGTATGATCTTTTTTTGCAGTTATTGTGCTGCAGCCAAAACAAATAGACAGCAACGTGACAGAGCAGGGGACTATTTCACAGACCCATTTGTGTGTCAATTAGAATTGGAAAAAGTCACATTACTGGCATGAATAGAACAAGGCATGCATTGAGGAATGTGCCGGGACAGTTTGAATGATCACAAGCTGCAAGAATGGAGGCTGATTCAAGGCTGAATAATGGTGCTGTGAAAGGGGGAAGGCACAGTGAGGTTTACACAGATGACTGCAGTAAGATGCAGATATGTGCAGAGTCACAGGCAATACAGTACAGCTTATATTCCATCAGCACCACTAACGCTACATACACATATAAGTCCCATCAGAGAGCACATATGCAGTTATGCATTTAGACTAAGTGCATGTTGAAAGTGATGAATTATAGAATTAGTTATCATGCAAGGTAAGACTGAAGGACAGGCATGCAAATATGTGCTGTAAATTATGGCCAGTTCAAGTTTGATACATGCACAGCATTCATCTTACAGCAAGTGTTCAGTATACTAGTGTGTAATTAAACCCCTATTAGACCTTTTCTTTTACACAGCTGCCGTATTATAAACAATATTTAAGACCAACCCTTTCTTGAGATTGCTGGTGTATTTACTGTGAAAGTTTTGAAAAAATAAATGGCATATGAAATTGTTGCCGACTCTCGAAGAAAAACGAACTTATGAAGCTGAATGACGATGGTGAGATGAATAAAGGCTTCATCATCTAAGTCCTAAAATACTCGTCATAGAGTGGGTCAGAGATTCCCCAAAACGTAATTACCAAGAACTGCTTACTTTTCAATACTTCATATTGTAAACTGAATACCTTGATGATTTGTGTCGATTGGTCAACAATGTTCAGGCCTCACACCTCCGCTAACGTCTAATTGGCATTTTGTCATAACTTCTGACATTTGACTGACAAGGTGATTGACTGAAAAAGATGAATAACATTTTCATATATTTTCCTGGGATTGAAACAGTCCTACCCAAACACAGTCGGTAGTGTTCTAACCTATATGAGGATTAATAATTTAATGTATAAAAGCCAGACAAAAAGTTCTCTGTTATTCTTACCTGTGCAGTTTCTTGGGTGGGGGAGGCGGTGGATTGGGCTCATTGTTGGCAGCTCCCTTTCCTGCTGCCAGCAGCTCTGATAAGCCGCCATGCAACGGTTGCTTGGACGGCATGCTCCCGTTATGCTTGCCCTCTTCCTCTGCACCGGTGCCTTCAGTCTCCCCCTGACAGGCACCATTGTTGGGCGCAGCTGGGGGGGCCGTGCCTGGCTCTGTCATCGGAGGGGGGCGGCTGTGGGCCTTCGAGTCCATGGCCTCCTTCCAGACAGCAGCACCATTTACCAAGCATGTCACCCTAGAGGTTGTCCCCGGGTTGGCAGCCAACTTCTTCTTCTGTCCCTCTTTCGGCTCTCTCTCATCCTCCTCCTCTTCTTCCTCTATGCGACAGTTCCAGCCAGAATTGTGGTGGTGGGGCTTGTGCCAGCGTTCAGACACTACTGCGCTGTGGTTCTCTGTATGGACCTTGAAGTGGCCCTCTCTAGCAGAGACGAGGAAAAGCACGGGCAGTTCAGGTAGCGGGACGGGAGAAGAGATGGACGGTGAGAGGCTAGAGTTGCCCAGTCTGGGGAGATCAGGAAGAGGGACTGGAGAAGAGAAGGTCGGTGAGAGGCTGGAGGTTCTCAGTCTGGGGAGATCAGGAAGAGGGACTGGAGAAGAGAAGGACGGTGAGAGGCTGGAGGTGCCCAGTCTGGGGAGATCAGGAAGAGGGACTGGAGAAGAGAAGGACGGTGAGAGGCTGGAGGTGCCCAGTCTGGGGAGATCAGGAAGAGAGACCGGAGAAGAGAAGGACGGTGAGAGGCTGGAGGCGCCCAGTTTCGGGGAACGGGTGGTCCTTTTCGGGGGAATGGGTGGGCTGGACTGAGGCTTGGGGTGGAGAGTTGGTGTAAGGCTGGCTTCTGGGACCGAAGAGGGTGCGCTGTGGCTGGGCCAGCGGAAAGCCGGGCTGATGGGGTCTTTACGTGCTGTGGGGCTGAAGTGGCATTGGGTGCTGATGGCTGAGTCTGGACTGCTTAGGTAGAAAGTCCTGTTCTCCTCTGTGTGAGCGGCCATTACTGTGATGGTGGCCCGTTGACTCTCTCCTGACAGCTCAGAGCCCTTGAATGAGTTCTTAGTCTGGTTTGGGGACACAAGATGGGATTGCACCCCATTCCCTTGTGGCCTGCGCTTTTTCTTGGTGCTCTGTGCATAAATGGGTTCTGAGTCTTGTTGTTCATTAGGAGAGCTGGGAGGTGACTGTAAGCCACCCATGGCCGTTGGACTTTGGGGGCTCCCTGACTTAACTTGTCTTACTCCGGACCCCTCTGCCCCAGGAAGCGAATCTGTACTACTTCGGTAAGAACAAGAGGAGTCCGATAGTCTGGTCTGCTCAGATAGGATGGGAGGAGAGCGGAGGGATGGCGGAGGGTTGTGGCTAATGGTGTCCACACTCAAGGCTGTGGCGGGGAAAGTAGTAGAAGTGCTGGATGTCTTAGTTGTAACAGCAGCAGTACTCCGACAGCTGATACCATTGCTATGAACTGCAGTAGGACTGGAAGTGACGATATCCACAGAAAAAGGTATCGCCACAGGAGCCAGATGGGACTCCTGACAATTTGCCCTGGCAGTCACACTAATTCCATTATAAGTGCTCTTGGTTTTTGTGGTGGCTGTATTCTGCTCCCTACAGATGTCTCCATTGGCGTTCATCTTTAAACTCTGAGAACTTCTACCCTCCTCCTGGGTGACGAAGATATTGCTAATGATCATGGAGTCTTTAGGCAGGATGTTTGGGGATAAGGAAGCCAGGGAGAAGCAGTTGTTGTAGTCCATCTTGGTTTCAGGACTTTGAAGAACGGCCTCTCTATGGGCCTTGTTGCAGCCGTTACTATCAATGTAAAGAGACGACAGGTCCAAGAGTTTCTTCAAGCCCATACGCTCAACTGGGCTCTTTGTGTTCTCCTGTCACACATAAACATGAGCACACATTAATGAACAGGTGCTGGGGCAGTAATAAACTCAAAAGGTATGTTACAGGAAAGAGACATTTAAGAGAATCACCTGCTCTATGTTCATGTTGACGTCAGTCATCGACTCGTTGGTGTCAAGGCTCATCATAGTGGGTTTGACAGCGATGGTTGGCTTGCTGTAGGGTGAAGGTGCTGTTACTCCAGATTGTTCATCGCCTCCCAGGATGCTCTTCAAACAAGCGGCTGGCCCACTGCCATCCAGGCCGCCGACAGTCTTGTGGTGTGCACTAAGCGGGTGGAAGCAGTTCTTGCAAGAGCCGGGTTTCCACACGTGTTCTGCAAAGTCGCTGCACGCTGACATCTTTGGTTTGCTAAATCAGATTTGGTCAGAAGCGGCGGTTGAGTAATGTGGCAGATACCGGATGAACCGTCATGGCTGGCCCACGGAAGGTTGCAACATCACAAGAAGAGGAGAGAAAAGAATGCGGTACATTGTTAAAAGAATAAAGTCATGTTTATGTAATCACTTTTTTGCCATATAATGTATCAGAATCAGAATCCCACGTGTATTTTTACCCAGTAAAACTACTTATATTACATAAGAACTGTCTAAAAATCCACTTTATCCCATCACATCATCTTCCACACATGTAACTAACAGAAACTACCGGTATTCTGATTTTGAGATTCATTTCATTTAAAATAGTTTGCCTTTATTTTTCAGCCGAGGTGTATGATTTTCTGAATCAAGAAAAAGTAAGTTGAAATAGCTTTAACATTTTCTTGAAATCGTAAAGACAGTGATGAGGAAGTTCAGGCTGACAAGTGTCTCAGGGATCATGAAACCCCCGTCAGGATTTAAGTGTCTTCTGCGATGTAACTTAAGAAGACCTGATTTGTGCTTTGCTGCTTGTTCCCATGGTCTCCTAAATTAGAGGGTATGTGGTTTCTGTTCAACCAAAGGGCCTGCCGGTGTGAGCCTAGCGACATAAAAGCCCTCCAGAGTCCTCTGCAGCCCCCGACATGCTAGAAGACGACGGAGGCGCCTCAAGCATCCCGAAGGTCGGAATGTCAGGAATGTTTAAAGTCTCACCAGGGTGAATCTCACACCCACGACAACCTCCCATCCCCCTTCCACACACACACACAAACCTCCCACTCAACATGTGTGTCCTCCTCGCGCAAACAAACTGACCCACACACACACACACACACCTCCTTCCTCTCTCTCTTCTGTGTGTCCTGTTTTACAGGGTTGACAGTGAGAGGATCAACACCATTTCAGAGACATCATTTGTTGCCTTGCATCTGGGTGCCCGTCTTTATGTTATTTACAAAGCTTTAATGGCCTCTCAACAAGGTGCTACATTAGCCCACCATCTAGACTAATTATCCCTAAAAAAAAAATAGAGGACGCAGGAGGATGAACACTAACGCCCCTAAAACAATGAAAAGGCCATATGCACACTGGTGGCTGAAGTATTACTGTTATTTTTGGCATTCTTTAAGCCACAGGGATTCTGGATTTCTTGTTTATTGACAGAAAATACCAGAACAAATGATAAGGAGTGCTTAGACTTCTTCTGACATCTGGTAATTCATGGCTCGAGTGTTACAACATTGCCATCTATGACTGTGAGCGGTCTAATGAAGAGATTTCCTGTTGGTAAAGATAATGTTTACATTTGTCTGACTCAGTTTGGGCAGGAAAGCACCCACTAGCACACTGTTTGTTTCACCGTTCCTGCGACAACAGAGGAAACAGAGCCTTGCCTTACATCTTATGGCATTGTGCGTGAGTCATACGAAGCGATGACTGATCATTGGGCTACTAGTCCTGCTGCTGTCAAGAACAGCCCGACTGCCAATCAGGAACATGTCTCGGCGGTTTACTAAGTTGAGACTAAACTGACAGGGACAATTTTATCTGTGTTGTTCTATTTTCCCCGCAAAGAATCAAAGAAAACAACAGAAGTGGACAAGTGGGAATTTCAATTTCTTTTCCCCTCAGAAATACACCTCAATTTCGGTTATTATACCTCTTGCTTACACGTTCATCCCAGCTTGTTTGAACAGAGATAGACCCCACTGTCTACATTCCACACACCTTCTCAAGCTCAAGGTCCAATATTTCTCACTTCCCCTTGTAAAAACACACACGCACACACACAGGGCATAACCGCTAGAAGCTCAGCCATATGACAGAATTCAAGGCCTCAGACGATGAAAAATATCTCAAGAGCATGTTACAAGTCGGGGGCTCAAAAAAATAAGACGAGTGCATGGAAAAAATGATTGTGGTTAGATGTTGATCTGGTGTGGAATTCATAGCTTTTGCGGTCACCTAATACCGACACTAAGAGCCTTGAAGACACAAGCCACACGCACCCATGACCCCCCACACACAGTCGCATGGCCACTAGATGTCTCAAAAACACATTCATTTACGACCCTATTCTGAGGGACTTTAATCATTATATTCATAGTCTGAAAAAAAAATTGGGTTGTCAGTTTCCGCATGACAACACAAAACTAGACATTTGCTTGGAGCTTATCAGGCTGTGATGCACTGAGGAACGCAGTCAGGGTGCAATGCCAGACTGGATGGCAACAGTTGAAATAGCCCAGCGATCAAGAGGAGCAATTAAGGTAAAGGTGAGAGGGCTTATCGACACTCAACAGCTGGTAAAACTGGACTTTTTCTGAATCCCTCTGCAGGCACCAGCAGCAGACACATTTGACCCCCCCCTAAACTCACCAGCACGAACGCGCGCGCGCGCAATGGGACAGCCTTAATGAAGTACAACGTCAGGTCATGTGATGGTTATTATTCTAGGGTTACTGTATCATAATTAACCGCGTTATCCTATTGAACAACAAATGCTTTCAAGAGTGGCATTTGTCACGCCTGCCTCACTCACACAGCCCATTCATTGATTGGGGGGGGGGTAACCTGTTTTCTCGATACTCGGCTGGGATTTCCGCCAAAACTTGTGAACTTTTGACACATATCTCAAAACTTCCACATTGAGGTTTGACTGTTTTTCTAGCATGTTTAGTAAATACGCATTCGTCATGGACAACACATCCCACGTGCCTTGGTTTGAGCCTCCGTTTTAAGATTTGATAAATGATAATGTGGCTGAACACTTGTCTCCCCTGAAGCTGAATCCAGTTTACGGCAGGTTATTGTAGCAGAAAAACCCTTTATGTTCTCCCTCGTGCAGTGAGTGAACTGGCGAAAAAAGATGGCTGTATTCAGTACCTGCTTTAACACAACACATTAATAATGTTAACATCTTGGCTCAGCCTACATACCAACGAAATAGGTGTAGAAATTAATACAAATAAAAGCTATAAAATAACCATGCCAAAGTAGCCAAGGTTATCTGGTGCCTATTGACTGGCTGCTTACCTGCTTGGACTTTCTCTTCCCTGGCAACACAAACGCTTTCCCCCCTTAAAAAAAAACAGACCCCCTTCCAAAAAAACACAACTGATGCTCTTCTAGTTCCGATATCCGCTTGTCTTCAGGTATCCCACAAGCGACAGGTTAATGACCCGGGAGACCGTGAGCTGCTGCAGGCTGGTTTCGGCTCTTGGAGCTGCTGCTGCTGCTGCTGCTGCTGTTGCGATGTGCAGAGGTGGAGTGTTTGAGGCGGAGCAGGAGTCCTCTGCAGCAGCGTGGAGAGAGCACGAGGAGGTGGGAGGAGCTCAAAATCAACCATGCAGTCTGGTCAGTGGCCACTCTGACAGATTCTCATTCTCATCTATTAGCTGTCATAAGGATTTTATTTTATTATTTACAACCCAGCTGTCATTTGATTTGCAGGGAATTACACGATGCAGTGTAAATATATACCATAAAGGACACACACACACACACACACACACACACACACACACACACACACACACACACACACACACACACACACATTGTAAGTTGCAGCCTGAGGCAAAGAATGCAAGGTCTCTCAAACTTTGAGGGGGGGGGGGGGAATAAACCACTGGGCTGTGTAGGTTTATTCTGCAAGCACTCCATCTTGATCAGAAGCCCTTTGATGTGGAAGGATGTATAGAAGCGTCCCTGGGTTTTGCTGCCCCCTCTCTCCTGCTACCCCCTGGACTGCTCCTGCTTCTGTTCATCATGGTCTGGGGTGACAGCGTGATAGAACAACACTGCCGCTGTTACTGAGCCAATGCTGGACCCCTGCTGGTTTCCATGAAAGGCAGCAAAAGGAGAGGCAAAGCTCACAGACTGACAAACACAGCCGCTGTGTTGGATGAAGGCGGTTATCCATATAGAGATTAACCTCTGAGCTGAGCATCTCCTCTTATGTCTTATTCAGCAACAACACTGAAACAAGGTATTATCTTTTGGCTTTTTGACTCATTTAAACAGAACCAGAATCTGATCTTTTTTGTGTGCTCTTTTCATACATTTCCTTTTGGTTTTCTTTCGTGTGATGTAATGAGGCAACACAGACAGGCCCTGAGGAGATGGATCATGGCAGACACTATATGTCTGTTAACCCCCAAATCAACTCCCCTTTACTGATCTAGTTCCTGTGAAGGGACACATCCATGTACACAAATCGATTGGACACAGGGTTAGGCCTGTTTCCTGAACCTCACGCGAGGATTTATAGCAGAGCTGAGACAATCAGCATAAGTGCCACAGCAGAGACTGGACCCAGAAAAAGTGAGATATTTTACAAGACCACCTGTTGAATGTAGAGTCACAAATCCTCTCAAGAGGATTAGGAGTCTGTGGCATTGCATCTATTTTTGGCAGTGCAGATGATGAAACGATTCTCCTAATGGGATTATTCAAATAGCTTGTGCTTCGAATAAAAATATGGAACCATCTATACACCACTGCTATTTTGACTTGGCCTGCATATGTCATAGTACATTAAATGCATGCAGGAAGTGGCATATCCGGTTCTAACATTGATGCGTCTGTGCTAAACATCTTCTTGTTAACTATATGGCGTGCCACTCTGCATGCTCGCAGTAAAAGTTGTCATATAACTTTCGTGGCATTCTGCACACAGCTATGAGTTTGTATTAGAGAGACCGGAATAGAGGCAACCACTGTGTACTATTTACACTGCAACATGAAGATGTTGTTGGAGGAGAGCCAAGAGATTCTCTTACCCAAAAGAAGAAGTTAAGAGTTTTGCCCTCTTACCGTGTTTTCGGCTAATTGACGAACCAGGTATTGTGCTGCTCAGGTTTCTGTCTCTTTCTGTATGTCACTTCCCATTACCACAGGAGGCCCCATAAAAGATATCCTGTCACAACACCAAAAGGTCTTTGTTTGCATTTGGCCTGTGAAGAATACTCTTTAGTCAGTAACTGCAGACATTAGACTTCCCATTTGAAACTCAATGCTTCTCTGAGATTCTCCTCTGTTGAAAAAAAAAAAAGCTCAACTCAAAGTTCAAGGGAAATTTGAACATTTTCAACAGGTGTTTGAAATGAAAGCTGAAAGACGGAAGGAGCCTCTGTTTGCAGTCAGCCTGTTTACTGCTTGTCGGAAACACGACAAAAAGCAAGAGGGGCAGAATGTACACCAGATCCCTCAGGACTCACTTTCTTCTCCACAGGTCGTCCCTTTTACAACCTGAACATCCAAAGGTTCCCCCGCTTGTGTAACTGTATGACTCTGAGAGCCAGGCACCAGGAATTAATTGTGTGTGTGTGTGTGTGTGTGTGTGTCAAAGGGAGAGGTGGGTGTCAGATTTAGTGCCTCTGGATTGCCATGTAGACCAGTTGGCGTAGTTAGGAATGCTAAGATAAGGCAAGAGTGCTCACATACAAAGTCAAGCAACTCACACATAAACCCATCCTGTATACTTTGTATCCCCTGCACAGCGTCTGATGACGATATGTCTCCATTACCTCCATCGTGGCATTCTTGTACCTGTCCCTACAGGCTTGCCCTCTGATTACGAAACACACACACAACACTTCACCATCAATACCACACGTAATTTGTTTATAGAGATTGAGGGCTTTTCTAATGCGATCTTACTGTAATTTACCCAGATTACTTATAATAGTATAGGATACTGTAAGGTAGATCATACGCTATCATATTTCAAAACTTTAAAGAGGTGGAGGCAAACCATTATTTTCTAAATAAACCTTTACCTCCAGACGCCTTAGAACGCATTATCACAGGTGGTATTTAAATGATCTGTTCTTTTAATTCTGCACGTAGGCCATGGTTAAGAGTTCACTGGTAATGCAGTGTAAAGAATAAGTATTGTTGCTCTGGTTAGCTGCCGTTTAATAGAGCATTTATAGAAGGGTTCAATTTAAAAGTCCTGTTTATTTTAAAGACTTTCAAGGCTTGGAAGGAGATGACACGAACAAGTACAAAAGATGAGCTGCTTTAGAAAATAAATGGTTCTTTGATAAGAAGTCAGTCACGCCTGTGTACATACACATGTGAGGATCGACTACCAAGGAGCATTTTGGTGAAAATAAATAAATAACAGCAACATTAAAGCAATAGTATGACATTTTGGGATATTTGCTTATTTGCTTTATTACTGAGTTAATGAGACGGTAACTTTATTGTTAGTGTGTTTAGCATGGAGCTAGAGGCAGCAGGCTTAATTTGGCAAATATAAATAGTTTGGCTATATCGCCAGTAGCTTCCAGTAAATCCACATTTTGGGGTGTTGGTAACTTTGGACAGAGCAAGACTAGTTGTTTCCCTGTCCTGTCAGTCTTTTCCTTGATTTCTCAAAAACAAAAATTGAAAGTGACTGCCATAATATAAACATATGATAATGATAATTTACTCAGGAGAGTTCTATAATACTTTCCATACCAATTTAACTACAGACCAGAGCTATATCTGTAATCTCATTACAGTCTGTACGGTCAAAGCTGATAGATGTTTTGCAATCAGGCAGACATGTCTGTCAGGCCGCCATACAAACACATACCAGCTGGTCAGTTTGTGATTGGTTGCTCATCCGGCTCACACCCAAACTGCGCTAATACCTATTGCACACCATTGACCTGTTTGTCTTGGGATGGGGCTGCTGCTCTGCTTGAATGCTTAACACACATAAACACAAACAGGAATGTTAGCATAGTTTTCACAGATGCACACACACACACACACATACCAATACACACACACATAGAGACATCTGCCAGATGCATTAGCCAGATGCCCAGGTCAGACTATCACAGCAGAACACTGGGAGTGTGTGTATTCATGGATTTATGGGGGGGCTCAGATAATCTTAAAAAGTAAGTAGAAACCCTCCTTTCTCAGATGGGGTTCTTTCTCTCACACACATAGAGAGCTCTGGCAATTTTCTTTGCAGTTAAACACTTGTCCGATGCCTTTGTATGACCTTTGCTATTGTGGTTACCGGAATTAATCACTTAGGCTATTAGAGTTTTGTGCACCTCACCTAAGACTGTACAGTACATTATAACTCCTGTTACTTCTTTTGTAATGAAGTGGCACTGATGATGTTAAAAAGCAAGGCTCATACCTTTCTATGATGATGCACATCATTTGTTATGTCACACACAACTAGTTTTCTTAGTGCATATCAACTTTCATATTCTAAATTCAGGATTCCTTTTAAATGTTTACAATCTTTATGTAACCACAAACCACATATTTCAATCAGTTTATTGACCCGCTTTTTTTTCCCGTGACAGAGGGCGGGGGACTTTCCCAAAACGCATCAGCAGAAGACGAGGTTAAACCAAACAGTGGTGAAATGAGGCCAAAGACAACAAGAAAAATATTCTCTTTTAATAGAAATGCAACCATGTTGGAAAGTTTCTGCTGCGAAATCAATTCCATGAAGTCAAAAGACTGTGGATAACTAAATGCACATCAAAACACTCATTAAATGTAATAGCTTTGCAGCATTTTGTAAACTAATGTACAAATCAATGAACAACAACATACTGATACTTCCATTTGGTTTTGTTCTCTTAAATAATTAAATGGCAAAAACCTGCAAATATTTCACTTTTGTGCCAAATAAAGTAATAATATGAATAGAAGACTTTTTGGCTTTGGCAGTGTTTTTGTAATTTATCTTTTTAGGCGTACAAGTGACTGAAACACATGCTTCACAACTGAGTCCAATATCATGGGTTAGACTTGCTGCCACCCAGTGTCTGTCTCAATTTCATTAGTCGTGAGGACATTGGCAGCTCTAGCTTATGAACTTATTATGACATAAATCAAGTTTATTTCTACAGTTCCAGCACAGAATCATGTCAGATGACTTTACTTTACAGGGATAACAAGCTAACTTTAATCAAAAATAACCACTGGAAACAAAGCAATGCAATCCACGGAACAAAAGAAAACAGAAAGAAACAGAGACAACACAAGTCACAAGAGGTAGCAGGGTAAACTCTAGGACTGCTGAAATAATAGTGATGTGACAAACTTAAATGGACAATAACATGGACAATATAATCCCTTAAAACAAATACTCTAAGTCAAAGAATGTACTATTTACTGTACCAACCATCAAGTTTAGTTATCCCACAATTCTAAGTTGTGACTTCCATAAGGTAAACATTGCCACACTGTCTGACCCCCTGTCTGCCTCACAGTGTTTCCCAGAAGATTGATCACCCTCAGTGCTGTGATTACAGTGAGTGGCGTCAGTGTGACTGACTTTGACTGACTGGATGTGCACTCTCTTTCCGTCTATCTCCCTTTTACCCTCTCCCTCACACACATACTTATCAGTTAAGCAGCCTATTATCAAAGAATCGATCTGACTATCTGTGTTTCGTCTGAACAATGATGAATGAACAATGAAAGTTGTGCTCTTATGCCAAGGATATATTTTTTAATCAGCTTGGGATGAAAGAAACAAACAAAAAAAGACGTACAATGGGGGAACAAAATACCACAAAGAAGAGAGGAATCAATCCTTCATTCCGGTCTGCCTCAATCTATTTCTGTATTTCTAATTCATCACAGCATCTTAAGGGACTTTTTTTATGAGCTTGTTGTTGAAAAGGCTTACATGAAACAAGGATTTGAGAAGTGTAAATGAGGTAGTTGGCATGGAGTTGTGAGCTTCGTGACCACTCTCTCTTGTCACTTTCAGGTCCTCAACAAAGAGGTTTAGTACCAGTGCTCTAATTGGCACTTTCGTGGATACTAACAACCCTCTTGAACTTGCTCCACATACTGCCACATGTGTAGTGTAACATCACAAGAGAACAACCTTCTAACTGTGCACTGGCTTCCTTTCGATAAAATAAATTCCAGAGGGAAAGCCAAAACCCCGGGCTGACCGGCTGACTTCTCGTTGACTTGTTTGTGTCTGCCGGGTGTTTTAAGTCTGAGAAACGAGAGAGTAAATGGAACGATGAACCCTCGATTAGTCAGATGGACATATGACATGTACAGTCGTTGATTCACAGGAGGTCTTTATAACTCTCGCTCACAAACACTGAATCCTAACAAAGCCGCCCTCTCAGTGAAGTGCCTGAGGCTCTGTATGGAACAGAGCTGAATGGTGATGAGTAGCGTGTGAATCACACTTGGTTCCCAGACGCACGCACGTTCACTCCAGACTCCCCCACCCCCCCCCCCCCTCACTCCTGTTTGCTTCATCTCTCCACCGTCTGATGACCACATGTCTTTATATCATGTCAAACACCAAGGACGCGAGTGCCAGTCATGAAAAGTGTAGTTAACACCCTCCTTGCTCTTCATGTGTGCAATAGATGCAGTGGAGTCTTTTAGTGCTGACTGTGCATGTGTTTTATGTACGAATGCAC
Organism: Melanostigma gelatinosum; assembly: GCF_949748355.1. Taxonomy (NCBI): domain Eukaryota; kingdom Metazoa; phylum Chordata; class Actinopteri; order Perciformes; family Zoarcidae; genus Melanostigma; species Melanostigma gelatinosum. The sequence continues at coordinate 7,280,802 of NC_136651.1, forward strand.
ATTTTGTGGTTGTAAGTGTGTGTGTGCGCATGTGCACAATGAAGAATGCATTTTTTTCAATTTATTAAATCCTCACTCTCACTGTAGTATTTGCTATCACTAATTGTTTTTGGTGCAGAAGCCATTTGTACACATGTGTCATCCTGGCACTGTGAGCAGAGAGCTGGGGGAGGGGCCATATCTCTGTGATGATTGGGTGAAAATGACCACGATTCTCACAAGGGTAAATTCCCTTCCACTGAGAGTATGTGGTTACATTTTCCTTTTTGTGCATTTGTTTGGGACATAGCAGGATGTTAGAGACTTAACAGACACCAATACCTTTTGGAGAATGCCTTGGTGTAGCACAAGGCTTGATGCATTGCAAGGAAATTAAGAACAGAGATGGGAATGTAGAAATACGGTGAAACAAGTTGGGTGATTAACACAAATAAAGATACAATTGACAGAAATGAGAAAAAAGAGAGAGAACAGTTAGTGGTAGAGGCAGATTGCTATGTAATTACTACAGCAGATGTGAAAGACACACATCTTATGAAGACAGAAAATGGGTGTGATCTGCTTCCGTCTTAATCTTTGCTTGTTAAATCCGTGGTTTAAAGCACACAGACTGAGTGGGATAAAGAAGTAGAACGAGAGAGGAGAGGGTGGTGCCTGCGAAGTGGGACTGAGAATCAGTAAACAAGCCGATGACATTTACAGCATGTAAAAATAGCCAGTCATGTTTTCAGAAATAACTTTTGTCCGTCTGGGGGAACAGAGATGAAAAACGGCAGATTTGGACGGCTTTACTTCTCATTTCATGTGAGGCTGCAGTTGACAGCTGGGTTTATACCACAACTTTATATCCGTATCAGAGACATTGATGGTGGTGGTTGTTCTAAGTTTAGCAGAGCCTTGTTTCTTCTTCACAATGGCATGCTAAATTGACTGATACATTAGTGCGAATGAGACTGCCTGTCTTGCATGAAAGTCAACCTCCACTTCGAATTTGATCTTTGGCAAGAGAGAATTGGATATTGCTAAGTTGCTAAAAAGACTCTCACAATGTGAAATGTTCATCTCCCATTAACACTCAAATATTACTTTCACCTGTTCCATCAGACATTTTACAAAACTGTGGCTCATCAGATCCCTCTATCCCTCAGATCAATCTGAGAAATGTGCAACATTTCATATGTTGTCAGCCACTCGAATGCCACTCAATCATTAAACCTTGAAATTCTACACGGGTTAGTCAAAGTCAGCTCGAGTTGCAGAGAACCTGTCAGTCCAGTGATTCCTCACTCACTTACATTTGTGTGTTGAACCAGAACCGGAGACAAAGAGCCCGAGTTTAGTCAAGCATGCATGTGGGTCCTCACCAGAGTCGTTGTTTACAAGCCTCTTTTTAAGAACAATAGCGTCAGTGTTGAACCTAGGTGGAGTCAACTCGATGGGAAACATGTAGCAAGATCTTCACTGTCAAACTGACTTCACATCAAATATGTAACTGCACAAAGAATGCAATGGAAATCAAGTCTTTTTCAAATAATGATGCACAAAAAAATGCATAAAATGAATGCAGAACCGTTGCATTTACTGCAAAAATTTGCTTCACTGCAAAACTACACTGCTGTCTTAAAAAAAAACAGCCTGTCGGAGGGAAACGCAGCCCCAATGGCATTAATATTAAATACATTCAAAGAAAATCAATCTGTGAGGGTTATTACAATGCAGCAGCGTGGCGCAATAAAACACCAGGTACGATTTTAAATGAATATGTTCACAGCGCAATCCAGAATATATGAAGGCGTCTGAGGAAAGGAGGTGGTTGTGCTTCCTTCTGGTAATCCTGTCATGATTGGCAAATCTGATTTGCATTTCCGTGTTTCACAGAGAGAGAAGCATCCAGCCGTCCCTCTCTCGCTGCAGGTTCTCATCTGCATTCAAATCAGCCATCGTATCTTCCTGCATCTTGCTTACGAGCAGCTGTGACAGTAATATCCCGAGTGCAGTAATGATCATCATTATAATGAAAGAAGAAGAAGAAGAAAGAAACACCATCATTAACATTGTATACGCGCTGTTCTGAAAAATATTTTTCTCATTAAATACAAGTATACATGTATTCTATATCTGCTGTACTCTCCAATTTCCATTGTAGATGTATCTGGTCCACTTCCCCATACTCAGGCAGTTGAGTCAGAGATGTGAAAGATACTCAGTGTCTTTCAATAACCTGAGGCCGTTTTGGGAAGCTTTAAGCCACACAAACAATTACGCCACCGACCGACAACATCCAGGTCGTAGTCATCATTCTACAAACTGTTTATATTTCCCAAAGGTGCAGCTTTGCTGTATTCAAACGTTCATAAGAAGTGATTGAATAGCTTAGATGAGCTAGGAGGAAAACTTTACACCAGAGCAAATATGGATGTTTACAGCAGCTATGGCAGAAGGATCAACAAAATGAGGAATAAGGCATGGATCTTATAACATTTTATCTAAAAACATTATGTAATGAGTAAAAGAGATCCTATGTTGTGAAGGAACATGTTCCTATATCGTGTAATTGAATGGATGATGATATTGCATGATATTGTATGACAGCGTGTGTGTAGAGGCATCTGTGTGTGCGGGTGTGTGTGCATTAATCACAATTACTTTTTAATGGTATGAAACGGGGCTGTGGACACAGGTCTCAGAGGAGATGGAAGAATGACGCATTAACCTCTGCTGCACCCAGACACCTGCCCCACCAATTTAAAAAGAGAGAGAGCGAGAAGACGAAGGGATCGGGGAGAGGATAAGACCAGAGGATCAGCTCTCTTTTTGTGTCTGCTGCAGCACACATATCTGGTCTGTAAATCACATGTTCTTTGTGCTTTTTAGAGAACAAAAAAAAACCAGAAACCGTATCATCTAACTTACAAACATGAACATATGCCTTGTCCTGCAAAAAAAGAAGAGTATTTGTGATTATCCTCAAGCCCTTTTTTGTTTTTAAAGGTATTAATAATATTATTTTTCACTTAGTGGCCATATATATATATGGCCACTAAGATGCAGCCGATCTTGGAGAAGGACATTGATGTGGAAACCCAACGCAGACCGTATGTTTGCCACTATCATCTATAATGTAAGAGGGGCACATCTGGCACTCACTATACTACTGATGGTTGACCACACATACACATAATCCTGTAGACTCGGACACGAGAGGTGGCAGATAAGAGGCATTCTTATATGACAAATCAATCAGACTTATGTCCATTTTAATAATTCAGATGTGCATAATCTTTTGCCCCGAGGGATTTGAAGAGATGAGAGGGGGGGGGAGATGACTTGGGGCTACCCAGGAGATCGCATTACCAGCCAGTGCATTAGGATGATGAGAGCACCTGCTCACTCTCACAATTATTATCAGACACAGAAAGGTGGTCCATTAAAATGGTGCAAAATTAAAATGTGATGATTAATAATTATGAGTGGCAAAGTAGAGTGAGATGGGGAGTGAGATTAAGCTATTATAGGAGGAAATAGGATCGGAATGAGGCATAATAATAATTAATAACAGTTTCATAAACTGTGAATAATGGCAAAAACCCACAACCAGCACCACTACAACACTTGTGATGATGATGATAATGATGATAATCATAACAGTAACTAATGCATGGTATTTAGTTTCACTGGATGCATAATAGGAAGGTATGAGGAAAATAATACTCTGTTTAAAGCCATTTTGGTAAATATTTGCTTTCTTCAAACGCAAGATAATTTTTAAGTGTAATGCCCAAAATGTCAAACTATTCCTATAAAATGTAGCACCATAACAGAATATATTGCATTATCCACCTCCTGTTCACTCCTCATCTTCTAAATTGGTGCCAAGTAAAGCGTATCCCTCTCTGGGTCCATACACGCACTGGGCCATGCACAACTAGGATTTAATGAGTTACAGTCACCATCCAACCAAGCTTAATGAGTGCTGTAAAGTACAGCAGCATACTGTACCAAAGACACACAAGCCATCAGGCAGTGCTCACACACACACACACACACACACACACACACACACACACACACACACACACACACACACACACACACACACACACACACACACACACACACACACACACACACACACACACACACACACACAATGTAATATAACACATGTAAAATAAAAAACGACATAGTTCTGTTATTGTGGCAGCTGTCATGACAGATCCATCACAATACAAACTCATGCTGCTCGAGTAAGGAGGGGGGAAAAAGCCAGCAGAATAAATAACGACCAGAAACATCCTCTACCTTCAGAGGAAGTGCTGTCCTTGCTCCCACACGATCTCACCGATCTTTGAATCAGAAAGAACATCCCATTCTCCATCAATAACCACCACAAGAAACCCCAGAGCACTTAGGCTTCACATGTCAAACAGCTTCCAGATTAACAATGGGGTTAGGAAAGCCACAACAATAGCAAGAACATTAAAAGCAGAGTTTGTTTCAGACTGCTACGCTCAGCAGAACTGAGGTTTGCACAAAGTTATTATCACTGAGAATGGGAGTAAAATTGCTTGGTCGTGAAATGTTGGGAAACAAACTTTAAAAGGATTTGTAAAATTGTAAAATGCAGATTCATTAAAATGAGGATAGTGGACAGAAAGTTTAAAAAAAAAGTATTTAGATCCTCTAAGCTGGTTTCAAAGGCTCTTTGAATTATATGGATTTCCTTCCATCTGTTTGGGAATTCCAAAACAGCTTCCCAGGAAACTTTGAGACGTCACAAAGTCCTGGTTTTATCCGTTGTCAGCTAGTAAATAGAAAACTACATGCATTGCTTATTTATCCCAAACAGAGCTGTACAGCGTTTGCAGTAAGTGAGTTCAGGGAGAATTTGTCCCCCTTTTCTGATTCTTATGTGCGAAAAAAAAAGAGGAAGAGGAGATCCTTAGGATGGCAGTGGGTGGTCTAGAAGAAATCTTCATCTCTCCTTCTATCTTGCTTTTTCCTCTCATATTCATTCTCTTGACCTCAGCCAAGTAGGGCACAAGCAGAAGAAGAAAAGAAGGACTTTGCTGTCTTAATAAGCACCTGTCTGGGGGGAGGCCAGGAATTCCTGTCTGGTTTCTGTGTGTGTTTTTGTGTTGGTGTCTTGGTAAACCCAATCCCAATGGAGGTTACTGATGGCTTGTCATTTGTTGACAGACCAGCTACAGGTGCAGGTTTTTCCTGCTCTATTACTCTTTTCAGTGTACGCTCAGTTTGGACTTTCAGAGGCAAATGTTTGGCGACAGTTGAGTCTTTGTGTCCCTTCTCAACGTCTTCAATCTTTCGCTCTCCTCAGTTGGGGAGTTATTCAAAAATTGGACACAAGGTGGAATGCAGTTAAACTCAAGGTTTTTTTGCTTATTTATGTTGACGAAATAGATGAGAGGAGTAGAGTCATAGACAACTGAGATAAACACCAGAAATGGACAGACAGGGACGGGAGTGTTAATTTGATTTAATGAGGACATTCTTGAATGAGATGAAGCATATACAGATGTCCCAAGCTCACATTGTTTTGCATCAAGTTGCAATGATAATTTCAGCAGTTTACGAATAGCAAGCCGTCTCGTGACAGTCGTGACCTTTGAGGGAACGGAGAGCCGGAGAATCCAAAACGGAGAGAACTATTGGAGATGATTAGCCGTGCTGCACACACCACTTCTATTTAACGTCCTTTGTCACAATATAAACTGCTTTACAAAAGATGACCGGAGAGAAAGAAGTCAATAGTACAAATAAGTCTGAAATAGACTGTGTGATCTGTTAGCGACCAAACTAGCTCGCCAGCTAATAGCTAACTGACAGTTAGCAGCTCTTTATTGAAAGCCAGAGGGGAGTAACCAGCCAAAGAATAGAGAAAATAGAAATTAGCTTGGAGAATTATTGTTACTGACCAGCAATAGCTCGGTAGGCTAGCATGTTTTTACCAACAGGGGATATGATATGACTACGAATGTTCTTCTACCTGCAGACGTGTGTATACTGGAGACACATATTAACAGAAACCCCTTTCATCCATCTGTTTGGTTTGGTTAAAACTGAATTTTATTCTGGAGCTGGATTTGCTCTAATGCTCCAGACATAATCAACAACATGAGCCAACTATATCAGACATGCCCAATAAATCTCACAAATACGATGGAAAACATTCCTAATGGCTATTTAATTCATGCAATATTGATGTATTCACACTGGAACATATTCTGTGTTGTTGCATTGAACTACAAGACTCAAGCTTAGTTTGAAACCGTTTTGTGGGTACTCCGTCCTTCCAATTAATTGGATATGTTCTCATGTTGATGAATAAACAGCTACGGACAAATGAATGAAATCATCGAAGAGCAAGATGGAAAACAGAGTACAATGGTGCAGTAGAGGGGAGAAAAGGGAAGAGAGGAAGAGAAGAAAAGAAAATCCGGAGTGATGAGACAATAGACAAGATCTTCCTGTTGTGCAAACCTCAGCAGCGAGAATGTCCCCGGCAGATGGAGAGTTCATATACACACAAACACAATGATTGGACCAAATGGAGAAGAACTTCCACCACATTTGGCCTCAGAGCATAACTGAACATTGTTCTGTGCTTCACTTCACATTATCTGAAATAAAACGGAGCGAGTGGAGCAATAAAGCGGACCGCTGTGGGACAATCCTGATTGCTTTTCTAACACGGTGGAAGTGCTGAATCAGACAATTGGTGCTCTGTGCAATTACACTGGCCTCCAGCAATAATAGATGAACCAAAGACAAAGAGGCTCTGACTCTGCCGTTTGGAAGAGGGCAAGAAAACTCTCTCCTTAATTGCTTGAACAACCCATGGATGAGGAAACACATTGACATTTCCGTTATTTATTTCTTAGCAAGGCCATAATTCATTTATTAGCTGTCCATGACCTGAGTAACTGGCAGTAAGTCATTGGCTTAGGTCCCAAATACATTTTTTTTGACGTCCAGCTCGGGAACAATACACAAGGGGAACAATACTCAATTATTCAGCAGTGTTAGCTTTGCAATTTAAGAACTTTGTATCATACCTATCTTTGCCGTTTGCTCTCTGTTCCCTCAAAGGTAACGACTGTCACGAGACGGCTTGCTGTTCGTAAACTGCTCAAATTATCATTGCAACTTGATGCAAAACAATGTGAGCTTGGGACATCTGTATATGCTTCATCTCATTCAAGAATGTCCTCATTAAATCAAATGAACACTCCCGTCCCTGTCTGTCCATTTCTGGTGTTTATCTCAGTTGTCTATGACTCTACTCCTCTCATCTATTTCGTCAACACAAATAAGCAAAAAAACCTTGAGTTTAACTGCATTCCACCTTGTGTCCAATTTTTGAATAACTCCCCAACTGAGGAGAGAGAAAGATTGAAGACGTTGAGAAGGGACACAAAGACTCAACTGTCGCCAAACATTTGCCTCTGAAAGTCCAAACTGAGCGTACACTGAAAAGAGTAATAGAGCAGGAAAAACCTGCACCTGTAGCTGGTCTGTCAACAAATGACAAGCCATCAGTAACCTCCATTGGGATTGGGTTTACCAAGACACCAACACAAAAACACACACAGAAACCAGACAGGAATTCCTGGCCTCCCCCCAGACAGGTGCTTATTAAGACAGCAAAGTCCTTCTTTTCTTCTTCTGCTTGTGCCCTACTTGGCTGAGGTCAAGAGAATGAATATGAGAGGAAAAAGCAAGATAGAAGGAGAGATGAAGATTTCTTCTAGACCACCCACTGCCATCCTAAGGATCTCCTCTTCCTCTTTTTTTTTCGCACATGAGAATCAGAAAAGGGGGACAAATTCTCCCTGAACTCACTTACTGCAAACGCTGTACAGCTCTGTTTGGGATAAATAAGCAATGCATGTAGTTTTCTATTTACTAGCTGACAACGGATAAAACCAGGACTTTGTGACGTCTCAAAGTTTCCTGGGAAGCTGTTTTGGAATTCCCAAACAGATGGAAGGAAATCCATATAATTCAAAGAGCCTTTGAAACCAGCTTAGAGGATCTAAATACTTTTTTTAAAACTTTCTGTCCACTCTCCTTATTTTAATGAAGCTGCATTTTACAATTTTACAAATCCTTTTAAAGTTTGTTTCCCAACATTTCACGACCAAGCAATTTTACTCCCATTCTCAGTGATAATAACTTTGTGCAAACCTCAGTTCTGCTGAGCGTAGCAGTCTGAAACAAACTCTGCTTTTAATGTTCTTGCTATTGTTGTGGCTTTCCTAACCCCATTGTTAATCTGGAAGCTGTTTGACATGTGAAGCCTAAGTGCTCTGGGGTTTCTTGTGGTGGTTATTGATGGAGAATGGTATGTTCTTTCTGATTCAAAGATCGGTGAGACTGTGTGGGAGCAAGGACAGCACTTCCTCTGAAGGTAGAGGATGTTTCTGGTCGTTATTTATTCTGCTGGCTTTTTCCCCCCTCCTTACTCGAGCAGCATGAGTTTGTATTGTGATGGATCTGTCATGACAGCTGCCACAATAACAGAACTATGTCGTTTTTTATTTTACATGTGTTATATTACATTGTGTGTGCGTGTGTGTGTGTGTGTGTGTGTGTGTGTGTGTGTGTGTGTGTGTGTGTGTGTGTGTGTGAGCACTGCCTGATGGCTTGTGTGTCTTTGGTACAGTATGCCGCTGTACTTTACAGCACTCATTAAGCTTGGTTGGATGGTTACTGTAACTCATTAAATCCTAGTTCTGCATGGCCCAGTGCGTGTGTATGGACCCAGAGAGGGATACGCTTTACTTGGCACCAATCTAGAAGATGAGGAGTGAACAGGAGGTGGATAATGCAATATATTCTGTTATGGTGCTACATTTTATAGGAATAGTTTGACATTTTGGGCATTACACTTAAAAATGTATTATTTATAATACATTTAGTATTATTTTCCTCATACCTTCCTATTATGCATCCAGTGAAACTAAATACCATGCATTAGTTACTGTTATGATTATCATCATTATCATCATCATCACAAGTGTTGTAGTAGTGCTGGTTGTGGGTTTTTGCCATTATTCACAGTTTATGAAACTGTTATTAATTATTATTATGCCTCATTCCAATCCTATTTCCTCCTATAATAGCTTAATCTCACTCCCCATCTCACTCTACTTTGCCACTCATAATTATTAATCATTACATTTTAATTTAGCACCATTTTAATAGACCACCTTTCTGTGTCTGATAATAATTGTGAGAGTGAGCAGGTGCTCTCATCATCCTAATCACCGGAGTGATGTTCAAGTTGATGATCCATGTCGAAGACAAAACCTGTAACCCCCACAAAAGAGGTGCCCCTCGCCTCAGGCTGTTCTCAGCAGCTAAACCTACACAAATGAATGCTCTGTAATTCGTTGATATCCCACAAAAATAATCTGTATGTAATTCACGTAATCATGAACCAGGAAGTATGAAGGCTGCAATAACCCACACAGGGCGGGCGGGAGGGCAGGGGAATGAGTCACGTAAACAATGGCCTCTCAACCAGGAGATCGTTGTTTGTTCCCGGTGCAACTTTATTTATTGTTCAAATAACTTCCAGACTTAAGTAAAGCCAACTCAGAGAAATAAAGAAACACTTTGTAACCTACTTAAGAAGAAGGGAAACAAGGACAAACATGACAACAAACGTATTCAGCCACTAGGTTCTGTTCAATCAGTTCATGGGAATTGTATTTAATAAAAACGTATTAAATGTCGTATTTCTAGAGTACAAGTAGAGTAGAAAAGCACTGAAATGTACAGTGACTTTTGGATTAACATTCCACTTGGACCCATGTTGTGAGGTCATAATGTGAAAGACCTTTGAGGCACTTTGAAAGAGCAGCATCTTACTAATTAGAAAAACATTTACAGGAAAAGCCTCTAACTGTAACACACCGAAACCCTCTTTTGAATGTTCAGTTTTTAACCCAAAGCAGAAAAACCCTCAAGAGGTAGAAACACGTGTATATCTTAACCTGGTATTGCTTGATCAATGGACTGGTCCAACAGGACGAAGAAAAAACACTGATTTGTGTTTCTCATGGCGTTATAGGAATATGTGCAATAATGTTTGCTTCTCTGGTACGTGTGTATTGTTGTGTGTATACATTGAGACCAGGAGACGCGATGAGTAATCATTGAGGCTTTGCATCAAAAATGCACTATGTTTGAGTTTGCATGAGAGACAAACTGTATAAACTTTTGATTGGTAAATGTGTGTGTCATTGTGTTTTATACTGTGTGTGATAATTACACAAAGGATTCAAACAATAGAGCATGGCAAAGAAGTAAACAATGGAAACAATTATAAAAGTCACCTCCCCTTTTTTCAACATTTTGGAAAACACCCGTATTTGTTTTCTTGCCAAGAGTTAGATAAGAAGATCAATACCCCTGTATCAGCTGTGAGTGGCATTGATCTTCTCATTCAACTCTCAAAAAAAAGCGTGATTTCCGGGTTGGTTTTGCTAAATGTATTCATTTGGTCACTTATTATATACTTAGAAAATAAATTATTTTCCTTTGAGCCATGTTACAGCTCTTCTTGCATTTTCAGTTTTTTTTTTCAGTCTTCATCAAATAGTGATAGGTTTGCCCTTGAGGACTGCATGAAGGCATGGAGTCATTGACTAAGAGTGTGTGTGTGTGTGTGTTTCTGAATTATTCAAATTCATACAGTCCTGTGCAGATGAGAGCAGGATACCGAATGGGTGTGTGTGGAGGAATCAAAACAACGGTCTTCATCTGCATGCACGCCGGTAACCGTTTGCATACATGTATTCTGTGAGCTGGGAGGTATCAGGATAAAAGATGAAATAAAGTATGAGGGTGGGTACTGGAAAAACTGAAGGTATTTCCACTACGACAAAGGAGCTAATAATGCATGGTAGACACAACTGATATTGTCTATTTACTTCACACCATATGGCAATATTGAATTTACCAATATTTTAAGTAGAAAACATTTAAAAAGCATTCATTCTCACACAGGCACAGTAAAACAAATCTACCCACAATCCTATCTTTGCATCACATCTGTTCTGGTTTTCTTTACCAACAAAAAGACAACAGCTTGAATTATTACCAGGTTAGACACTGTGTCATTCAAGACATGCCAGCTCCTCTGTCCTGTCCCTTTTCTTTCCGTTTTCCTTTTCTTTTCCTCTTCTTTGTCTCATTTAACAATGATTCTTTTCTGCTTGAACAATGATTTTTTTTTTGGGGGGTGTGTGAAGGGTCGGTCTTTGTCCAGACCTCTCTCCCACTATTACCCCCACGATTCTCCGACATTTTCTCTCCACCTTTCCCTACCTTGCTTTTTATAAATGGAGGAAAGAACCATTCAAACGTTTGTCAAAATCAGGCATTTGAATACACATGGAAACCTCTGTCCCCAGGAGGGGCATTGTGTGTGCATCTCACAAGTCCATAATGGTTGTTGATCACTTAGTATGCATGGTTAATCTTTTCCCATATATTCAACCAGTGTATGTCAGTTTGGGGCAGCTCTACAAAAGCCTTTTGTGTGCTTCCAGTAACCCCAAGCTTTGCTGCTCATCTTATTTAATTGGCTATGCTCTGTTTGCGGTGTTGAGGCGAGTGTGTGTGTGTGTGTGTGTGTGTTTGTGTGTGTGTGAGAGAGAGAGAGAGAGAGAGAGAGAGAGAGAGAGGGAGAAAGAGGGAGAAAGAGAGTTTGGGGAGAGGGATGACCATTGGATTAGTCATTAGACTTGTCATTCTGCAGAATGCTGGTTGGGGCTGCAGAACTATTTGGATCACTTTGAAATCCTTGAACTTGAGGTGCACCACACATTTGAGTGTCGACAGGACATTTTGTAGGCTGAAAACTGTCGTCAACAGATTGTATTAGCCAGCGAGCTTGCTAATTTTGCTGTAGGTACCTTCATGAGTCAGATGACAACACTGTCTCCAACTGACTTTTTAAAGGCGACATATTATGCTGACTTTCACGTTTATATGTATTTTGGGTTTCTACCACAAAATGTTTATATGTTTTCATGCAAAATGCATTTTCTCATACTGTCTGTCTGGATATTGAAATAACCATAGACTGTAGAAGAAGTGGACCGAGTCACCATGACGTCACCCATTACTTTGTGGACCGCCATTTGGAAGCCTTGAGTTTGGCATTTGAACAAATTAAAATACTTCCGTATTGGCTTCACTTTTCTCATCATAATCATTACCAGTTGATGATCCAGAACACAGGCAAATACAGAAGCAGCATTGTTATTGTATTGCAGTGTAGCTCTACTAAGTCTGAATATTATAAATAATATGATAAAGATAAATGCATGATCAAACTGAATATTTTCCCTTCAATTGATCCCGTAGAAGAGTTTTAGGACAAAGAGTAACACACGACTTTATGAAATGTAGTGCTAGCTCAGGTAACTTTGGCTGGAGGTACTGTAGTTAAACTTAAGCCCAAATCCAATAAGGAGCAAGACAGACCTGCTAACGTCACGATTGCAGCTTGATTGGGCAGACAACCCCAATATTTAATCCATTCCTCACATTCCTTTGTGTTTTTGGTTTTGGAAACACCTTCCAATCTTCAGATGTAGAGTGTGACTCTTACTGCATGCACACGGCTACATCATCTGGAGAAATGCAGATTTATGGTTGCTAATGGACAATCAATGTTTAGGGGAGGGGCTTATTAAACGTTTAGTTTCAACCTCATTCCGAGTGGCAGCCAGAATTGCTCAAAAACACACAGAAATACAAATGATACTGACTTTCCATCCCCGCCGCTCACAAAAACATCACGCGCTGACCTTTCATCTCCTTTCCTTCAGGAAGGATCGCTACCGGGAGGACATCCTGAACTGTGTGTCATCCGAACCTACAGCTCTGGAATGCAACAGAAAGACAGGAAGAGTCTCCCATTGTATAAAAATACGAAACTACCAGCATGCTGCACAAGATTAGTGCAGGTACTCTCTCTTTCCAAAAATGGAAAAGATAAAATACTGTTTGATCTTTTTTTTCAAAGCCACACCTCGCCATGTTAGAACTCAAATTAGGCCACTGAGTTTCCTACTGTGGCAGTTTTCTTGGTGCGTCTTTTTTGATTCATCCTGTAATTATCCAAATGTGTGCCGGTATGCGTTATTATTTCAACAGCGATTTGGCGGTTCAGCTCCAACTGCAAGCACAGAATATGGTCCTTTGTTTCCACCAAGCTTTTTATTTTTGATGAGAAAACATTTTGTGGTAAATGTGAGAAATGTTGGTCATAATGAGAAGAGCGTGTTTCTTTCCGCAGATAGTGAAACAATAAGCTCAAAACAAAAAATGTTTTGGGGGGGGGGGGGGTCATAAATCATGTCTCATAAATCATGAGTACAGTCCCAGGCTTGTCATGTGCTGTGTATAAGTCTGTGTATAAGTCTGTGTACCAGCGTGAGTGTTTGGGTATGTGGTCCTCTTTACTGATGTTTTACAGTTGTTCATTGTCTGTGGCTATTCTTGCTTATCAGTCTGACTTCCTGCTTTTAAGCTGCCAGGGGAACTAAAACCAGATCAGTCAGTGATCTGCTTCCTGTCTGTATGGTGCCAGCAAGTGACAGTTACTTCTCTTCAAGGTCCGGTCAGATCATGCCTACAGGAAACCTATTGTCCCCCAACACACACACACACACACACGTCCCTCTTTGGTACAGCGTTTGTGATGATGATGACAGAAATGCAAATGAATGACATGGCAGACTCAGACACCTTTTGGTTTTTATGAGCTGGTGTCTAAAATGACTCACATGAGCGCAGACTCAGGGCTTTACAAATTGCTCACGGGTTTACATGCATGACTAGTCACAGTTAGAGGACTACGAGTTTGCATTTTAGATGCATTCAAAATGATTGTCACTGGCATTTGTTTCCAAATACATTCAATTCAAAGGAAAATAGCTGTATATCAGCAAGAGATATGACTCTGGGCATATGTGGTTATGCTGTTTGTAAAACAGAACAAAACTCCATAAAAGTGCTATAGTTCTGATAATTTCATCAGAGACCATCAGGAATGAAACAGGAACTCCACCAATGTTGCATCAAGTGATGTCGCTTCATTCCGGGTGATGTAGGCGCCAGCTTTTGACAAGAATGTGTGGAATCAAAAAGCCCATATTTCTGGTTCTGCTGCATGTGTTTTGATCCTCTTTTTTAAACTGTTCATTGTGTAACAATGAGTGAGTGCGATGCTAAATCGGTGGAGTGCTTTTTTTTAATGCGTACATCTGCCAAACAACTGCAGCCGGAGAAACATTATAAGGAGAAGCAGCGTAATGTGAACTGAACTGCACTTGATTATTTCAATACAGCATTTTCTGTCATCGGTAGATAATCAAGTGAGCAGGCATTTACCCTAATATACCGTACACATTTTTAAAAGCATTTTTAAAGTGTCTCTTTTATTGCACCATTGATTTGCCTTTTCTGTGCTATCTCATGAACTCTGGTCTCAATGGGACATCCTGAATAAACATTCAACAAGTCAAAGATACCTGTCATTTGTTTTATCTTGGCGTTGGCTGGCTTTTGGTACGAGAGAAATGCACACGTGAGATCCGCTTCAGCTTCAAGGAAATTCCCTTTGTCTCTCTCGCTGCAAACCGCACAGCGTGAGATTTACTGCGAACACTCATTTTGACAAAGGCATGACATGACACGTACACTTGTACACTGGCACCGAAACCTGAGTGGAGAAAAACACACTCGTGAAAGCGTTGGTTTCCCCTCAGACAGACGCACATCGAGACAAACACACATAGGCCGACAGAAAAATGCAGTGCCCACTGTGCCTCCTCCAGTGAAGCCCAGGAGGCAACACCTGGGAAGCTCTACGTCAAAGACGTATGACAGACACAGCTGTCGAATCCTGCATCCTGCATCTAACCTGCATCCTGCCATCTGCCTCCTCGTATCACTGGTTGGATTAATAGCCGCAGTGGTTTCGTTGGCTGTCTCTTCTTGTTCGGTGTCTTCATACAGGATATGTCTGCGAGTGTCATACGGCCTGTTAACATACTGCAGCAACACAGGAAATTCAATTGGCTCACATAGTTGTGCTGCACTCAGGCACTGCTATAGAAATATAGAAACAACAAAATATACATCAGCAATCTGATCTCATTTTAAGGACATTCCTGTGTCATGTTTTTAGGTTTCACGCGTGTCATTTTACACCAAAGTTAGGTTTTGGTAAAAAAAAAGAAATGACTTAAAACAAGTATAAACTAAGTAAAACGTAAACAACATAAGAAAAGCACGTCAAGAACATCACTAACAGAGCATTACATATTCACGCATATGCGTTTACATTGGGTACCCAAAGTACAAATAAATGTTTTATTGTATTAAAAAGGGGGAATGATGAATGACAACCCTTTAGAAAGTTCCATTTGAAATATAGGGTCAGGGAAACTTGTAAGAACAGATTTTACCTGTTTCCATATAAGGACTGAGAGTGAGACTGGGGAAGAAAGGTGAGGCAGATGCACACAATGAGAGGCAGGGGAAGAGAAAGCAGATTGAACAGGAGATAAAGAGGAGAGTGTGAGAGAAAGAGTTGGAGTGTTGATTGTGAGATACGTATTGTGGAGACGTAGACAGTCTTAATAAATGTGGTTTTGATGAATGGACAATGAAACCATGGCCCGAGGGAGCAGGAATACTTGTTCTCATGCTTGGTGTGTTTGTGTACATTCGGTTATGCATTCATTTTTTGGCTCGTATGATATTCTATGAGAAGCTGAAATATTTGTATCACAGCCTACGGAACCTAGATGCATTACCCCTCCATCAAACAGTGAGTGTCAAATCGACCCTTAGCAAAATAATTACAGTTTGGCACATGCTCCTTATTGCTCCAGGTACTGTGTTCTGTGGTGTACTGAACACCCAACATGTAGCTGCTGGTACTAAAAATGCAGAAATACTTAATGTTTGCTTGTCTGCCAACTTTGTGCCAGGTCTGTGTTTTTTTTTAAACCTCTTTCACAGGATTCTTGTCTTATCAGATGGAAAGGAAAAATTTAAGTTTGTCGTCTTCCCAATTGAATTTCCAGAAAATATACGATATCACACTACATGAGGATATCGCAATGAATAATGAAAAAAACAAACATAACCTATGACAACAGATTTATCCAGATCAGATGGCTGTCAATACAACAGAGTAAGCAACTGATCAGTAGCGATACATCAGCATGACTTTGCACACACTATCTTGAGTGACCTCTCCAAAGGGCAGGGCAACCTTTGCAGCCACAAGCAGATAAAGGTCTCTCAGTGATTAAACGTAATCAGGGTTGCTAAGCAACAGCAGGCAGACTTGTGCAGACACAGACATTTTTTTTCACGTTTCATGCCGCCATACAGCAACCAAGGCCACTGCAGCCGTTTGGGTCGTTCCAATGAACCTCACTTCCTGGCATTCTTTTGCTTCCTTCCTGTCAGCCAATTAGAAACGGTCATCTGAGACGTATCAGAGCATCGGTTTCTTGGCAGTTTTGGTCAGCTCAGCTGTTTGCGACGGCCTTGACCTACTCCAGGTTTTTTCATCGACTGTTTGAAAGCTGAGATGCACCGAGTAAGCTAAATCTGGGGTCAAACAGGATTGTTTTGACTTGGAAAGACATTCAATTATATTTAGGAGTATCTGATTTAAGTTCACACTGTCCTTGCGGGACAGACACAGCTAAAAACAACATCCTGCCAGCCTGCACTATTACCTCGCAGGCGTTCACATGGAACCTCATCAGCAATAAACAAATCGTTATATTTAAAATCATATGGCCGTGGGCTTTTCTCATGCTTTAACTCATTGCTACATACACAAGAAGTTACATGGAGCCTCTCTACCACGTATTGCCCAGTCCCAGTAATGTGATCCCTGTCACTAGGTGCTGTCTGTCCAATGAATGTTCCCGTTATATAGAGCTTGGAGCCCTGAGAACGTAACTACTCCCTGGGGAAACTCTGGAATAGATCGTGTGATGGCTGTTAGGAAGAGCTAAATCAGCACTCTGCACTGACCTGACCCCCCAACACCCCACTGCCTTTCTTTCTTATCAACCCATCACTTTTCCCTCCGTATTTTCTAATAGTACACCCTTTATCAAGACGAACCCTCTGGGAACATGAAAGAAGAGACTGGTTGTGTTTCAGAGAGGGAGGGGCTGGTTTAGGCAGCAGCCAAGACACAGAGAACTGCTGTAAGAAGCAAAGCATTGCTGAAAAACAAAGACAATGCAATCAATAAATACATTCACAACATGTAAAAATGTGGATTGCTGTTCTCTCTGAATCTGACACTCGTAATCTTGTCAAAAAAGAAGAATCATGCTGCTTGTTTACATTTCAATGTGTGTTCATCCGTGCTTCCATATGTCAACGGACCCCCAGCACACAATCTGTGCTTCCTGTGAACATCACAGACATGCAGGCAAACAGGTACTTCACAGCAGCAAATGTCTGTCATTCGTTTTATATGCTCATCTAAAATCCTTCCCTTCGTGTTTATAATTTGGTCTGGTAAGTGTGAACTTGAAGCATATTCTTGCACATTAAACAATCTAAATATGTACATGAACATATATACTGTATGTTGTGCATTGCAGAACAGTTGTTCCCTATAGTGTGCAAAGGGAGATGGAAGGATCTATCTTGTGATCTAAGAATACATGGGGGCATTTATAGGTTTTGTCATGGATTACACAAACAAAAACTCACTGGCTCTACTATTTACGTGTACCTTTTTTTTACGAGAAAATATTACAAAGAACTTAATTCAGATAGATAACATAAAAAAATATTTACAATGTGCTTTGTGCGGTGGCTGGAAGCACATACTGAATCTGAGTTCCATTGCACAGCAGAAATAGGTTCTGAAAGGCAGAGTTTTACAGTGCAGAATTAATGGAGCGGGTGTAAATCTCAGTGTTTCACTTTACTGCCTTATCTAAATAGTAAAATACACTGAAGGGGCCAATTTGTTCCGACATTACACGTGCATGGACTTCTGCGTGCATGCACATGAACATGCCAGACACCTGCAGGGTATAAATAAGGGCACAGAGCTGCCCCTCCCTGGCAGCTGGGGGTGAGAAAGAAAGAGGAGGGGGGGGGGGGGTCCTTCTTCTTTGGCCCTCTGGTGTCTGGGGAGTCTGGTTTCACCAAAACGCCACTGATATACATTGACAATGGAAGCTTTGGGGATGCTGCTGCGGGCCTTAACAGTGAACTGTGTGTGTGTGCTCATGCATGTCTATGCATAAATAGACAGTAAACCGCTTTCTTTCGTCAGTGTTGTCTGGCAGCCTTGTTGATAAGATCTATTTTGGAGCCACACAGTTCAGGGCAGCTCGACACTTGTGTTTTTCTTTTCTGTTTTAACTGTGTCTCTAATGATAGCCGGAGTATGCAGCACTTTTTTAAATCTTTTTTTAAGCAAGACAATGGCTGCCCTCTTTTCAAACTGCAACGCTGCATCTTGTTTAGATGCAGTGTGTTGATTTGAGACACAAAAGTGAAAAAAACTAAAGTAATCCTGCAGTACTGAAATCCCCTCATACACACATGTAGATGCATGGATAAAACCCACATTTCCTTTTCTAAACAACTACTCTCATCAGTGAGTGTGTGTGTGTGTGTGTGTGTGTGTGTGTGTGCGTGTGTGTGTGTGTGTGTGTGTGTGTGTGTGTGTGTGTCCTTGCTTAGTCTTTTCCAACATGTCTGGACATATCTCAGAGGAATGGGTGTCATGTATTGTGGTGGACAGACACGGCTTTTCTGGCTGTTCGTGCACAGACTATCAACACAAAGTCCAAGAGGCCTTTGCCCCAAGCCCATCCACCACCACCAGCACCACCCTCTCACCAGCTACCAGCACCACCCTCAGCGTGGGAAAACCACACTGGAATGTCTTTAAGAGACCCAGCAGCTCAAATAAACAAGCCTCCTCCTCTACAGGTATGTGCGGGAGCAGATAACGGGGGGAACTGTGTGTATCTGCACGCATGCACCGAGTGTCTCTTTTGGGGACACCAAACGTGTGTCTATGTGTTTGTGAGCATCTGTGTGTTAGAGCAATTCCTCATCAGTGAGCAGTGAGTACACGCAGTAAGAGGCGGTAATCAGTACCAATTATCCTCAAGCACGTCGAGAGTCAAGAGGAGCATTCCTCCTCAGCACGACAACCGCTCAAGTCAGGCTTGATTAATCTAAATGTCTGTCTGAAGCAGAACTTCAAATTATGTTTATAACATGAGGTGCTGTTTTAATTGGCTTAAAAAAAATGAGAATAAAACAAGTGGTTCATTTGCCAATCAATCATAAACATGTGTATGCTACTCAGGATTAAGGAGACATAATTAATTCAGAGTGTGCTTGACAGCAAGCTTTGCTTTAGTTGGGACTTGGCCTTGAGTTTAATACAGAAAGCATATCTTTTCACGAAGTGCAAAACATTTCCAGTTTTCCCACCGTGGATCCTATACACATACTGACACACAAACACTTCTTTTTCCTCACCAGTTAAAAGCAAACAGTGAGCGGGCAGAGCCGTTGGCAGTCTCTCAGTGGGTTTAGCTGTTTTAATTGACCTGCAGTCTGACAGCCTGTTAATGGTGATTTTAGGAGAAAGAGGGGAGATTGATCACTGGACTACAGTCCAAATGAATAGGCCAGATAATGAGAGAGGCACTAGCGTCACAAGAACAGTTGAAGAAGCACACAAGCAAACAGAATGCAAATTGACATATCTTAGAGGTTTGGTTTACTCTAATGCTAATGCTAATGCTACTGCTCTAACTAAACTAACTAAAAGTTAATTTACTATGAACACACTATATACTTTAGTTTCTGCATATGTTTCACAATACAACCCTTTCACTTGTTGAATGCATCTGATTCGATTTCACGAGACAACAGTAAAAGCATTTCTACATATTATGCATTCAATTGATATACGAGTAATAAAGTCTTTGTGTTAGAAAATTGGTTATGGCACTTGTACTACTAGGGGGGCTTTTACTGTGATCCAGCTGCATGAGTAGTTAACCACAAAGATTTGCCACAAAGTGTGAAAAAAAAGAAACTGGTGCAGACATCACGAGGTGATCTAAATCTACATCTACACTAAGCCATTTCTCAGAAGGTCATTTCCACATCATGAAAACGGTTTCCGGGTCAGTTGTTTCTTCATCGTCCTCTTTTCAGACGGCATATAACAACACTGTGCATCACAGCTAATGTCTGATGAGAGGAGGGACATCTGAGTGCTGAGTGTCACCCTGAGCTCTTTGTTATCACTTGTTCAAATATAGCCAATTTTATGTGAAGTCATTCTCATTTACATATTGTTTTGCATCCGTTATTAGACGACAGAAGTATAATTTAATTGTTTCTCACAGATTCTACCTGATAAGCAGCAGTGATTTCAAAGCTGCTGCATTGCAATGATAACATTATTTTGCAACATTGTCTGATAAAGTCAACTTAAATACAGGTTAATGACTGTACTGCATGCTTGCCTATTTTGACTTTTGCGATTAGGGTTAAAAGAGAGTTCCTCTTAACTCTACTGCCACACAGCCCCCAGCATGGGCAGTTACGGCCACCCTTCAGCGTCTGTATGAGACACAACAGGCATTTAACTAACTCCAATGTAAAGCCATCCGCATCACTATTAGACGGTCAGTATGAAGAAAGAGTCCACACAGGGCAGGAAGGGGAAGTGGACGGGTCAAACAAACACGGGACTTTCATCCAGGAGACCGCTAATCATATCCTGTGGGGAACTAAAAGTAAAGATTGAGTCGCGTCAGTCATTAGTCATCATCTGAGTCGTTAGTCAGTCAGGGTAACGTCAATTGCGCTCTTCTTAAACCGAACTAAGTGGTTTTGTTGCGTCAACCTAATTTGCTGTTACAACAGTTCTGCCGCGTCTAAAACTGACGCTGGAGGGGTAGCTAGAGCGACATCGTTTGAAGCTTAGGGCCACTGACCAAGCGTCTGTATCTTATTTTGGAGCGAGAATGTGTTGCATCATAAGGCCGAAGCTCAGTTTTACAGGTACTTTCCATTTTTGGATGAGACAAAACTTGGTTTCGTGAGGATAGAAATATAACAAGCATAACTTGGTTCTGTCATGGGAACAACATACCCAGGGTGAAATGTTGTGAGTCATCTTCTCTCACTCATGGTCAACAAGTTAAAGGCCAATGTGAAAGGTCAATGCTGGCTTGACCTTTTTAACGCCAGAGTGAGTTTAAAGTCTGCTTTCACTCTCACTCTCGCAGGTATCCTCTGGTTGAATCTCCAGTTTTAGTTGTAACCTTGTGATCCACAATTCCTTCATTTCTAGAGTACAGTAGAGGCACACACACACACACACACACACACTATGGAGGGAACACATCATGTCATTTTGGTGATGCCAATTTATCTAATTGTCCCTTCTCTCTCCACTGAACTCTCTCTAAATAACAAAAAGTCTTTCTGTTAAGGCAGGGGTGTCAAACTCATTTTCACTCTGGGGCCACATCAGCATCACGGTCGCCCTCAAAGGGCCGGTTGTAAATGTAAGACGGTGTAAATGTAACTACGGTACTCCTAACATAGTTAGTTTAGTTTCTCGGGATATCTGTGACTTCCACAACACGTACTTCCAGTTGTGTGATTTCTCCTCCGCCATTGTTTCCTGTTGCTGGTGCAAAATGCATTCTGGGATATTTGGCTGTCCCAAGTACAGACAAGTCACCTCCGATGCATCCCGGGTAAAATGGGCAGAGCGAGCCACATCCGGGCATTAGGGCCGTGCTTGGCTCGATGTGAACTTTGAATTGGAACAGTACTTGGGCTGAGACTGATGACGTTTCAGTACAGAGAAGTACGCATGTTGAGAAACTTGTTGGAAATCCTCTTTATGGGCTGTTGCATCTCCTGTCCACCTGTTGTGATAGTTTTAATGTCGGCACACAGACAACATGCCATCTCATCACTTCGACTTTCTATCTCATAATTTCGACCATGGGGATATTTTTATTTTCACATCTAACTTTAAATTTTTGTAAAAAAAAAAAAAAAAAAAAATTATTATTATTTTTTTTTTGCTGGCGGATTCGCGGGCCACATAAAATGACGTGGGGGGCCGGGTCCGGCCCGCGGGCCGTATGTTTGACACCCCTGTGTTAAGGTATTGCCACAGCCATTTCTCTAATCACCTCTGTCGCATGGTTTCACCATAAACAGACAACACCCACATTTGGCCTTCCCAAAATGATACGGTGCAGCCTGGTAGCAAAGACAAAGTGCAAATGTGGGTTCATGAGAGCGACGAGGTTGGTGTGGTTTGCAAAGAGGGTGCAGTTCGCCCTCCGCCCTTTCCCACTCAGTGTCTGAGTGCATGACAGAGGTGTTTTCATTTGTTTTAACGACTGGAAGGGGTCCAACAGAAAAACTGAGCTGGTCCCTGTGTAATCCTTAGCGTCACTCTGGGAGCCTTTAACACTCCTCATTTCCTGGTTGTATGGGGAAACAGCAGCTGCATCCGGAGAAAGATGGAGAAGGAAATGGAAAGGGAAATCTTGAGAAAAACCTGACGATGCACTCAGGACACCAAGCAGAAAGTCATTATAGCTACCGAAGATATTTCTTACATTAGTCCTGGAAAAAGTAATCAGGCCCTTTACTTGAGGAACAGTAGCAATTGACTCAGATATGTTATATTGTTATTATATTACTGATGCATCAATGTGTTAGAACATTTCCTTTTGATCACAATAGGAAAAATATGAATACATTTTGTTTCATAGCACTCAAAGTTGCCTAACATCACATAAGATCAGTAGGCTAATACAACGTACAGCAATGAAAGTTGAGGAGAAGCTGGTTTTAACCACCAAAACTAACATCTTTTCCATCAAGGAAAGCTTTCAGTGCTGTTCTTTGCTCTTCTTTTAATGAAGAAATACTCTCCTGTTCTGATATAACTGATGCTATTCATCCATTGCTAAGTGCTAACCTCTTCATGAGTTGCCATTGTTGTTGTTTAGAATGACCTCTCTGTGTTGTCTTGTGTACACCTAAACCACGCTGCTCCTCACAGGACGCTTATGCATTGCTTGAAGCCGGACAAGGACTTTTGTTTGATATGTGATCCAGCAATCCTTGCGTGATCTTGTGACATTGAGAGAATCCAGTTGCCATGCAATGTTATGTAACCCTTCTAAGGGTCTCAAGATAAATCTAAGGGGTCCTGAGATGATAATGGAGCTTTATCCTTTCTGGAAATGATTCTGTGCAACTATCTTTAGTGTAAGAATTCTCTTCCAGACCTCCTCATGTGTAATCAAAGAGAGGACACATGGGCAGAGTCACTGGTGTTTAAACAAAGCCATCATTTGGTACGCACGTAATCAGAGACTAAAATATTCTGTTTATAACATGACTACTAATTTACCACAGAGTGACGCCAGCCATACGACTCCCCGTATCGTTGTGTGGTCAGGCTGACACTCACCAGCAGACACACTGGGTTGAGGATGCCGTAGATAGACTTCCGTGCATTTAGGCTGTTGTTTGTGTGTGTGTGTGTGTGTGTGTGTGTGTGTGTAGTTGGCAGCTGAGAGCACTGTGGAAAGGTCTCGAGGGTGAGAGGTTTTTCCAGCCAGGCCCAGAGGCAGCCAATGTCCCACATACATCTAGTTTCCTGAGGCGTCAAACGACAATCTGACTCACTGACTAACCTTGTATGCACATGTAATGTGCTGTCGAACACATTGTGCCATGTGGCACAGTCACGAGGAATGGTCCACTTCGGGTCTTTGTTACTTTTCTGGGTAAAGCTTGTGTCAGTGGGGTAATTTGCAGCATTGGGATCTAGTATGTCATTCAGTCTGATCATATCATATCAATGGTGATATTTGACAGTTACATGTGCAGTATTTTGTTACATTACACGACTTAGCCCCTTAGCATCCAGTTTGGCTTAAGGCATCCAAATAATATAAATGTCACGTAGCCGACAGTCAGCGGACAGTCAAACAGACTGCAATGTCGTAGATTAATTAATATTCCAACACGAAGTGAGACTCATTTTTATTCAAGAAATGTTGGCAAACAAGTGCCTTTTTACACACCTAGCAGACATGGAGCAACATTGTCATTCATTTGGAGTCATGTTTCTGTCCACTTGATGAAAGTTTCACGATATTTTTACTACCAACTCCAGAGGGAAATATCGGACTCTTTAGCGACTAAAGTGCGGGACTATGTTCACCGGCCGTTGGTGCTGGGCAGGTACAGTACATCGGGTCTGAAAACAGCTGCAATGCAGACGAGAGCGGAGAAGCTGAACCAAAATAGTAAAGTTAAAGGCTGTAAAACCAAAGCCAAGAAGATAATGTATGTTGGCTTCTAAATGCAAACTAATTCTTTCACATTACAGAATTATTTGATCTTTTGTCGACGTAAAAATATTGATTTGTGCAGCTTTAACCAGAAGCACCAAAACAAAATAATAATTGATTTGGTAAAGTAGCAAACCCAAAATACAGAGAAGTCTCAAAGAACTGATCTTCCCAGAGCACAATAGAATAATAATGCATATTTTGATGTAGAGTCTGATGTTTATTCGCTCTCAGGCACACAGTCTGACGGTTAGTTGGCTGACAACGCAGCACTATTGTGCGTGTATATGATGCTGTTATCATAAATATGGTTTTACATTTGCCATCGCTGCCGATGACGAGATAATTCTGGTTTATCCTGGTTGTCTTCCTTCGAGGGCTGGCCTGCCTTTTGCTGTGTCCTCAGCCATTTTTGCTACATGGGCTATTTACACGGCCTGTCTACGGTACACACTCTAGGTTTTCTCGCACATATACACAATGCATAACGCATAGTCAGCCCTTCTGTTCGTGCAGTCAGCCTCCAGTGGATGTTCTTTTTCTTTGTCAACACAGCACGAGAGAAGCCTTGAGTTGAGGCAATGACTGTCTGATAAGATTGAAACACAGCGTGAGGGTTTTATCACATTATCATAATCTAGAGCGCCCATCAAATCAATTATGAAGTAGTTCTGAAATGCAAATGAGCAATGCAGAGATTTATTGTAAAAAAAAAAAACTCTCTTTATATTTGTTTTAGAAAAGACAGTTACAGAAGATCGAGGCTTTAAAAAAACCAATACGTCCGATTAGTGTGAGTGAAAGAATGAAGTGATTAGTATGTATATCCTTGTGGCTGTAGCTCAGGAATGGTGTTTGCTCGTTTACACATTTGCTTTAAGTATCTGAAGTTGATGCAAGCCAGATCAATGCCACGGATGAGTCCTGCAGAGTGGGGGGGGGGGGGGGGGGGGGGGGGGATTACTTGAAGGAACTGATCCTGAACCCCTTTTGACCCTTTTAGTCATTATGAAGGCAGCACTTCTGTTTTCATATAAACATGGTGTTAAGGAGGAAGACAAGCCAATCTTTGTGTGACCAACTTCTTTGTGTTTGCTGTGGAAGTTTGATCATTTGACTTATGCCAGCGAGAGGAACCTCAGGAGTTCATCACACTGCTAAAATAAACCAGGCATCATCACGCTGTGTTGTAGCTCTTTGTGTTTGTGTAGCTAGAATTTTTGTTGCCTGCGCCATAATTCTTCTTCCGGGAAGTTGATCCCAAAAGGAATTACTTGTGTTTGTGTAAAGAAGGTTCAGTGGAAACAAACACAACCAGATAAAGGTCCGATACAGTCGCCCCCATCCATGTTCTTTAAACAGCCGTAACCCTATATGACTGGTTTCACGTCACTATTGCTTGACGTAGCCAACCACAAAAATGTCACCGGTTATTCCAGGGCAATTTAGGGTTAGTTTCTGTTTTAAGCAGTGTTGCTGGGGATGAATGTTCGAAGGCGCCTGAGTCACCAGGTCTGGAATAGAAGCCATGTAAACAAATCTCTTTGACGGTTTACCTCGCTCTGGCTGCATAAGCACAGTTGAACTGGTCCACGTGGAGCTAATTTAAACGACTTAATGTACAGTGAAGTGTTTTAGACGTAGACATCTCATAGACATCTGACATGACTAGGAGCCCCAATAGAAGCTGTTTTAAGAGGTCACAAGCTCTAAATTCTGTACGCAGAATCAAGGTAAATTTGTCCATCATGGGAAACTGAAGGATCGTGGTTTTTACAAGTCTTGCTTTTGTCAAAATCGCATCAATCATCGACAACAGGGTTCAACTTGGAAGAATAATTGTCTGCAGAAACATAAGCAGGCAGTTAAGGAAGATTAGGGTTTCAAGCTATAATTAAAAGCCATTTGAATGAGTGATTCACAAGAGTGTAGAACGCGTGGAGGAGAAATCAGGCACAGCTGTGAAACAATCTCAGAATCAAGGATCAGACGGAAGCTCGGTTATGGTTGAATATGGGACATAAATAAGGGAGGTATTCAGAGGTATTTTTAATGCATCTGAGAACCAAAGGTATTTTTCTAAACATACTTTCATTGTTCAAATAGTTGAGAAACTATGACCCTCCCTGGCCATGACCTTCTGCCTGTCTCGATGGGGGGGAAATCCTGTTTGTGCAAGATTATATTCCTTGGAAAGTAATTTACTGCAGAGAGAGAGTCACACACGTACAGTACACACAAATAATGGATCCGCTCAGTGGTTGAGTTTGAGCCATGGGCTGGTGTACTGCATCTTGCTCACCATACCCAGGAATTTGCTCGGTTGCTACACAACAACATGCAGACAGGCAGAGGGCTTCATGTGCCTTTTTCATCTGAAAAAGGTCCTGTGTTTCGTGCGTCAACGGTTACATTTTCGGGGGAATTCCACATGAACTTCGGCACTTGAACACCTGAACAATGTAATCAGAACAGATGGCACATACATCGTTAGTCATTCTGTCTTCATGTCATCTTTCATAAGGTGTGGCTTGTGTCCTGCTTCCACTCTCTTCTCTCTACATGTACACCTTCAAAATAAAAACTTTAAGGGAAAAGCTTATATTCTGTCACAGCCAATTCAATCCAGCTGACAGTACGTAAGACACCTCTGACACCTTTAGTCTGTAAAGGATGACGCTAATCCAGCTTTATTTCACACAATTAAATGGTTCTTCTCTGTGCTGGGAATGCACACTACTACAATAAAACTAGAGATGCACCGATACAGATACAGATGTCAGATATCGGTCTCATACTGACTCAAATTGCTGGATCGGTTATTAAGCCAATATGTTACCGGATACCATTATTTTGATGAATAACAAGTCACATTTATATCAATGTATGTATTTGTTAAATTTTGTTTTATAACGTTTGGAAAGCAACATTGAAGTCAAGCCTGATTTGCCTTAGATATAAAAGAATGATCCCAGTCACTTCACAGCTCATTAATTAAACACTGCTATCGGATCAGTACTCGGTATCGGGCGATACTTAAAGCCCAGGTATCACTATATAGATGAAAAAGTCGGATCAGTGCATCCGGATCTGTTTCTGTTCTCCGTTCTGTGTGAAAGTAGGCTATTCATGACAAAAACAACAGTTCGAAAACATGTGTTGATAAGCTCAATATTTGCACAAAGAAAACGTCCGCGATGCGTAAAGGTCCTTAAGGAGGCAGATATTTCCATCAGCAGTTGGTGGAGACTAAAACAGAGCTAAAAAGGTAATTAATCAAATTGACAAAAAACACAACTTCCAAATGAATTCTTATGTAGCTAAGTGACTGCCAGGTGTGTATATAGGCAACCGTTTGCCAACACGTTTGCCATAACAACTTTATAGAGTGGTAATATATCAATGTTGAGCTGGGCTGCCCCCAAGTGGCTGAGAAGAAAACACTTAATGCGTTTAAAATGTGCCATAATAAACAAGCTGGAAAGAAATCTACAGCTGTCTAAAGAAAGTAAGGAAGTCAACTCGAAGTCAACCCTGAATTATTTTAGTTTAATCTCGAAAATGATCCATATAAATATATAAATGTATGGATTCAGGTGATCTTGCCTCGATTTCTTCCATCCTGTTCATGGTTATACCTTAAAGCCTTTTCCAAGAATGACATGGGCAGAATTGATGGTTGTAGTAAGACCTAACACACTGGTGACAGGCTTGGCGGCCACAGACGTAATCAAATAAAGATTCCAGTTGTTCTGAAATCCCCGGTTTTAGCCTCCGGGGCTTCGAAGTGGGCCCCGTAAATCCGAGGAATGAGAGGCCGTCCATGTGATGTCAACGCTGCGGACACAGTTTAATCCTGCACCACTGTGAGAATACTGATGAGAAGTGCTCAGAGGGAGAGGAGTGTGAGTGTGTGTGTGTGTGTTTGTGTGTGTGTGTGTGTGTGTGTGTGTGTGTGTGTGTGTGTGTTGAAAGCATTGACAAGCACTGAGCCTTGACCCTGATGGACCCACGGCCCTATAATATATTTATGGGAGGTGTCACACAATATAGCTGGGCGATATCTAAAATGCAAGCTCTGGCAATAACGTAGAGCTTTCAATGACGACACAGTGCACACGTCAGCGGTTTCAACAAGCTGATACACATCTCAGCCGTCTGCTACCAACACAAACACAGGAGTGGTCTCGGGTGGAGTTTCACTCTGATGTTGGTTTTAAATACGAGGTTACATCATCACCAGGGCATGTTCGGTATTGTGCCTCTCTGCTATGGAATCACATCACCTCTAATAGGAGTTTCCATCACAGTTCAACAAGTAACACAATGGCTTGTGTAAAGGGCAGTAAAAGGTGAACACCACCCTTATTCGCTGATGACTATCTTTATCAGCCTTTTTTTTATCAACTGTATTTTTTTTTACGACAATCTTCTGTAGGCATTTACTTGCTGATTTATCTTTTTTTAATAAGAGAAAATGAAATCAGTGTAATACTGCTGATTATTTGACTGTTGCTTTTGGATGATTATGTTTCAGTAGCATTCTATGAGGGCAGATATCAGCATTGTGAGACATGTAGTAGACTGCTGCCATCTAGTGGCAATACCTTTACATTACAGCTTCTCAAAAGCTCTTCAAATACCTTTGAAAACATTGCACGATAATAACGTTTTTTTTAAGCGGAAGTGCAGCTGATTTCAATGATCGGAACCATACTGAGATGTTCGATGACATACAAACTGCCAGATGCTACTTCAAAATAAATACAAGCATTCGTGTTGCAAATTGGATGTCTGATTGTTCATTCTGTGTGACACAAAGTGTCTGACATTGTGTCATAACCACAGCTTTTTGGCTGCAGCACCTATTATAAGGTGTGCAATAAAATCTTCATGAGGGCACCCCATGTTGTTTCTGTACAGGTTTATTATTTAATTGTATGTATGTAACCAGCTGTATTGGTTAAAACAGAAAGATAAAGTGTATTCTTAATGTGCTACGTCAAGCTATATGGTAGCAAAAAGCTTTTATTCAGAAATAAAATGAGGATCGATGTGTCAGTGTCTCAATATTAGCACGCAAAGCTACTATTGTGCCAATTAACCACACTGTAACGGAACACTTATTATTAGATCTGATTCTATTCCAATTTGGTTCTAAAAAGTCAAAGAAAAAACGAATAAGGAGCCACCACCAGGTGTCATGCTCATGCTGGCCAGAAGACTAGCTCACTAATTTGCACATGTAGAGAATGTTTTAATGCACAAAACCATTTTGTGATAGATTTGAACAAATGTTTTTGTTTTATACATCAAATGATGTACAGTACAACTGACCCATAGGTCTTGGAATGTACCATGAAAGCACTGATGTTGCAGTGACTCTGATCTGATGATATGACCAGACAAATACAAAAGGAGTTCAAAAAGGATCAACCAGCTCCACCCTCCTCGACACAGTTTGAATCCGTGTTGAATCTGTGTTGAATCTGTGTTGAATTTGTTTTACTGTGTCATACAGTAAATGTAAAAAAAACATCATACAGACCTAAAATACCTTCAACAATATTACCATGTAATACATAATATCAATTATATTTTATAGCATTTCTACCTGTACGCTCCAGCCTGGAAGCTGTTTGTGTAAACAGTTAAACAAGTCCCAACACTGTGGACCCAGCATGTTTGTCTGAACATGGGTTTGTTAGCATCGCCTCACAGAGCCATCACTGTGACACGTGAGTGGCTCGCCCGTGCTCGCGCTCCTCCAATCCCACAGCCGCGCTCGCTCCGCCCGCCACATCACTGGCATGGCGGAACACTGAGCAGGAATTCCGGCTATGAGCCGATGACAGCGTCGCCGATGGGGCAACACCGACGACCATCACCCTCTGGCGTTACAGATGCGAGCAACTTGGCGACGGAGTATCCGCAGACACACACACACACAGCTGTTTGGGCCACCGGCTTGTGTCAGACTTTACAGGCGGTGGATGAAGCCCTGATGCTCCGAATTGGACCGGTGCCTATTTCTCCCCTCGAACTACTCGCGGAGATCAACTAGACTATCGCTTCCTGTTGCTGAAGAGTTTTTATATTTAAAAAAAAAGAGAAGAAGATGGCTTTGTTGGAGTTGCTGCCTTTGGACGAGTTGTCCCACGGACTTGCAAACTTGTCCATGTTTCCATACTTCGACATGGCGCACTACATCGTGTCAATCATGGCTCTGAGGGAGCAACCAGGTAAGATAAGTGGCTGACGCAAAGTTCACGCGCGTGATAACATGGCACGCCATTTGCAGGTTTCATCACGTTATTTTCTATTTGCACAAGGTTTGGCAAGAGTTTGTTCTGGTGAAACTTCCACAATATATGCCTCATGGTGTCCCGGTGTTTCAAGAACAAAACCAGAATGCCACGCAAGCACTGGGGTTGTGTTGTAGCTAAGATAAATGACAACAGGCTTAAAGTTAGTGGGTTATATGTTAATGTGAAAACATTTAGTTGTGCATATAATCTCGATCTACTTCTGTTGTGTTCTTTCTTGTTGTAAGCAGTGGTGTATAAAGTACCCAAAAGCCATACTTGAGTAAAAGTAAAGATACCTTACTGGAAAATGACCACAGTAAAAGTAAAAGTCACCGATTAGAATACTACTTGAGTAAAAGTCTTAAAGTATCTGATATTTATTGTACTTAAATATCAAAAGTAATTTTCTGATATTAAATGTACTTAAGTATTGAAAGTAAAAGTACAAGTAAATGCTGTTAATACAAAAGCAAAGGGTCAGAATTTTGAGAATTATGAAGTTTATTCTTTTAAGTGCTGTGGCCACCATGACCAAGGACATGGAGCTGTGTTGACAATAATTGGGTTGGCTGTGATCCATCCAGGAGCAACAATGTTCAACATAACATATTGTACATAAGTATACTTTTGCATCTACTATGAACTTATCATCATAATTCTCCGAAAAGCCATATGACACTATGAAGGAGTTGTAACAGTGCGTTTATAAGTATGCTCATTAGACTAGAGGATGTAGAGGGCAAATGCATAATATTATGTTCAGCAAAAATATCCACTTGA
Source organism: Melanostigma gelatinosum (assembly GCF_949748355.1). NCBI lineage: Eukaryota > Metazoa > Chordata > Actinopteri > Perciformes > Zoarcidae > Melanostigma > Melanostigma gelatinosum. Next base: position 7,312,375 of record NC_136651.1, read on the forward strand.
TGCATCAGGTCAGTGTTGTGAGAAAGGACACCTGCCTTGTAAACTCCTGTGGGCCTGATTTGAACACAATAGGCAAAGGTTTTGCTCAAGCTGAATCTGCAATTGGGCGACTGCTACCATCATAACTCCATCTGGTCATCCACAACATGACTCAAATATCAAAACATGATCAATACTAAAGCAGCACTGAAAGGAACAACCCAGTCATTACTTGAAACTGAAAAATGTCCTGTTCATCTTCAAAAGACAATTCTATTAGAATGTGAAGAAGTTACATTGTATTAGAATCTAAATAAGTTACATTGTATTAGAATCTAAATAAGTTACATTGTATTAGAATGTAAAACAGTTACATTCTATTAGAATGTAAAGAAGCTACATTGTAACTTTAAAGCACACACTGCTGCTGAGTAACAGTTGATTGTATCAGCTCAGACCAAAGGCCGGCACTGAGCCAGTGTGTTATGTGACTGAGATAAAGTCTACAGGGACAGGTGGACTTTAACTGCACAGAGAGTCGACTTTCCACACGCACACACACACACACAACTTATAAGAACACACACGCACTCCATTGTAGTCCCGCTGCTGTGAATCTACGGTCTATTTATGAACTTGCCTCGCGAAGCATCTGAGCTCCCGTGACCTTTTAACCCGTAGTCCCCTGCTCCCATCCATCCATCTATCTGTAGCTGAGCGACAGATACACAGAGGGACAATATAGAGAAACAACATGCCAGAGATCAGCAAACGCAACACAAAATCCACATAACGGAGAGGATAGCAAAATAAATTCAATAAAACTGGAATAAAGAAGACATTTAACACTCGGGGAGCAAGCTGAAGTTCTTGTTTTTCCCCAAAAAAGTTAAAGGAATGCCGTAAACCACTCTCAACCCGTTCTTTTCTCTTTCCTATATATATGTTAACTCTTCTCCAGCAGCCTGAGGATTTAAAACGCGCTCGCCAGGTCTCTACATTTCCATGACACCATCTGTGCGGTTTACTGTGGAGTTATTTTAAACATTGCTGTGAGTGGATTGTATCGGGCGGAGGAGGACAGTCGATCAGTGGTTCCCTCTTCAAGGCCAAAAATAACCGGGGATAAGCCACTTTGTTTCTTCTCAAGTTCTCCGGTTTCAAGACTGAGGAGGAATGTCGTGTGTGTGTGTGTGTGTGTGTGTGTGTGTGTGTGTGTGTGTGTGTGTGTGTGTGTGTGTGTGTGTGTGTGTGTGTGTGTGTGTGTGTGTGTGTGTGTGTGTGCGCGCGCGCGCGCGCGCGTGCGTGCGTGATGCCGTCCTGGTTGTTGATCAGGCTGCAGCAGCAACAACTGAACTGTTTCTCAGCTGCAAGACGCGTCTCCTTTGAGTTCGATTCGTGAAAGATCTGGACTTAAACGAATAGACACTGAAAATACTAAATATACTTTTTCCTCTCAGAAAAAAAGAGGAATTAAAAAAAACCAGAATGACATGTTGCAGCTGTGGTGTTCTTGGCCTGTATTCGCCAAATTTGACTTGCAAATGTATTTCCTTAAACGCAAACCAGCAAACAGGATCTTGATCTGGTAAGGGTGCGTTTGTAGCCCAGCAGGTCAGAGCAGTCCAAACACAGTGACATATTTCAGTGTAAAATGTAAACAAAGCATTATTTCTTTTTCTTTTTTGTCAGGCTCTGACACTGAGCAGTTTGTTTCACTCTGGAACTAAAAGGGATGACATAGCGACCCTGTTAACTATGTCAGCCATGTGCTGCACCCTGTGAACTCAGTGCTACAACTGCGATAAGACCAACAGCACTGATACTGAGCATTTATCTCATGTAGGCTGAGGCTCTCACAGGAGGAAGGGACTCTTTGGGTGCTCCCCCCCCCCCCCTAAACTTCCTCCTCTTCTAACTGTGGCAGCTAGTTTTTAAACCAGAAACGTCCATTACATCAGACACACAAAAGGGAAAAAAACGGTCTCGTTGTGTCATCGAAAATAACTAGAATTTGTTAACACTGACACTTCACTGTGCTTTTGATGCTGCAGTTGCATGCAGTAACCACTCGGAGCTGAAGCCATATTGCACTCACTCACTACTATTCTTTCTGGTATATAGCAGAGCTTTTCAGAACTGTGAGGGGCGCCTACCCACGGGGGCGTGGGAGAGCTTAAAGGGGGGATGGGGGGGATGAAGGGACAGACGTGAGGTCAGGACACTGTGTGCACCGAAGGAGACAGGTGCATACCGGTGTTCTAAAAAGAGGAAGCTCGTTACTTTAGGCCCACTCACAAACACCGTCAGTGGTTAGAGCAGCAGCAGTGTCTGTGAAACACAGCGGATGAGGAATTTTTTAAAGGTACTATAAAACTCTTAGTGCCTGATTTTTGCATGTAAACTTCAGAGTCGTAACTCAAATCTGAACACAGACTTAATAGACATTTGTTCAGCGTGACGTACACTTCCCATGGATATAATTATCTCAGAATAAATCAATAGTACAAACAAATAAACACTCAGACATCTACTTATGACTCATTCAAAAAAATCGCTCCTTATATCTCCAGAACTTGCATTCGAATCATCACCTTTTTAAGTTTTCTTCAGTATTAAAGGAATCTTGGAATAGCCATCTGTACATTCATGGGTACACTGCAAACAGGAAATATCAACAGCTAATTCAATATACTTTAAATTATGCTGTTTGCCAAAATGTAAACAAATATACAAATGGGGAGGGAGTTGTAACCCACAGCTGATTTACTCCATGGCAATATTATCCTTCTTGCTTACATCACTCAAAGCCAACAGGTTATGGGAATAGTAGTTCCATAACTTAAAGCATGGTTATCCCTTATTCCATTGTTGTATTGGTACTTTTAATATTTTAAAGTTCTATGTTAGCATCAGAACTGTTCAAAAAGATAATATTGTTCGATGTCTCATTGAAAAACTAATACTAGTCCACAACTTTGTGCACTTTTTTTTTTTAAAGTGGTGAATTCCACCGCTTGTCTATTATTTCCATATTCTTCGAGCGTGGGCAAAGTTAAAAAGTGAGCCGAGCAGACAGAATCCTCTGGGAGTGTGCAGAGGAGGCGGATAGAGTTATGAATCTGTCTGTAATCCTCAGATTACCAGTCTGGTCCTGTGTGTGTGGCCATATAGTGACTCTGGGCAGGTGGTTCAGTGTCGACTGAGCGTTTCCCGTCTGGAGTTTAGGAAAACAGGAATATTCTAGTGGTAGGGTTGGACGAGTCGGTTTTAGATAATATTGGACCATCTCTGCAAAGGTCAATAGTTATATAAACACATCTCAAGCTTTGGCTGGATAATAGTAACACCAGACCTTCCTTCCATAGGGAAGTATCCTAATACACAGCAGTTCACCTGCTATTTCAGTTGACTAAAACCCGTGATGTTGCAGTAGTTGGTGTGTAAATGGGTTCAGGGGGAAAAAAAGGAATACGGAGTTCTTTATGGTGGAAACACATAAGGAGCATTGATCAAATAAATGCCGTGCCTCTGCACTTTGAACTACGCAATAATGTTACTGTGCTTGACAGACCTCCCGCTGACTAGTTAATATTAACACAGCTACAGGGATTTGGAGACTCGTGCGTCACACAGGGAAGAGACCAACGTGTTGAACTCCACTTCTTTGTGCTAAATTTAAAATGCGTTTCTACACCACCACTGGAATTCACAAATTACCTTTTGGGCTGGACTAAATGTTCCTTGTATCCACAAAGCTCGTCTCTATTATTACTGTCATCACATAAATCCCTCCACTACAATAAAGACTATATTTAATGCTTATTATGGTAAACATGCAACAACAACAGTGATTGCAGGGGTGTTCCCAGGCTGTTAAAAGACCCTGTATGAATGCTAATACCTTATGTATTGTAAATATACCACGTATAAGGGACTCGGGGAGATCCACGTCACAGCGATCCTGCTGACGAGTATGCTTCTGTTCTTGTGCAGGTGTTCTTGAGGTCTCCAGAGTCAGCCCCTTAGCCTGCTGGTTCAGCTCCATGCTCCTCTGTTTTGGTGGAGCCGTGCTGTCTGCCGTCATGCTGGCCGAGCCCGCGGTGGCACCTTTGTCCAACAGCACCGGTGTTCTGCTTGCGTCGATCACCTGGTAAATATACCTTGAAACAGAGAAAAGAGCAAAGAGGAGGGGGAGCAGACAGTTTGCAGGGTTAGAGAGAGGCCCTCTGCAACTTTTGTGAAGAAATGTGCAACTACTTCATTTCCTGTGAAGGGAGCATGACATGTGGAAGAGATTGAATGAAACAGAGAGGTTGTTGTCAAGTTCCCACCTCTTAATATGAAGCCTATGGTGCCCTCTACTGGTGGCACATATTATTACACTCCTCAAAATAATTACACAGCACCCTCTGCTGGTGAAGTCAGGTACTTGACAGAAACTGGCAGGTGATACGAGTGTCAACATGTTTAATGAACACATAGTGGACACACAGCAGGTATCTGAGGTGTGTGTGTGTGTGTACACTCTTTATTTGAGCCATATGTGTCTCTTCAGGTACCTAGTGTTTTACTGCCCCATGGACCTGGTGTACTGTTGCTCTGCCCTGCTGCCTCTCCGGCTGGTGCTGTCGGTGATGAAGGAAGTGACCAGGACGTGGAAGGTGCTTGGGGGGGTGACCCTGGCACACAGCAAATACAAAGACAGCCTGCTGGTTATGATTGCCATTGGGTGGGCTAAAGGTCGGTAGCTGACGGTGCATGCAGAAGGATGCTTCAATGGATTATTTCTATGAACATCCATCTGTATCAAGCATACGTTTTTCTTTTCTTACCCCCACTAGGTGCTGGAGGTGGTCTGATACGTAACTTTGAGCAGCTTGTTCGAGGTGTATGGAAACCCGAGACTAATGAGCTCCTAAAGATGTCGTAGTAAGTCTTCTGCAGGACTCTTATAAGCACAGAACCACTGATATATCGATAAAACTACATTTTCAATGAAATCACTGAGAGTGTATTGTGTTGTATTTCGTATGAACGTCAAACTGAGAGGAATGGTTTGACATTTTGGGAAATGTGTTTATTTAAGAAATGACTCCATGACATTTCTTTGCCTGACAATAAATAGTCTGGCACACAACCCCTCATGTAAAAATACAACTTGTCATTGTTACACTGCATGGATTCAGCAAACAAGATATTATTGTTTGACCATTAGATAATATAAGATGATTGGCTCATGGTTGTACCTTTTTATATTTACCTTATAGACATGACAATGTATTGATATTCTCATCTACCGAACAAGACAATTTTCTAAAACACTTAACAAATCTGGGGATACAGTGATCACCCTCACTATTTATTGATTTTGATCATAGATTATATCATAACCATTCTCTCATTGCACGTCTGTTCAGCCCCACCAAGATCACCCTGATCGGAGCGGTGCTGTTTGCTCTGCAGCAGACCCACTACCTGCCTCTCCAGACGCACCACCTGATGCTCATCTACACCGTCTTCACCGTCGTCAACAAGGTCAGTGTGTAGCTCACACCCGAACACCGTGACCGTGAGAATAAACGCCCACGGTGCGAGTGATTCAGATGCAGAACAGGAAGGCACGTTTTGGGCAATTTGCTAACCGATGATGCATACAAAAAAGATTTCATACCATTCTTAGTTTATTATTTGATCTTAACTCGGGTATGTAGACTGTTTTGGTGCCGTGGATCCCTCCAAATCTGTGGCGTCCTGTCTTCTAAATGACCTTTCTCCCTCTGCTTTTTTTGAAGTTTGAGCTGTGGTGACTCACATTAGCTCGGTGTTACCCGCAGGGCTGGTGCTTTTGCATCATTTTCAACAGCTTGCATCATCCTCCCTCTTCTCTTCTCTTCTTTGGGAAACTTGTGCTCTTGACTGAGACACAGATAAATCTACCGTGTCTTCTTTCAACTCCCATTCTTTTAGCTCTCATCGTCTCTGATCTGTCGAATTAATGCAGAGGCATTTCATCAGAAGTCTGGCGTCCAAATCTTCTATTTATTCGTTTGTGATCCTGATGATGCAGATCATCCCCTAATTACTTCAGTGAAAAGGGACAAATTACCGACAGCTGATACTGCTCTGTAGGTTCATCACTACAAGCAAGTCCTTTTACATACAAGTAGTCATGTGATCCATTGTTAATTGGAATATAGTGATTCTAGCTGCTGCTATAAATTAAATTCTAAACCTAATAAGACATTTTGTTTCTGCTTTTGACACATTTGTCTTTTTCTTTAGTCGAGGATGATGCTGACAGGCTCCTCCTCCTCGCCATTCGCCGCCATCGAGTCGGCCGTCTACAAGACCCTCTTCGCCGGCCACTCCCCTTATGATGCCCTCACCGGCGAGGTACAGAAAGCGTGCGTCGATCACGGCGCAACCAACGGGACGACCGCCACCGCCGGAGCCAAAGAGATTGGTGAGAATGGCGCAGCGGAGAAAACTACCCCGGTTTCTCGTGTCAAGGGTCAGAGTGGATCGCTCAAAGCCAAAGAGAAGTCGGAGAACGCGGACACGACAAACTGCAAGAAGATAAACTAGTCAGCCTCCGCCCCGTAGCGCCTTGTCACCTCTAAGCAGGGTTGTGGAGTCATTTCTGATTCACATTTGTGACATCAGCTCTCAAACTTTTATGTTATTTTTCTTTTATCAAGACATACGTTTTTGTTGCGTCCAAATACTATTTCTCTTATTCATTACTTACAATGCAATTTAAATCAGACTGCTGAAACAGCATTTCAAAAAGAGCCGACTCCAACCAACCGTGCACCTTACTGTGGGATAATCACCCCGTCCTTAAACTACTGTGATATTTATGCTGTTGGATGTGAAAATCATATATCCTCGGGCTGATTGCACACTTGTAGTACAACGTGTAGCCTAATTTTTAATATATATATATATATTTATAATGAGTGAAAACTGTTGATGTTATCCTTGGGTTTTGGGGACAGTGCTGTGCACCTGCTGATCTATGAATGTCTGTTTCCTGCTATATTTCATACTCTGGTTAGAAACACTTTTTTAAAGAGTTTATATTCTACAACACTGAGGTATTGTATTCTATTTATACTAAATAATTGCACTCTTGAATGAACATTTTCAAAATGGAAGACAATTTTTATTGTATTCTGTTTCTTTGGCGAATGCTTTGAATTGCACGTAAAAGCATGAGAATAAACGGGTTAAATGCACTATAAAATGGGTTTTGTGATTTCTAGTCGCTCCGCGTTATCAGACAGATTCATGCGGTTCAGTGACCATGGACCCAACTCAATGTTGCCTCACTTTAAAGCACCAAGCAGATCATTCGTCACATTTTAACATGTTTAAGTCCCTGACAGAAAGCCCCTAATTAATACAGAATCAAACATCATGTAGCCATCTTAGCACATTAGTTCACACTATAATTTGTCAAATGACAACTGGTATCTTAATTAGCTGCTGGGTGAGTTGATAAAAAGCAGCGCGGTGTCCAGAAGTAACCTCAAAGGCTGAAACATTGCATCAGTGTAACATCAGCACCTGATTGATACCTCAGCCTCTTTAAAAAGCTGCTAGAGAGAGAGAGAGCCCCCAAATCCCCCCCAATTCTCATCTATGTAACATCAGACAGCAGAGAACCCTCCCTGTGAATACAAATTAAGAACAGATGAGGGAGGGGGGGGGTGTTGAAGAGATAAGAGAAGACGATCAACAGCGATTCCGGCTGAGATGATGTACCTGCCTTTCAAACGTCTCAAGTCCACAGATATCAGACGTGTGCATGTCAGTAACAGGCTTGCATCTGAACGTGTTTGCTGCAAAACCGCTCAGTATTAGCGTGTGTGTGTGTGTGCGTTGATCTTCCTGACTCTCATGGCAAGCTATGTGACCTGGAAAACTGAAAGACACGTTAATAAGCCATTGTTTTCCTCACGCTGCCTCCCATGATAAGAAGACTGTGGACATGACGACGGCTCAGAGCCTGAATTCCCAGACATTACTCTTAATGAGGTCCAGACCTGTGTAGTTTTTCCGCTTTCCATCCCACAACACACACAACTTGTGCGCATAGACACAAAGCAAGGATACTGTATGCACACACATTCCGATACACATGACTTTGAACCCGCAGTCGAAGTAGAGGTTGAGGACATACTGAGACCATGGCATACTATCCACAAACAAACCCACATCAGAGACACACACACACACACACACACACACACACACACACACACACACAGTAGACTGGGAGGCCATCAGGGTACGTCCGACACCGACATCTTGATTCTGTGACCTGTTTTGTTGTAGCTTTTTATCTTGTTTCTCATCATTTGACTTAAAGGATGAATCAAGAGATATGCTTTAGTTTTGTGTCAACAGAGGAGCAAAACAAACGATGGATTGATCCCCCTTACAAGATCTGCAAATAAACTGCAGTGCCCAATCATTTCACTCAAATCACTACTTAAAAAAAAAAGATTGAACTATTTATATGACCTGTTTTTTTTATTTTTTATTTACATCTTCAGAATGAGCCTGGAGAAGTCCGAAAGTATTGCGAAACAGACCACCACATAGTTGGTGTGTCTTTTCATGGAATGCCAGCCTTATCCTTGAAGTTGCTCACTCATTGACTCATTTGTTTCCAATTTATTCAAAATGCTGCAGTTAGAATAGTGACACACCAAGAAAAGAGAAGGCATTTCTCCAATTCTTAGATCCCTGCACTGGCTTCCAGTTAAATGTAGAATTGATTAAAGGCCCGACTTATTGTCTTTAATTCAGTCACTCAATGGTCTGGGCTCAATATATATGGCAGATCTGTTTGCCGTGGACAAGCTGGGTCTCAGATCAGCAGGGACGGGTCAGTTAGCGGTGTGCTAAGAGTTCAAATGTGGTGAAACAGCATTCAGACGTTACGCTGCTCACTGCTGGAATCAGCTCCCCTTGGAACCGAGATATTTCCTAACAGTAGCCATTTTTTAAAAACTAAGCTGAAGACCGTCCTCTCCACAGCTTTTAATCAGTTTAATGTTTTTTGTTTTTTTTTGGTTTTAAACTTGTCTGTAATTTTACATTCATATCTTTCTTATCATTTGCCTGTAAAGCACTTTGCATGACCTCTGTGATAAGAAATGCATTACCCCAGAATTGTGGGGCTCCATATTAATAATTGCAGCACTTTCTTGGCGAGAAACATTCTATTAAAGTGCTCTATTTCCGTAATCTAGAATATAAGTGAATTTACAAAAAAAACAATGTCATGCAGTGTAATAGAGGTGCTGTGATACAACCAACATGATGGCATAACAGCATACACAGCTTATATGACATGGTTTTCATTCCATAATGTGGCTTTATCATATGGTTTGAACCTTCAGTCTCAACTTAAACACACGCGCACTGAGTTTCAAACTCCATAAATGAAGCTATAAACATTTTTGGTGGCCTCTAAACAGCCACTGCTGCCTGTTGGTGAGTGGTGCAGGACAGGCGATTACCACTTGGTGGCGTTAGGAGGCGTCATCTCTGATGGCTTGATGCCTGGGAACTGACAAGCTGGCCAGCAGCTGCAGGCAGGAAGGGATGGGGACAGGAGGGGACCCTCTTTGCAGAGCCAATGGTAGCTGCCTGCATGTGTGTGATCTGGTTTAGCCGTGCTTGTGAGGATTGGCTATAGGCAAGCCACTATACTTATGAGGACATTCTAGGTTGTGGGAGCATTTTGGATGGACCAAAATCCCAGATAACGTTCAAAACATCTAAAATGACCTCCCAGAAATGAGAATTTAAAAAAACTCTTTAAAAAAACTCTTTTTTTGGAGACTCTATTGTGTGAAAAACCAGCCAACTTGCATGTCGATATGCGTGTGTGCTTCAGTTGCTCAGTGTCGGTGCATGTGCATGTGACACGTAGAGTGGCAACAAAGGCTGAGTCCATCAAAAAGGCACAAAGACGCTTGGGGCTCACACACCTACAAACACGAGTGCGCCCACACACGCTCTTTCACCAAATCCCTCCAACCACCAGTGAGTCCAGGACCCTTTGTTTTCCTCTATTTCTCAAAATAATCAAACATGACCTTTCATGTTCATCGTCAGCCAATGTTTGTCCAGATTTATACAGTCGTTGTGCAACCATTTTTTATTGTGATGATGACGCGAAAATGCATTTACAATGAGCCTTTTTGCTTAATTCCAGCCAGTATGAGTCATCTCATTAACATTTCGCCCCACCAGACCTCCTATCAATCCATGAAAGTAACTGTGAAAGTGTTAAACTGGCTGCAATCTTCTGGCTTGTGGCTGTGCACCTGCTCCCAACTCGGTGGTGTCAAAACGTGACGTCTCAGACTGGACGTTGTTTGGCCTCTCACCCCACACTGACACGATCTCTATTGGGACCATGTGCTCCCTCTGAGCTAATCTCTGCCATGGATGATTTACCACTTAAAAAGATACAAAACTGATGGAATAAAATAATATAAAATAAACTGTGTTTCATACGGTAACAGCAAAATGCGTGGCAACAACTATTTTTCACTGACAACTTCTTCCTATTTTTTTTAAATGATCAAAGTGTTGTTTAATCTAAAGTTTCTTTGTCAAATGACTCTGCTGGTGATGCAATCAAACTCATTATCTCTCTTCAAGTGAGGAAAAGACTCAGTTCGGGAAGTTAGGCAGAAGGAAGGAGAAAGGCAGATAGGGGGCAAGAAAGAAAGAAAGGAAGAAAGAAAGAAAGGAAGAAAGAAAGGGGGAAATACAAACCAGAGGAGAATAAGAAAAACCAGCGCATCAAGACAATGTTGTGGTATTGTATATATGACATCTCTTTTTCTCTCTCTCTCTCTCTCTCTCTCTCTCACAGACATACAAACACAGAAGTCTCTTCAGAGAGCTCTAACTGAATGGCAAACCAAACAGCCAATGTCTACCACTATTCAAGATCTGACTTGTAAAGAACAGCTGCGAGGAGAATGCCAAAAAAAATGGAGCTACTATAGCGTGACTAGAAAGCTGGCTGTGTGTGTGTGAGAGAGAGAGAGTGAGAAACAAAAACACTGGAGAATGAAAGGGATAGTTTATGCAAACATTTCACGTTCTTTGTACTTACTAAATTAGCAAACTTTTGCACATTACATACTGTATATTGACATGTAAAATAATCATAAAAACACCAATAATAATGTGGTTTTGTTCAATATATATTTTCATTTATGGAGCAGCACAAATAAAAAGGTACAGCCTCGAAATGCCATGAAGCTAAATAAACAGTGTAAAAAAAACAAACTAATGAGCTTCACAAAGATATGATTTATTGCAGTGCCATTGCATTGGATTGCATTAGATTGAACAGGTGTAGCTGAAAAACGTTTAACTTTGTGTACAACAGGACTGAATAATAACTGTACTGTACTATGGCCGTATGATTTGGTCTTTATACTTTTACAAAATCATAATATTTTCCACGGATGACAGCTTTACGTGGATGCAGTGAATTACAGTGCAATAAATAATCTATAGAGTGTTAATAATATAATACATTTTCACGTGACTTTTCACGAGTTTATCATAGCTATACTTTGAATGCTGTGAAATACCATATGGTATTTGTTTCAGTAATAATATTATATTCGCTATATTAAACGAAAGGTAATATGAGATTGGGAGCACCTGACGGCGCCGGCCCGTAGCTAACAGTGCTGACAGCGCAAACTACGGCAAAATTGCTGACAGAGCAAACAGTGTTTACCTGAGGGGGAACCGAAGGGTGGATGCTAAGCTTTCGCGACATATGAGAGCAATGCAGAGCGGTAGCCATGAGCTAGACCGGGGGGCACACTCACATGCACTAAAAGTACGCGCAACCGATCCGGCAATGTCAACAAAAAAAGAAGAAGCTCGGATAACAACACACGCAGAGGGAGAACTTCATTCTCTGTTCATGTAGACATTACTCCACTATATCTTCATATAGAAAATAGTTTTGCTGCTATAATAATACTCTGACTTTTAAAAGGTGACGGTATGTCAATGTTGTGTTCACAACTTGTTTCTGCTGCCCTCAAGTGGCCAAAAAGACCTGTAGTTGCAGGTTAAACCAATCGTACTTATTGAGGGGAGAGTAGAGGATGCAGTGTGCTTCTCATGACCTTTAATACATGCAGGGTCTCGTGATAGAAGCTCTGCCAAATACCAAGTTCTCAATGATCATGCTACATTCAATTTTCGTAAATCGAAGCTGAAGTGCAGGTTGGAATGAAATAGCTATATAGCAACTACAAACCGCTACTTGAGAGACAATGATTGTGAGACTCCGCAGTTACTTTCATGCATTTGTTTTTCTGGTATTTTGTTGGATTCATGAAGGTTTAGTAATGTGGCCAAATTTCTTGAGGGCAGTTTGATACGGAGATGTTGGCATTTCATTTACTGGTTCCTGTTCCACCTTGGAAATGAGGTACGCTCAGGGCACACAGTCTTCTTTTGTTCTCCTCTGTATTTCTGCTCACATAAGCATGGCCAGTATGTAGGTACATGGTGTGCTTCTGTCACTCCCCCTCCTCTTCCTTTCCTCCTCCTCCTCTTCTTTTCTTCCTTCACTGAGGAAGCAGATGGTGTTTAGTGTTGGTCCTTTTCCTTTTCATAAAAGGACCTACAAGATATTCTTAGCCCAGGGTCTGTACAGGGTAAATGTGACTAAGGGAATGGAAGAGGAGCTTCCACAATGACTACACCCTACAGCAGGATATTTACTACAGAATGGGTTTCTGTCAGTGGTTCATACGAAAAGGGGAGTATTGTGCATTCCAGTCACTGGGATCTGTTCATATTTCCCCATTGTTCCTTTCTCAATTTTCTCTCTGGTTCCTTCTCTCGCTCCATCAGTCTGCTTTTATTTTCTTCTACTAATCTGCTGTATCTCCTCCCTCCCTCCCTCCTTCCCTTCCTTCATCCCTTCTGTGTCCCTCACTCTCACATCCTGGGGGACCCTCATTTCACCATCATTGCCCCTCCCCTCCTCTCCGCTTGGCCCCTCCTGTATGCAAAGCAGGTGTCAGCCAGGACAAGGAGGACAGCGACTACCTCACAAAGGAGGCGACAGGGTCTTGGGGGCGAAAACGCACACACACACACACACACGCACACACACACACACACACACACACACACACACACACACACACACACACACACACACACGCACACACACACTTAACATGTGCAGTCTCCTTCTCTGTCTCTGCTGTGCGCCCTCTCTATCTACATGCACTTCACACATATGTGCTCCCTTTCTTTTACTCAAACACAAACACACACACACACACACACACACACACAAACAGCTCCCGTGGGCGGGGCTGGGGACAGGGAGAGCTGGAGCTGTCTGTCTGTCTGTCATTAGTATTCCAGCGGGAGGCTCCTGGCCCGGCCAGACATCTGAGCGCAGCAGCAGCCGCAGCAGATAAAGAAGAAGCCATTAATCCACGGAAGATTACCAGCACTGATACTTTATCCCACCGTAATACAGCAATGCTACCAGACTCATTCCATTTACAATGCCGTCAGAGGAAGAAAGAGGGAAAGAGGAGGTAGAGAGAGCAAGGCGAGCTCACCTTGTGGATGGAAAGATGGCAAGACACGCCGAAAGCCAGCTTCCCTTACTTAAGTCTCGTGATTTGAATTTCTTCTTTGATGGAGCAGGGGCTGGGAGAATGTGTGTGTGTGTGTGTGTGTGGTCTTGCATTTGATTTGTAGATGTTTTGAATTCAGAGTGGTCACCCTCTCAAACCACAGATGGCCACTGTTTTAGAAATCTAAGTTGGTCCAAAGAGCAGCTGGCTATCTTTTCCTACTCCATGCTGTGCCCGTTTAAATCCAATATCCTTCAATAAGTGTTTGTATGGGTCGGTGCATGCGTGTGGCAACCACGCCACACTGCAAGAACCTTACACCAAAATGGGCGGCATTCTTTTAAGGTGCGAGATCGTATCCAGAGATGCAATCATCAGTCTTGTGATAAGACGATCAGCACAGTCTGGAGAACATGATACAAGAGAGGCAATGCGTTTGAAGCGACAGTGAAACAAAGGAAGGAGGAACAATAGCTCAGCAGATGCAAGCGATTCGATTGGAGTACGATTTATAGACACGAACTAATAAAGCTCAGTCATGGTTGGGATTTCTGGATGATGAAACAAAAACCAGAAGAAGGCAGAGAAGGAACCGTTGACTCAACAAGCAGCGATGACAGACGAGCTGAGGAGAGGTGGAGACAGATAAAGGAGACAAAGGGTTCCTGGGCCAGCAGGGAGGAAGAAATGAAACATTCAATAGAGACAGAAAGAAAGATGAAGGTGCAGAAGGGAAGGAGAGAGACAGTGGGAGCAGAGTGTCCACCGCTGGTACAGTGCTGAGCTCATGTGTCCTGTGAAAATCCAATCCCTTGGACTTGGCAGATAGTGTTACCATGAGAACAGCAGAGGGGTTATTGTGAGGAGAGAGAGAGAGAGAGAGACAGGGGGAAAGGCCAGACTTGCTCCAGCAACCATCTGTTACTCCAGCTTACCCTGGCACTGAGGCCGACCTGCCTCTGGAAAGGAATGTACAAGTCTGACCATGAGGAAGGTTGCAAAACAAAGACCAAGACATAGGACTGACCTGCAACATCTATGTATCCATTACTGCTGTTTAGAGTTACATATAACCACCAGCTGTTGCTAACTTGGGTTTATTGTATTTGTTGGCTAGTTTTACATTTCAAGACCAGATGGCCACATTGTGATTTTACTGCCAGCACAGGATGAAGATCTGGAAGAACCTGTTTTCATTGTACCAGGTTCACGCTCCACTTGAAAATCTCGTACAGTCATATCAAAGCACTAGGGTTTTACCAGTTGACCTTTCAGACACTACCAAGGATGTCTCCTTTAAAAAACAAAAAGCATGAGTAGCTGAACTCCAAGTGCTACTAATAGCCAGTGTGAGTTCCCACTGTGGTCACTCATGAAACAAACAATGACTTTTGTTTGTTGTTCCTCAAGGGACAAAGTAGGCCTAAACATTATAAAATCAAGTAAGAGCCAAAGAAAACAAAGATGTGCACGGATCCCGCTTCTCTCGGACTTTGTAAGAGGATGTTCCAGACTCGAGCAGCAACAAGAGGGAAAGAAACAACTGCAGCAGTGGTAAGATTTTAAAGATAAAGATAAGACCTGGTGTCCTGGCAAGATCTTTCAGTACATGTGAGGCAACGGAGAAGCATTTCCTGGAGGAACTGCAGTGACAAAATGGATTAGTATCACCACTGCAAAAGCAATGTGTCCCATGCTTATTCAGCTAATAAGTCAGATGTGTTTGCTTCAATTATACTTATTTAAGGGGGTTGTGTCGAAAATAGCAGTAACAAGAGGTTTTCAGCCCCCTTCGGGTTTTGTTATGGGTTAAATCTCTGGGGCAGTGAAAAAGATATGCATTTTATAATGGAAGCGTAGTGATGTAGCCTAAGAAGACAACCACTTAGACTTGGAGCTCCCAGACACCTGAAACCCAGACGGAAAGCGTCCTACATTTACATCACTGTACCCATCCAGTCTCAGAGAAACCTGAGATCCTCAGGTCCATCTCTACTTAATCAGGGAGAGAAAACAAACATCTACTCTATTCTAGGTCCAAAACAGAAAAGATCTTCCATAAAACAAAAGCATTTCTGTTCTACTGGGAAACCATGCATAATGAAGAAAATGGTCTGGTGGTCATGAGTTTTGTGCTCATGTGAGGAACTCTTCATCTTGCTGTTCTCCCCGGCATCAATGCAGGCAAACACGTTTGGGTATGATCAAATAACAGGAAGTCAATGACATGAATGAATAGTTTACCAGTAATTTAAACCAGTCAGGATGAGTGACTTTACAGTAACATTTACATACTTGAAGAGATTTCAACCTAATAATCAGTTAAAAGTGAGTGTATGGTATCTAGGTATGAGCTCATAAGGGACTGTCTAACTTGTATAGCAGTGGTTCCCAGTGTCGGTGCTGTGGCACCATTGGGGTACCATTTGGTTTCATATCCTAAGTATTTCTGACATTTTGATTCAAATGCTCCTGGTTGGTGCTTAGCTATATATGACGTAACCTTTGTCCAACTGTGCCCAATCAACTTAAAAAAAACACACACACACAACAAACAAACAAAAAGAAATCTCTCATGTGAACAAACTAAATTTGGCAGAACATTTTGTGATCATTAAGGACCTCATCGCTCACGATTGCAAATAAACCACAACTAATTGCTTTCTTCATGACTGTGCGCCCTCTGTCAGTTCGGGTGTATTTGTTTGTTTTATCGTATCCCCATTAGTTCATTTTCCTGGATACGCACAGAAAGAAAATGTCCCCCCAAAAATATTGATATAACCATAAAAACAGGATACAAAAGAAAAACAACAAACAAACACAAACGCAGCTGATGCGAATACAAAACCACCAAATCAACAACAACAACAACAACACACCACTATCAATCAATAAATGGTTCAAATGACCAAAGATCATACAAACACAATATAGGTAGAGTGTGCCAAACAAACACATACAAATGACAGCGAACAATAACAACAATATGTTCAAGGACACCAACATCCATACAATTTGTGAAAATGAATCTGCATTTGTTCCTTTAAAGTGTACTCATAGTGTTTTGTAGCAATTCAACAGAAGCCCCGATAGAAGCCATATCCCTAGAAAAAGAGCTTTCCTCGTCAAAACAAGCCGTTTGGATTGCAGGTGTATAAACCATCCACAGGTTTCCAGCACACCTTTCCACCCTCAATCACTGAATTGAGTTTGATATCATTCATTTACATTTTTATCACTGTATGACGGTCTGCGAAAAAACAAAGAAATGATCACAATCAGTCGTTATTATTACAGCAATAGTTTACTTTTGAATGATGCCGTCTCCTTCTGAGTGATCTAGTTTTTGTGGTCTCCGAGGAAGGAAGTTCAATTCCCCATCCATCCGTGACCTCCACAATTAACTCAGCGACCAATCATATCAGAGAAAGACGGAAGTGGATGTGAGCCACTCAGAACTCTGGAGACTACAGGTCCTAAATACTTCATCATCACTGTCATTACCAGACATAGACCACAAGACTTGGTGTTACCGGGGAGAACTGAAAATGAGATTATCTGGAAAGTGGAAAGGTAAAAAGCTGTACCTGTGCGGGCTGTACAGACCATAACATCTATACTATGTGTCTTTGAGATGTTACAGCACGAAGCTTCAAACTTCGGTCAGTCGGTCATGATACATAAAAAAAATATCTATAATTCTGTCCACTAGAAGAAGGACACTTTTGACTGTCTGGCTTTTCACCTCATACCTGAGAATTATTTCTTGTTCTCTCAAAGGACTCTCCTCCCACCCTCATTTAACATCATCTGTCAGTGGCTGCTTATTTAGCGGGCCGTGTAGTAGATTGTGGCATATCACCACCTCCCACAGAAAGTCATTGATTTCTTCTTGGGAGACACTTTTGTGTGAGTGTAAGGGGGGGGGGGGGGCCTGGACAGTTGTCTTTTATCAGGAGCACTGAGCACCTTTTTTGTTAAAACTGTTTGAGTGAGTTTTCTATATGACAATTTCCACAATGCATGTGAAGAACTGCTGTCTTTAGCGCGGACGGATGTGGTTCCAGTGGGTATTCGCAGGATGTGGTTTTGATGGTTTTGCTCTGGGGTTACATGAAATTAGGTCTCTGTCTCTTTGTGTACAGCTTAATCCAGTTTCGCCATAGAAAATGTTCGTTTTGTATAATGCATAATTTGTTTCCAAGTGACTTATATTTCTCAAGCCACTGAGCCTTGTGGTATCATCATCTTTCTCATATGTATTTTTTTCAAACTTCTATCATGTCATCCAGAGATGATGTTCTTCCATTTCTCCGTTTTGCACAAAAAAAATACCAGGAAAGAGGAGCAGAGCTTTAAAATTGCATCGTTTAAATTGTGATCCTTAAACACGGATCAAGAAAAATGTCCGAGAGAGCAACGTTCTCACAGACACACTCCCATTAACAACACCCCCTGCGGTCAGCACATCTTTTGAATCTCAACTTGATCTTCTCTCCTCACCCCATAATCTCATCTTTGTCCCACAATGCACTTCCTGCCTCCTCACCTCATCCTGCTTCCTCTAAGCCGAGAACATCACCGCATTGCTTTGAAATCAGGAAATGAAAGAAAGTCTCAGTATTTGGCAGAGTGAGGAACCATTCTTCCATAAACGCTGTATGATAAAGGTTACGGACTCACAGTAAGATATAGAGCACCACTGTTTTCAAGAAAGGGCTTATTCCCATTGGTGGATGGCTTTTTCCCATTGAGTAAAGCTCCCATTGAATGATATGGCCTGTCGGTGTTGACAGGCTGGAGATAAGGAAGTGCCCTCAGGTATTAGTTGTCATTCCTTTTCACTGAGAAAAGCAGCTGAGAGTAGCAACCTTATTTTTTCCCCCTTTTCTCCTCAGTGGAGCACCTTTCCTCCTCTTTTGGATGAATAGAGAAATTCACAACAACAAAGCCTTCCACTCTGAAGGAGCACAATATCTGAGGCAGATGAGTAATCCCCCGGCTCGATCTAGAAGCTGGTACAGAATTTCAAAATGTTCATAATAACTGCCGGAGAAGGAAGTGAAGGACACGCAGAAACACGCAGCCCATACACACACACACACACACACATATACACACACACACACACACACACACACACACACACTGCTTTCACGTCGTGTGGTCTGATGAAAATGAATCTGTTATTGACCATTAGCTCACTGCAGCAGAGCAGAACTAAAATCTCCTTCATCTCAGAATGTCACACTGCGAGTGTTTGTGTGCACCAGCTCCTCAAATCCAACAGCTTCAAAGAGGCAGACATTGACTCGAGACAGATTGTTTGACGATTTAGTGACCTGAGCTTTTAAGATGACCATTTAACAAATGATCGTATCAGACCGCTTCATTCGAATTGAGAAATGACCTCATGAGGTACAGCACATTAGATAAAATACACCTACATTCAAAATGTACAGCTACAATAGACTGTAATTAGCCGCAGCCCTGAGAGATAAATAGGCCTTAATGGCTGCTACTCAATACATTTCAATACTGTGTTTCCTTCTTTTGCATATTCAGCAGTAGAACAAGAAGGTATAGCTGGTGAGAAGGCAAGGCTATTGGTAAAGCCATTTAGCTCCTGCCCACTTTGGAAATATGGAGCTGAAATGTAGCGCCGAGTCAGCTCTTTTTGCTGGGAGGATGAATCATTCATCATGGCCGCCAGCACGGTCCAGGACCGGGATGGAGGGGTGGAGGGACGGAGGGGTTGAGGTGATGAGGGGAGGTCGATCGGGACCTGATGGCAAGTTCCTCTGCTGACTCCACATACAGACTGTGAGGCTGTAGTAGCAGTAGCTGCTGGCTCCTGATGCGCCTGCCATCTTATAAAGAGAGGTGAAGAGAAGGCTATGAGTGCACCGTTAGCGCTGTTAGCACCGTTAGCTGCGAGCCACTGGCTCAGCGTCGCCATGTTGAGAGCCTTGTGGAGGCAATAGATATGCTCCGAACTTCAAGGGCAGCACCTTTAAATGTCAACATTTTCAAATTAATTCTTTCTACAATATCAGTGAGAGAAAGACTGTGTCTTTGGCAAATAAACATCTGTACATTTAAAGTGTAATTAAGAAATGTGGTTAGGATGCAAACTCTGGCCTAAGAAAGTCAGATGCACTACATGCCTTTTCCAAACCACCCTAGACACTCTTCAGAGGCAAGTATACTGCATCAAAGCTTGTTGGCTCGTCAAAAAGCTTCGGATAAACCATACCGCACATCTTTCCGACCTCAGAATTGGGTACACGTATTCACTATATTTCACTTTTGCGTATAAACTAGTCCAACACTCTTAATGTCTTCCAGGAGGCACTGTTTGAAATGTGCGCCTGCTTCCTGTATTACAACAGAATGTTGGCATTGGACGTAAATCATTACATACAGAATCATCCAACATGAACATATTACCTGAGGATACTGGACTGAGAAGAACATGGCGGTCCTGGACAGAGCGCTGACCTCAAATCCTATCACACACTGAGCCAGGCCTCATCACTCAACATCAACCTCACTAACACTCCAATTGCTGGATGGGAGTAAATCCCTACAGCCAGGTCCCAATATATTGTGGAAAGTCTGTCTTTTTCAGCATCTATTTCATGGTTTTGAAATGAAATCTTCAGCAATCACATGTGGATGTTATATTTGGGTATCCACATACTTTTGGCCATGTAGTCCTTCTGTTTCTTCTCCTTACGCCTTATTTGCAGAGCGCTACATGTGACATGCTCGAAGCAACCTGCCCACTGTAATGTGCCTCTATCAGCTCTTTGTTTTCTCGAGAGAGAGAGAGAGAGAGAGAGAGAGAGAGAGAGAGAGAGAGAGAGAGAGAGAGAGAGAGTGAGAGAGAGTGAGAGAGAGAGTGAGCTTAGTTACATCCTGGTAGGACAACCCAGGAGGGCTGGGGAGCAGACGAATGGGGAGGGAGCAGACAGAAAAGAGGAGAGGAAAGCAGAAGAAAGGAGAGACGGGAAAACAGCATTTTAGGGAATATGAGGAGAGCAAAACTGAGCGGAGTCGAGCTTAGGGGAGGCATCAAGTGACCTCCTCCCTCTCCATTGTTAAAGAACACAAGAGTGAGGCTGGCTAGAGGCCACCAAAGGGGTAGAATACATTAGAAACCAGCCAGAAAGAGAAGGGAAAAAAGAGCGAGACAGAGGTAGAGAGAGCTTTTCACGTTGTAGTAACCGCAAACACTGACCAAACAAATAATGCTTTTTACACAGATGAGCTGTATAACTCTTGCACAGGTCAAATTGTATGTAAACTGGGGCAAGTGTGTGTGTGTGTGTGTGTGTGTGTTTTTGCCCAATGTGAAGACATGTGGTGTCTTCAAAGGGAAGAGTTGCAAAGAAACAGAGGAGGAAGTGGATAGTGATGAAGGGTAAGGACTGGATTTGTAAGGATGATGAGAACAGGAAGAAGAAGTACGACACAAAGGAAATGTGTGGAGAGGACAGGGAAACAGGTGATCGAGACAGATTAACATGTGGAGATCCACACTGAGGATTGCTGCTTCTAGTACTGCCAGCAACCTGGAGATGATAACTATCAAGATTGTTGAGATTGTTGGATTATCACATATCAGTCTGATCATTAGTGGCTGAATCACTTAAATTCCTACAGGGTAGCGAGACCTCTGCATCGAATTCAAGGATCTGTGCCTTCCCAAAAACAAAACACAGTTGCAGTTTGTGGAGATGTGTCCTTCCACAGACAGAATTACTTATTATCCGAATAGCTGTAATGAGTGAATGCCAGTGTTCAGTGCCAACACAGGAGGTAGTGTGACCTTCTTTACGTAGGGAGGCAGAAAGTCAGTGTGTGGAGGTTGTGTGGAGTGTCTGACCTTCAGGTAAGAGACCACAGTGAGTTGTTTATTTGCCATTACAACAACCTTATCCTGACAATAACCATATTAGTTACCATCCACAAATATGGCCCAAAGTGAGAATTTAAAAAGCGTTGGTCTTGGACGTAAACAAAGGTCTTCAACGGAAGATAATGGTGATTTCTGCAGGACTGGGTGCTGGAGGGCTGTGTAACACAACAACATTTTAGTTGTGTAAACCAAAATGTACCTTTACACCACAAGCGAGACTGTCAGCAAAATTGGCCCTGGATGTAAAAGAAATGTTTCATCATTGAATGTAATCTGGGGTTTTCAAGAATCGTCCAAAATTGACATTCTTGTTTGCGCGGTGGGGTTGCTACACCATAACCAAAATCGCTAAATCGCTCAATCAAAAAAGATGAAAGCAAATCTGCATACATCATCTAGCATTTTCCCCTCACCAATCCCGCTCCGTTTTCACAAATCAATGACTGAAAACATCCTCAAATCCTCCATCCACAATCTGGTTCTATAATCTGCCTCCTCCCACAACAAGGGCAAGCTTCAACATGGCGTCTGTGCTGATGACTGGGTGAATGGCTGTCAGCTGCCCTCCACGAAGGAGCCAGGGTGACACAGACAAAAAAAAAGGGTAGGAAGGATTGCCACCGAGCCTGCACACCCAGGCAACCATCTGCCCCCGAACCCCTTCCTGAGGGATACGGTGCCTCCTCTTCAAAGCCCCCTATGGAACCAACTGTAAACCAACCACGGTTACTGTTAACATGCTGCTTACTGTAAACCCAAGCTTGTTTTGCACAGTGACTGTGAAAAGCCTCTGCAGTTTTTTTTCAAGTTGTGCAATGCTTTGTAATCATTCATTTTGTCCTTTTACACTCCACTTTCGTGGATAACTAGAAATACATCCTCTACACTTGGAACATGAAACACCAAAGTCATTTTGTTGAGTGGAACCATCTACAGGGCCGTCGCAGGATCTCACAGTTACTGCAGTCATGAGTCCCTCTGACACTCTCCCGAACCACCACCACCACAAAGAAAGTCAGATGTGTAAAATATTTAAGGATCCCCCCCAGACATGTTTAAAGATGTATAAAAAATACTTGGCTTGGAATAATAATGTGTCCAATGTAGTTTTTACACAAATGTTTTTGTGAATCTGTGACGATGCAAATCTTTTTTTAAAAGCTGCTGTTTGCAAGATGCCTTTGTGTCTACGTACACGTCTTAAACTAAGATTTAAAGTGACAACAGATGAACGTGAAAACTCTGCAAATACATCGTTGTGCACAGTGAAGCTCGAACATCCGAATGAACCGACAATAAGCAAAACACTTTGTTTGGAAGGGAACTTTAATCATTTGTGCTTTTCATATTTTATTCAGTGACTTGGCTTTTGAAGTATTTAGTAGTTTTATTAAAATGAGGTAGCTCTTTCAAGGATTTCTTTCATCATCAAGTCATCAACTGCACTTAAACATAACTAACTAATAATCTGAGGAAAAAGAATATTTGTCTCAGAACTTTGTCTCTAATTTCCCTTTAAGTGGGTCGCATTTCATAGTATTTAATTTCCCACATTTTAAAGTATAAATGCTGTTTCAAAGCATCTTCATGGAATAATTTTCTGGTGGAGAAATACTAAATCCATTGTTTATTCATTTTGCTAGCACAAAACTAGTCAAATTTGGAGTGAGACTAAATGTTCTGAGTCTAAAAAAACTGTAATCAGCCTAAAAATGTGGAAGGTGCAAGTTCCCAGAATAAAATAATGAGGACATGAGATCACTTGACCTCGTGCAAGAATATTTTTGTGTTCTTATCTTAAATTTCTATTACCTTATTTTGTATTGTGGGCTCGTACAAGTGTGCCACGTCAGATAACAGCAGGCTAGTTACACATGTTTCCTATGACAGGTCGCAAATTGTACTCGTAGCCATGAGAAAATTCAAAATACAAGAAAATTGGTGCATGCGGCAAATCTCTCGCTCATACCAGTGTGCTCAATGGCAGCTACAGCGCTGATTGTTTTCTGTATATTTTGCATCATTTAGTTGGGCTCAATGGAAGATCTTGGTGACCAGATGTGTGTCATAGAAACAAATAAATAGACAGATACATACAAGGAAAAGGGAAAATAGTTATCAGAGTGCCAGCACATTTTAAGACCACTTTCACAAAGTTGCAAATTACTATAATTTTCTGGCAATCTTCTTGGAAACACTGTTTAATTTCCCCAGACATAATTTGCCACATGTGTGAAAGACGTAACGAGGAAGATCTCATAGACGATAACGTTGCCTTGAAATAAGAAATAAACTATTTATTTGGAGCTTAATTGTGCAGACCTATGTGCTATACATAGTATTTCTCCCATCACAGCACGGAGCTCCCAGTGTTTTTTTCATCACACCAGAGGGAGCCCCTGTCACTGCTCTGCCATGTATTTGCAGTGTCTAATGCCTCATCCCTTATGATAAATTAATGTTGGATGATGGTGACAGATATCACTGTTCCAAGGTAACTCCCATTATGGAGCTGTGATTGAAGACCGGTCAACCGAGGTTGTTGTTTATACTGTCTCCCTGGTGTAAAGTGCCGGTGTGGAGCCTGTGTGATAACAAGGGTCATTAGCTGGGGGAAGGTCAGCGGTGTTGAGCTTATGCATTTAAACTTGATGAAGACCGATACCCAGCGAAAAGAGGCGACTCTGCTGAGGCGACTGCTGCGCCGCCTCGCAAAATAGCAGTCGTACAGCTACCGCCATTGACTTAAAAGAAAATGTATCAATGTAAATCGATTCAATGGCTGTTGTAGAAAAAATGCAATCCATAAACAGGACGGAAAACGAGGTTTGATTTCATGAAAAATAAGGATTAAGTACACAACTTTAACTCAGTGTCCATTTACTAGATTTCTTCTAGAGCTTTGAGTCTCATCTTGTGGCCTTTGTCAGGGATGGAGATGAATTACTGTAATAATAAAATAACAACAATGAATGCATTTTATTCATAATACTTGCTGTATCATGACTCATTTATTGTCTTATTGTTGCTTTGCATAAGGAGTTATGAACAAATACATTTTGAAAAATTTCAAATTGTCCTTATATCTGTTTTATATCTACACTAGTTTGTTATAAACCATTTATTAATTGCTTGAATACAGATTTTAAATGAACTGAGCTTGGCTTACAATTCCAAATTCTTGAAAAGGAAAACTCTGTTGACCTTGTAACCTTTCCAGGAAACGCAACTGTGACTATGTTTCATATCCCAAAATTAGCTGGAAAGGAAATGCTGCTGACAGGGCAGTAGACATGTTGAAATGCTGTCAATGAAACGAGAGTATGTGACTTGTTCTGACCCTGTAAACATGCGTGTGAGTGTTTTGATGTGTCTCCTGTGTGTGTGTTACCTGACAAGTCAGTTGTCCGCATGAAGACTTTATAAAACCACTACATTTATAAGATATATTGTTATTACCTCCTACAATGGAGAGAAACAACAAAATATTTGACGTTGAATTTAACAATCAGCAAAGACTATTTGTTGACTGCTTGAACCTGAGGCCATTTTTCCACATTATTTCTGGGATTGTGTCACTACATGTTTTAGACAGGTGTGCCAGATGTTATTTTCAGAACAGGTTACACTACTTGGGGTTGGCATCATATGGCATGTGAGTGGACATGTTCTGTGATCAGTACATTATGTTACAGTGTTTGTTTTTGTAACGCGTTGTGTAAGGGTGGAGGGTTCAGTGGACACACTGGTTTGGGTCGTGTTAGGTTGGCGCATGGGGCTGGAGGAGTGAGAAGGCAGTTAGAGACCTGGTAACTCAAAAGCAGTATTATTTCCATGTTGTGTCTTCTTAGCTGGCATAAGCTTACATTTCTCAATCAGCTGGTTCATTCACCATGGTTCAGTCACCCTATGTCAACTTTATGGGGCAAAGTCAAAATGTCCTTTTTTTAAACCTTTAATACAGGAACAGTGGTATCTTCAAATGCTTTTTTTTAAATCCCCAGATGTCCTCTGTGCGCCTGAGAAGATAAAATGTGTGACTAAGGTGAGCCCGACATTTGAATCCAATACTTATAACTGCATCAGTGAAGAAGAGCAGAGTGGCAGCACAGTCTGTACACAATATTGAATTTCAAATGCAATTTTTGCTCCGAACAAATGTTTTATCAATCCGGACAGAAAGCATACATAGAAAAATAAACTGAACTGAAAGATACTGAATAACAAATTGAGAATGGAAGTTTGGACTCTTCCCTGAAAAGGTACAGAGTGCTGAGGTCACAAATGGGTTTTAAGCTATAGCTCGCTAAAACAAAACAGAACTTAGACTGGGTTAAATCACAATGCTTTGTTTTCTTTTTCTACACATCTTAAATACAGAATCTGTCATAGCGTGTGGATGCGGAGGCTCTGGAGTTGTGTTGCGACACCGTTGCCGGAGCTGAACTGTGTAAGGACATGAACAGGTAATCACTTTTGTTGTTGTGTCATAATCACAGGTTATCACACATAGTTACTGCGTCAATCTCCAAAAAATTCCCTAATAAATAATGCTAAATAATATAATATATATAAATATAATAACTTCAACAATACTACCTGCGCTGTTGAGCAATTATAAAAAGGTGTTTTGATGCATTTTGCCTCGCTGACAATGAAACGGTATGAAATAATTACGGAGTAAAACCCTTCAAGGTATAAGGCCCGGGGTCATGTGCAACAGTAAACAACTGTTGCATGATATATATATATATTTTCTTTCTTTCTTTGCTTATTCAGCTCACAGTTCTTGACGCCCACTTCTCTCCGTCTCCGTTATTGGAGATAAAACTGAGCTGAATTTCAGGAGCAGGACCACACCTCAGCCACTCGCCCACTTCCGGCCACACTCCTATAAATACCTACCCACTCTAAGCCTCGGCACACTCGCGTTTTCTGCACCCCACCCTCCCTCCCTCCCTCTTGTTAATGGCTATCTCCCCCCATAGTCATCATGCTCCTATCCCATGGAGATCGGGGGTTTTGCAAGGCCCGGGAGCCGCAGTGGATCCTCAGCTAAGCCTCTCCCAAACCGCATCAGGCCAAATCTCCATCAACCATTCCTCACACTCCAAACAACCGACGAAGGCTCGCTCCGGCCGAGGTGGGGGCCTAAGCTGGTGAACAGTATTTATCTCGTCTGTCATTTTGCCTTTTGCCTTTGCACCACGTCGCTCAATTACATTTACTCATGCACGTCTTGGTATACAGTGTGAATATTCTTATTACACGCTGTTGTTGAGATCCATTTTTTTTATTTTTATGGAGCGTTGCATTTATATTCATGACCATGGATGCACATTCTAAGGTGTGTAATGATAGAGGAGTCATGTCCTACCACACGAGGCTACGGAGGGAATAATATTTGTTGTGTTTGCGTCAGCTGGAATGAGCCTGTGTTGCGCGAACAGGATGACACCTCGTCTCAGATGCAACAAAAAAAAAAAAAGAAGAAATTTATTGGATCGTGTGTGACTCACAGTGGGTTTTGATCATCTGGTGACGCAGATCTAACGCAGGACAGTTGTTTGTTGCTCACTGATTAATATGGGATGTCGAATGTGAAGCGGTTGAGGGAGCACAAAACTTGTAGCACCATTTTAAGAATCTTAACATAATGCGTATGTTTTTATGAGGTCATGTGTGAATTAAATGAGGGCCATTTGTTCGTTGAGAGGTGGGATAACAATGCAGCTGAATAGAAGAGAGGAGACAAAGGGGGAGAAGATGAGGCAAGAGGAAGCAAATGCAAGACTTCCAAGATTGTTTTGTTTATAACAGCCAGTTAATAAATCAGGGAATACAAGTAATTCTCTGCTCAACTGACTCCGACGACACATCTTGAATATTAACATTTTCACACAATCGCTAATATACTAATGCTGGTTATACGAACAAAACATCAAAAGCCTCACGCTTTAGCTGTTTTTGTCATTCAATATACAAAAGGCGAGTCATTACAACGCAACATTAAGTCCTCACACTAAAAGCCTTATTGTGCAATCACCAATTTGAATGAGTAAAAACAAATAAAAAGGGTCATATGTTTTAGGGCAATGAATGGAGGCCACCAACAGAGAGAGAACAAATGAGACAATAACACAGTTGTTCTAGTTTTTTTTGCAGAAATGAGGGACAAACAACCGACGGCGGTAGAAAAGAAAAGAAGGCATTGTTGACTTACATCTGTGTTACAGAGAAGTATTGCAGAGAAGAAAAGGCATTTCTAAAGGAATGAGCCAGTGAACATTTACCACAACTTTGGACCACAACAAGGAAAATGCCCTCCTCCTATAGAATTACCATTTTCAAACTGCAAGTAAGGTCTCAAGTGGTTAAGCCTCACTAGACTATTTTATGCTTTGCTTATTTTTCCCCAACTCAACCCAACAAGTCCTCCACGACAAATGACATTGTTTGTCCATGCCCTCAACATAATTAGTCTGTGCCTTTTGTTGACGCTATAATTAAAAGGTTTGGTTAGGTTTCAGCACAAACACAACGTTTGTTTATTTATTGCATGAATACAAAGTTATGATATGACCACTTTTAACATATATTTGGCTTTTGCCCTCACCTAGGGCTTGCTCGGGTCGAGGTGTTGCAGGTTTTTGATGAACGGTGCTCCCTTTGCTAGAGCTCGTCGCTCACCCAGTGACGGGCACGGAGGGAGGACGCCGCCGTTCGGCTGCATTACGTGACCAGGCAGTATCAATCCATCTGGTGACAGCGGTTTCAACCACAGATGCTTTCCTTGTGCACATTTGTTTTTTCATTGAGAGAAATAGACATTTTCCAGTCATGATTTCAATGTGCACACAGCACAGGCCTCAGGTAGCCAGCGGTGAAAGCGGACAAGTTACCGCGAGGCAAAGCATTATCCTCGGCTCCTCCAGTCGACCCCACTTAACCCCAAATTGCTACCAAGCCTGTGCTATCGCTGCGTGAATGGGTGTGAATGTGTTAGGTCCTGATGGGCA
The DNA here is from genome assembly GCF_949748355.1 of Melanostigma gelatinosum. Lineage (NCBI taxonomy): Eukaryota > Metazoa > Chordata > Actinopteri > Perciformes > Zoarcidae > Melanostigma > Melanostigma gelatinosum. Next base: position 7,340,973 of record NC_136651.1, read on the forward strand.
GGTTGCACCTTTGCATGGCAGCCATTGCCATTATGAATGGGTGTGAATGGGTGAATGATGACATGTAGGTGCTGTGAGGGTTAGGAAGACCAGAAAGGTGCTATACAAATGCAAATCCATTCACTCAGCATGACTAATAAATTGACTTTCACATGTACAATTGGTGTAGTACCTTTTTGAGAAAATGAAGCCGATTCCAGAATCCTCCACTGAAAGCTGCAGGATGGCCTATTCATCGTTATCTGTTCTGCCGTACTTCAATATCAACTTGACAGGAGTGATGTATTATTGATGTATGTTGTTTTTAAAGCAGCAGAGAATGCACTTCCATCATTGAGGATCTCCTTGGAAGCAGTGTCACTCTTTGTCAGTCATCATGACATCCATCATGGGACAACCAAGCCAAACTGGGCCTCCGTACAGTAATGCTAAACATCTGCTTGCATTCTTCAGCTGTCTCCTGGTGCTTTATTCCAAGAAGGAGAGGGAGGATGTGACGCTGGCCAGAGCTGTCCTGCTACAACATCTGGAACAATGTCGGATACATATCTGCTGCCTTACTGAAATCCTGTGATTCCGCAGCATGTTTCTTGAAAACTAACCCCAATTCGCCTGTTGGGCGTTTCTTCTCCGTGAAAGTGGAAAGTGTTGGACTGCAGAAAACTTTCTCCAGGCTTGTGGACAACAAAGCTTTGGACTTATCCCAAGGGTATTTCTGTTGCTGGCTGACCAGGGCCAACATTGTTTGGGATGCAGACACACACTGCTGGTGTCACCCAGTCCAGGGGTGGAATGCTGGGAAAGATTAAATCACCAATTCTCTTCTGTATTTATAGTTTAGATAAAATATTGCATTATTTCAGAAAACATTTAAAGAAAACCTGTTTATATTTCCAAACTGATAAATAGCCAGACAGACAGAACAAATAGCAGACAGATGGAGGGACAGATGACCAGACCTGCAACAAGTCCAGGTAGACAGACCGACACAAAATGTATTCATCATAAAGAACAAACCGGGACGGTGCTACGAGGGAGTAAAAATCACAATGTTCCTCTTTGGTTTGGAAAATCGAGGTAGAAAAACAGCTCTTCACTTCCTGAAGAATAGATTGTCATTATGACTACCAGCTGCCACACAGCGACACCATGGTGACAGGTCTGAGATTGGAAATATGATTGGCTAATCCTGCAGGATGAAATGAAATACTGCGCCTTTCTGAAGACCAAGGTAAACTTTGTTGAGGACGGGGAGTTAATTGAAGTGTCACTCCATTCCTGATTTGAATGACGTCTCTGACAAATGAGAATCACTGTTCCCTTCTCCCTCACTCGCCTGCTCTGCATAAATCTCCGTTTGGAGGTCACGGACTCTGAAAACAGCATCCGGTCAGTTGGTTCACACCAATATCTTCGCCACTCTCAGGCATGAAATGGTTGCTCGGCTTTATCTGCAGCCAGTGGGCTTGACTGACATGCATATTAACTCCTTTCTCCCAAGGCTCTGAAAACACATCATATTTTCCACAACTTTAATTTTCTCTATTCAGATGGCGGCCACACCGAGGTGTCTTTGTTGCATACTAATTGCGAGGTGCTCACCTCAGAGAACAAGCAAGGCGTCTGTGCAAGCAACCAACTATTTTTTCCACTTTCTCTGTTGCAATAAAAAGTGTCACCCAAGACAGGTTGCAGAGTAGCTGAGATTCGTCGCCATCCGTGGAGAACCGGTGCAGATCAAAACACGAACAAAATGTGATTGTTTGGGGACGAAAAGTCTACATGGCAATATAAACACAGGCTTTCTTCATCTGCAAACCCTGCAAACACACTTTTTGTTCATCTCGGCCACCAGCGACATCCCACATCCCAACTGTTGCTGCTCCCCTTTCCCAATTCTAATTCCACCTCAATCACATTTGCCTTTGTTTCTCGATTAAATGACAAAAAAATAAGCCTCTTGTTAGCGCCCCTGAAAGACTTCAGATTCCTCTGGTGCGTCTTTCAACCTTCACGCTCGATTGTTGAGCTGCAAGATACGTTCCGTCCGGCAGGAGAGAAAAGATGATCGCAAATAACAAAATGCCAGAGTGACATGTAGAAATATTACAATTCTGAGGAAAGAGGCTCGCCCAGGTACCAGATGTCTCTCTAGCACACACATGCACAGTTTTACCACTTAATTAAAAGGGTTAAGTAGAGAGACAGAACATTAAAACAAACAAAAATCACATTTGAATGCACAAAACAGATCAATAAGAATTATGCAGGGTGGGACTTCAGAGGTGGTTGGGCTGCATCTCATGTCTCTATTGTACCTCAGGGCCTTTTCATTAGATGCATAGAGAACATTCTCAAGGAGAACAGGCCTCTCACAGAAAATAACCTTCAAAAAGCAATAAGGAGCTTTGGTAACCCTGTATTGTTGCTCATTTCATAGATGGCGTGTGTGTGTGTGTGAGATGAAATGTGGCTTGGGCAGGCCTTATATTTAGGATGAAATGAGTAAGATGCTGTGTGTGTGTGTGTCTGTTTGTGTGTGTGCTTTAGGATGGTATGAGTAACATGATGATTTGTGTTGGAGCCAGAGGATGCATGAGTCGCGCTGGAGGACGGTTGCTGCGTCACGATCACAGGCTTGCATACAAAGAAAACCTCAAAAAAGAAAAACCCTGGCTGGTAAAAAATGATTTCTCTTTTTTATTTGCCTTTAATTCATTTTTCACTTGCCATGAATTCTTTCCTCATATCTACATTCTTTTGTAACTTTCCTAATTTGATTTGAATTGTTCAGTCAAGCACCTTCCACCACATGGTGTCCAGCCCAGATGGGCTCACTATAAAACATCCAAGCTGGTCATAAAAACAAGACTCTACTCATTCAACATGCAGTATTACCTTTATACAACTGAAAAACAGAACTCAACAGCAGGCCTCTAAATCACTCACGTTATGCAAACACGGTGACCTTGTCTCTACGTTCATTTATTTAGAAGACAGATAGATTGAATATATATTCAATAAAGTGCACAAAGTAATGCAAAGCTACTACAAAAAGACACAAAAATACTCTAGACACACAAAACTACATTAGAATGACCACAAACGGATGCAAAACAACCACCTATAGGAGGGATGGGGGGGATGGGGGGGGGGGGGCTTTTGTGTCCAGGCGTCTCGTTGTCTCATATCCATGGCTGTAGGTTTTTAGGGTAACCTCTTTATCCAAATAAACATTCCTGTAAAGGAGGAGAAGCACCTTTGTCCTCATTCTACAGTACATTTGTGTTAAAGTTCCAGGAAAGTGTTGCAGATTATTCATAAACCAATGTGCAAATGTGAAAAAAACACGAGCTGTTGCTGTGACACAGATGTCCGGCAGGTGCAACAGGGGCCAAGCTGTCAGAGCAGCAGCAGTGTCTGTAAATATGAATATTAATGTACAGTAGAGAATCTGCATTATTATGCTGAAACCGCTCTGTCCTTTTGGCTGAGGCAGATTTACAACCACAATGAACTGATCTACAGTTCACTGTAAAATGAGTCCATAAAGTTTTTTTTTAGAAAGAGCAGACACGAGAAAACTAAATACTGGATTATGCTACAGACTGATTTGAAAAGACATTATAATTTCTTTATGTTCTGTGTGTGTGTGTGTGCATGTGTGTTGTGGCTGGGAGAAACCGAGGGTGAGGGGTCTGACAAAGGAATGTCTGAGTGAAATGAATGGCTAAATCTGCCCATCAATAAGCAGCTTGGGCCTGTGCCATGAGGGCCGCATGCCTCCCTGCAGATGCAGCGCCACTTAAAAAAAAAAGAAGATACATCTGGATGTCTGAGTGCGAGCGTGTGAATGTGTGTGTGCGTGCATGCCACATGCAACTTGGTGCTCCTTCCAACAAGGATTAAACTCTCAGACATAGACTCATCTAATCACTGGTGGCCCAAATGGAGAGAGAAAATCTAATCCCCTCCTTACAAAGTGGGATCACAAACACACACAGAAGCAAATGTCCACCACGGAGCACGGCTGGATGAAGATCTTCCCCCTCTTTCAGTTCAGCAACCTGTGTTGTTTAAAGGATTGGTTCATACTAATTCCTTTAAGAAGCATATTTTCCCACCATCTCTACAGACGAGATGGTGAAAGAAGTATTCATTTCATTTACTTGGAACAATGAAAAGAAGAAGATCCACTGCAAGTTAAAGCCAAGGTACAGAAGTATTATCAGCAAATGTACTTTAAAGTAAAAAAAAAGTACACAATAGTGGAACAACGTCACACCACGGAGCATTTATGCCTAATCCCCTAATAAACAACCTTCCAATAGAAGGACATTTGCAACTGATTATCAATCAAATAAACAAGCTAAATAAACAATCGCCTTCCTCAGCGTCGCCAGAATAAACCAGAAAAGAGGACAAACCCTAATTAAAGAGAAATGACCAACGATAAATAAAGAGCTACACGGCGGCAGGTGGAACAAGCATTATAAGACCACATGCATTTCATACCCTGCCACTTTAACAGCTCAATAAAGCATCGCCAAGGCAGACAACACAGAGATGTAAAGACAATGTAAGCAGCTACAGCCTGCTGTGTACAGCACACAACATACACATTGAATCAAAAAGAGCCTGCACAGCTTCTGCAGAGACGGTTGCCAAAAACAGCAGAAACACACCTCACTGAAGGTAGAAGTTCGTGGGGGAATGTAGAAGACACCACTGCAGAATCCACCATGAGCATAGTAGCTTTTAGCTAGAACAAGCAGGCACCTGGGTGTGTTTGGTTTGAGTCGCTTATCGTGCTAGCCGGGTGGTGCTTTCAATCAGTGATTGGGAACCAATGGTTTAATCTTCAACAGTGGATTGTGTTTTATAACCCTATGACATTTTTTTATCTAAATATGTTAAGTAAGCAACTATTAGATAAAATGTGCCGGAGTGAAAAGTACAATATCTTTCTCTGAAATGTAGTGGAGTAGAAGTAAAGTAAAGTACCTCAAAATAGTACGGTGAGAGTACAGCAACTGAGTAAAGGTACCCAATTACTTTCCAACATTGCCTTGCAATGCAGATAGTTGAGATGACTTTTTGGCCTTCACGTCAACACAGTGGAGAGAAACGAAATAACATTTAGAAAGAAGACCATGAGATACAACTGAAAGCTCTGGAAAGCTCTTAAGTCGATCTTTTTCAGCTTAGATTACTGTATTTTGTAATACAACATTTAAAGTGTATTCCCAAAAACAGTGTCCAAAGAACACACCTTGGACTGTTTTCATTTCTCCGGCAGAACATAGTTTCAAGAGAGAACTCTCAAATACAGATATCTGAAAACTGGGGCAAATAAAAGCAAAACTAACTGCATAGCAGCGGAAGTGAGAAAATATAAAGTAAATCATGATAACCTGTCATAAAGGTCATGTTGCCTGACAGGAGGAGATCAAGATAGAACCGGAGATAGAGATGCAACACAAAGGCTTCTGGCTGTTGAATACATCAATATATAGCGCAGGTATACAATGCACAGAGATGGTCAAAAGAGCCAAATGTTTACCATTAGATGCTGTGGAAATACAGCTCATGTCTCATTCATGCCAACAGAGCACTGTGGATTGAAGTGAAATTAAGAGAAATAGTGATGGCGGGAGAGGGAGATGGAGCAGCTCAGGCTTGGTTTTGATTGAATTCTGCCCAGACAGTATACACCTGGGTTCCTCTGTTCATCTGAATCCGGATATTACTCCTGAATATAAAACATCAGAAGTCTGACAAGCTGCCTCCAGTGTTTCTGAGATAAGGTGAAGCTCCTTCAGATGCAGGTTTTTTTTTTTACACAAAGGTGTGGGCTTTCTGAGCTGCCGCACACTCCCACGTGATCATCTGCAGAGGAACGAGGAATAAACTCAGAAATGGTAACAAATACCTGGAGGGGCTCACTCAGTGGAAAACATGTTGGTTACGAAAACCATCACGAGTGTTAATGCATGTAATGTTGTCTTACCCGTGGGAAGAATGTGTCCATTATTGACAGCAGGAAAATGAATGTGCAAACACCGATACTTCCCACTGAGGCGTACCCTCCTACACTGCTGAAGTTTCTGCTTATTTGAAGCAGATATGATTACCTCGAAGCTCAGAAACCTCTCAGACCTGTCATTGTTGATGAACACCAATTAGTTTACAAACCATACCGGATCATTAAGATGTTGTTTTGACTCCTGCTGCACCGTTATCGACATCGTGCTCATCAAAATCTCATTCCACGCAAAACAAAAAGCTAATTACAGTTTGCTTCAAATGCTTATCAGATTTATTCTATGCAGCGGTATAATAGACTTTCAGGAATTTAAAGTACCTTAAGGTTTTACTGCACACATTTTATAAAACAGATCATTACGGAGAACTAACAAAAAAAAAAAAGAGGCAATTTCCTCACAAGCCCTCAAAATCAATACCTTAGCAGCACTGCAACACATATAGTCACACTTTATCTTCATAAACATACTGTTTACTTTGGCAATGCACCATGTTCCCTTCTAAGAATATCTGTGCTAAAATCAGAACAGAACGCATGTCTAATTTTTCAAGGAGAGAAAAGCATTACTTGGTAACTGATTCCGTTTTTTTCCCTTTTTTATATTCAACTCATTACTGTAAAAAGGTGGAGAAAATATTTGGCCTTTTTTCAAAATTTGCTTTCATATCAACAAACAAACCGAAGCATCTGCAGATTTATTCCATAATGTGATATTGTAAACTACCTAAGGTCTACAATAATCATAGAGATCAGCCTTCTCATTCTTATGGTCCAGTCCTTGAGCAACTAAATAAGGTAAGAGATATATCAGCTGTAGGGACGAGAATTCAAAATATGTTGTTTTCATATTTCTGTCATACAAGCAAGGCGACGCAATAATAAACACAGATTACTACTCATGGATTGCACCCATTTTTACTCCTGTGACATTCAGCATGGCCGGGCGTCAGATCGATAACTTCATAATGATGCTCTGTGAGGATTTTGATGGGACTGGGTAGGATTAGACTTTCTGCAGACCCCTGCTTCAGCTCCCTCTCACTGATTCAGAAGCCACAGAAAAAGACCGCAGCCGTAATCCTGATTCAGGTTCCAGCCACAGTTTTCTCAGATAAAATCTCAACCTATATACACCTGCTGCAATCCTGTTCTCATTTCCACCCAGTTACATCACCAGCAACCTGAAAGGCTGAGAGGCTCCTGCCATTCGGTCGCGCAAAATTAATGAACGTAAACTTTTCTTTAATGAGGTTTGTTTCTGTGTGTGTGCACTGCATATGGGCTTATGTGTGGGTATATATGCTGTGAGGGAGGATGTGGATTATAGCTCTGCTACCTCCGTCTAATGAGCAGAAAACCCTTAATCCACACCTACCAGCTACGAATGCCCAACCTGACTCACTTCACATTCACTTACAAAGTAGCACCGAGTATCAGTGTGTCAATGGCAGCATGACATATGTGCATGAAGAGTGCCATAACCTTATGTTTAGGCCAAACTAAAATGAAAAGGGCCTTGGTGTTTTTTCTTCACATGCTAGCTAGACACTCCTTCCTTTATATAATGTGTAACAAACATACAAACACTGAACAGCACAATGGTTCGTCCCAAAACGTTGTAAAGGGGCAGACGGTTGACGTCACAATCAACAGAAAACACTATTACCGTAACTAAAACATCTTTCATCAACATCTGTAAACTAGGTGTAATATGCTATAGGTATTTGTTACCACGAATATGTCCAAAGACAGTTATATTCTCTTGGGAAAAAAGTGAAAATATACACAATAGCTACAGTTATCACTATAGTTCACAAAACGTCAGGAGACTTTTGAACTCAGTTCAACTTTAAGGTGTAACAAGCGTGCAGAGATCACACAAATGCATTCCTGCACACACACACACACACACACACGCACACATATACACGCGAACGTGCACAAACTGACATCCACAACCTTGCTCACACACACACAGGGGAGCTACACGATCTGTCAGCCCAGGTGAGAACCCTTATACAAGTTATCATATCGTTCAGCCGAAGCAACCCCGCTCACAGACACACCATTTTATTTGTCCTTATAATTTCGGCTTACTGCAGCTGACAAGTGTGATGTCCTTTTATACACCAGCTGAGGTGGAAGAAAGTGCTGACATGGACACTTGTCCCATGAATTTGGTGCCAGTGGCGAGAATCTGCTGATGCCGCCAACTGTCTCAGGAAGAAATCTCAACAAAGAAGCGGAATTAAACGCCGACAACTTCTTCTGCGCCTCCTGGAGTTACGCTCCGGCTTTAATATTTCATACCGGCCTCGTGCAGATCTTTTCATTGACAACTGTGACCTTAATATAACTGGGTTCATGGAATCAAGGAAAAAGACAACATGACAAAGTGTCCTCATTGTTGTGGTGAGCTCTTTAATTATCCTGAAGTAATAGAGAGCAAATTGCAGTCTTCAAATATTCATTCAGGCTGAGAAAAATGAACGTGTCACAAATTCTAGATGCCTCAATTAACATAGTTTATTGATGTACACGGCAATGTTTACAAATTATATAGAACCATTTTTCTTCTTCTTTGGTTGTCGAGGAAGTTTGCCAAAAACATGGTCTGTTGACAACAAATGATATGAGCAAGAAATCCTTACTTCCCAACCGTTGAGAAAAGTAATTCTGTATCTCATAAACAAAAGCACTCTTAGGGAATATCATCCCTTCTTTTGCCTGGCTAAAAACAAAGTCTTTCTGAGAAGCTACAGCCTTAAGACGGAAAAATGCTTCTGCTTTTTATAATTTCACAAACACACACATGTGTTTTATTACAGGAGTGTTTGATGTTAAAACATATCGGAAGATCAGGAAGAGAAAAAAAGCCTGATCCAGAGCTGGGTGAAGTGAAACAACGAAGTCAAAGAAATGTAGGTCACGAATACTGAAGAAATATGGGTCACTATGTTGCCTGGAGTCTTGGATTTGATTCCTGAGGTTTGAACTCAAGGAAAAATCCATCATGAAATGAATTTCACAAATATTGGGGCTTGATCAGACATTGCCATTTCAAAACATGACTGGCAGTTGTCTTGCCAAAAGTAGAAATAAAAATAAGATATAATAAAAAAAAACACTTTTCAAAGATTGATTTCTGAAACCTCGTGGATGGTTTTCAAAATTCCCTTTGTGGGATGTCAGAAACGCACCGTTTGTTTGTTGTGGTTAAAATGACCTATGCATTACATTTTAAAAGGGGGGTTACGCTGATTCTTTACCAATGTTAAATGAAAGAACATATTTAGGCTTCAAATTGATTTATTTAAATGGCAACTTATCCACAAGTGGAATAAAATCAGCAACAATTAACCCCTCTGTTCAAACCAACAGAGAGGCAGTGTAGTCTGTAACATTTCGTTCGTAGACGTTCTGGTCTGAAGAGTTCAGCAGTGTCGCACACACCTGTCGGAACACGTGCATTCTCAAAGCATTGATATAACCAGTCCATTCGGCGCCTATGTCCCAGTATAACCAGTCCACTCGCCCTCCCTGGTTCCACTGCGCTCCTCAAATTCAGAAGGTTTTGAACATCTGGGATTGACAGTCTTCAAAAACAGCAGAAAGTCCTCACACATCTTACTGATGGTAGAAGTTCCCCAGTAAACATTTATAACGTAGCATTTCCGGAGTGGCCGCACACACACCTCCAGCTTCTCCTCTGCTGCAGCTGATCGATCTGTTTTTCTTTGTTCCATTCTCTCTTCTCAATTTATCAGGACTGTTCCTTGTGACTTTTGTTTTACTCTGTAGCGGATGCGACTTGAAATGTTGCGAAGTAGCCTATGCGACTTGTGATCAAAGTCAATTTACAGATTAAAGGCCAGCACATAACACAACAGGCTGATGTGACTCCTCTGATGATTGTGCTGTAGTTTCACCTGTAAAGGTTGCATGTGAGAGACATCACAGAGGGTTGCAAATAGCATAGCTTGGATCCGGAGGGACTTCCAGGTCCAGTGATATTCATGAGAAGTGGCCACACAACCGGTCAGCGCAGTGATGGACAAGGAAGAAAAAACAGCACTGGAAATACATGTCGTGGTCCCAAGTGGTAGCAGCATCAAAAAGAAGGAATATGAGAAGCTGAACCAATGTGGAAGGAACAAAGTGTTCCCATTGATGAGATACTTCAAATAGTGGGATAATGTCAAGGAAAAGCACAGATCTAGAAACAGAAAAGACACAGCGCAGAACCCTCAAACTAACAGCAGCAAACCAGGGATTAAAAAGACGAGCATTTCTAATATAAATATCATTTTTGAAACATTTGTATGCAGAGCGGCTGAGCTCTGCTTCACTAGATGTTCATTAAGCGAACAGCAGGACGCAGGTCAACATTTTCAAGTATGTTCCAAAGTCGAGCACATCCATTAGCAACCTGGGCTTCAGTTGCCGAAAGCATTTTAGTCAAAAATGTAACTCTGCGCAATCAGTCAGAGGAGATGGACGTAGATGCTTTTGGTCAAATTCAGCCCTTTAAGTAGCCTACAAGAATCTCTGATACAAGAATCTCTGATACTGCAGCGAAAGAAAGAAAGAGAGCTATTTGAGGAGAATTGGTCAGGAGAAGCAAAAGATGTAAATTCCCAAAATGTTTCTCTGTGATTCAGGTGTGATTGTTAGCTCGTAGCCTATATGCATGTTTGTCGCTCTCCTGCACTCTAAACTCTCCCTGTATTAGTCAAGATGCTGTAAAAGGGGGCTGACAGCAAAATGAATTAAATGGGGTTTGCTGACGGAATACATATCAAATCTGTGGGCATGCAATTGTGGGCTGCGGCATTTGCAAGGCTTATGACTTCTGCTGAGGCTGTGGATCCATCATGCCTTGCCTGCAATGCTCTCCTCTGCTCCTATTCACATGTGGAGGCAAAGAGAAGGAGGAAAGCAAGAGGGGAAGAGGAAAGAGCTCTTGATCACCTGCTTTGTCTGAAGTGAGTCACCTTGCAAATATATGAATAGCAAATGGAGGAAAGTAATCTGGAGGCACACACTGGTACATCCTCCTATTTGCATACCTGCCAGCCCCTGTAGTTAGCTCCTGCATTTCAGGACTTGGCACCTCAAATACGCAATGGCATGCATACATTTTCTTCCTTTTTTTTCGAATAACTGTGTCTCTTTTTCTATGCCGCCTTCCTTTGTCTCCTTTTTCAATCCTGTCCATCTCCTCCCCTCCTTTATTTGCTTTCATCCACCCCTCCACCCCGCCACCTCGCTCATCCTTTTCCCTCAGACATCAGGGTGTATTTACCCCCCCCCCCCCCCCCCCCCCCCGGCAGGATGCATGACAGGGGAGCAGGTGGAACAGAGAGCAAATGACAAATCTCTCCCTCTCTCTCCATCTCACCCACTGTCCTGCCAGAGGCCCTCCTCAGCCTTCCCTCCTGCTTCCTTCCTGCACCTTCCCATCCTATCTGACCACATTGATATTCAAATCTGCCCAAGCTGCAGTTCACCTTGTCTCCCTGTGAAGGTCTCGCAAAACAACCAAGGGAGAAAGAAGGTGGGCTAGTGTCCCCACCCTGATTCATAATCCACAGCTAGACATATAAAAGTGACAGAGCATTTGATGTAGCTGGTGCTCTGCAGCACACATGCGGCACACTAAATGGCCTAAGATCTGTGATGGAATAACATGTAGTGCTTTTTTTTTAAAGATTGCGAGACTGCGTAAGTAAGAAAAAGGCCCACCCTGGGGGTGAATAAACTCATACTTTCTTTCCCAAACTTGTGTTTACATTACGTGTTTAAGTGTCTGTCCACATGTAGTTGGATTTTCAAGACACAAACCAGAGATGGCAGAAGAAAGAGAGAAAAGACTGTTTGTTTGTCTGCTGTTGTTGCTGTCATTGACATGGTCCCACATGACATGCAAGTGGGGCCAACGTCTCACATCTGGCCATGAGCTATCATTATCTTTGCCTTCTCCTCTCTGATGAATCTGCCCCAGCTCCTTGCTGAGGAGCTGGGCTTTATTTAATGGGCCCTTTCAGCCGTGGTTTGCGAGGCAGAAGCCTCTTACAAACCCATTTAAAGAAGGGTCTATGGATTTCATGGCTCCCCAGGCGCTCTCTCCTTCTTTCAATAAGGTGAAGTCCAAGGCTTTATCCATCCGTCAATGGGCCAGGGGAACAGTGGATGCAGCAGTTTTTAATCCTAGAGATGCCACTGTCCACTGTATGCTTGGCTGTTCCCTGATAGGAGGGCCTCCTTGCACAGCTCTCACCTGGGGACGTTTTAGTTCCTGTGGCAGAGCAAATTTATTGTTACATAGATGGGGATAAAGACCGGGCACCTTGGACACCGCCTGCAGACAGAAACGTGGATAAAAGGATGGAAGGAGAGACAGTTCAGTCGAAACTATGAAATACAAATTCAAATACAGAAGCTTAACATAAAACCTTTTATTCATGAGAAGCAGCTCAAAGTGCTCGACGTAAAACTTGATTTAACAAAACCAAGAGTCTGTAGGGCTGTGCGTTGAGCTAAATGCTAACACGCTCACTATGACAATGCTAGCGTGTGGATGCTAAGCAGGAATAATGTTTACCATGTTAACTATCTTAATTTAGCTTGTTAGCATGCTAACATTAGCTAATAATCACTAAATACAAAGTGTAGCTGCGGCTGATGGGAGGTGATAGGTCAGGGGATCACCAGAGTTATTACAATTAATCCTGAGGGGAACATGAATGTCTCTGCCGAATTTTATGGCAATCCATCCAAAAAGAGTTGTATTCTAGTCTGCTAAAAATGTGAAGAAAATGACAAATAAATGGTTGCACACAAACTAAACAACCTCAGAATCTCTATTCTATAACAAAAGTAAAGAAATATCACAATATCAAATAATAAACTGCAGTTTGATAAATCTTGTATCTTGACATCTTCTTTCTGTTACACCAAACACAAAAGGCTCAGATCATTATCATGTACTATACACTATTGTGCTTGGGTTCACAACAATAAACATAAAAAAAAAAGCCTTAGCTTTTCTAACACGAGTGTGATTTGTCACCTATTCATTTGACTATCTTCCTCTACCTCAGCCACTGGCATACACATGAATGGCTTAGTGGGTAAGGAGTGATCGATTCAGTAAGTTTGAAGAAAATAAAACAAGGTCAACGTTTGCTCTTTGATAAATCAGGGGTTTGAAACATCCACACCACCATCAGAAATGAAAGTATTTTCTGTGCTCTGTCTCTTGAGTGCGCCCCAGAGAATTGCAGGGCAGTGGTTAATGGCATTATCAGAGGCAATCACTTCACTGAGGTCAAGGAATGAGGACTTGAAAGCAATAAAATTCCCCACAATGAGAAATTATCCGCCAACACACACACAGAAACACACACAATGGTATTTCTATTGTGCAAAAACCTATGGCAAAGCACTTTACTCTGAATGAAATCTGCAGAGAACAGTGTCTTTACATGTTGCATTACATTACAGTCATTTAGCAGACGCTTTTATCCAAAGCAACTTACAATTCAGATTCTATATCACATTTCTACACCGTATAGGCACAGCTACGGGAGTCATTTTTGTGGTTAAGTGTCTTGCTCAAGGACACATCGACATGCAACTAGCGGAGCCGGTGATCGAACCGCCGATCCTCTGATTGAAGAACGGTCCTGCGCTCCACTTAGCCACAGTCGCCCACATACTGTATATTTTCAACGATACACAAATCTGAACACAGATCTAACAAAAGACTATAAATGCTACATATTTTAAGCTATGCTGTCAATGTCGGTCAATCCCTTGAGCTGTCAGTCCATCACTTTGGTCCAGATTGAAATATCTCAACGACCACGATGCCGTGAAATGTTCATCCGAACCATGAATGTCCTTTATGAATCTTAATGAGTTTGGTGATCCCTTGACTTTTTTTTATCCACAGGCCAACGTTTTACTCATCCAATGAAATATCTCAACATCTAAAAGCTGGATTGGCACACAATTTTGTACAGATACTCATGGTTCCCAGATAATGTATCCTAGCAAATCATGAGGTCACCATGAGGGTGACATTTGTGGTATGGAATTCATATTTCATGCTAATTAGACAATGTTAGCACACTAATATTATGAACATGTTAAACATTATACCTGATATTAGCAAAACATCAGTTTGTCAGTTTGGGCATGTTGCTATGATGGCGTTAGCATTTAGCTCTTATTTAGTCTAGCCTCACAGGGCTGCTAACATGGCTGTAGTCTTTTAGTCACGAATGTTAGCGACTTCCAGCACAATGTGGAAGAATATGCAGAGCCAGTACTGAGATATCCCATTATACCATTATCTATAATAACTGTCTTTTATTTGATCCGGAATTTGAAATATCAGGAGTTGACTTGTTGATGATCTGAGAAAAACAAAAAGCAACCAGACGTACCCCATTTGTCTGCACTCCAAGTGATTACTCCTGCACACCATCAGTACCATCAGCAACAGAGAAGCAGTCACAGCCAGTCAGCCAAGAGGGAGACGAGACATAAGCAGGAGTGGCAGTGCAATCCCTCAGCCCTTTAGAGAGGTGATACACCCAGCGACACCATCTATAGATTAGAAAAGGACAGCTAAATGAGCTGTGAACTGCATATGCAGATCACTGAACAGCAGAGTAAAGCTAAGTTGGTTAATAGTAATCATAATAATAAATAAAATGTATTTGTTTAGCACCTTTTATACAAGAAATGCAGCTCAAAGTACTTAACAACAAAGAAAAATTGACATTTAATGAATATGTAAACAGGGATAGAATGCCATAACTAATTTAAAATAAGATACAAAATGAAACACACTTATAAACTGCGTACACAAACTGCATTAAAGATTAAAATGGTAAAAATACTTTTATCTACCTTAATGTGTATGTCAACAAATTGCATTTGTTAGATGCTGATTGGAGTGAGTGAAAATGCATATTTGTCAATTGTTTATTCGGTCAGTGAAAAGAATTGTAATGTCGTAAAATGTTATAGTTGTCGTCTGATAAAACCATATATAGCAATTTGCTCTTAATAACTAAAGATGCTCTACAAATACAATGATTAGGAACATTTTGAGTGTTCATATTTTTTGTGAAATGGCAGCATTTTAAAATCTTGGAAGTAAAAACAAAATGCTCACTCTCAGTCCCCTGTTTTGTCTGCCATCACACATTTTTGTGTTCCACAAGATGTATAAAGTGCTCTCATTCAAAAGAGCATTTCAAATTTAGACTGCTGAAAATTGCATTCAGATTACACAGCAGGTATAGGTATTGTTCACTGTGCTATTTTGATATGTAATGTAAGTGCACCGTAATGATTGTGCTGCCTGTTCTCTTTTGATTTGGAGGAAAATTTCACTTCAAGCGACAAAAGCTACAAAAATCCACCCAAACACAGGCTCAGAACCACCTGAAAGACTGAATAGGGTTTTCTTGTTTGACACTTTCCATATTACTTTTTGTCGAGATTTCAGAGATTGTCATTCTTTTCATCGTCCACATTTGCATATTCCTATTCAGAGTCGTGGGGCATGCATTGAGGAGGCGACAGGGAAACGCTTGCCTGTAGGGGAAACTAAAAACAAACACATAGGCCTACAAACCTTTGTGCAACTTAGGGCCTCAAAGTCAACAGTAGTTGCATCTTTAAACTGCTGAAAGTCAGTTGAACACACAAAGGAATGCCATGTGAGCACATGGAGAACATGCAACTTTCACATACAATGGGCCAGATCCAAGAGTGTTTCACAGTGCAGACCTGAGCAAGCCAAGACAACGTAGACATTCATGAAGCATTTCTGACGAGTCAAAGGGCTTATCTAAGTGAAATAGTAATTGAAGCATTAATAATTCATGACCGTTTCTCAATTTAGGCACATGCCATGACAATTTGCTGGATGTAACATCTCTGTCTGAAAGAGCTCGCAGGAAGAAGCTGTTTTCATTTCCATTTGTATCTACATTTGTTATACTTCTGCTTTGTAATTCAAGTGATCTCTCACACAGCAGCTGCGGTGTAATTTAATGGAGAAAATGCAATTCTGGACGAGATGGTGTAGATACTGATGAAAGAAACAATAATATGTATTGCCATTTCTTTCATCATAATCTCTTTAAAAAAAAAAATCCATTTCAATTAAGAAGACATGTCTGTCTTACTGCTGGAGGAATCCCTTCATGCTGCTGTCTGTCTTACCTGATAATACAAAAACAACATTAGAATTGAGCTGGCCGACACAATTAATTTGTATGTGTTCATCGTGTGTAGGCTTGTCTGTGTTTGATGGGGGAGGAAAGAAACAGATAACGTGCAGCACCATCAGACTTGTTGAAGATAGATGTCCATGAAAACTCACACTATCAGGACAACAATCATTATATCTCCTCTGTCCCCTCTCCACTGGCACACAGTGGACCTTTCGTAATGTTCGCTGACCCATACAGGAAGGACTCTGCTGTGTCTAAATTCCAGTCTTGGGAACTTTTCAAGGAGGTGCATTTGAGTTCCAGGAGAGTATGAGAGGATCCAATTCGCCTCACGATTGCTACTAGTTTATAGTTTATATTTGCAAAAACTGAGATAAATAATAAACTGAAGATGCTTGTTTTCAATTAGGGATAACACTTTCCCTGTGGAATGGTGCTACATGGATATCAATGCATCCAAAAAGTCACCGGCCACCTTCTAAATCTGTATCGCACCCCCACTCCCAACCCCCCCGCTCTCCCACCGCTTAGACCATCTGAATCCCTGACGACTGGTCTGTTTTTAGCCAAGCTGGATGGTGGCCTGGCACGGTGTGTGGGGGAGGCCGGACCAGTGGGGATGTCCTGGTGCAGTCTGTCCTCTGCTGTACGCTGGACTCCTGGCCGTCCCATATTAATCAGATTTGCCGCAGCAACCATATGTCCGAGCAGCATGATAAACCCCGGCTGCTACCTGGCACCCACAGGACGCACTGTCAACACAGTGTGTGTGTGTGTGTCTGCATGGGTGTGTGTATTTCACACGTCGTTCCTCCGGAGACATTCCTTCAAAGTTCTGTTGAGACATCGAAAATGTAACGGGCATAAATACGACAGGTGTTTTTGGGGGTTGTTTTTAATGTTTATGTTCTGAGTATAAAAAGCCTGAATGAAGAAAAAGGGCATGAGAGGTAACCCTGAAGGAGGAGGAAGTCATTTCTGGGCCAAGTGATCATTTGCCACAGTGTTTTGGAAATACATGGGGCTATGCACGTCACGTCAACAGGAGAACTGGCACTATGGACCTGCATTTTTTTTTTAAAGGCTCATTCCTGTTTCCATCTGTCACCTCATGCTTAACAGCACATTACATATTTTATATTCCCAGATCCCAAGGTGTCACATATTTTAGACACTGTTTGTATCACATTGTTTAACAGAATTGTTGAGAATCTAGCCCTTGTGTTAGCACTGGTGACACGGATAGGATACAAAGTGATACGAAGACTGACTGAACATCGTTTCTTATCTGAAGCTTCTATTCAATTCCACAAAAAAATGTATTCCACAATCCATAATTCATAACCGAATCTCGGAAGAGGCAACACCAACACTTGTCAAACATGATTAACTACGTCTGTATCTTACACAAATTTAATTCCTCTCTGTGGCTCTGCCTGTAAATCAGCGTACAATCACTAGTGAGCCCGCTCACAAGATTTGTGACTGAGGTTTTTCAGGTGACACAGGCAAGATTATTGTGTAAAAAAAAAAAAACTGTTTCTGGGATTCAAACAAGTTTCCTTCCTTTGATTGAACAAGAAAACTGTCCTGAAGAGTTCACATGCTTTCACATGATGCATCTCCCTCACACAGCAGTGCACATCATACACATCACAGAAATTACGATGCACAGGTGTCAAGAAATAAACATACTGGCATTAAGATCAATATAATGTTATGTATTAGTCTGTTTTATTATCTATTCCAATGATTCTGCAAGAAAAATAAATACATCATAGACCCAATGTAACTTTCAATGCAATTATGCTTTATTATGAACTTAAAAAGTTCCTTTATCTGTTATTGATAAAAGTGAGCTTAACACAATGCAATGCATTCAAATATTGAGTCTTAAGAGTTTTAAATGTAGGAAGATAAGTTATAGTGACAAACTAAGTGATAAAACTGCCATTATGTCAGAAACGTCAGAGTGTGACAAGAAACCTCACATTGTGTAAATAATACAATTACATCCAAGTGCATCATTTATGGTAACAAGCAGAACTAACACATGTTACATTCTTTTCAACAAAAGCCATCAAGGCACTTCAACGTTCTCAGATGACATTATAGCTGCTCAATCATGCAAGGTAGACTCTTCTCCTCGCTGCCCACCCTCCCATGTGTGCCCCTTCCGGGCCGCTCAACCCCCTCCCACCCACCCACCCACCCATCCATCCTCACACTGACACACATCTGAAGCAGGACCCTGCACCTTTTGTCTTGGGCTCCCTCTTTGTTAGCAGCTGGTGGACAGAGCAGCAGCAGCAGCACCAAGTCTACTTTACAGTAACAGTGTAATGACAACACACTGCAACAAATCAGCCATTTTTATTTTCTGAATGAGGGACAGAATAAATGAACACACATGTCAAATGTATTGTTTTGATTTTATTTGAATAAAGACGATAAACCTTCGGGGGAGTGTGACAATGATAATTGGATGGAGGCAGTGTTGAATGGGAGTTCATATATATATATTTTATTATGAATGTAGTTTGATAATATACATTTTATAAAATTGGGATGTGTATTAACACTGTAATATCAAATCTATCTGTCTGTCTGTCTGTCTCTCTGTCCGTCTACTTCTCTAATTGTCTAGTTGTCTATCTGTCTGGTCGAAGTGTGAAGCAGCATCACCACCACCAAAGTGAACTGCAGATAACCCCATGACGTGGCAGACACAGTATGGAAAGCCTATATAAAAATGGTCAGAGCCCGCATGTATCTGGTGGTGGTCTGAGCCGCTGATAAGGCTTTGCGCGCTATCTGACTTCAGTCTAGATGAAGGATGAGCTTCTCAGACATAGACGTTGTCCATCCTGCTGATGCTCCCTCGTCTCATCGTAAACTCTTGTGCACCCTCTGGTGCTTGCTAGTCTCCCAAACTTCTTTGTGTAGCCTGCTTTGCAGATTGTCTTCCTTGTCTGTGTGGTTGCTCATTATTCAGAGACAGACGGATCTCAGGTCATCTGCAGCTGCAGCAAAGGAGAAGCAGGAAAGATGGCGATCATCCATTAGACCGACCGGGCGCACGCATGAAATACGAGGACAACTTTTGGGAGGATCGCTTGAGGAGAAGATTGTACCAGTGAGTTTTTTTCCCCTCTTGCACTATATTTCCAGTTTCGCCAAGATTTCGGCTGGGCTTTCAGGTTCTGCGAGAACGTCGGTATGGTAGATCATGGGATATAATTTGGAGAGCGCCTCGTGAATGACCTGGAAAGAGCTGATCTCCCCAACCCCGTCCTCCTCCACCACCACCGTTTCTCCTTTTAGTCCAGGTCCAGCCGACTTGCGTGAGGAAGCCGGGGCGAGATTTTAGTCGGGTGGGCGCTCCGGCTGGCACCCATGTAGCCAAAGTCAAGTGGGTCTTCTCGCTTCCCAGTTAAATATCCTAGCCAACCTACACCGCTTCCTCGCCATGTCGCCTTTCGGTTTGTTGTCAAAGTGACACAAGGAAATGGACGCGGCGGTGTAAAGAGAGGGTCGCCTGCGTGTTTCGGCAGCGCCGGAGCGGAGTGTTTTGTTATTCTGA
This sequence comes from Melanostigma gelatinosum, assembly GCF_949748355.1. Lineage (NCBI taxonomy): Eukaryota > Metazoa > Chordata > Actinopteri > Perciformes > Zoarcidae > Melanostigma > Melanostigma gelatinosum. The sequence goes on from NC_136651.1 coordinate 7,360,861, forward strand.
CATGTCTGGTCAGGGGAATTATTGGCCCCGGCTGTGCGTCCCCCTCTCCGGCCGTGCGTGTTGTTGCGCGTTAGCTTCACGGAGAAGCCATTGCACGGATTGCTCTCCTCCCCAACCAGCCTCCATTAGCGACACAGAGGAGCTGGCATAGCCGCTGGTCCAGTCACGCGCGCACACACACACACACACACTATGAAAGCCATGTCCAGTGTGAGGAAGCTATATGTGCTCTCTCCCCCCCCCCCCCCTGCTCCTCTCAATTTAGAAGAAAAGAGAAACCTTATCTGGTGGCGATTGTGAGTCGGGTCTCCACAGGGTTGGAGCTTGATGGTGGTTGAAATGGTGGCTTTATGTATTTTGATTCAGATGTTTTGCTTTTGCTCTCATTGCTACCCTGTTACCCGCTTGTCCCCTGCACTGTTTGGATGCCTATTTGCTGTCACTGGTCTCAAGTCAGGTATGTCATGCTAGTGGGGCTTCAACCATAAAATGGAGGAAAGCAGATGAGTCTCCAAGGAGAGCCCTGGAGTCACACAGGCAGGATCCCTCACGCCAGAACAAAGGTTGTGTTCATGAATGACATGGCCACAGCCTCCTCCTCCTCCTCCTCCTCCTTCTCCTTCCTCTTCTTCTGCTTCTTTTTCTGCTTTTTTTTCTGCTGGGAAGTTGAGTCTGCTACAGGAAGCAGAAGAACTCTGATAAGTGAGGTTAGATCCTTTAGTGGAGCTCTCAAGGTTAGCTTCAGGAACTTGCTGCTTTTTTACAATTTTTTTTTGCATGATTTAACACAACGTGAACTGTAAATATGTGGGATTTCTTTTGGGTTTGTTGCTGTTGTAGGATCTGCAGATGGCACGTTTGGACTACGTGTGTGATTGTGATGGATGAGGGACACGTGGATGGGATGGGAATTTAAATGCTGAATAATGCAGTGTTTTGGCCATGCAGGTAGTTAATGTTCAACAAAGTAGTCTCGACTCTCTCTCTCCGTCTTCTTCTCTGTGTGTGAGAGAGAGTGAAGTAATCGCTGCAGATAGTGTCTTAAAGGAAGTTCTCAAGATGATTCTCGTTTCTGTTTTTTGGACGAGTTTTTGGGGAAATTAGAGTTCAGCGGCTGTTATCTGCACAAGTTAAGTGTTTATAGTCTTACTCATGATTTGTAGAGGAATTATTCACACAGGAGCTGGAGGACTCTGCTGTTTATTGGGGTGTTATTGTGAGCTTGTACCTATTTGTTTGTTTGCTTCAGGTATATTGAGATACATTAAAAGCTATTTTCGGACAAATTCATTTTTTCATTTCAATACGGTAACGTGCCCTATGTTTTTAACGCAGCCTATGTCCACTGTACAGCCTGAGGGGACTTTTCACACATTATGTCCTAAAGGTGTCTCCTGTCAGGAGACTGAAGGAGGTGTGTTTGCAAGATGTAGTGTGTTCCTGTGGCAGTTACTGTGTGTGTGTGTGTGTGGCTGTGCTACGCTCTGCAGTTCCCCCGGCCACTGTGTGAAATCTTGCTGACAAGGAGACTGTGAGCTTGACACAGTGTGCTGCGACAATGCTGGGGCTGAGAAGAGCAATCAAAATGGTGGCGATGCTCCTTCTCCCTGGCGTGGCAGGGCAAACAGGTTCTCAAGGAGGAGATAGAGGACGGGCGGGCAGGACCTGCTGCGGTCGGCACTTTTGTCACACAGACGGGTGCAATGGATACAGTCTGGTGGACGGTGGATGTTTCTGTACATGAGACGAGTGATTGAACTCTGGATGCGGTCGTGATGTTTCTTTCCACACAGATTGTCTCGGGGATACTGACACGGTCCGCTGTCCTCTGTGCATTTAGAGTTCCCGTAGTAACTTTCACAAGCCTTCAACACATGCTTGACTCTTTCTCAATTGCAAAGCTGATATTGGTGGCTGCTGCTGCTGCTAAGCTAAGCTAATCTGTGTGCTCAGGTTTTCAGTTCAACTCCTGGGTCATGCAGGGCTGTTTGCTTCTGCTGTAGCAGAGAAGACATTTCTAGTTGTATAGTGTAGTGTTGTAGAGTAAGCCAAGGCTGGATTACTAACAGGGCATAGTAGGGAACTACACAGGGGCCCCAGACTCTCATAGGCCCCCTGAAGTCCCCAGGTTCTCTTTGTGGCAATTACTTTGTTGTAATTAGATCAATTACACATTTTTCTGGTAATACACACCACTAAAGAATTTTAAAAAACTGAAAAGCACAGAGCCCGAAGGTGGCTCCTGCATTTATGATCAGAACTTGAACCCCCGTCTTATAGATGGCCTGTCTCTGAAGTGTGCAGCCTAAATGATTCATCGATTATCCCATTAAGGATTTGCTGCTTCTCTCTGTTTTACATTATTTTAAACGCATATAATTGTGAACCATTGCTTATGTTGGTAAATTAATATGTTTGGATTTTTGGACCTGTTTTTCAGGTGAAACGAGACATTTGGAAATGTGACCTTGGGATGTGGAAAATTGGCAAAAGGATTATCCAAGAAAATAATCACAAGTTGCAGTCCTACTAAATTGGAAATGAATATCTCAAGTATTTCAGTTGAGAAACAAGGGAGTGTTTGATCAGTTTAATCCAACTGGCATAAAGCCAACGTAGGGCTTGGTTTTCCAGTGTAGAAATACTGGTTGATTTCTTGAACTTTAGGCAAAATGCATCTCTTCTTCCATCATCTTTATATTTCTAAAGCTGCTGTTATGAAACATACTCTATTCATCATATTTCTACAGAGCATCGGGTTATTAAATTGACCGTTGTAGCTTCAATTGTAGTTTCATGGTCCAAATTGGTGACTGACTGAATATTTGTATCAAAACTGAAGTACTGCAAAGGCAAATCCAAATCAAAGTGGTTTACTTTTACCTCCACATACCATATTTCAGTGACATTTCTGACTGCAGTTCAGCTTCAAGGTGACAAGGCAGAACTGAACTATAGATACCTTTAGCGCAAACTTTACACAACTGGATTTTTGCAAGGTATTTCAGGATTACGCTTAAAAAGCTCGACAGAGAGGACAGAGGATTAAACAAGACTGCTGCGATGGTTTGAACGCTGGAAGGAAGTGGTTGTGAAGCTCATCACTCACTCAGATACTCTTTCTGTGTCTGTTGCATACACACACACACACACACACACACACACCCCTCCCTCTCCCCCACTCACTCACTCACATTGGGTGATGCACTCCTCCATTCTTCTCTACCTGGGGCAGTGAAGAAGGCCAGGGAGACGCACAAAAGCAAATTGAAATGCTCCAGTGAGTGCTTTCTTGACATGATGCATGGCCCATGAGATGCAGCCGGGCTCTGCTGCTACACTTGAATGTGCTGAAACACACAGGCCCCACATCCAAAACACTATATAGTCATTACAGCACAGCTAAAACCTCACCACTTTCTGCTTGCATTTGACCGACCTTCTACACTCCTGAAACATATTTCGTTCGTGATTCAGAGATTTGCTTTAGATGTGAAAGCACAACATTGTTACAGTACAAAACCCGCCAGGATCCTCTGAATTATTTAATGCTGTGTAACTAGGTATAGGCCTATTTGAAAAACCAAAAAGCAACATGGTGTCGGGGTTTAAATGGAACAAGGAAGTGGCTCGCTGGTGGTGTCATTCCAGTTGCCGTTGTCGGTTGCCACGTTACGCTGCTGCAGAACTGGTTCCTCCTCTCTGCTTTCCATCAGAACATCAACAGTTCAACATCACCTTCCCCCTCCTGGTAATACATGCTTGTAGCTCAGCACAGCTCACAGTTGTGTCTTATGTAGGGTGCTAGTTTTGATAGAAAATGAAGACTTCAGGTATAAAGTGGCCGAGGTGATGAGAGAGTTTGTCCGGTGAGATCAATGAAGCCGTCGGAGCAGCACACTCAGGTTTCCAGCCTGAATTCAGGATTCATGCCCTTCTCTTAAAAGACACAGTGAACCAACTCTGTCAGCCTCGATCGGCCTGTGGTGGGGAAAAAAAAATCCTGAATTCTTTGGAGACGCCCGTTCCTTGGGCAGTGTGGTGCCACCGGACAAGGCCTTCATTGAGCAGAAACAGGAGTGGTCTTGTAGAAGGGATCCACACTGGCTCGGCCTACGAAGCAACAGAGCTGTCCAAGGACGATTAATTATTTAGGAGCTTGGAAAGGAGGTCTCAGTGGTAAGTTAATATTGATGGGTCTCTCATCTTTCCCTTCTCAAACTTGTTGAGCTGCCTCAAGAGGTCAGTTTGGCGACCCTGGAGAGGAACCTCACCTCTTCCCTTCTTAGATAAATGTACCAGTAGCTTTAAAAAAAGTTGTCTTTCCTCCAACGTTCCTGTGAGCAAACCAGACTGAATTTGACCTTTCTGCCTTTTTAAAAAATTGTTTCCTGTGTCCTCTTTTGGTCACTCTGAAGTACTCCATCCTGACTAGCTTGTAACCTCACCCACTCCCTGTAACTGTAGCAACTGCCATGTCAGGCTTATAAGGAAGTCAGCATTGCAGTGTTTTCTGGCAGTTGTCCACTGAGCACCACGTACAAGAAACCCTTCAGTGCATCTCACAGCCTTCTTTCTTTTTTTGGTGAATCGGTGGAATTGGACACTGCATGCATATTTATAGATTAAAAGAAAACAATGAGGCAAGAGCATTCGGTGGAAGATGGTTTTCCTCATTGTGAGACAGAAGACATAGTCGCAGCGTACAAATACTACAATTTACTGGGTTGGAGTTTGGTTTGAGAGCTGACCTTAGTCTGTCTTCCCAGTTATCCGTATATGTTCTCTGAGATGATACTGTGAGACAGCAGCAGATTGAGTCATGTCAGGAAATGGTTTCCGAGGACAGATGGACTACAAGGCTGTGTGGAATGTAAGGTTTCCTGGCGTGATTGTCTTTGTGGAAAAACACTTCCTGGTTTCTCTCCGAGATCGGTCCTTGGACATCCTTCACTTGCCCGGCTCCTCTGCGGTTGTTTATTTAGCCCATGAACTTGTGCGTTTCAGTTTGAGGACGTCTGAATAAAGCATGCTTTCAGCCCCATAGCTGTGACTGAGAACATTTGTGGTTTATGTATTGTGTGTGAAGCAGCAGATGCATTTGGTCTTTTCTCGCTGTAGCCTACTTGTGTACAGTACTTGATGGAGTTTGTTTTTCTGAGAATTTTTCTTTTCAAGCTCGAGGGAAGAAACCTCTTGAGGAAACCAAATATATCTACCTATTCCTCCCAATATAAAACTGTAAAAATAATCACGCCTAAGGCGATTAATTAAATTGTGCACTTAATCATTTTTGGATGGAATATTTAATCATGTTGCTAAGGGGTTGCCCCAAGTTTTATCTTTTATGCGTTTCAGTCTCGAAAAACATGTTTGTACCTCTCTAATAGAAGCACGAAAACATGTTTGCTGTAGAACATGTTGGGTCACCTGGGTTTGATGTTATCTACAGACGCTTACACATGTTTCCTGAAATGTCGGTATGCAAGCTCCGTATTTAGATGCACAGTCCTCGGGTCTCTCTAGGACGTTGTCTTCAGCTTGTGAGGAACAGCAGAGCCTCGCTCTAGGTCGTCGTCTTTTTCAGCGAACAAAAAAAAAAAAACCACACACATCTCACTTCTGCTTTTGCCGACTGCCATGACAGTCAGCAGAGGAACAGACAGGAGGGGAAGCTGCTCGCTCAGGTCTGTGCTCTTAAAGCTAAACACTACCATCTGTGTAACGAGATAGCAGAGCGAGCAGAGGCAGCAGCTCCACTCAGCTGAGCAGGACAGTCAAGTCAAAGACCTTGAGGAGCACAAAATGGTGGACGGCCATGCCACTGATACTCCAGCGTGATTGGCAGTGTCTCCTTGGCCACAGTGGGGCAGGCTGCGTGAAATGGAGTCCTCTCTGTGGAGCCTTGGCCCAGCCTCAGCTCTGATGCAGAAGATAATTCTGTCATCCCCGAGAGAGAGAGAGAGAGAGAGAGAGAGAGAGAGAGAGAGAGAGAGAGAGAGAGAGAGAGAGAGAGAGAGAGAGAGAGAGAGAGAGAGAGGTGACTGGACTAAAAGAAGGTTGAGCTTCCAGATAACTCGGACCATGCTCGTCTGGTTGCTTCCACCTATTATCCTCACTCTACTACTTGATTGCCTGGGTTCTGACTTCTGCTATTAACTGCATTTAAAAAAAATATTTGGTGCTTTTTGCATTGAACAAACATGCAGTGGCTAGAAAAGCAAGATTAGCTTAGATGAAAAGATGCATTTTTTGGTTTGGTAACAGGAATGAAGAGAGCGACTATGTGAGCGTATTCATTATCTAACCTTCACACCGAGCAGGCTTTAGCTGAGGGATTTACCAGCCCTCTGTTTTTGTTGCTTTGTGAAAATTTCAGGCTTGAAGGTCACATAAATATCCCTGAAGGTTCATGATTAAAGGTAAATGCAGAAGATGTAACAGACTGTAAGCGGCTACATTTTGAATGGAGTGGTGTTTCTTTTTTTTTATGGCAAATTTTTAACACGACAACCCGAAGATGGGCATCAACGCTCGTCTCCTCTTAATCTGCTTGGTCATTATCTTCTCTGCAAAAGAGGGCAACTGCTGCTACTGAGTGCTCTGTGTTGCAGTCGTCCCCCTTTTCGGATGTAACAGTCTCAGCCCTTTGCTAAACACAAAGGCTACCCTTGGAGCAAGGTTACTTGTACCATGATGGCCATGCTTCTTTCTTCTTCTTTTTTGGGGGGGGGAGCAGCTTTAGTTGTTACTATGTTGCAAATGAGCAAATCGGATTTCTTTGATTGAGAAAGGAAATGTCTTGTTTTGCAGAGACAGACATTTGAAGAGGAACATGAGTGCAGCGATTTGAAGTATTAAAGGCCGTCTGACTGGATGGGTGATGTCAGGTTACCATCTGCCAGAGAGGGACGGACTGACCTTGCAGTATGGACGACGCAGACATAAAATAGAAAACTATCGTCTCTTCCTGGGATTTGCATGGTATTGCAACTGGCAGCGATAGTGATGGCATTTCTCTCTCTTTCTGTCTCTCGTTTTGATGTGAGGTCTTGCTTGAATGCCTCAGTCAGCAGAGAGTACTTTGAAGTCCCAAGATCGAAATCCTTCAACCCTCTTCTCTGCTTGTCCTTTACCACTGATGTGGTACATGTTTGTATCACTTTGATATTGAATCAGAACTTTGTTACATTTTTGTTCTAATTTGTTGTCATTTAGTCTTTATTACCGGAGCGCATTTTGGCATAAGACAGAGAAACGCTCATCGACAATGGAGAGGGAAGCGTAGGGGCCGGATAAACACCAAAGTTTCACTACAATGGATGAAATAAGACTTCAGGCTAACCCAGCGACGGGAGGTCGGTGACGGTTGTTCCAACATTTTTACAGAGTTGCGTCTCCGTCGTGGCATCCCGGATCGAGCTGCACTTGACGAGCTGACCGCAGGACAGAGCGCCGGACTCCGGTTGGACGGGAGGAGGTGGACTCTGTTTCTGCGTCAATGATGCTTGGTGCTCAAACATAGTCAGAGTTGATGGAAAATGTTTCACTGGTGTCAAATTTTAAGATGTCAGCCATATTGACCAGAGCATGTTTTTACTGGCGTTTTTTTTTTTTTTTTTTTCGTGTAGCAAATGGACTACACCTGCATTTCGTTGTGCAACCCTGTGTTACATAATCGCAAGAGATTATCCTTGAATTGAAAAATAATTCCGCTCTGCTTCCCCTTCATTTTGTTCCATCAGACCTGCATTCAGTCAGCTTGATAGGATGGTGGGAAGCCTACATAATCGTTTCCTTAACACCGACTCTTTAAGGGTCGCCTGGGCCTGCAGCTGTGAGGTGTTTCTTTTTAACTCCTCTGGATGTGACACCAGTGAAGGTCAGGCTGCAGACAGATCAGCAAAGCTTACTGGTGTAGCAGCGTGTGAAAGGCTATGCACCTGTATTTACCAGTCCTCAGAGACAATCGGGGATTACTGAGCTGGTTCCTTGAATGTTCACCATTAATTTAGTTAAAGTAACCAGTAAAAGAAAGTTGAACACGAAAGTTTGTAGTCCCTTTGTGCATAAGCAGATACCTCGTAAACCCAGGGTTATTATGAAAGACTCTGTTAGTTGCAATGGAAATCAAGCAGTGGGCTACTTTTGTTAAAGTGAAGTGATTCTAATTAGATAAATCATCTATTTTCAGTGAATGTCAAAGTGTGCAGAGACGAGCATGGACTGCAAGGAGCAATTTCTGAGATTCAGACATAAAATAAGACCCTTTGATTTTTATACTGCAACAAACTAGAAGACTTAAAGCAATGATGGCACTACTAGGACCTAATCTACCGGTGAATCAGGTCCTCTTGCTATGATGGATGGTCAAGTAAAGAGGAAGCTCTACCAAGAGAAAAACTACCAAGAGGCCAAAAGCAAGCTAAAAATAACAGAAGGACTGAATAGCAGAGTTGATCCACAACATACACTAAGCAAGAGTTTCATGTGTTCTTTGCACTTCTGAGCTGAGTGGTAGGACTACTTCCCACCAAAAACTACATGTTAATGTTGCAATATGTGGCCCATTCCCGTGTCAGGAAATAGAACTTGTGATCTGACGAAACCAAAGTAGAATGTTTTGATCTTTATGTAGAGCAATTGCACATTGAGTAGAGGTCAGACAATGCCTACCGTAACGCATGGTGGGGGCATATTTAGGCAAATGTTACAATTAACTGTTAAGAAGTAAAAACACACTGTGAAGGGGTCAAATTTAAGACAAAAACACGGACAAGACCCAGACTGGACAACTCCGTGGTAGCGACCTGTCATTCACAAGGTAGCCCCGCCCTAGGGCATATCTCGCTATATCTTCTATTTTACTCAGAATAGGACCACTTCCTGTCTCCAAAAAAAAACACTGCAGTCAAAAGGGGCAGTCCTAAATCATGGGCGGACCTTTTTCTCCATTTAAAGCAATCTTTTGCTAAACAGCGGCAACACGCAGCAGTTACAGGATGAGGGTGAACGCTAAATTGTAGTTTCACTGTAGCAAAAGTAGAGACTCAATTAAATTAGTTAATGAGTTTGCTAACGGAAATTAGCCACCATAAGCTACTGGTCAGACCAGACCAAATAAGGCTGTTGTGGCAAAACCCTTGAATGTGTTGAACTGATCAAGGGTGCGTTTTATTTCTTATGAATTCCGCTTTTAATTCGTAAGAGCTTTATTGCAGATTTTTGCTTCACATCAACTATTCAGATGGATATAAGATGAAGCAGTGCTGGAAGAATGTTCCAGTGTTAGCTGGTGAATGGCTGACCTACTTGTTTTGATGTCGTACGCTTCCTGAAACAGATTTGTTGTCAGATTAACATCTATGTTTCTCGTCAGGTGGCTGGAAATAGTTTATGACTCTGTTGATGATTTGGGCCACTCTCATCAGTGACTTCAGGCCCATCCACGCTTGGTTGAGTCATTGTTAGCGCGATATGGTCTCAGGATGTACTGCATAGCTGGTGATTTAGCATAATGTTGTCGCTCAATCTGCCATTTTTATTCCGCATATTGACCTCCAGAGAATAAAAACTAAAACTGAATCCAAATGAAACTTTTATCAGAGCAGGAATGTACCCTAAAGTTTTTATTTTGAGTTTCATACTTTAAGCTTTAAGTAATTAAAATCAAAACATTGCGAGTTAAAACGTATGCCAGCAGTTAGCGTGCGTGATGGCGATGCTGTTGTATTTCCAGCTGCATTCTGCTTTTTCTCCGTTGTATTTCATGCCATTCCCCTCCCTATCATTCCATTCCAGCAGATGTCTGATGAATGTCATGACAAAACGTTTATACCGAACACTATCGATTGCTCACATCTCCTCTGAAAAGGCCCGGTCCATTGATCCGCCAGGTTGGATCGATGTGTATTCAGACTTTCTCAAATAAGCAGCAGAATGTGATCACATCATTTAAGGAAGCTCTCAGCTCTGCTCAGAGGCAGGGGGGGGGGGAGGTCACTGTCCAGCTATATATATTTATCTATATATATCTATATCTATAAAGATATATAAATCACATGTTCATCACATGTTTAAAAAGGTCAAATGTATCTATTTTTGTGTATAAAATCAAGCTAAATGCTAATATGCTGATACCTGGCAGGTCTCGTATTTTGCTATTTAGCGCTAAACACAAACTACACTTGAGGCTGATGGGAGTGTCGTTGGTAGTACTGATACCTCCCCCACTATTCATTGTCTGATGTATCCTTTTAACATGAAGACGTAGTTTACTGTAAACTTTGGCGTCTTCTTGTAGCAGGAACACGTCTGAGTGCAGGGGGGGGGGGGGCATAACAACAGTGTGAGAATCGGTTTAAATCAATCTGCTTTTCATGAAAAACTGTAAAACCCCAAAAACCGACGAGCAAAAGCGCAGCGCTTACCGACAATGTCTCTACCGTTACATGCATACTGAAGCAATGGCCTGTGCAGTGGTGTTGTTGTATCTGTCAATATGTAATTCTTCCGTGTGGGGATTAGGCAGCAGCACAGTATTGGAATATGAAGGTCAGTCAGGTTGGACCAGCTTTTCTCTTTTGAACCAGTGTTGTTATCTGCTACAGTGCCGACAGATAAAAGCCCAGATAAAAGTCCACCGTGAGCCAAGGAGAGTGTGAGCCGCACGCAGGCCAAAGAATCACTACAAACCTGGCTCGCATTTGAGGGCACCAAACCTAATCTGAACCAAAGTAACTTCCAAAGCAGGTATTAAGAAGTTCTTGTGGGGTTCTTTTTAATGGATAAATGCTCAGTGACATATTCAATGTGTGTTTTGAGACCTTCAGGTGAGGCAAAAGCTATGAAGAAACCAAGACAAGTTGACGCTGGAATTCAGACCTTTGTGCGTATTCGAGGTGGTGATGGTGTTGGTTAACTGTGTGCATGCGCATGTGTATTTGCTTTTCTCCAATGAATGCTGTTCATGCTTGGCTAACAGAAAGTATAAGCACATATGGCTGCATGTTAGCAGACAGTGGGTCAGTCCAAACGTTAATTATGCTTCCTGGTTACCCTTTGGCTGTGGTTTCAGTGCCTGGTGAGGCCCTATGTCTGTTCACCATAAATAAGACAGCAGGAATGGGCCTAAAATTACATCATACATGTGTTATGGCTCCATAACACCAAACAACGAATTTGAAGACCCCACTTTGGGTTCTGGGAAATTATAATAGTGTGTCATTTTATGCTTTGAATTTCATTTGAATAATAGTTTCTTTAAAAATGAATGACATACAGAGCTGTAATAAAATTGAATGTGAAGTAGTTGCAGATTTGTTTGTGGTTAGAAGGGATACTAAGGTGAAGTGAGTTTGCTACAGCTCAAATAGAAATGGCGTGTCAAGATTTTTTTTTTTACAGACGTGGAAGGAGTGACTCAGTTGTCCTGACCCTCTGTGGCTGTATTTGCAGCTCATTGCAGCCGGGATGGTAGTGGCAGTCAGTGGGTCTGAACCTGTGTTGGCGTTCCGTCTTTGTAAGCCTGTTTTCAATCTGTTTTCAGGAGTTGATATAGTTAGAACCATGTCAAGTCTAGCCCAACATGCTGTCCTCTTTGAACAGATGTACTCCCATGTTGGAATTTAAACTCAGGATAAAAAAAGATTATGCAGCTTGCATGTCATTTCTGTTACAAACTGTAAAACCTGTGGGGAAAATTGTACTGAAGTAGTTCTAAAAAAAAAAGCAAAAAATATTCAGTCACACTTTAAGTTCGTCACGTGAAAGATACTTTTGTGTGCGTGTTTGTGTTTTCAGACAGAGAGCACATCAGTCGTTCAGCCTGCAACCAATAATATCTTTGCCATCGATAAATCTGTCAAATTAATTGTTTCGGTCTGTAAAATGTCACAAAATAGGGAAAGATGTTCAACACAATTTTCTATGATGTCTTCAAATTGCTTGTTTGCTCGACTGACGGTACACAGAAAACTTCATAAAACAGTGTATCCTCAACTGTCATTTGAATATCTTTCACGATCATAAAACAGCTGCACTACAATTAATAAGCAGCCATTTACATACATTTGTGTGCCAAGTGACGAATATTAGTCTACCAAACGCTGTAATATTAATTGATATTAATGTAAGCCAGCGCAGTTATAAGTGATCTCAACAACAGGCTCTAATCTTCACTCTAAATCTCACACCCAATGATGCAGTCACCAGGTGTCGGATGAGGAAGTAAAACTTTGAAACCAAAGCCGTACCTCACTTTTTCTGGTCTCAAAGTTGTATCTGGTAAAGGGAAAGATGAAAGGTCTGGTGCCAAAATAAATATTTCTTGCTGCTGCTTGACTTATACTTGCATCAGCAGATGTCGGATTTCAGAACGATGATTCGAGCCTTCAGATACAAAGCTACTGAAAGGCTGTCATACTGGGATAAAGACAGGTGTTGTTGAAAAACAGCCAAGAGGGCTTTTAGTAGCAGTATTTGATGCATTAGGAGCAAGTTTGACCAAAATATCATCGTTCCATAAAGCACTACCTTCTCTAGTCACGTCTGCTTCCTTCAAGAAGGGAGTGAGTTGTTTAAGAAAGAGAATAACTGACCTTTCATCGCTCAGCCCCTTGCCCACTTCTTTTGCACGTTTCTAAATTATGCAGTTTGACTATCGGCTCAGACCTGTGGGTGAAGTTAACCTTTACAGTCGATGGAATTGCCTCGTTGTTCTAAGACATTACTTGTGATGCATTTTGTTTTGTGTGCAACAGCCAAAGTATGTCTGCCTTGTCTCTCGCATAAAGTAGAATTAACCCTTAAAACAAAGTTGTTAAAAACATTGACACGTACAATAAGGAGGTACAAATAAAAACTTCCTCTTAAACAAATTCTTTATGTTCTACTATCCCACAACTACTATTTAACATGAATCGGTAACTAATTTCACATTCAGATATGCCGTTAAGTCGTTATGGTCCGACCCTCTCAAATGTGTGGAATTGATCGTATATTTAATTACAAAATCATCAACAGATTGATCGCAAGTGCAGGTGCATGTGCTCTCTATTATGTTATTTATATATATATATATATATATATATATATATATATATATATATATATATATATATATATATATATATATATATATATATATATATATATATAAAACATATATGTTGTGCATTTAACTGCTCATTCTCATATTCTCTATTTTTGACCAGATATATTATACCATTGAGTGAATTATATTATTGCAGCATCCTGTCACAAGTTGGCATATTTCATGGCAGGAAGTGCTTTATAGTGGAACAATGGAACCGAATGACAGATGCACATTAAAACTGTGGGAATACTGAGAAAAGGGAAAGGCACTGATTTCGCCGTCGATCAGGTTGTTATAAAGTCTGAATATTAGTTATTCACAAAGAGAGACAGTGTTCCAGCTTGCAGAAGCTGCCGGTTATGAACCCGTTTGTTTTGCCACAGGGATGGTGTGCGTCAAACTTCATGTCTCTTCCTCCTGCTACACAAATATATGTGATAAAATAATCACAGCAAAGAGCTGCAAAAGCTGAATTCATGTTAACAACTCTCACTCACAAGTGAGGCATACTGTTATTTAGGGATGGGAATCAGAGCAACTCACTCTACAACACTATCGGCGATATGTATCCCACGATAACAATGGTATCGCTGTACAGCAATTCTGCGATACTTGACACATTACAAGACAATTATCTACGATATATATCAAAATATCTGTGTAACTGAAGAAGACAAAATACCCCTAAAAAGGCAAAAAGCAGGATTTATGTATTTGTTTACTGCATTGTGTATTGTGCATCAACTGAGATGAAACAATGCATAACAGTGTATATCAGCTTATCTTCGTGCCTCTTCAAACACACACACACACACACACTGACTGCAACTTGTTGATGTCCACGTGTGCCATCATTCTTATGTAAAACTGCCAGAAACTGCCAGAAAGTAAAGCAGTTCTGTGATAAAACAAATGGCAGGCCTTGTCAGTTTATACGCGCTAGTTTAGCGTTTGAATGAATTTTTATTGAGAGCACCATGAGTGGCTCTCACGGTCTGACGGTCACTGTGATAAATCAAGCGTCAGGCCGTATTTGTCCAGTTGAAAGCCGAAAGGACTGTCACCCTGAGAAAATGGTGGTAATGTGTTATTTATGGGACCTGGAGTTGGGCTCTCATAGACATTGACACAAACATGAATATATATATCAACATATATGTTAGACAGTGGATATTACCCTCTAAAGTTTACAGTTGTAGCGAGGTTGAACAGAGATGGTTACAGTTTGCCGTGGTTTTCTAAGTGATGAGCTTCATCACTGTTTTAGTTCATGAAGCATTCTTGATGAATATCATCAATGAGATCATCACGTCAGCCAAAATATTCAGATTGAGGTTCGCCTGGAGTTTGAAAGGTTGTTTAGTTTGCCGCTTTACAACACATGTGTGATGCTTTTAATATCGGTTCATGCTGATTTTGTGTCATATAGCTTCACATTTTCCTATACAAAGCTGGTGGACAGATGAAACACCTGTGCAAACACCAATGAAGCACAACAACACCTTGCTACCTTTGTTAAAACTCACGTTGGAGAGCTGCTCTCTCAACACTTTGATCATTTTCTTTGAGGCCCTAGTTTGTGGTGTATTGTATAATATTATGCGGTGTGTTGTATGTGTATCAGCAACTGTTGCGCACATTATCAGATCCGGTGTGTTGTGTTCTCCTTGATGACATCAGAAGATGGGAGTAGCCATCTTGATCTCCAGCTTCCTATCTCCTGTCCGTGCAAGAGGCCAGATTCTCTCTGGTGACGTCACGTTTTCTGCTCTTCTGCTAGACACCGTCAGATCTTTCTCTGCGGTCTCTTCAGAATGAACCCGAGGAAGACTAAAGAAATCAGAATTTGAAGCATTATACATTCACATCTGCCCTTCTTTCTTGAAACTAAAAATGTATTGATTTTTCTCTGATGGTGTCATCTCCTCTCAGCAAAAAAATCAATTTGCCACGGCTCTGGCTACCTGCTGCTATTGCCACTGTATGGTCCCTTTAAAAAGCAGGCTGGCATTTTCAATCAATGGGTTATTAATTATTGAGGGTGTGCAGGTTGACAAGATGCACATCCCGTCCTGTTTGCCAGATGAATTATCTGGACCCAGGATGCTGATATTTTCTCTCCCCGACGACAGGAGATGGTAGTGCTAACCAACAGTTAAGGACAAAAAACCTCTGTAGTCCTAATCAGCTTAATGCTGGTGTATTCAAAGGCCCTCTTTCAGACAGAGCAGCTGCTGTCAGCCAGTCTGAGTAGAGGGTGTGACTGCTGGCAGAGCTCGCCGATGCAGAGAGACCGGTTGGTGATTAACAAATGTCAGTAGACTTTGGAATCTGTGGAGCCCAGGCTTTGTCCTCAGTTGCTTTCCACCAAAGGTATTCCAGGTGGCTCCGTCATGCTCTCGGGCTGCCTCCCGTCTCCTCCCCCCCCCCCCCTTTCAGACCTGCTCTCTCCTTCTGCTCACTCTCTCTCTGCCCCCTTGTCCTCAGGGTTTCAGAGCTCTGAGATAAAGAAGTTCAGACATACCTCACATTTTTAGACCCCCTTGTGGAACATAGTCGGCAGTTTCTCTCCACGTAGTGGATGTCGCTTGCTCTGACCTGTTCTTTGGAACGGGGGATTCAGTTCTCTGGAAATCCCTTCACGTGAGAGATAATGTCCCTGAGAAATGAAAGGACCGGGCAATGTTAGCCCGGCAAGAGTGTGAGATGTTTTCTGCTGAGCTGCGTGGGCAGAGGGCTTGGGCACGCTACTGTACATCTGGCAGATCGATTTCTGTCAGCGGCTCTCCAGTGTCAGAGGAAGAGGATCAGATCTGTGGGTCCATGTTGTGTGCTGGCTGAACACCTAAGCGCACATAGCCAGCTCCTAAAATGGCTGCCCTTGAAGCTCGGCTCAGAGGAGGATCTGAGCAGCTCAGTCGCTGTCTGTTAGAGCCCCAGCTGATGAAAGCAGTTACACAATCTCACCCATTAACTTGGTGTGGCGCTGGGACTGACCGGCTGAAAAGACACAGCCAACTCTAAGGCAGATGGCGGTTGTGTTGGAGGCTTTTTTTTTTCTTCTCCTCCCCGGGCATTCCTTCTCCCCTTCTCTCCGAAAGGATTCTCTTGATATCCATGTCAAGGAACCTGGCATTAGGAGGCAACTTTGTTCAAAACAGCAGTGAACTGCCAAGAGAGCAGGGTGGGGCCCCGTGGTGAGGCTGTAACCTGACCCTGGACAACAATGGATCCCCTGGTTGCTCAGGGACATACTGGCAGCCTGGACGGCTCACATGGAGCTCTGCACTGGCTGGCCAGTTGGGTGTGGGAAGCAGGGCGGGATTCCCAACTGTCTCTGGCTGGATCTCACTTGAACTTTTCCGTATCCAGATCAGTAGACCTAATTTGATTTTGGTATTAAAACAATATTGTTTGATTGGTTATTGTAATTAAAAGAAATGACACTGGAACTGCTAAATGTTTTATTGTTCACTTAAACATTTTAAAACAACTAATTAAGCTAATGGCTTAAAGGGGGGGGGGGGATTGGTCCAACTAACACAGGACTTTCAACCAGGAGACCTGGTTTGTGTCCCAAGGAGTTGTTGAGTTATTTTGGTGATGACGTGTTTTCTGTACTTTTGTAACGTGTAGGTTTTAATCAGTTCACATGCTCATTTGAAGCCCAGCCATGATGTTTTTCCTGAAGTTAACTTCGTGGGTTTTTGCCCGAACCTAAGAAAGTGTTTTTGTGGGATTTCACGATGTAAACCTTGTGTTTAATGTGACCGTATATCATAGTCTGACGTGTTGGGCTACCGAGTGTGATCGAAAGGGACACCAAGGGGTCTAACCAAGTACCAGTATGTGACAAGTTGGGATGAGAACATGTTGATATTACGTGCCAACAAATTTTCCATAACTTTTCCATAAATTTTATGACGAATACAGCAGCGGTACTCTCAAGTAATAAACCTCAAATACTGAGCTACAAGACATTATTGAGTTAGGGCACTGCAAGGACAACTATTTAAATTTCTGAGGGTGCCTACTATGTGCCAGAACTGAAGACAATAAAAGAGAACTCAGCTCAGCTCCACCTTAAATTTGGAAAGGCAGTGTCTGTATTTGGGTCACATTAACTTAAAAAGAAAAAATCTCTTTTGCAGACAAACATCTATAGGGCCAATGAAAAACAAATGGCCTTTGTGGTGTACCATATTTCCTCTTAGATCACAACCATTTACTTTTACATTTATTGGCCTGCTTATTCCATTTGAGATAATATAATAAAATGTAATTATTACATCCATTAAACTGAATTTTACTAAATGTATAAATGCAACATCAGGCTGAATAAAGTATATGTGTTCTCTATAAAACTCAATGCCCTCATGAAAAACACATAGCGGCGCTGTATTTATGCCACTCTCACTCTATAGCAGCTTGATAATGCTGCTGTTGTATGAATGTAACTTAATGAAAGCAGAAAATGTTGATTATGATCATGCTGAAGAATGATTTTGATATATTATTTTATCAGCCATTGATGGATCATCTTCAGGCATTACAACAAGAATATAAGGAGAACTGATGCTTCTGCTGAAATAGGATTTAGTTGGATTATAGACACGAATCATGGCGTATTGTGATGTAGACGTGTTTCATTCAGAACAATGGATCCACAAAGGGTCATGCTGGCCGTGTGCACCATCAATCCTGTTTGAATATATGCAAAACATTTCTGTCTTTGCCTAATAGAATACACAAATAAATATGTGTTGTAAATATAACAAAAAAAAGAAAACACCTGCCAATATACGAAGGAGAGTAATGAAGAGAATGGCCATTCTGCGTTCAGAATCTTAGGTTCAAATATGTTCATACCTGGAAGGTGTCCAAAGTGTTCATAGAAGCACTTTTGAATGCATTTAGTGGTTTGGGGATATAATCATTTTGACATGTGGACACATTTATTTGTGCCACAGGGTGTACTTGGCCATGTAAAATTACCTCATACTGTCAGGCCATAATGTATCTATGGAGAGCAACCAACAGACCCAATGTTTCCCACTACATAGCCATACCCATACCATTACAGATCCCCCATGTTGGTTGCATCTTCGTGCATGGGCCATAAGCCGTTTGGATATGAATGGGAGCCGTGTTATAAATATCAGCTTTGTAGAACTCACAACAGTGAGGGGTTGATTCAATTCCTCTGAAAGAAAATTAAATAAATGGACGCTTAAGTTCCTTAGGTTAGATTTACATTTAACTCATGTGGTGTTTGAGAAATAAAATATAGATTTTTTTCCCCTCCAAAGTAATGGCCCGCACCATGGTACGCACCTATTGTGTTAGGCAAACATAATGTGTTCACCAAAATTAGCAACATAGTAAAAAATGGTAAAGTGTACCCTTTAACTACTTATCTCTGAACCTGTGTGAGCTACAAATGCTATTTGTGATATTATATGGTTTGCGTGACAATATGACAATAGAAAGTGTTGAAGAAACAGCTGTGAAATGATGGCCACATCATCAATTTCCATTTCTCTGTCCAAGTCCAAACGGCAGAGAAGCCCAAAGACATAAAGCCTTCATCTCTCCGTTGATTCATTCAATCTTATTTCAGAGCAGTTGATACAATCTGATGGAATAGTCTGCTCTAAATACTGAGCTGTGGAGCTGCTCTCCAGCTGTTGCTTATCCCAAGGTAATAAAAATGGGACAAATCAGCCCATAATCCCTCCTCAGTCCCTCCATTGTTCTTAGAATGATGCTATGCTCAAAAATGGGACCTTCTTAGTATTCCGAGTAACATCAGCATCTGCTGATTTCTCCTCTTTGTCATGTTTTGTGAGGCTTTCTATCGCCTTTTGTGGAGAGCTTCAGTCGTTTCAGAGATTGAAAATGATTTCATTTTTATATGAATTTGTGACTCTGTATCCGTGTGGTTTTGTCTTCATAAAGACACAACAGAATGTGTTGCTGTTTTGCATAAATTAACAAATTTGTCTTCTTTATTACATTTTTGAGACTATTACTTTTTGCAGTACTTCAGTGGCATATTTCATGTAGACTTGAAGGATCATAATGGTTTATTCGAATTTCAGCTTTTATATTGCCATCTCACCACTCCCGCATATTATTCAGCATCAAAGCAATCATAAAGAAATGAATGCACAGTATTTCATTTTTTTTAATTATCCTAATTGAAATTACAGACAGTGAAAAAACATGTGTCCCTCCAGTGGAAAAGTTCCTACAACGTGCTTCACTTTGTCACAAATTCTTAGAAATACAACTTAAAGAGCTTCTATGAATCTAGCAGATCAGAAGGCTGTATTTTTAACACATGCTTTGTATGTTTTGCTTGCCATTGTCTTACTTGTTATGTGGAAAACGTGCATCTTACATCCTGCACTTGATTGTTCTTTGCTCACAGCAGGAATTGCCATTGGTAATCATTTTAGCTCACCAAGCTCATTTTTATGGAAGGGTGTGTTCGCTACCCTAAATATTGAAGCATTACGGAAAAATATTCCTGCTTTGTAAGAGCTCTGTACATATGAGTTTCCATAGCAAAGTAAATACCCCTTTACGTGCACTGTAAATAGCTCCTATGAATATTTTAACATGAATTACTTTTATTTTCAATCCCACTCCCTTAATTCGACATGTATTCTGCTGTGTACTCATCGGACACTACTGCATGTCCTCATGAGTTTTTCTCTTTATTTTTCTTTGCAGGTTTCCCTGATTTTCCAGGGAGTGCTCCCCTTTTTCAGTGATGGAGGTATTGCAGTGTGACGGCTGTGACTTCCGTGCCGAGTCATATGATGACTTGAAGACCCACATTCAGGAAGTGCACACGGTTTTCCTGCAGCCTGCAGATGCAGATGAGTCTGACTCTCTGAAAGACGAGGACGAAGATGAGGAGGAAGCGGAGGAATACGATGACACGGATGACCGGGATTATTCAACTCCTAAAGCTGGAATAAGTATGTCCACCACTTCAAATCGGATGTTACAGTTTCATTTGTGGAGGATTATTTCAGTTTGTTTCATATAACTCTTCATAGTAGGATGCTTTTATGTTTTATTGAGGAGCATAACATGTATGAGTTGATGCTGGTTTTACTGACTGAAACAACAGAATGTTAAAATAACAACAAAATGTTACTCATTTACTTTCCATCAGATATCTCACCTACTTTCTCATCTTTTTTAGGCCCCAATACTACTGACAATTCCAAGCAAACACCACAAAAGCAGACAGCTGAAAGCCTCCTGCCCTTTTACCAGTGCAAGTTCTGTGTCCGTTACTTCAGATCGAAGTCATTCTTAAGAAACCACACCAAAAAAGTGCATAATGCTGCAGAGGAAGATTCTGATGCAAGTATCTCCTCGCAGAGCGCCGAGCAGCCCAGCTACACCATTATTATGCACAGTGACAATTCAAAAGTGTATTCCTGTCAGTATTGCACGTACAAGTCTCCACGCAAAGCAAGAATATTGAAACACCAACTAATGTATCACAGTAAGGTTCCCGCAGAGAGCGCTGGAGATCCTTCAGAATACGATGAGACCGGAGAGGAATCGGACTCAGCCGGTGGACTCATGCAGGGAACATTTGCCTGTGAATGGTGTGACTATCAGACTGACCAGAAGGACAGCTGGACTAATCACGTAGTGAAGGAACACAGTGACAAGGTCAAGATAGTTTCCTGCATTGAGGAGCTGGAAGGAGAGGCAAGTGCAAGCTCACCCAAACCAGATTCTCCCTCCTCTTCCCGAAGCCAGAATAGATCAAAGATGGGTTTCACTGAGGTTCAAGGAAAGGAAGAGCCAGAAGGAAAAACAGTAGAAAACACGTCCGAGGAGTCAGTCCCAGAGATGTCGTCCTTTCAGTATGCAGTAACACCCAACAGCACAGGTTCCTCAATTTTGTCCAAGAGGTTTGCGTCATCTGACGTCTCCAAAAGTGTCGTAGAGGCGGATGCCAACTTACTCAATGAAGAAGACTCTAAGAGCAGCTTAGAGAATGATGATGAAGAAGACTTGGGCGATATAGATGATCCCAGCTATACTGGGACCCTGTCAGCAGATGCAAAGCAGCTTTTAACTGATGAGGACAATAAATTACTGGAGACTAAAGGAATACCATTTAGAAAGTACATGAACCGTTTTCAGTGCCCTTTCTGCTCCTTCCTCACCATGCACAGGCGAAGCATCTCCCGGCACATTGAAAACATTCACCTTTCTGGTAAAACTACAGTGTATAAATGTGATGAATGCCCGTTTATTTGCACCAGCCCTCTTAAACTAGGCACGCACAAACAGAGCCACATATCTTCAGATTTAGACACCATGGACCTAACAAGTGATAGTCGAGACACTCACAATGACAATGCTGCAGAGCCAGTTAATGGGGGTAACGTAAGTTCCAAAGTCAATGGAAAAAAGACAACCAGCACACCGAACGACCAGCAAAACCCTCACCGCTGCACACTTTGCAGCTTCTCTACCACCACGCTGAAAGGTCTGAGGGTTCACCAGCAGCATAAGCATTCCTACTGTGATGACCTAGATCCCACTGTCTTTGAAAGCCAGCTGACTGACCAGCCGGACTCTGAAGCGGACGCTTCTCCAATCTTTCTACAAAAAACCCAGACCTCGATTTTAGGACTTGCCACCAAAAAGCCCTTAGTAACAGGGAAAAGAGCCAGGAAGTCCATTAATGACTTGCCTTTGGATTTGTCCTCGGTTAAGAAGAGAACTAGAATTGATGAAATTGCCAGTAACCTTCAAAGTAAGATAAGCCAAAGCCAACAGGACATGATCATAAACCTAGATGACATGGATGATGTAGATGCAGGAGAAAACCACACTAGTGCTGATAAAGAGGGTAGAAACCATGACAATAAAAACCCTGTCTTCACTTATAACACACAACAGCTTCATGCAAGTGATTCGATGATCTCTAACAAGGAAGGCCGAATAGGGAAAAGAAAAAGCAACCCTAAGTCAAAACCTAGAAACATTCCTATATCAATGACTCTCTCAGATGATAGCGAAAACATCTCTGCTGACCCCAGTGACGGTGCTATCCAAGAGAATGCTGATTATTCAGAGGATCCAGGAACGACACGATTCTACTGCAAACACTGTGATTACCACAACAAATCAGCTCGTAGCGTCAGCACCCATTACCAGAGGATGCACCCTTACATCAAGTTCAGCTTTAAGTACATCCTGGACTCCGAGGATCAGAGTGCGGTCTTCCGCTGCTTGGAGTGCTACATTGAATACACAAATTACAATGATTTGCATCAACACTACATGGATCACCACCCTGAAGCAAGCAATGTGCTCAACTTCAACCAACCAGATCTGGTGTACATGTGCCGCTTTTGTTCATATACAAGCCCCAATGTCAGGAGCCTAATGCCCCACTACCAAAGAATGCACCCAACAGTGAAAATCAACAATGCAATGATCTTCTCCAGCTATGTAGTGGAGCAGTCCCACAAAACGGGTGAATCGCAAACCCTGAGGGAAATATTAAACTCTGGCCCCAAGAATTTGAACTCACCCACGTCAACCCCAAGGTCCTCCTCCAGCCCAGTGCCGAAAACGGTCTCCAAGACCCCTGAAGCCAGTGCTGAGGCAGAACTTCTCAAAGAACCTATGGGTAGCAATGTTGTTGTGTATGATTGCGATGTGTGTTCTTTTGCTAGCCCCAACATGCACTCTGTGTTGGTCCACTATCAGAAGAAACACCCAGAGCAAAAGGCGTCTTATTTCCGTATACAGAAAACCATGAAGGTCATCTCGGTGGATCAATCGCAGCCTGTCACAAACTCTTCGTATAATCTCAACATGGCTACGCCTCCAAAACAACCAAGCGCAGCACTGTATGGATCAGATGAAGAAATGTACTACTGTAAACATTGCGTGTACAGCAACAGATCTGTTGTTGGTGTGTTAGTCCATTATCAAAAGAGACACCCGGAAGTAAAAGTGACGGCAAAATATATCAAACATGGCGCTCCCACTCCCGGTTTGATGAAATTAATGGATGAATTGCAAATTGCGGCTCCCAAACACTTTTTGAAGCAGTTTCAAAATAACGGTCACGATGGATCTAACAACACGAGCCCTAAACCTGGAAGTGGCAATAAAGGAGAGGATGAGCTGTTTTTTTGTCAGCACTGTGATTATGGCAATCGCACTGTAAAAGGAGTGCTTATTCATTACCAGAAGAAGCACAAGGAAACCAAGGCCAACGCTGACCTTGTACGTCGTCACACTGCAGTTGTCCGGAGTCAGCGCGAGCGTGCACAGATGGTTCAGTCGAGCAGTGTCTCTTCTGCCTTGATCCCAGCTCCTCCAGACCCTGAAAACACTACACCTTTGCGCTCACTGAAGTGCAGACACTGTTCATACACATCCCCCTACGTCTATGCCCTAAAGAAGCATCTGAAGAAAGAGCACCCTACTGTGAAAGCCACAGCCATGACCATTTTACACTGGGCTTACCAAGATGGCATTCTGGAGGCTGGCTACCACTGTGAGTGGTGTATTTACTCCCACGCTGAACCCCAAGGCCTGCTGCTCCATTACCAAAGACGTCACCCTGAACACAATGTTGATTACACATACATGGCCAGCAAGCTATGGGCTGGACCGGAGACTACTCAACAAGGGGGCAATATGGAAACGAAACATTACAAATGCAGAGACTGTGCCTTTGAGGCCTGTACAATATGGGACATCACTAGTCACTATCAGGTAGTGCACCCTTGGGCCATTAAAGGGGATGAATCTGTGCTTTTGGATATTATCAAAGGAAATGGCCCACCTGAAAATATACACCAGGCGGTTGCCGAAGAACATGTGTCTTTCAATTGCCAATCTGTCGAAGATGATGGAGCACAGGTCATGGTCACCACACCTCAAGAAAGCAATCCCCATCCTACCCACCCACGTCTTTCTATCTCAAACAATCCCTATCAGTGCACTGTATGTCTGTCAGAGTACAACAGTCTCCATGGCCTCCTCACCCACTATGGAAAGAAGCACCCGGGTATGAAAGTAAAAGCTGCAGATTTTGCACAGGAGGCAGATATCAACCCCAGTTCTGTGTATAAATGTCGTCACTGTCCGTATGTAAACTCCCGAATCCACGGTGTCCTAACTCACTATCAGAAGAGACACCCATTAGTGAAAGTCACGGCAGAAGACTTTGCAGATGACATCGAGCAAATCCCTGACCCAAATGAAGGAGATGACAAGTGCAAAACTCAAAGGCAAGGCTACGGCGCATACAGATGCAAAATCTGCCCCTACACGCATGGGACACTGGAGAAACTCAAAATCCATTACGAGAAATATCACAATCAGTCGTCCTCTGAAATGTTCGCTCCCTCTCTGACATATTTCTCCACCGGTAAAGAATCAGAGCCAGTAGCTGAATGCAGTGCTGGTAATATATCAAGCGCAGCAAAAGTCCAGGAGGTCAGTGAATTGGACCTTGCCCTCTCCCAGTTACCCATCAATAAGACTGAGAAACATGCTATATTCAATTGTCAGCTCTGCAAATACTTCTGCTCCACCAGGAAAGGCATCGCTCGTCACTACCGTATCAAGCACAACAACGTCCGTGCTCAGCCAGAGGGTAAAAACAATGTCTTCAAATGTGCTCTGTGTGCATACACAAACCCTATACGCAAAGGTCTGGCAGCGCACTACCAGAAGCGGCATGATATTGATGCCTATTACACCCATTGTCTGGCTGCTTCCAAGACTATGACCGAAACGCCTGCCAAAGTGATAGCACCCCCGCCGCCAGAAGGGGAAAATTCAGAAATGAGTGAAGATTTGCGTTTGGCTGTGGAGAGACGAAGGTGTTCTCTTTGTGCCTTCCAGGCCTTCAGCAGGAAGAGCATTGTGTCACACTACATCAAACGCCACCCAGGTGTCTTCCCCAAGAAGCAGCACGGTAGCAAGCTTGGTCGCTACTTTACAGTCGTCTATGCCAAAGAACCTGAAAAGATTGCTGTCAGTACAATGGCAGAGGATGACAAGGAAGTGTTGGAGGTTCAGCTTGAACCCGAGCCGGACAGAGAGGTCGAATGGCTGCCATTTAAGTGTCTAAAATGCTTCCAGTTGTCCTTCAGCACAGGCGAGCTGCTCTCTATGCACTACAACGATCACCACAGCAATGACTTGAAGAGAGACTTCGTGGTAGCGCCCGGACCTGAGGAGGAGGACTCCGAGTTGTACAAGTGTACTCACTGTGAGCTGAAGTTCCTGGCTCTCCCAATTCTGGCGAAACATCTGTTGAACCACAATGAGGAGTTTCAGAAGAGGGCCATGAGGCAGGAGAGGAGGAGGCAGCTGCTCAGCAAACAGAAAGCCGCAGAACTTCCAGAGACCAAACCTGAGAAGGTGAGCAGAGATACGAGTCGTGAAAGAATATGGAAGAATAAGACGGCCATTATTTAATTTTCCTTTTTCACCATTAATATCTGACAGCACACATGGTACAGCTGTTATTTGAGTCCTTTGAGTAATGGGCTCCCATAGTTTTGGAAAACAGCTCTAAAGAGACATAAAGTCTTACGAAGAGTATTGTTAATTTATCTTAACAAGACTTTATAAGCCCAAAACCATTGCAGTTGTACTCAAAGTAGTCATATTTTTCCAAACAGAATAAAATAAACAATTATGTATGTCATCGGGAATATATAGCAGTGATCATAATGTGCGATTGGTTAGTTTCATGATGAAAAATACCATTCATTCTGAATGTTTATTTTAGAAAAGTGATTGTCTCTAACTTCATGGAGAAAAGGTAAAGCTCACAGAGAAGAAATAGCATCTTCTGACTGTGGCAAAATAGATCAGTTGGTTTAGATTATACACTGTTATTATTCTTAAAAGGTTAAATAATATATAAATATAATACAATAAAAATCCTTGTCTCAAAGAATTTTTAAAAAGTTTTTAAAATATGTCAAAAGAAAATCAAAACGGAATAAAAAATGTTCTTTTTATCTTTTTTTCTATTTCTGTTAACAGGAAAACCTTGCAAATAACGCTCCCATAGGATTCAGGTGTAACTTCTGCATAAAGATGCACCCCACCCTCCGTGCTATCTGCAACCACCTGAGGAAGCACGTCCAGTACGGAGAGGTCAAAGAGGGACATGTCAAGGTAAATAGAGTTTCTTTTATGCTGTTGTAGTGTCTTATTTAACTGGGGATTTGTTACATTAACTCTGAAATGTTTCCATGTCAACTGCACACGTCTATGTTAAACATATTTGTATAAAATAAGAGGTTAATGTAAACAATTATTATGATAAATACACATTTCTATTTTATATTTATCTATGGCAAAATTAAAAACAATCTTTTTTTGAAAATGGCATATGTTGGTTTGTGAAATGCATCAAAGGAATCCTTTCTTGCCGAGAGTTGGATGAGAAGATTCTTCATATCCGTTACATCAATATAAAGCAGCAGCAGCTGGGTAGCTTAGCTTAGCATAAAGCTGTAGTTTCATATTTGGTGTACACATTTTAAAGTAGTATCAATCTCGGTATCTCTGCAAGAAAGTGAATAAGCGTATTTCCCAAAATGGCAATTAATCGTGCAGCTACTACTTCACAGATCACGCAAACGTATAGTTTGCTTTATTTACTTACATCAATGTAATAGTTTACTTACAATACTCATTTTCCTCTGCAGTGATCTGTTTTACTGGACATGGATTCTGTTTTTGTTTATAACTGATGGTGGCTTCTGGGTAGACAGTCTGTCAGCTTCCTCCAGAGAAAACAAGCAAAGCTGTCCCATTGCAGCGGAAGGGGGTGGAGGTTGGGGGTACAGAGTGGTGCGCCATAACTTGTAGGGCAGCGGTGGGTAACCATTCAGCCATTAGTATTCCACTGAGCCTCCCAGTGAGGGGAACAGGCCTAAGGATCCAACGCCTCACCCAAACGGAGACCTGGTTCTTCCGTCAGACACTCGGTCTGTCTTTTATGTATTTAAGATGTACTGCATACTTCGGCAACTGAGGTCTACAAAAAAATTGGGTATTTCTGTTGCCTTTTAGGTATGTTCACTAAATAGGATCAAATGTTAGCCTTTGAAGCTAATGGCACATGCCAGGGTTCTGGGTTAACTGCAAGCATTCATGGCCTACAACACCTCTAGCAGATGGAATTTATTGTATGTTTTACACATTGCAGAAGGTAAAAATAAACGTTGCTTTTTATAGTATCTTGAATACAGTTTCAACTATAGAACTGCAATGGTTCTAATAGAGTTGGATGGCAAAAAAAACTGGCTGACAGTGCAGTCAGGGCAGACTGGATGGCAAGGTTGGGTCTGTGGATGCCACATCTTATTTATGGCTGCACGAAGTGCAGGCTCAGGTCCTTCCACAGAAAGAACGAGCTTCCTCGAGGCAATAAAAAAGTCATGGTGATTTTCTGTCTGCTTGTGATGACTACAGAAACCAGCCAGCACCCCAGTAGATGACGGAAGAGGAAACAGATGAAGGAGTTTTGTTTTGCAGTTGATGTGCGAATGTGCAAGGTCTTCTGTTTTAGGTTTTTTATCCTCCCATTTCTTTCCAGGCATCAACAGCAGCTAGGAACAATGAATCATTATCAATGAATCATAGGACTATAGATATTGTGATTCACTTTGTTAAGAATAATTTAATAGCATTTATTTTTGAGAGTTATACGGTTGAGATATATATTTTAAAAAAGAAGGTAGGAGAGTTGGGAATGATGTGTAATAAAGCTCCTGGACCGATTCGAGGGGTAGGACTCAAATTGTCATGTCACATTCTATTTAGATGGTGCAATCAACTCAATATCAACTAAGTGGTGTGTCAGTAAATACCGGCAGACTACAGAGTGTCAGGGTTGGAGTTGGCCCAAGGTTTCTATTAAGGCTTGCCTACGCTGGACTTGACAGTCATGTTTTTTCAGTCATTCCTTCTTGGACCAGAAACACTTTCATTAGCAGGCTCTGACTGCAGCTTAAAGTCCTTTGGACCGGTGTTTGGCTGTTTCAGGAAAATGATTGAAATAGAAAGGCTTCCAGGTCAATGATATACCCACATGTTGATCTTCAGCACAAATGGATCCAATTGACAACACAGAGGATGACTGAGAGAGCTGTAACTAACTGACAATGATTGCGCCGATACAGCGCAGAGCAGAACCAGAGGTGTTAGACAGATGCTTAACTGTTGCTTATGTGCTGTTAACATGATTTGCCTGATTTAGGAAAAACACTGAGAGGCACCAGACTTTAAGTGATACTTCATTGAACAGCAATTTTTTTGTCATCTGGTAGCTGATTGAGTATCAACATTGGACTATCCAAATAAAATTGTTACCCTTCATCTTTCTCCTTATATTGCAAGGTTGTGCATCCGCATAGCAAAACGACTGCGACAGACAAAATGAACATCTGAGACTTCTCCTCTTTGTTTTGCAGCAGGAAGTCAGCGAAGTCCCCCTGACCCTGCCTTCTGAGACCCTGACTAATGGCGACCTCGAGGGGGATGAAGCAGCTGAAACCGACGGCCTCGAGACACCCGCGGAGACAATGATGGGTCCACCCATGGTCTCCACAGCTTCAGCTGGTGGTGCTGTCGCCGCAGAGACACTGGAACCAGAAACTACTGTTGTTGAAGGAAGGGGAGCGGCCCTTGTGGCTGCAGCGAGGGCCGTGGTGTCAGAGGGCGAACTGAAGCAGCGATTAGCAGCGGGGGGTCACCCGTGTGTCCAGTGCGACAGAGTCTTCATGTCCATGCAGGGACTGAGGTCCCATGAGAGGAGCCACTCAGCCATGGCGCTGTTCAGCCGAGAAGACAAATACAGCTGCCAGTACTGCCAGTTCGTCTCACCCTTCAGACACAAGTAAGTAAGAGGAGCAGAGTCGAAGAGTCTTCACTGTGTCTACAGTGGAGTCCCCAGAGTAAATTCGACACATATTTCTAGTATGTAATTTGTGTGATGTGTTGATCTATTTATCCTCTGTTGAACATTGATCTATTCTGACTGTCCAGTTCCTTTCATTTGTTCTCTTCGGTAAGCTTAGTTCAAGTTATAATCCTTAAGATTTTAGTCCTTGTTGATTTTGGCAACAAGAAGTTCTTTCAATAGTACGGGGACTACTTTTCAAGGGACAACAATGGTTGTTGTCTGTGTTTCCATTGCGGTTGTAAGACTTGCAAAGATTAGGCAAATTAGTCCGGTGACGTATGAAAAAGCAACATGACATGGGACTGAAACACTCTCTGCAGTCTGCAGCATAGTGTGGCTGCTAAGAAACACGTTGAAAATGAATTAACTTTACTGCTGCATCGTATTTACTTATGCACATGGTACTGAATGAAATGCAGAGGAGGAAAATGAAACTACGGGCATCTTGGATGAGCAGTCATTTAACACGGTTGCGATATGGCTATGGCAGAGGGGACAGCAAACGTGTCCCTAGATTACATGCATGCATCATTTCTTCTGAATCCCTCATGCATGTGAAGGCAATTTAAATCCAGTGCAGGAATGGCGGACTCCGCCACCAACAACTATATTGTTAGGTCATTATGGAACATATATAACTGCATCAATAGGACACTATAGCCCCAGTAGGAGGACATTTTAAACTCCATCCCTTCTATAACTTGCCAGCTGTTCTACAAATCAACTGGATGTTAAACTAATTTTGTACAGAGCACTATTTTACACCTTATTCAGTTTACCCTTCACGATCCCTTTGAATCCTCAATCTTTTCTAAGATTTCCTGCCTCCTTGGAGAGTTAAGACAAACATTACAGCGAGACAGACATTTTGGTAGTGTGATTTCTTTTATCCATCACAGAGACACAGAGCGAGAGGGGAAGAGAGAGGCCTCATCTCCACTGAGCTCCCAGGTGTAATCCTTCTGTACTGTATGTGCCCTGACCCAGAAAGAAGCCAAATTCCCATGCCACCTAGGAGGCTGGCATTAAAAACACAGCCGCTGTCCCCACAGGCGCTCACACGTTCACTCCCACCAAGGGATTGTGGGAAGATGAGTTCACCCCACGGCTCCTCGTTCTGTAGTCATTGGAAATGTGCGGCTGTTGTTTGTGAGGTAAACAGAATTGAGCGCTTTAGATGCTGCTGAAGAAGAAGAAAAAAAACGCAGTTGAAATCATCAAAGTGGATGCTGTTGAGTAGAGCTCTCTCGCTTTCTTTCCTGTACTCTATTCTTGTCACTTTCTCTCCTGATCTGCTGTCCTTTTGTCCTCGTTCCATCAATTCTTTTCATCTTTTATCCTCTTATCTCATATCCTCCCCTCTGTTTGTTTTTTTTCGTTGTATATTTTGTCTCATCGACAGTCTGGACAGACATGTGCAGTCTCACCACGGGCACCACAAGCCCTTCAAGTGCAAACTCTGCCCCTTTAAATCTGCCTACGTGAGTCGCTTGAAGAGCCACCTGCATAAGGCACACACAGGTAAAAACCAATAAAACACACACACACACATCAAATCCCATGTTACAGCTGTATCCATGACTAACAAGGTATTCCCAGGTCAGAATAGCAGCCTCCTGTTTATCATCTTCCACATAAAGATGCTGTGCATGATTTAGCTCATCCTACACAGGTGTAACCAATGGACTAGCTGGAGGAGCAGCTTCACCGAGTACATTAGATACACCTAATTAAGCACATACCGGTACAAAATAATCATATTTGGATTTTTAGCACAAATAGCCCAGATGAATTTGTTGTTAATATTGTTTATTTGGGAATATGGAGATGAAACCCTCAGCATGTTAC
Organism: Melanostigma gelatinosum; assembly: GCF_949748355.1. NCBI lineage: Eukaryota > Metazoa > Chordata > Actinopteri > Perciformes > Zoarcidae > Melanostigma > Melanostigma gelatinosum. Next base: position 7,391,811 of record NC_136651.1, read on the forward strand.
AGAGGTGAATGCTGACAGGTGTCTTCAGTTAGATGCGGTTCTTTGCCTGTGATCAGTTTTTTGTTGTTATTGAGGGAGCCAGACATCAAAGTCATAGACATTCAAGCAAATGTAAAAAAAAAAAAAAAAAGCTCCACTTCAGAAATCAATACATGAGCAAAATAAACTATCTCAAAAGTGGCCAACTAGAAAGGCCAATTCTCAAAAAGCTTTCGAGTGCGCTGAACTGTCTGATTGGAAAGAACAAGAAAAAGCAAAAACAGTTAGCCTGACAGCTGCTGTGGATAATTGGCACAAACCAATTTTGAGTTGCGATTACATTTGAAAAGTAGAGTTTGGTGATGTTGTTGATTGATATAAACAATCTGGATTTTTTTAAATATATTTTGTGGCTCAGTGTCCTTGCTTTCAGTCCAAAAAGCTGAAGATACTTTGTATTGATACACCCACAGTACAACTCGTTCTCACTCCCCGTGCGTCAAATACCGCGGCTTGGTCAGCGCTCCTCCGTGTCTGACACCGTCGCACGTGGGCACCCTTGTGTGTGAATCTGACGGTAAAGTTTTTATTCAGTGACGTTCTTTTCTTAAACCTAACTAAGAGGTTTCGTTGCTTGAACCTCACTTCCTGTGAAAATGTGGGTTTATTTTGAAAAGACACTATGCATGCAGCAAGCGTATATCGACGTACATATTCCTGACAAGTCCAAAACGAATGTTTGAGCAGTACGTGACGCGTCATAGTTTGAAATTTGGAAGCACTGACCAAGCTGCGTTATTTTGACGGATTGGGGTGAGAATGCATTGAACATTCCGGAGCTATTTTATTCCAAACATGTTCTTAACACAAATAGTTCAATCAGGAAGTAGTTTTTCTTATTAAACCACTTCTGGTAAGATGATGTTGCTCTCCTCAGGATGCTGCTTGCATTAGGTTGTTGTTGTAGGTTGTTGTTGTTGCAAATATATTCAACAGCTACAGGAAGAAAGATGCTATAAATCCCCCATGGGTACATTCAAAACTCTACCAAAGCTGCCAGAAACACACACAGTAGCCAGCGCGGCATCAGTCCAGTCATATATTGTAACGCCATAAATCACAGAAAGTGTTTAGTACATATGACTGTAATTTGTGAGTGAGATTAGCTGTTGGCATTATATGAAATACTGTTCTTTATGGATGGCTCATCAACTTGCACAAAGCTTGCCAATTATGAAAAAAGAAAAAGTGCCTCAATATCATTCAGACTCGCCTCCCTGTGGCAGTGTGAGACTACAGTATATCCATGTTTACGTTCAAGGCTCAGTCAACTAGAATAATAGCTGTTTGACTGTGTAGTAGAATGTAGATCATGTTTATGTGCGATACCTCGAGACATTTCGAATAAACATTGCAGCTCGATATTTTTTTTCCAGCAAAATTACGCTTATTGGTCCAAGAGGAGTCCTAAAAGTGACATATATGTTACAGATTGACTTAGAGGGGAATAGCTTTGTTTGTGGTGGAGGATGTGTTTATTGTCACGATGTTTTTTCGTTTTTTTTATTAAGGATCTTGAACCCATTTACAGGTCTTTCCAGATTCTCAACTAATACTGCCTTTGTACTGTACATTTCCTTTAGCAGCCATGTTGTTGACTTGTGTTTCTTGATTTCCCTCCAGGTGAGCAGTACACATACAAGTGCTTGTCTTGCCCCTTCTCCTCTATGACCATCAGCCAGCTGAAGGAGCACTCTCTGAGAGACCACGGAGAGGCCCTGACCCTCCCCAAACTCCGGGCTGCTACCCAGGCTGCTCATGGCGCCCTCAGGCCCTTGCGGCTGGCCAGTAACGCAGAGCTGAATCCCTTGGCCCTGGATGGTATGAGATCCTGCATTATGTCATTTTAGTAGATGTATGATCATATGATGGGCTTGTCAGGCCAGATCTGGAAAATCTCAATTGAGCATCAAAGCAGAATTCATTGTAATACAGAAGAGAGTTTCTTTACTTTGGAGCCAAGACTCTGAGTGGTGCTTATATCCTCTTATCTATATTAGAAAATATCCCAAAATAGTAATGGTTTCCCACAGCCCAGAAAAAGTATTTAAATACCTTGTTTAATTTGCCATCATCGTCATATATATATCCTCACATTTGACAAGTTTAAACCAGCAAATGTTTAAGAAATGACAATACAGTCGATGCTGATTCGTTTTACTGTTGATTAATTGACCAATCATTTCAGATCTAGCACATACAGCACATGTTTACAGCCCAGGTGGGGTTTTCATACTATTAATTGTAACTCATTACATTTCCTATGAATATGGAAAAGCAGCAGTTAGGGTCAATAATTAAGTGTCATAGCCTTTGGGAAAGTATTGTGTGCATGGGTTGAATAAACAATGTCAGAATTGACAAGTTGGACTGCCTAAGCCACCTTTAATGTTGATTCTGACACCTTTCTTTTACGGAATATGTTCTATCAAAGAGGCACCTTCACCGTAGCTTGGTGCAGAACCCATCTCCTTGATGTGATGCCATGTTTTTTGGTGCTTTAGTGGCCGTGCATTGCACAGCTTGCAGGCTGTTCTTGGCAGCAGCTGTCACCTTGCTGCTGGAGCTGTGGAATCTTCCCTGGAGCTGAAGCGGGGCAGCATTCCTCAATGCGCCAACCACCACTGCCAGCTGTGCCCTACCAAGACAAGTGAAACATTGAGAAAGAGCAGAGCTGACATATTGAATGTCTCTCTACCGTGCCGAACAGCCTACCTTCAGTCAAATGTCTTGAATTCCGATATTTGAAGTGGAATAGAGGGTTTGTTTTGAAAGGATTAAGATTTGATTGGTGCTAAAACTATGAATGTAAGACCCAGGTTCTTTGATCTCCAACCTCATCCTTACTTTTTTATGGTGCTTTAAGGTCAGCCTTTAAATTTATTTAAGCTGCTCTTCTCCTCCCCTGTCTCCTCCAACATATTGCTCCTCTTATTTATGCGACGTAACAGACAGCTCTGGCCCTTAATCCTTTCAACAAGACACATCGCCACCTTACGACAGAATTCTCTCTCCATCCGCCATCTCATCTCCTTACATCTCCACAACGCAGAGAGGATATTAAAAACATGAATCAACGGTGGCATTGTTTGATTTGTGTGAATTCCTCTGTCTCCTCTGCAAAAGTGAGAAACTGGATCTCCAGCATTTTATAAAGTAAAATTTTTTTTTCCAATTCTCTTTTTTTTTCTTCCATGCTCTCTCATACTCTGAGTGCTGAATGAGGCATTTTTCACATGGATAGATATTCTATTAGTGTCACTGTGGTTTATTTATTGATGTGTTGGAGGCTCAAAGTAGGGCGATAAGATGAGCTTGCTCACTGATATTATAGACTCTTGAGAGAGGGAATGAGGAGGGAAAGAGGTAGGGGACAAATGATGACAGTCATAGCAATACATCTGTGAGGGGGAGGGGACATTTGATTCGTGAGAGTCATATCTCCTTAAGAGAGCAAAAAATCAACTGCTGTCTACTGATAGTCTTTCATTAAATATTTACGTGTACGGACAGAAAATGTGCATTTTCTTTTTAAAGAAATCATCAGACAGCTCTCATTAATAGAACAGATGAGGCAGATGAAAGAGAAGATACGTGTAGGATGAACTCCATCCTGCTGTGCAAAAATGTGCATTGGAATAACATGAGTCTTAGATGCACAGGGACTCTCGTGGATTGAAAAACTAGTGGCCAAATCCTAAAATATTATTGTGTTCTTGTTAGAGTGAATACTTCCTGTTAGAGTGAATACTTCCTGTCTAGGTCTTAAAATAGAATCATGAAAAGAAGAACGTACAAATTTACTGGTAGCCTGTACACATGTTTGTGCAATGCGAAAACATTTCTTCAACGTAAATATCTCCAGACAAGAGGTGGATGAAGTACACAGATCGTAAACTTGAGTTAAAGTACCAATACAACAGTATTGTACTTCATTAGGAAGTTAAACTGCCTGCATTGAAAATGAAAAAAAATCAGAAGTGCTGTGCCCCTGTGACTGATGTATATTTAAATGTGACATTAGATTGTTAATACTGCATGAATTTTAAATGACTATTTTATTGTTGTAGCTGGTGGAAGTGGAGCTGGTTTTCCTCCTTTATGTACAGTTGGGTAGTTTAGTCCAGCGCTTCTCAACCTACGGGTTGCGTCCAAAGGATGAAAAGATAAATTTGAGGGGTCCTGAGTTGATTCATGGGTTACGAAAGTAGAAAGTTCAGCTCCATAAATCTGCATTAACATCTGGGACTTTTCTCTAATCTCTAGAGTTTTACCTTAGTGGGCCTCGAACAGCCATTTAAATGAAACCATGTGATACGTTTAGAGGGAAATGTCTCTTTGGTGGAACTGCTAACAATTTATAAACATCTTAGAACATGGCAAGGAGCCCCAAGTAGATGCTGTTTGTTTATTAGAGGCCACAAGCCAAAAACGGTTGGAAACCACTGGTTTAATCTAAAGCAATGCATTGTATTCTAGAAGCTGTTCCATTTTCACTCGATTCCAAATTGTTTGTTCCAGACAACAAGTGTCTCTCATTTCTCTGTCCCTCTCTTAAGATCCATCGTACCTGGAGCCAGCTGATGTTCGTCAGCAGCTTAGTCATTACCAGCTGGCATCCCGCAGTCAGATGTCCTCTGGCTCAACAGTGGCTGACAATCGACCAGACAGCTTCCTGACTTGTGAGTTTTGTGAGTTCAGCTCTGGATACATGCAGAGCCTGCGTCGGCACTACAGGGACCGCCACGGTGGCAAGAAGCTCTTCAAGTGCAAGGACTGTTCCTTTTTCACCTGCTACAAGTAAGTAAAGACTTCAGCAGAGAAAGATAGGAACATGACTGATATGGTGTATACTATAGGCTGTTTATGTGAGTTTAGATGCTGCAGACTTTATGCAAAATGTACGTTTATGAATGTAAAGTAACGGTAACATATGGATACATTTCCCTCAATAGTTAAATGATCCTTCTCTCTGTCTCTGAATCCATCTCAGGAATACCTTCACCATGCATGTGGAGGCCGGTCACAACAACAATGCACCTGACAACCTCCCTAAAGACCTGCGCTGCCCTCTCTGCCTCTACCACACCAAACACAAGAGCAATATGATTGACCACATTGTCCTGCACCGAGGTACACATCATGCAAAGTGGAACTGGGGACATGGAAAACTTTACTTTTAAAGGAATAGTTCAACATTTTGGGGACTCATTTTCTGCAGTATTTTGCTTTCTTGCTGAGAGTTAGATGAAGAGATTGAGTTTAAAGACAGGAAATGGTATTGCTAGTATTCTTTTGGCCGAGTGCAGTAAGTTGTTGGGATCTTATCTTCGCCGCAAGGTTCCCAGGCAACCAGCAGAAACATTGCGGAGCTATTTGTTTGCTGAATAATTAAAGCAGTTCGCTCTTTCACTCCTCCTCCACCAGAGGAGCGTGTGGCTCCACTGGAGGTCAGCCGCTCCAAGCTGTCGCGCCACCTGCAGGGCCTCGTGTTCCGCTGCCACAAATGCACCTTCACGTGCTCCAGTGACCAGAACCTGCAGCTGCACCTGCAGAAGCATGCCGAGATCAAACCCTACCAGTGCCAGCTCTGTTATTACGACAGCAGTCAACGGAGCCAGCTAGAGGAGCATCTACGCCTTGAGCACAAGGTCAGTGCGCGTCCATGTACGATACACATGCTTTAAGTAGCTACATTTAAATTCATATACCTTACCTAACTGAATTCTACAGTGTATTTAGAGGTTTTCTGGCTTATCTCCAGAGAGTCTTATCGAATGTGGTTTACTCATAAGAACATGTTTTAATAATCAGTCTGCTTAATGGCTGTAACGTGACATATTTACACTCAACACAAGCTGTGTAATTCATTCTATATGGCCTTTGCTGGTTTTATGGGAAGTTGTAAGGCTTGTGCCAATCAACTGTCTATATTCCCACAGTGTTAGGATATCCTGCAAAAAGAGACCAAATGACTTGTTTGCACATTTTGAAGTGATGGCGTGCAGCAGGGAGCATGAACCTGTTCAACCACGAATGTAAATACAGTAAACTAATCCCTGCAGCAGTTTCAAACTGAAATCCATGTCAGCCCACTTTGAATTTAGGCAAGAAATAACATTGTTCATGATTCCATCGCAGCTTTCATTCATTGTGATGTCATTTCTTGAACATGTATCATAAAACTTTATTGTATGAGAAGTTATTAGAAGATTCCAATAGCAGTGGGCCGTAAAGTCAATCAGGAGTGTGAAAGTGTGTCAAAATTCTTAAAAGTGAATATTAACATGAGAATATTCTTACCACATCCAGGAGGGAAAAGGTTTTGTCTCTCAGTCCGTCCTAATGGGGGTCATTTATGAGATGATGTGAGGAGGCAGATGGTATTTTACAAGTTTACGTCTATCGTTTTTCAATTCTTAACATGACTAGATCCTTAATTTCACCCAAAGCATGCTGGGATAAGGTCCATCCCTTGTGTTACCTGAAAGAGGACTAATGGAGCCTAATTAACATGGTACATTTACAGACAATAAAGAGAATTTACACATGTCAAGAGGTTGCAAAATCAAGAAATTTGCTTGAGTTAAATTTTCGAAGAGCAGAACCGCAGTATCTTTTTACGTGCATATTATTATTACTGTTAGACCTTTCTCATTCAGTTCATCCTTTGAAAAATAATTGTTGCTACTTGAGATGTTATGTACTGTAGATCAAAGCCACAGTTACTACAACGTTACTGCACATCAGACAGATACGTTGGATTAGAGCCCAAAAATGAACGGATCACCCGCACTGTCAATCACTTGTGCTCACTTTATTTACCATCCTCAGACCTTCATCATATGAGATTAAAATAGACAAACAGCACCGGTACGTAAACAATAGTGCTGGCACCCTCCTTTCCTGCTTAGATTTACATATATGGGACCAATGCTGTTGTCTATATTAATTTATTATAATTGTAATGAAGGTATGTGGACCAGAAAATCATAAACAAAGTCAGTCCAAGTGATTGGCAGTGTGCAGGAGTGTTTGGTCCTTTCATGTGTTGCAGTGAAGGCTAACGCAGAATCTTTTTTTGTTTTTTTTCAAGGTTATGTAAATATTTGATTCAATCTGGGAAAAACTTTATTGTCAATTGATGAAATGCAGTGTAAGGACAATAAGAGAGCAGCGCTCCTTCTGGGCGAGACAGAGAGCCTGTTCATGGTAAGAGGAGTGAAAGAGCAGACATTGCCTCTGCTGGGAAGGATGCTGCAGTCCTCAGGGAGTGTGGGAGGAGGGAATTGCTCAGAAAGAGTGACATCATTTGCAACAGGATGCTTTATGCAATGAAATGAGATGGTTCTGTCACCAAAATATTCCATCTTCTTTTTTAATTGTTTTTGCTCTTATGCTGCATTGCACAGTAAACAAATACACGTCTGGTCTGAGCGAGAACTTTTAATGTATTAACTTTTGAGTTGAAATTCACTTTGTTAAAAAAAGGAAAAATGAAGAGCTAAACACACACAAATGTAATTTATTGTGTCCGCCCTTTCACTTGTTGAAGAAAAAATAACTCTTAAAAAAAAGGGAGTTCTTTGAGATAAATACTTGTCAGAGCACTCCTCACCAAACTGATAAGAACTCCTGTTTCTGATCAGGTCATCCGCAACTTCGAGCTGATGGGCCGCGTCAACCTGGACCAGCTGGAGATGGTAAAAGAACAAGGGAGCAGCGCAGACGAGGAAGAAGAAGAAAGAGAAATAATGGAGATGGTTGGAGATGGAAAAATAGCTGCACAGGAGGAGGACGACGACGACGACGAAAGAATGGAGATTATGCAGAACATAGTGGAGGACCAGAGAGAGATAGATGATGAAGAGATAGAGGACCACTTCAAAGAAGAAGAGGTGGAGGAGGAAGAAGAAGATGAAGAGGAAGTCAGGGGGATGGAGGAGGAGAAGCCCGGCCTACAAGGTAAATGCAGATGACGTAATCTTTGTTGAGTTAAATAATATCTACTCATATTCATCTTTACTCTAACAAGGTCCATATTCAAGGGACAATATAATTCTGTCAAATACAACCACTGATGTTTGCTGAAAGAGCAAATATATACCTCACACCCAGCCAGCACCGACCAGAACGACTATTTAACCGCTGCAACACATTTCTTTACAAAACCTCCTGGGCTTACACTATGAATGAGTATCTGCTGAAAAGCCGTTTTCTCAGTAATTATACATAATATTGTGATCTGGGTGAAAAATCTCCTGTGGCTCATTTTAAGCCAAGTGAATGGGCCAATAAGTAAGAAAGCAATCACACTGCCAGAATACTGGAAGTCCCAGACTATACACTGCTTTTAGCTCGCCTTTTTCTCATGAGCAGTCTTTTTCTTCCAAAACAGCCACAGTCTTAGTCAAACATACTTGACTGGTATCAGTTGACTGAAGGAAAAGTAGATTTCACACTAAAAGATATGCTGATCATCCCTGTTCTACAGAGGAGCTGTCACTTTGTGATGTATAACTACGTATGAAAAATACTGATCGCCTGATAATAAACAAACTACAGCAACTGATATTTCAACTGGTTTCAAATATTGACGCAAATATGAACACTTGTGCTCCTATTCTGAGACTGACCAATCATTTGAACTCTATTTCCCAGAGGTCCTTGCATCTCCCAGCAGCAGCAGCTGCAGCAGCAGCAGCAGCTCTGCGCCCAGCAGCGCAGAGAAGCGGCTTCCCTGTGAGTTCTGTGGCCGCTGCTTCACCGACAGCCTCGAGTGGGAGCGTCACGTCCTGCGGCACGGCATGTTAGTATTTTGTTTTTAAACTATTTCTCAATCTCAAATCTTCAATTATACAAATACAAACACAATCTTTTATTTTCGAATCATTTAGATTGTGTGTTTGATGTGAATAACCACGACGATGGTAACAAAGTAAAATATCAACAGTTTGAATTGTTGATGGCGCACTGTCTTCTGGATGGTTGGAATTCATTTTGAAATTATGGCACATATCATTTTTTTGGTATGTATTTTGTATAACGATACACACAGAGACCTGTCAGAGGCGCACCTGTGCTACCACCAATGAAAATGTTAAATCAATGCCACACATGCATGGCATGGCTGTGGTCTTGTCTTGTTAGTATATATCTGCATATTTAAAAATCGTATTTTTTCACATGTAATAGGCACTTATTTTTGCTCTCTCCCTCATCGTTAGGGTGGTTAATAACAATAACATGGACACCAGCACCACCTCCGCATTAGAGGCCTCAGCTTCATCTTCCACTGGCTCCTCTGTCTTGATGGACACAGGATTGGACCTGGCCAGCACCGGCAACGAGGAAGGGAACCCCGCTGATCTCTCGCTGGGAAGTCCGAGCCAGTGTGTGGAAGGCAAAACAATGCTCGACACCAAAAAGGATCAACAGTTTGGTTGAAGTGATTGTAGGCCTGTTGGGATAATGTGCTAGAAACTGATCACCATGGGTAGGATCAGCACTGAGTTGAATCGTAAAAAAAGGAAACAAAAAGATTGAAACTGAAAAAAAAGTGACTTCTTATGAGTTGGCGCATTACTAGATTTTAGGTGTTACATATTTAAGTATTAGATTGTGCTGCATAAAACGGCTGAGCTCTTTAAATGGGCAGTCCCCTAGGACAGATCTTAATATATTGGTAACCAATAGTGAACAGAACTCTTTATTGCTGACATTCTGGTCAAATCTACAGTGACAGATCCCACCTTGATGAAACTGAGCTATTTATAGAGAATGATATCCAAAATGATTAACTAAATTTTTAATTTTTTAATTTGAAGCACCTTTTACGCTGCCCCAAAACAGGGGCGCTGTAAATGTACCCGAACGGAACAAACGCGATATGAAAGCATTTAAAACCGTGGCCCACTGTAGAGCTACCTTTTCTTGTTTCTTGTCGGGGAATTTGAGACTTTTTTTTCATCTTAGCCTTGTGTTAAGTGTGTAGAAGTATTCCTCGAGAAAGAATCGCACCTTATCTATTTTAGTAAAAAAAAAAACCACACAAATCCTGTTTTCTTCATTCGTAGAAATACTGACAATTTTCCCCAATGTTTGTAGCAAATTGCTATATTTTAGGTCCCTTAATATTATACTACGTATAAGCCTTCAGCCTGTGGCGCCCTTCGCATTTTGACTTTACCGTTTCATTGTCCAGTAATTTCACGTGATGGAATAATGGTAATAATGGGATTCGTTAAAATCTCCCTTCCCCTGTACGATATGTTGTTTGTAGTCCAAGTTAAACAACATCAACATGTGCACTCAGAAGATCAATATAACAACAGAGATATGTTTAATGTGCCATCATGACTGCATCCCCATGATATAGGTGTCCGTTAAACTGAGCATCGCAAGAGTTAGCCTGGACCATAACTACAGGTTGTTATAACAGTGGCGTAATATGTGTCATCGTCATCAATAGACAGAGATCACGCTTGTCTTTTCAGTGAAAAAATTTAAACTGTGATGTGCCAGGATCCAGGTCTGTATGGGCATCAAAATGTTAAATGGTAAAAAAGACGAGGATGACCACCACGGCTGAGTGTTGAAGTGCCTTACGAATCCAGTTCCTCTAATGGCCACTTAATGGCTTTAATTGATTTTAAGCAAAAAGTGAGGTAGTTTGAAGTACCCAGGCAATCACCCCCGATCTCTCTGTGAGTTCTTTTCCACGAGAATTTATGGCCCCAAAAGCTAATTTCACTTGTATTAATTTGTGCCTCAGTGGCAGTTCTGACAGTCATTGTTCAAATAAAATCAGATTCGAATAAATTAGATTTTATTTTATTGTAATTTCACAGAGTATCAGTAGAATGAAATGTGTTGTAGCATATGAGCATGGAACCAGGTAGTGCAAAGACAGCAGCAAAGACAATGTTGAGGCCTGAAGTGTTGGTTTGACCTGATTACAAAACAAATATATATATATATATGTTCTCATCAACCCCAGGTGGTAATTAGCTATGCAGATAGCGTTGCTTTTTTAAACAAAGTTTTGAGATATCCGTCTCTGAGATGTTTTGTCTGATTCAAGGGCAATAGGTGGAGTTGAATTTGTTTTACTCACAGCATTTAAGAAAATTGAGTAGATTTTGTTGGAACTACTTTCTACCAAACAAAAAGTCCCGATGAAAACTGTTGATAGTGTGATCTGAGTGTTGTACTGTGTTATCCGGAGTGAAAGGGGGAAGCTGTTTCTGGAAAAGTGTGCTTCGTGTGTGTTTTTTTCAATGTTGTGAGCACCACAAATGAAATTCCATGCTAAACCGGCTATGTTTGGAGCCATGTTTGCTTGATTGACAGATGTCTCTGTCTTTCACAGTCAGCCCTGGTGATTACCTCAACTCCATCCAGGCCCCTTTCCATATCACCCAAATTCAGATTTTTAGGCTACAAATGACTGACAGGCTGGCATTAAGCATAAGACTCAAATCCTGGCTTTAAGACATCCCTTCAGAAACGTATGGCTGATGCCACAGACACCACAGATATGCTTTTCTGCAGTCTGTGGTCCAGTTCTGTAGTAATGGGATGCACTGAAAAGACAAGTGTATCCAGCACAGAAAACCTTAAAATCATTGGTTTCCACATAAATGGAGTTTATTTGCCACTGGTACTCTATTTAGACTTTTTAAAAAGGTGTAAAATCCCCCAACTTAAACTCCTTTAAATTCTGTATTGGCACAACTGTCACAGCCTGGATATGTGTGCTTCTTTTTAGATAAAGTTGTCATGTTATTGTTGATACTGACAAAAGGCAGAGATTGTATTTGTTGAACGTTGCTGCTTGAATACCCTAAAGCCTTATAAGATAATAAATAGCAATTAAGTCAAATGTAAGCCCAATTCCAATAAGACCAATAAGCAACATGAAACAATCTGAAATGATATGGCTGTCAATATAACATTTTTAAAAGGGCACGATTAATGTGATATATATTACCAAGACTGCTGTGTTTGCTGCTGTGTCTATCCTGAGCATTGAACCAGTGATGGAAATGGGAAATTTGGGTTTGTAACCCAGGCGAACCACGTTTGCAGCCATGTATAGAAAACAAAACTACTTGTTAAGTGTTTGAACCGTGGTGTTTCAGAAAGGATACTTTAACCCTTTTCCCTTTAGGTGTTTTCATTTTATTTATTTTTTAAAGAAGAAAAAAAAAGAAATCTAAAGACGATAGCTAACCCTTAGGGGCTTTTTGAATCTCCAATCCAACATTATTACGCTGTTGTACCGCTGGTTACAATGAAAAATATCTCCTTTTCTGTACTGTAATTGGAATGAGCAGATAGGAAGAGCAGTGTGGTTGTACAATATTTAAACACATGAAGGAAAAGTATGCAGTTCTCTTATTATTTTACCTAAACTGCTTGGTCCTTTTCTGGGATTGGCCAGTCGACCTATTGATCCCTCTGAGATCTAGCTGACTCATGTCCAGTCCAACATCTGACACTCCGGTATCTTCTATCCATGACCAGTAAGGACATCAGCTCACTTGCTCCAAATAGTCCTGCCCTTACGTGTAGTCTACCCAGACATCAAGAGGTGGGAACGTAGCAGCCCCACTATGCTCCTCAGTCCTTGTAATACCTTTAAAAAATAAAAAAATAAAAAAAAAACTGTTGCGTTGGTGCTGAACCTCAAAGCCCTTTTTTCTGTTTTTCAGGACCAGCGTGTAGCTTTTTTTTGAAAATAAAACTGTTTGAAACCTGTTGTTGTAGAAATAAGCTTTGTTAAGGCAGCTTGTTGCCCAGCTTGAAAGCCCAGTGTAAACCAGATGATAAATTGGGACAATCTGGGTAATGAAGCTGTCAACCCAAAATAGTTTGTTGTTCTGTGATCATTTGAATAGAAAATGACGATGAATCCCACACTGTGTGCAGTCTCTAGACTGTAATATTCCCAGTTTACCCAAAGTTTAGCCCCTGCTGACAACACACTGGATACTTGTATATATGTTTAGTTTGTTTCCGATGAACTTCTCTTTTCAGACTGTTGTCTCCATAGTTTGACACTAGACTCTCTCCTTCTTGCCTTTCTTCCCATTTAAATCTGATTACCTGATGGTGGGTTGTGATGTTGCCTAGAATGATTGTTTACAATTTTATTCCATTTATCTCTGGATATTCTGTAAATATTGTAATTCATTGTCTTTTTTTAACTTGATAATAAAGTTATCAGATAACGGTTCATTTTGTTGCTCTCTTCTTTGCACAGACTCAAAATAATAATCACAATTGCAATTTTAAACAAAATGTCTTAAAAACTATTGGATCATGTTCCCGTGAGGATGAATTGTAATAACTTTGGTGATCCCCTGATTTTCAATCTAGGGCCATCGTCAGGTCAAATAGACTTTGATGTATAACCAAATACCTGATGATGGCTTCAGCTGCAATTTGTGTTTTCAGCTAATTGGCAAATGTTAGCATGCTAACACACCTGTAAACAACATGTTATTAGTGACACTGAGCATATTACCATGTTGACGTCAGCATTCAGCTCAAAGAATCACTCTGCTAAAGTATACAGCCTCATAGACTTTGTCTTGTTTTATGTAATAATGCCTGCTTCCTCTGTCTTATGTGCGTTATGTTTGTTCATATCAATCTTTTTTAATACGGTAAAGGAAAGTCGGATGGACACCAACAACACTTGAGCCTTTGTGTTGTTGGGGACAGTCAGTGGAAAAACTCTGGAGGTGGAGTAATTTAAATGTGTGAGCAACTACATGATTGACCAAAATTAAGCATAATGTCAAATGTCTTGGTTATTCTAGCTTTTGTGCAACATAATTCATATTTTCAGTGACATATTTCCCCTGTAACATTTCAACAGAGCCCTTGAAACATCCAATAATACTCTCAGCAGCTCGTCCACGGGAAATAGCTTCGGGCTGAGAAGGCATCTCAGTGGCCTTCACTCTGTGTTACACCCTTCCACCTCTCTCTCTCTCTCTCTCTCTCTCTCTCTCTCTCTCTCTCTCTCTCTCTCTCTCTCTCTCTCTCTCTCTCTCTCTCTCTCTCTCTCTCTCTCTCTCTCTGAGAGCTGCAAATACCAGGCCTTCACTCTGTGTTACACCCTTCCATCTCTCTCTCTCTCTCTCTCTCTCTCTCTCTCTCTCTCTCTCTCTCTCTCTCTCTCTCTCTCTCTCTCTCTCTCTCTCTCTCTCTCTCTCTCTCTCTCTCTCTCTCTCTCTCTCTCTCTCTCTCTCTCTCTCTCTCTCTCTCTCTCTCTCTCGCTCTGAGAGCTGCAAATACCAGTTGTGTGTGTGTTGTGTGCGTGTTTGTGTGGCTGACACATGCCCGAAATACCACGAGTCATTGAGATCAGCAGGCTCTTTTCATAACCTCGACGTCTCCCTGTATCTCTCTAAAAAACAGCACTTGGATGAGTCTATCTGCAGTGTCTTTCTTTTGAAAGTCTCAATTTCACACACGTCCTGTGAATTTCCTCTAACGCCTGATTCGAAGGGACCGAGTTTTTATTTCACATGTCTAACATCATCTCTTAAAAATATCTCCAAATCACCAGGGATTAGACTGTAATCTCTGTGGCTCAACCACTTCAGAGGGGGCCCGATGGCAGACTGACGACCCCTGGAGACAGGAGCAAGAGGCACAGCCACAGTGGGGAGAGGGGGAAGGAGGACGCTGCTGCTGCTGCTGCTGCTGCTGCTGCTGCTGCTGCTGCTGAGTGGAGCAACGTAAGGAATGCATGATGAGCGTATACGCTTGAGCCAAGGCAGGCAAGGGCACAGCTCCTGTCGTAATAACTGGATGACAAGAGAGAAGGGGGAGGGGGGGCGGGTAGAGTGATAGAGAAGAAAGTCAGGATAGAAGAAGTGTAAGAGAGCTAGAAGAACAGGGTGGGACAGTTGAGAGGAGTGAGAGATTAACAGATTCACCCATAGAGTGATAGAAAGTGAGGTGGAGTGATATGAGAATAAGGAGAAAAGTGGCCATGGGAAGAGACCCCATTGAGCTGCAGCATATTATCTGTCCTCTCTGCTGTGCAGCACGTGAGGCAGAAGTCAATAAAGCATCTGAATACTGAGTGCTGGATGGGTGATACTCACTCAAATTCAGTAAGGGAAGCATGCTCATTCTACCAATGTCAATTCTGAGCGGAGCATGATGAAAAAGCACCAAAATGTATCAAAAGGCAAAATGCGAAAGACGTAAAATGTGAAATTTGTCAAGGATTCTTCTGACAGTTAGCCAGTTAGCAATGCATTTGCTTGAGGGATTGAGTTGTTGCTTTGTCTGCTTCTTATACTACAAGTAGGGTCAAATAACATTGTTCTCTATTACTGTATGCTTTTCTACTGTTTTTATAATGTACCCTCTCTTGCCATGCACTGTTTCGTGAAAATAACTGACAATAAAATATTTTTTAAGAAGTAAACTCATAATATTGTTTATTAATAATGATAATAATAATACTTACGTATTTGTAGTGTTGCAGGTATTTATCTTTATTCTTTTTTTTAAGTGGAAGTGCACTGGAGAAACTATACTGCAGAGTATATATTTAAACACTTATGCCCTATATTAATATTTAAGTATCCAACAGTATATGAAGTGTTGCTCATATGTTAATAAATCACTATTACTAATCCAATAAAAATAACATTATAATAGTAAAACGCTCTGAGAGAAGCCTACTTTTACTTTTGATACTTTAAGTACATTTTGCTGATAATAATTTGACATAAGTACAATGTTGAATGCAGGATATTTCCTTGCCATGGAGTTGTCTTAAATTGAGGTACAGCGATTTATTTGAATAAAGGATATATTAAGATTACTACTAACTAAACTACTAATACGAAATAAAGCACACCTGTAAAATTGGTGATTTCAGCTGCAGTTTCAGAACCGTCCAGTAGGAGCGCTGTAGCTTAAATATCTTACATAGAAGAAGAAAAGCGAAAAGTCATGGCGGCTGACAGTTTGTAATGAGCCAACAAAAACAGACCAGATTCTTGCTTTGGATCGACAACGTTTAAACTACTCCCGGGGATAATAAAACGACAAACCCCGACGACAAAATGCAGATAACTTTGAAAACCTTACAACAGCAGACGTTCAAAATCGACATCGACGAAGAGGAGACGGTGAGAGTTGAAACCATGCATTTGTGAAGAGGGGGTGGAGTGGGAGTTGGGTATGTCCTGGAACGGAGGACTTTTGTTTTCGACCATTTCAAATCGATCGATAGATGGGTCAGCGTTAACACAACGGGTACATTTTTAGAAGGACCAAGTGTTCCGGTTAATATGTCTTGTGTTTGACACTGGGCTTGAGACAGATTAGCGTTATTTATTGACTAACGTTACTGGTCAGGAAAATTAGTTTGTATTGTCAGCATTTAGCCGTAGCCCACTTATGGACAGATTAAGGGAGGGGGTCGGGGGGTGCACCGTAATTAACGTTAGTTTTCTAGTTTTAACTTGTTTTTTTTTAAATAAAACGTTATGCTTTCAGTCTGTAATATGAATTATGTGTTTAAAATGGTTTCTCTGGTAGTTCACCAGCAGTATGTCTGTTCAACTCCAGTTTTATGAAGCACACTTTGAACTTTATTTTCTAACTCGTGCTATAGTTTGGGCTGAGCGAAAATGGTGGCGTTGAAACCTGACTAATTTTATGTTAAAGTATTACACATGGATCACAAATGTGTCATTTTGTTCCACAGGTGAAGACATTAAAGGAGAAGATTGAACAGGAGAAAGGAAAGGACAATTTTTCAGTTGCTGGACTGAAACTGATATATGCTGGTATGTTGCAGTTTTTAAATCCTCACATTTCTTGATATTGTGTTTATTTATTGTGTGCCGCAAGATTCATCACACTGTTAAGCAATTAATTAGTGAAGCTCACAGTGATGGCAAGGTCTCCTGGCAAACCACACAACTCTCATTCAGATCAGGAAGCACCTGGTTTATCCAACGTTTTCACTGTCTGTGTCAGTGGAAGCCTAAACTTATCATGAAAGCCAGTAGCTTTAATTCAAAGTGTTCTTGCAGCTAGTGGGCCTACATTGAGTTTCCCTTAAATAGTTTACACTGACATATAATATAAAAGTGTGTACACTATACATGGAGATGGGAGAGTGACTCTTAAACCATATTTGAAAGATTCTCTTCATAATCCAGCATTAAATGTTAAAACGCTGTTTGTTCTGCATGTTCTACAAAATGATGTAAACAAAAGATTTAGCTCTAAATGGCAGAAGTTGCCCAATTGTTTTTGCTTCCCTCTCAACCATATTTTGTCACATTTTGAGAACTTATGTAATTACAAGTAAGCATCTGTTTGTATCATAGCTGCTGCATTGTTATGCACATGTCCACACATTGGATTTGTTCTACTTTTGCATTGAGAGGTCTAATTTGATTAATTGTGTCCACGTTATTTTAGGCCCTCGGTGATATTGTACAGCAAATGCAGAGCTGGTTAATAGTTGCTGGAGGTCTGCGGTGTCGTTTTTGTTTGGGACGTTAAGCTGATGCACTAAAGCGGAAAACCTACCACAAGAAAACTGCCAAAGAACACGTCAGACAAATGAAAAAGTTATCCAGATAACTACAAAGGCTGCAGCTTGGTTTCAGTGTTTCATGACAAACTTACTTTCATTGCAGTCGTCTGACTTTGAAAACAAGAGGAGGTAAATCTTGGGGGAACCCGGGTACTAATTAGGATTTTTGTCAGACTAAATTATGCCGCTGTCCTTTATCGTAAAGCACTCAAACGTGACAAATGCGGAGGGACGCTGAATGAATACATGTTGCAGGTTCTGTGTATGCATTAGC
The DNA here is from genome assembly GCF_949748355.1 of Melanostigma gelatinosum. Lineage (NCBI taxonomy): Eukaryota > Metazoa > Chordata > Actinopteri > Perciformes > Zoarcidae > Melanostigma > Melanostigma gelatinosum. The sequence continues at coordinate 7,409,717 of NC_136651.1, forward strand.
ATATTGTAGCATTTTATACAGTGGGGCTGTGTGTGATCTACTTAAAGTGGCTTCTCACACACAACAAAGAGAACCAGACGTGATAAAAGCGGGTGATAAAGCGCTCAACAACCTTCTATTCAGCGATGAAATGTGATGCCATCTATTGTTCCGTCCCTGCGTGTTGTTTCAAGAGTTCACGGCAGGTAAAGCCGGTGGAGCTGTGACTCATTTTTCTGTTTCGTCGCAGGTAAAGTCCTCAGCGATGACACGGCTCTCAAAGAATACAAAATCAATGAGAAGAACTTTGTGGTGGTCATGGTGACAAAGGTTCGTGAATTACAAATTGTTTCGATAAATATAGTACAGCATGTCCATGAATGTTATAAATATGAGTCGGTTTTGTGAGCTTCTCTCTCCACTGCTAACCGCTTATGTACAGTGACCCGTTGTCGCCATCAAGGGACATCAGAGAAGTAACACGTTTGTTTTTATAAATTCCCTCGCAGGCTAAAGCAGCCCCGCAGCCTTCACCTGCCACTTCATCTCCCAGCACTGCAGCCCCTCTGGCTTCATCGTCCAGCTCTGACAACACATCCGAGCGAGCCTCCACAGACGACAAACCAGAGGAGACGCAGTCTTCCCCTGCTGAGCCAGCTTCCACCCCTGTCAGGTAAAGATGGGTAGATGTTTGTCTTTAACTATCTGTCTGGTTTCACCGAGTCTTCTGTTGAGAAGTGACATGCAGATCACGCCTCACCCAAGGTCTGTTTTCTCTTACAGAAGCTCTGAGGCTTCAACGAACACGAACCTGATTGATGAGGCGGTTTCAAATCTAGGTAAGGCTGCCTCTGTGAATCTGTAGATCCGACAGAAATGTAATTCTGAATCTGATACATGAACTTTCGTCCACCTTATTTCTTGTGGATATCCACAAGATGCTGTTGACCGACTGTAAAGCTCTTTATTCCCACAACTGATCTGTCTCGGTGTGTGTGTTCCTGTAGTGACGGGCCCATCGTACGACGCCATGGTGACCGAGATGATGCTCATGGGCTATGAGAGGGAGCAGGTGGTAGCAGCTCTGAGAGCGAGCTTCAACAACCCCGACAGAGCCGTGGAGTACCTGCTCACGGTAAGAAAGTCTTAAGTCTGAGGCCAAATGTGTTGTCGAGCAAATTGCTGGATTGGAACGTAATAGATTTTACCTCTGTGTGTTTTGTGGGCAATCATAGAGCTTAATATCCCTGCTCGGGATCTTGTGAATTTACATTGCCTTTGGAAAGGGTTATGTTGGTTTTAGTTTAGCCGCCAGTGACATGCATGACATGGTTATACAAATCTTCCACCCATAACCACTTCTCAAAAACTTCTGAGTTGCCCAATCCAAAAATGTGTGCATGACATTATGTAACTCACAAACTGAACTACAAGTAATCCTGAGTCTCAATCAAATTGTGGCAGCCATACACCATGTTTATTATTATTTTAGTTATTGTATTTTGTTACTTTTCTTTCAGGGTATTCCAGGCAGAGAGCCGGGCCGTGCAACGGGCCCAGAGGCGGTGGTGCCTCCAGTGAGTGTTCAAGCTGCACCCATAGGTGGCATCAGCCTTCCCGCCAACACGGGCTCTTCCCCGAGTGCTGCGGGAGGTAAGCGACCCGTAGAAGTCGGCCTATTTCAGCAGCCTCAATGAGCAAACGTTTGATACTGGTATCCTCCTTCTTTTTTGGTGCTTAAACTTTCTGACTATCGTTTTATCCTTTCAGGCAACCCCCTCAGTTTCCTAAGAAATCAGCCGCAGTTCCACGTGATGCGACAGCTGATCCAGCAGAATGCCGCCCTGCTTCCTGCCCTGCTGCAAGAGATCGGCAGGGAGAACCCGGAGCTGCTGCAGGTGGGGGGGGGCCCTCGACACAGTTCTGATTGAATGTGTTAACAGTTTAGCCATTCACTTGTACTCCACCAGTAGTTCTATGTACCGTAGGTTTGAAAAAATATTGTCAGTTTGACTAAAATGTTCATTTACCACTGTAGGAGATTAGCAGCCACCAGGAGCAGTTCATCCAGATGCTGAATGAACCCAATCCAGAGGCAGTGCCGGCAGGCGGAGGAAGTGGAGGTGGGGGAACAGGGGGAGCCGGAGGGATAGCGGGGGACACACCCGGCGGGAGTCACATGAGCTACATCCAGGTCACGCCACAGGAGAAAGAGGCCATTGAGAGGGTGAGCACCACATTGTCACCAGCCGCTTTCCTCTCAGCGGGAAGTTCAGTACTGCTTTACCAGATGTGCTGGAATACGAGACACAACTCTGACGACGATTTTTATCTTGAGACGATTGAACATGAAGCAGAAAATATTATTTGCTGATTAAAGTATTGTTTGGCTAATTTGCAACTGTTTTCTCTCTAATTGCAGCTAAAAGCTTTAGGATTTCCGGAGGGACTCGTTATACAAGCCTACTTCGCATGTGAGAAGAACGAGAACTTGGCCGCCAACTTCCTTTTACAACAGAACTTTGACGACGATTAAATTTTCATCTAGGCTTTTTTTTTCTTCCTCTACTTTTTGATTGCTAAATATGCGTACAACAAGCCTTTTACATTTCCAAAATCACACAAAAAAAAGATTTATTCACCACTTCGACATTTACCTTTCTTAATAACACTGGATCATTACGAAATGGAGGAACAATTAAAGTACTAGAACTTTGCATCAGAAATCACCTGTGTGCTATTGATTTACTTGAATACTTTAGTTAGTATGGTTTGCAGTATGTCACATTGTCAGTGAGGTTTGTTCAGGATACATCAGACAGTATTCATGCACTCTTGTTTTTTTTATGTTGACAAGTAATGGAGATTTGAAAGAAATAAAGTTGTGCACAACGTGTATGGCACTGGTTATTTTTCCATCAACACCCCTCATCTGCAATGCATCATATTTGAAGGCATTTTAACACGTGGTGAGGTTTAGTTGCAATTACTTGACATTTTTACATAAAAATAAATAAACTGCCTATTCTGCCATGTTGACTTTGAAGGTTACAAATAACTTTTTGGGGGTAATTATGTTTACAGGTATTTGTTATGATTTGATCCTGATTCTAATTTATTGGCAAGTTTGCCTTGCATGTAGTCTAATACACACATGTAATTTACTTCACAAAGTGTCAGGTTACTTTAAAAGACTACAGAGAATAATTCATTTTCATGTGAACTTCATCAGTGTCATCGTACCTCAGGCTTGTTACTGAAAAGCTCCAAAGAGGGGCCCCATAATGCTCGATTTAGGAATAGGAGCTGAATGACAAGAGCCCCGAGTGCTTAAAACGGAGTTGACCTATAGAGGGCAACATAAACCACAACATATTTACAAAAGTGAAACGGTGTCGACACACAGAGCTCTATTTGCCAGCCTGAAATGTGTGACCTATCACAAAATATGGGAATATCAGAGACATGCCGTTTACTGGGTAGGACGTAAATGTAGCAACATATAAACGGTTTATATCAACACGCAGTTCAAGTCATGCAATAGTTGCATCTCTTTAACAAGGTAACTTTAGAAGTAACAGTTGAAATACATAGTTTTAGATTCTTGTTTGTACTATATGAATGTAAAGACATGTTTTGTGGAGTTGTGTTGCCATAGTGTACAGTAGAATTATATGGACAAAAGTTTTTTTTAAATGAATAAATAACTTGTAGATCAAGCACTGACATTACTTATCAATTATAAGTGCCATCCTTTTCCTACAAAATGATTAACCGTATAATCTATAAAAAACGGCAAACATGTCCTCTGTTTTGTAACATCACTATAGTTACAGTAAAGAATTTTGTGGAACAAAATCCCTTTTCTTTTAACATACATTAAAACATACACAATCATTACAGCGCTAACATCACCTTTACGGGTTCCTTTCGATGTGTAAGTCACTCCCCATTTCATGTTTGTAATTTCAGAATGTTGTTTTTTGGTGAAAAAATGCATGTAGCTGGATACATGTAGCAGAGACTATCTCACTGTAGCATCTTTATCGCTTTTATTCATATCGTGCACCCGAGAGCTTCAGCTCCTGCACAGGGTGGCAGTCAGATTCGGTGTCACCTTTGAATGCTCGGTTGTCCTCCCCATTCTTCCCACTGACAGGTTGAAAGAGAACCCCAGGGAAACAGGACATTGTAGGAGTGCTCTTTAAAATAAATTAAAAATGCTTTTAACGGCAACATTGTGTTAGTTAGCCTGCGGCGATATGGCTATTATCGGGGGGGGGGGGGGGGGGAGCTATTGCTGCCATTTAAATGTGCTTCTCCATTACACTAGCGGGGAAATCTGATGTTTTCAATGAGGTAATGTTGTAGATATGGATATAGTATAAAGGCCATTGTGGTTTTCTTATTTCAAATACATTTCATTTTATTATAGTGTAAAATACAAAACAATAACAAAGCATTTTTATTTACAAATGTACAAAATTCATGATTATATTACATATTTTGGCGATAAACAAAAAAAAATATCTTTGTTCAGAGTTACTCATTCAATACAAAAATATGAATGTCTCATATAAATTATTGCACTTTGCGACTGCAGTGCATTGAAGATTGCCATCACCGTGTATAAAGTGAAGTGTTCACCTGATTTAAGTCAGATTGTGGAAGAGGGGTTTCCAAGAAACGCACAAACAACCATATGGCACTTTTTCATATTCTTCACCCTTTTGTATATTGTCCTTAATCTTTGGTACCTTTTCTTTGATTAAAAAAAAAACCTTCAGAGTCACTGAGCACCGTTCTGTATAAATTAACATTGTACCTGAAATTAATGGCATTGCAGGTGAAATGTGTATATAAATATAGATGTATTTATTAATACAGTATTCTAAACAGTGTGTCGTTGATAACAGAGCCTATATTGGCATGTTGCTGGTCTAAGGCCTCTGGAGATGTTTGTCTGTTGCTCCTGGTTTCCCTGACAGAAACACATTTCCAGTTAAACGTTGTTGGCACCTGGTCCTCCAAGTTTTGTCAGTTAAATAAGACAAATTCCAGTTTGGTCCCTTTCACAAAAAGCTTACCACCCTGACTGAGAGGTCTTTTTCAAGTCGCCTGCTCAATGTGCGAAGACGGGATCAGTCTTGAGAGAAATTCGAGGCTCTTGAGGGAGTAATGCTGTTTTTTTGCCGTGAACACCACAGCTTGTCTTGTTGCTTGACAATGGCTTGAAGGCAAATTATGGTTTTAAAAAAAAAAGTGTAGGTCACAAGTTTGTTCCGGGTTCTTGCTAACATATGTTGTTTGTCTTTCTTTTTCTGGAGCCTTCATCCATCACAAAGTCTCATAAGTGTCTCTTCATGTGGAGAGCAAGGTGGTCTGACCTGGAGAAGGCCCGGTCACATTTCACACACTGAAATGGCCGGTGGCCTGTGTGCTTCCTGTAGTGGCGTGTGAGCTCGTCCGAGCGGGCAAACTTCCAACCGCAGCCCTCCCAGTCGCAGTGGTAAGGCTTCTCCCCTTTGATGGAAACACAATACACACATGGAGCAGTTAGCGCCGGCCCCGAGGTTAAACTGGGCCAACCTTCCCAACCTCGCGGAGAAAAGAGGTCCGTCCTGTCCAACAGCTAGCGCATGAACACCAAGCTAATCTGCCTGGGGTTTGTATTTGAACAGGGATCAGTCTAAACCTGTGTCACCGCACCTGTCTAGCAAGTCCCCTTCACCATCCCCCACTCATCAGGACTCAATAATAATTCACTGTGACTTGCTTGGTTTGGATAGGACCTGTAATTAGCTCGCAACAATAAAAGCAAAGTGCCAAACTGTTAAACATTAAATAAAACGACAAAACATGCTTCTTCGTGCGAGTATCGACAGATACCTGCACGTGCCACCATATAAATGGCTGACTAAACGAGTGTACAGAACATCTGAAACACAGTAGCATACCTGTGTGTGTGCGGTGATGTGCTTTGAGGTGGGAGCTCTTTGTGTACGTTTTCCCACAGCCAACATAGTCACACGTGTGCGAGGCGACTCTCTTCCTCGGCCAGGAGCGCCGACCACGTTTAGGCTTTGGTTCCTCCGGCAAGCAGTCCCCACTTGAGATCATGTGGGGCTCTGTGGGAGGGTCAAATAATTTTATGGTCATCTTCATGTTGCCACATGTAGGGAGAACATTTTCAGTTTACACATGTAGCAGACATAACAGTGCATTAAGGTCACAGGTCCCATAGCAGATCATATTGTAACGAGAGCAACTTAGTCACTTCCGATGCATCGACACAGCAGGAGTTGCAGAATGTTGTACTTTTTTCTGTCATCAACAGGCTTCTTAATAAAAACTTCATAAGTATTATGGTGTAAAAAGTTAACGCAAAGGTTCACAACAATGGATAATGACTGCAAATGGATGAAAACAACATAACTTCAGTTAAACATCTGGTCATGTCTTTTTTTCGGTTGGTTTAAAGAACTTTATGATGAAAAGAAGTTTTTTTGCCCAAGGGGATGTAGGTTGCACTCCTTTTGGGGTAGAATTAAATCCCTTAAGGTCGTATGAGATGCATTTACATATACTCTACAGAATTGATATTCCGGTTGTCTCCTCCGCTCCATGTTAAGCTTCTTTTTTCACATTTAACTTCAAGAAATAATATAAAGTAGGGTGGAATTGTGAGAAAAAGAGATGTGCTCTAACCTTGGTACTGCAGGGAGGATGGCTGAGGGTAGGAGCTGTAGCCCTGTGGGGAGCCATGGTGGTAACCCTGGGGGGTTAGAGGGATCTGAGAGTGGGGGTGTCCCAGAACCTGGTGCTCCCGGCTCAGAGGATGGTCTGGGGAGAGGGAGGAGGATGAGGATAATCTGCCGCCTGTCAAGGATCTCCCTCCGCCAGGGAAGCCATGTAGCTCTAGGTGGCATGGGCGCTGCTGCTGGCTCCCTCTGCCCTGGGAGTTCACCCCAGACAGGTGTAGATCTAAGGGCTGCGAGATATTGCAGGTACCGAGGTTCTCCTGCTTTATCCTGGGGCATATAAAGGCCGGCGAGGAACGTGACAGAGTCGGCTCCGACACGGCAGTAACGCAGATCTTGCTTACGTTCACGCCTGGGCTGTACTCGCCCATGTCCATCGTTGTCTTTACCACAAACTTGCCGTGGAGGCTGGTGGGGTGGAGGTATGCCGGGTCCAACTCCGCTCTCATGAGCTCTGCCACAAAGCCTCCAGAGGGCGAGACGTCACTGATATCTGGAATGGTATAGAGGAGCTCACTGGCAGTTCCCTGAGGGGAGGGGAGAGGGAAAGATGAGGAGAAGGAGCTGGGGGAAGGAGACAAGGTCTGGGCAGAGCTGCATGCCATGGCCTCCGCCTCCTCCTGTTGCTGCTGCTGCTGCTGTTGCTGCTGCTGCTGCAGAATTGAGTTAGAAAGAATGAAGTCGTAGTCCAAGTCCAGGTCCGGCTCTGTCTCTTTCTTGAACATGCTGGGGCTTGTTGCGCTGGTGGCAGAGGGCTGGTCTGGATCAGTGGCCCTACTTCCGGTTGGCACACTGGATTTCTTAAGAAGGGACAACTCCTCCTTCCATCTCTAAAGGAAAGTTACAGAGGCATTAATGACTGTCCTCATATGAGCTGCTCGTCTGTGTCACGTTACTGTTTAGAAAAATCACACTTGGCACACTGTCCTTAAACTAAACATGAGTGCTTGCTTTGAATCCATAATGACATCGGATACAAATATAAGTCAATGTTTCAAGGAGGAAAGAAGTTGCCTCTGTAATGGAGAGTGACTATTTTGACAGCTCAGCTCCAGAGCTCAGTCTGGTGCGGCAAGTGTCCTTGACACAAAGCACTTCCTAGAATACAGATTATTCTCACTGGCAAATAAATTGCACTGGAAACCACTAGTGGTGGGCCGGGTAAGAAACACTTTTGAACAACCCCTTCTGAATAAAAATACTAATAACCATAGTGGGCTTCGGGGTGTTTTCTGATGAGGTGTGTCCCATGTGCGCTTTCGCACTCTCCATTCTCGCTGAAAACCGGCTGGAGTAGTCAATGTGAACTGGTGCACGCCCCAGCAGAGCACGCAGTGTCAAGCCCAGACTGTGCCCAGAATAACACAAAACTACACCGTAAATAAACTACACGGGTTACATATTTTCTGATGCCCATATGGCTATTTGGCATTATGCAAAAAGATTAATAAGACACCACGGGCTACTCACTAAATTGGCATTTCCAATGGCTTTACTCTTGACAGAGGGTCCGCTGGCGAACGTGGATATGGACGGCAAAAGCGTGCCACCTAAAGCCATCTCGACGTCATTTGCAGGTTGCCTGAAATTAAAACATGCGACTGCAGTCTGGTATAGTCCACAGAGCAGATGTGTGCATCAGTCAAAATGTTGTTGTGGGAAAGTTCGTCAAAGGGTCCACACCTCATCAATGAGAATCTGGAGTTCCTTTCGGCCGCTCTTCGGGTGCGTTACTGCGCTGGGTTCAATGTCCCCCGGATTGAAAGTTTCTGCTCCGCGTCGCGCGCTATACTACATCCCGGTACATGCTGCCGCTTGTTGGGCGCGCCGGGTGGAAGCAGCCAGAAGGTTTGAATTTTTTTTTTTTTGAATTTTATTTCGGAAAGACAGAGCGGCGACGTACGGGGGAACCCCTCTCGCCTGTTGCCATGCGAGTACCGGCAGCCTGAACTGAGAAAACCGCGAGAGGTATCCTTAAGGCACTCGGAAATGCTGGACACGCCCTCGTTGCGCAGCAACAAGCTCGGGAAAACATTTTGTGCGAGGGAGGGAGCACGTGGGGGGAGGCTGGTGCGAGCGGGGAAGCGAGAGAGAGAGAGAGAGCGAGAGACAGAGAGAGAGAGCGAGAGAGAGAGACAGAGAGACAGAGAGACAGAGAGACAGAGAGACAGAGAGAGAGAGAGAGAGAGAGAGAGAGAGAGAGAGAGAGAGAGAGAGAGAGAGAGAGAGAGAGAGAGAGAGAGAGAGAGAGACAGAGCGAGAGAGAGAGCGAGAGACAGAGAGAGAGAGCGAGCGAGCGAGCGAGCGAGCGAGAGAGAGAGAGAGAGAGAGAGAGACAGACAGAGAGACAGAGAGAGAGAGAGAGAAAGAAAGAGAGAGAGAGAGGTTTGTTTGTATTCATAGCAACGGTACCTATCATTGCTGCTGTTATCCCGGAGAAACGTGGGTGAGAAGCGCATCTTTGAGAAGCTACAGAGGGCCACCTCACCTGCAGGCGTGGCCACTTGTTTGTCTGCCAGCAGTGGTGTATAAAGTACCCAAAAGCCATACTTGAGTAAAAGTAAAGATACCTTACTGGAAAATGACTCCAGTTAAAGTAAAAGTCACCGATTAGAATACTACTCGAGTAAAAGTCTTAAAGTATCTGATATTTATTGTACTTAAGTATCAAAAGTAATTTTCTGATATTAAATGTACTTAAGTATTGAAAGTAAAAGTGCAAGTAAATGCTGTTAATACAAAAGCAAAGGGTCAGAATTTTGTGAATTATGAAGTTTATTCTTTTAAGTGCTGTGGCACCATGACCAAGGACATGGAGCTGTGTTGAACATAATACTTTTGCATCTACTATGAACTTATCATCACAATTCTCCGAAAAGCCATATGACACTATGAAGGAGTTGTAACAGTGCGTTCATAAGTATGCTCATTATACTAGAGGATGTAGAGGGCAAATGCATAATATTATGTTCAGCAAAAAATATCCACTTGATGCATCAGGTCAGTGTTGTGAGAAAGGACACCTGCCTTGTAAACTCCTATGGGTCTGATTTGAACACAATAGACAAAGGTTTTGCTCAAGCTGAATCTGCAATTGGGCGACTGCTACCATCATAACTCCATCTGGTCATCCACAACATGACTCAAATATCAAAACATGATCAATACTAAAGCAGCACTGAAAGGAACAACCCAGTCATTACTTGAAACTGAAAAATGTCCTGTTCATCTTCAAAAGACAATTCTATTAGAATGTAAAGAAGTTACATTGTATTAGAATGTAAAGAAGTTACATTGTATTAGAATGTAAAGAAGTTACATTGTATTAGAATGTAAAGAAGTTACATTGTATTAGCTACAGTGTATAGAATGATTCTATTGAAGTTATTCCTTTTTTTAATGTTTTAGATGAGTCACTAATCACTTTAAAATAGTGATTATAGCTGATTTAACTTACAGACATGAGATTGATCTTCTCATGTCACTCTCTTTATACAATGATATAAATTCATACCTGTTTTATTGATATCTTACGAAAAGTTACTCCTCACTTTTCGTGCGTTTTTCCTGCAAACGTCCAGCAACATGAGGCTGTTTCCGCTTGTTACATGCATACTGTCTTTTCAAAATAAACTTCCATCTTCACAGGAAACAACTAAGATTTAGGCGATGAAACTACTTAGTTAGGTTTAGGAAAAGATCGTGGTTTGCGTTAAAATATCTACTGAAGTGGCGTTGCTTAAGTACGGAAGTCACGTCGCAAATAAATCAACATTGGCTTCTCGTTTCACACACGGCACAAACTGCGGCCTCCTGGAGGAAACACCAGTGTTTGTTTGACCCATCCACCTCTCCTCATCCCACCCGTCCTGCGTGGAATTCTACTCATGTAGTCGCTCGCTAGCTATAGCATAAAGCATCCTGGGAATCAAAACGCCGCGGCTTTGAGAGCACTTGTTTGCAATTGCTCATTAATGTGATTAACCAATGATTTAACTTGCTGCTAGGACCACTGATTCACCAAACCTGCTTGCTTGCAGTCTGTGTTCCACCACAGTCCCCGACGCTGGTCTCAGGATTCATTTTTTTCTGAAGATAGATTTGATTTTGTAGCGAGTAACGAAGGTTTCAGGGGAAATGTATCGGAGTAAAAGTATCAGTTTTCTTTGCAAAATGTAGTGAAGTAAAAGTAAAAGTCAACAGAAATATAAGTCGTAAAGTACACATATCCAAAAAAAAAGACTTAAGTTATTTCCCCACAGTTTACAGGCAATTATACAAAGTGTTGTATTTACATACATCGCGGGATTGCAGTAGGAGTCAACCCAAGGCACGCACGCACTTGTAAAGCATGATAATATTCTTTTAATACATTTCTATAATTATATTCTTACAATATTTTTTTACTTTTACAATTAGGGATAAGATGAATTTAGCAGGCAGCACAAGAAGCCTATATTTCTACATTATACATAGATGTAGACACACTGTGGGTCTAATCTGCATAATAATCCATACCTTGGCTGCTGTGTCTACATTTTAGTTTTGTTTCTTGAGACAGGTGTTTGAGGCAACAATGTTATAGAAAGCAAACCTAATCAAGCCCTTAGTAAACAATATTTATTGGCCACCCTCGCAGCTCTTGCTCAATAACAAAAGAAAAGTCCTATGAAAAAGACTTAATGCAACACTACAGTGTAGTAGTATAAAACTTACCTTACCTGGGAAAATGGAAACGCTGAGAAGTGTTCAGTGTTGAGTTTGAATTGGGTTCAGGCAGTGTTTGCTCAGAGCTAAGCGAGCTAACACAAATCTCTCTCTCTCCAACATAATTAGACACATTGACTCAAGAGTTCAGTGCATGAGCAAACAAAGCGCTTGCCACTGATCCTGCTGCATCAGGATCTTGTCCGTCAGGCATGTCAAACAAACTTCATTTTAACAGGACACAATTACCGCCGGTGTTGGTTGGTCTCTTCATTCACTGTTTAAATTGCATGAATGAACGGTTTCTTTGGTTGGCAAACAAAAACTGGCGAGAAAAAATAAAGACAACAATGGAACTTTGTAAATCGAAAGCGTATCCTGTTGGGCAACTCATGAATTGTTTGGTTCGATTAAGTCCTTGCTCTTAATATATCAAACAGTAATACGTGCGTTGTCCTCAAAGTGCCTCTTCAATTGTGTGCCTTTAACCCTACGATGTTTGAACTGCATGTCTCGTTCTTGGAGGCCTGCTTCCTACAGCAGGCAGGAACACAATGGCAGCCATGTCATTATAGCCATATTCTTTATGGTGGGAGATAATGGTTTTTGAAAATGATCTTGAAAACAAAAGCTTGACTTTGACAACTGAGGTGCTTCGCGTCGCAATAATTGTCAGAGAGATGAGGAATAGAACATAAAAAAATAAAAGGAAGAGAAGATGACACCACTGTGTGTGTTTTTTTTTCTGACACAATGAAGTCATGGTAATTTGGTAACTCAACCCAAACCCTTGTGTGGGATATGTTAATGCAACATTTACAGTATTGACTGAAAGCAGTGAGAATATGGAAGCTGCAATACCCAGCCCACGGTGAATCATTTCAAGTGTTGCACAGTTCCAGATATTGACACTATGTCAACGCCATTGACGGCACAACCGCAAGAATCGGATGTGGAGCGATTGAGGCAATGTAGTTGTATAAACAAGCTTAACTTTTGAGTTCTAACTCGATACTTCGGGTCACATTTTCCTATCAATAATTCAACAAGTGTCCCGATAACGTTTCTCTGCTTATCAGCGAGGATCACATGTGGACGCCTTGACACCTACTCGAAGAAGCACCTTCAGAATAATTCACTTTCTTTTTGTTAAAGTGAGCGCATGTGTCGTTCTTGGGGGTAGTGGGAGTTTCCACTGCTGGGACATTAAATGTTTTCTAAACAGTAGTTTCTTTGCAGCTGACAATCTGTGGTTAAGCTGATATTCAAAATCAAGATCAGACACAGTTGATGATCCAGTCACACAGGTGTGAATATTGATGTTATGTGAAGTAGTAAGCAACTGTACAGCTCTTTGAGTATTTGGGCTTTCCCCCCCCCCCCCTCTCTTGTTGTGTATGTGACTGACATAGTTTCCACTGGTGTCCCTCAGTGAAGTCTCCCCTCCTGGAAAGCACCCAATTGAATATGAGTACCAGCGGATCATAACTCCAGATATTGAGGTTTTTCAGTGCTCTGTTCCAGATGCTGTTCGGTAATTAAAAAATAGCTTTCATTCTTTTCTTAATTCTTGAAAGCTGAGTCAAGCTTTCTTTTTTTTGATTCGCTGTGCTGCAGTTCCCTCCACTCCACCTCACATTAACTGTAATGCAGTTGTATAACTTCGTGTCCGTGTAAAGCTAAAGAACCATCGAGCAGCTCAGCAACAAGGCACCGACTACAGGCCTAATTGTGATAGGATTTCCCTCTGTTTTAGTTCATACATAATTCCTCCTCTCAGAAGTAGTTTGAAGACTTCACTACTATTATTATTTTCAATAAAAAAGTGTCATTTCACCTTTTTTTAAAGATTTATAGTTTAGGCTACAGAAAATATTGCAAAAATGTCTCAAGAGTCCTCAAAGCCCAGAGTGACAGGCATCTTCAAAGTGCTTGTTTTGTCTGACAAACAGCCCAAAGCCAAAAAAATAAGCAATTAAAACTGAGATACCAAACAGCAAAATCAATAAACTGTCACATTTAAAAACTGGAAGCAGTAAATACTTGAAAAAAGGCCCGGTGTTCAGTTTTACACCGTTTTTAGGCCTCAAGAGTTCACCACACCTGTTACTGCGGTCCAGACATCCACCAGCAAACGGAGCCTTGCATATAAATCATCACAGTGAAAAGAAAGGTGCTTATGACAAAACAGTTCTGTATTTGCTTTCTAAAGGGCTCCATATGCTGACAGACGGGGCTGGTTGACAGTTCTGCTGTGTGATGGTATGCATATGGATGAGGTCTGAGTCAGTGAGGGTTCTTTGTTTGGACAATCCCAGCCAAGCCTCTATAGTTGGACAGAGCGGCGGTCAGGCTAGAATTCAGTGGTGGGCTTCCACAGGCATTGGAAAATGTGGTTGAGGTATGGGACGGTGGTCGTGGTCATGTTGCAGGGCTTAATATTGGACTAAGAAGAGGAAGCGGAGAGAGGGAGCAACCGACTGAGAGGGAAGTGAGAGCTCCTGCCGGGCGGCAGGCTGTCCAGCCTTTGCCTGCCCTGGGATTCCTCCGCAGCCTTAAATATGCCAGTTATTTTTAACCAGCTACGTAACAGAGTCCAGCGCCGCCTCCCTCTGTTACAATATTTCCTTTCTGTCAGAAGGGGAAACGGAGGGGAGCCACACTTCCTGGTCACATGCTGCAGCTCCCAGAGACAGGGGAAGAGCGAACGAGGGGAGTGGAGGGCGCTTGGTTGGCTGCCTCATACCCACACCGGCCCACATGTTCACTTAGCACCGCCTTTCTATAACGCCTGTCCCCCTCAGCTGGCCAGATGCAGATGAGGCAGTCTGTTCTGATGCTCAGACGTCAGAAGCCAAGAGGACCAGAGCAGAGATTGGCGTTCGTGAGCTCAGGAGGAAATGAGTGTGTGGGTACGGCACATCGGCAGACAAGAGGGGTGGGAGGAGGGCCCTGTGACGTCAGAACAGGGACCTGCCAGGATTAGAAGCCTCGAAAAAGAAAAAAAGGCCTGTGACTGAGCTGCCAGAGCTGGAGAAAATGTGTTTCTCTGTCTGTCTGACATGGGAGAATCAGGGACTTCCCATGAGCTCACCTTGTTGACATACGGAGAACTTCACGTCTCATTCTGCACTAACCTCACGACCAGCTAAATCAGTACCAGCCTCACATCACAGACCGTAATGTTTGACTGATTGCTTCACGTCTACAGTGGACACATTAAATACACATAAGACGTTTGTCTAACGCACATAAAATCATTAGACTTCAATGTCACTATTTGTTACTGATTGCTTTTTTACAACTCAGAATACATTTGTGGCAGTTTTACAGGGAAATCCCGTGATATAAAGAATAAGACAACCCTCTTGTTTAGTTTTGTACCCATGGGTGGGTACTGGGTTACGTTAACCCATCTGTGCTATATTGGCCAAAACAGGAAGAATTTGGATGTTTGTGTGCAGTATTTTGGTTGTTGAAACCCTCAAATGGTGGTGCATTGCTAGGATCCTCACAAAGTAAAAGTTCAGGTAAACTATGATTGAAACGGAAGGATTCACATTCAGGGATGCTTCAGATCTTTGAGCCTTATGATGAAATATAGTGCAAATCAAGGCAAATTCCCAAAGGAAATGTCTGAATCCGTGGGATGTCAAACTAGAAGATAACACTTATCCACAGGGTACTAGACAACATAATGTAAACATAGAAAATAACTTAATTACTGTGGTACTTTAATCACATTTACAAATGCCGCTTCAAAAGCGGTTCATCTGAGGTTGAATATCAGTCGGCAGCATCTGTCGGCTATAAATGAGATCCGGCAATCAGCTCTTTCATACGAGTTGTCAAAGTTTCGACGCAATAGGAGATAATTAACTGTGCTCCAAGAAGGCAAAGTCGTCTGTGCCTGAAAGTGCAGGTGCAAAAAAAAATAAATCTCAGAAATCATGATAAAATGTGGTAAACACAGACGAACTACAACAGAAAACAAGCATCACATTCACAAGATGAAGTTGACCGACTGGGAAACAGTGTGTTTCTGACTGTTATAGTACAGTTCAGCTAATCAGCGACTTAATATGATTTACATCTTTAGCCATGTTAGCAAGAAAGTGATTTATCTTAAAATGTTCCCAGTACTTTGTCCCCCCCCCCCTGCCCCTTGTATCTTTGGAACATGAGCTACAGAACAATCTAATTTAACACAAACCGTTTCAGTCACGCTTGTACCATAAAAGCTGAGTGTACAGGCTGTCAGTAACCCAAGACCACATCTTTACAATGTTAGAGGTTCCTATAGAAACATACGAGTATGAACGTTTTTCCTCTTTATTTCTCTGTATGAGTATCAGACCGCTGCTGCACAGCAATTAATGCAATCACCAGCATTCTTCAAGCTTCAAGAGCGCTCTGGCCTCGATTCAGAAGCAGCTAGAGGGTCGCCAATGCTCTCAATGCGCTGCTGTTAAACCTTGGCTGTCAAATTTTCACAACACTTGATTTAATCTTATGTTCGTGAGGCACATTGGAATTCGAGATGTATTGTTGATAGAGGCTCGCTTTCGTGACATAGAGTTTGTGATTTACGGAGCTTTGAGCATGCATAAGCATCTGTAATGTGAATTATGAGCTCTCTAACAGATTTAGTTGAAGCCAAAATATTTAAAATGGATAGCTTTTACAGTTACAAATACCAAATGGCCTACACATGATCTCCAGACTGGCTGAGCACCGTCGAGTGGAGGTCTGCAGAAAAGCGTCACTAAAATATGCCAAATTTCATGTGGTAATTGTTGTCAGATTTGAGGGTAGTATGGCCTCTGCGTTCCTGAGAAGGTGTGGACTCGCCTGTTTTCCCCACTGGGAGCGGTTGAGAATGTGTGACCTTTTCCACGGATCGCCGTTTTTCCAGGTCCTGGATTGACTCTCTGTGGAAACATGCCCGCAATCGATGCAAATCTAATATGACGCTAATTATTCTGGCTATCAGCACCTATAGGCGCTGCAGGATAATGCATGGTTCGTAGGACAGCGGAGACGGTCTTGTTGGGAAACTCCCGCCGCGAGCACCAGGGAACTCCTAATAAACTCGCTTCGCAATAAGAGAGGAGAAACATAATGCTTCACCACTGTTTCTCCAAACCTGCCTGTGGTATACATTTTAATATTCAGGCATAAATCTGGGGGTTAGATGGCAAAACTTTTGAATCGTTAAATAAAAGCGGAATGTTGTGAAGGACTAAGAGGAGAGACATGGAAAACAGTTCAAAGCTGAAACAAACTTTTTTTCTGACTCAACATCATTAGATTTCCATTTCTGCATTTTCTCCCAATATATATATCCCCAGTAATAGGCAAACAACTTTTATGGCAACATTTTTAAGCAAAGTGTCCATATCAAATCCGAAATGGCACATTGTGGCAACCTTAACCAAACTACAAATCATTCAAGACTGATCGTCCCCGCTGGAACGCTGAGGAAAGAACAATACTTGACAGGCCCAATTTCAGTGATAGCTTCTCCAGTCTGACGTTTTATTGACATCATGCTGAGTCTAATTGAGGAGGGGGGGGGGGGGTTCAGTAACTCAAACCAGATGGGCCACCAGCTCATGAACTAACAACCCCCCCCCCCCTCCACCCGTTCTCACTCACTGTCTCCCTCTCTCTCTTACACTTAAGCTATTTTGGCGAAGTGAAATACTTATACTATGAAACGTCATAAAACTGACCTATTTGGTCAGATTTATATTCATTGCACAAATCTGATACCATGCCATTTATCATAAAGATACTTAAAGCTGGCAGTGGAAAGTAAGTGGTGAAAGCATTATCTTTGCATGTTGAACTCCTTGGATATTATATCGAATTTTCTTTTTTTGGACATACTAATCACTCCCCTTAAGGGAATAGTTCAGCATTTTGTGAAATATGCTTATTGCTTTCATGTTAGAGGAGAAGATTGATACCACCCTCATTGTACGCTAAATATATAGCTAGCTGGAGCCATTTAGCTTAGCTTAGCTGCTAAAGATGGCAAACAGCCTGGCACTCTAGGGCAGCACAATCCACCTACAGCTACCAGCACGTCTAAATTAACAAGTTAGATCTTGTGAATTAAAAACCAGTGTGAAAACAGCCTTCTACGTGGCACACTATTTTATGGAAATAGAACATCTAATTAGTGCACTTTAGAGGTGCTGGATGGCAGGTTTATTATCTTTGGACAGAGCCAGGCTAGCTTGTCTTTATGCTAAGCTAAGCTAACCGACTGCTGGCTCCGGCTGCATATTTAGCGTACAGTGGTATCAGCAAATAAACGTACTTCCCCATATGTCGAGCTATCCTTTTGAGCCCAAAGTAAAACTCCAACACAGAGCATTAACATGACACACACATGTGCGCACACTCGCGCAGAGAGAGTGTGTGTGTGTGAGCTACTACACAGACTGTTCATTAGACACATGGATTTAATGACTGAAAAGGAAACGGGCCGTTAGAAGTGAACTAAATTAGTAGGTTCACATGGATTTCTTTAGAACCAAAATGGGAAACGTGCCACTTCAGCACAGCACTTTTCATATGCAGGCATTTTTGAAAAGACATCAGAGACTTTCTGATTTCATACCAATAGTGCACTTTGAAGGCATTAAAGTGATTTCACCAACTGTTAATGACATTCAGGACGCAGCTTGTAGGATATGGTACTGTAATCAAATTTTTTTTTCTCTGCCCCCCCCCCCCCCCCCCCAAGCCTGAGAAGATCTTCCAGAATTAAATTAGGATTCTCCTCGCAAAACCTTTCACATAAATGCCCATAAACATGACAAAAGCATGGTAATCATTAAAGCGTGGCCAGTGGAAATCCATGTAAGTCTGCTTAAACACTGAATAGTGTGCTTGCCCACACATTTTATTTATTATATTCTTTGGTGGGGAACAGTTGTGTAAAAAATTGTGTAAAGATGGCCTAGAAGAGACGTAAAAACAATTTGAGTTGTTCTTCAGTGTATTGGAAACATGAAAAAAAAAGCATCAATCAGACCACTGGAAGTGATGCAACTCGATCACATCAGCTGTGTCATTTTGTTTCTCAAATATTGCCACAGGAAGACAGTTGTATGTGCATGAGAGACAGCTTTTAAACGTGAACAAATATTGAACAACATTAACTCCTATCAAGTTCACTCTTTGAGGGATGGACAAATAAAGACTAATCCACAAATTGTTTTGCTTTGACTAACGTCAGTTTTATTTCCCTCTCTGCTTTTGTAGTTGCATGCAAAGGCCAATTCACTCATTGTGACTTGTGGTATGTCCGTTAAGTGGTATATTTGCTGTTGGAGGAGATTGTGAGCTGTAATTGTAGCAGATCATGCAGAGGCACTCATTCAACTGTGACACTTTTTTTTTGTGGATCTTCTTAAATCCAAGAACTAAATGAGGATCTGGTGCCCCTAAATTTGCACGAAAAGACAGGCAATCAGACGCCATTGTTGACAAATGTCAGTTGAGGGTCCATGGCGAGGTGGTGAATGAGAAATATTTTGACATATTTTGCGAGCTGCAGTTTTGAAAGCATAACTTGCTGCGAACTTTCCATTTTTCCTGTGTGAACACGCCAAATCGGTACTTGAGGAGATGCCAGTTCTGTTGGAGGAATCACTTCTTATGCAATTGTTTTCAAATGAATGCTTTCATCAGTTGACAGGTTTGATACGTTTCAAGATACTTATCTGTCTCTCACTTTATACCAACATAAATGTTTTTGTGAGCTATTTCCAACGATACCTCAAGCCACAAGACGTTTTTAAGAGAACCGTGTGACTCAGGCAGCGGCCATGTTTCCAACTATGTGACCTTGCTGGTCACATAGTGGTTTATAGACCTTACAGAGTGGATGTTTTCCAGCTTGTTGACGGTGTGAGAGTGTGGTTGGACTTATTCCACTGCCCCACAATGCCAAGCTACAGTATGTATGCCTGCTCACATACGTGGCAGACGTGAGCTAGCGACATCCATACCAAGGAAAATGTGACGCGGGATACTGTGCTGAAATGTCAACGTACTATGGAACATCACAAAAAGCCAGTGAGCCGAGGGTATGCAAACACCATGTAAGCATATGCGTGCACACACTCATGCACACCTTCACTCTGAATGCCGAGGGGAAAATACAACTTTTTGTTTGTCTTGGAGGCTTCGGCACCAGTGTCACCACATTCACATACAGCTAGAAGAAGTCATTCAGCTATTTAAAGCACAGCCAAGTTCACAATAATGGGCTCATTCAGCTAGGCCTTGTAGTGTTTTCTTGTTAAATAAGTAAAGCGCCTTCCTGCGCAGAGCAAACAAGTACATGACTCCACAGTGAAGAGAAGAACAATCAACAGTGTGTGTCCCTGCTCACACATACCCAGGAGCTATGAGTATCCTCATTTCCACATTCTGCATGTGTGTGTCTGAAGGAGACATATGAATCGAGGAGCAGTGTATTCTATACCTTAGAAAATTAGAGTTTAGTGTGTTAGTTTCCCTCCTGTGTCACAGAGCTGGGAACAACCGCAGGGACGACGTTAAGCTATTTTTAGAGCAGCTCACCTCTGTTTCCCATCTGGGTTTGAGAGGATTCAGGACACCCCAGAGGATTTTGAACAAACTAATTCATAAAAAATGTCTTTTGGAAGATGTTTTGCAGATATGCGTAGTTATTCAAAGAGTAAAAAGACACATACAGTTTATGACAACAAGTTTCTTATCTATTTGTCTTCTTTTCGTAGCTTTGGCCGACTCCTATTGGTAAGATTGTACTCATCAAGTGAGGCTATAGCATCTCTGTGAGGCTGTTCTCAGGCTAAATGATAATAGCAGTATGCTAACATATTCATATGCTAACAGGCTGATGTTAAGCAAGTATAATGTCTGCCTTGCTAACATTTTCTAGTTAGCACGAAACACAATGTACAGCTGAGGGATGTAATTCGTTTTGGAGGTATTTGGTCATAAACCAAACTACTGGACAAATTAAAAAATGTAAGACACACTAGAAGATCCTCAAAGTAATCATATAGGAGCCATGACTGTCATGGTAATCCAACAAATAGTTATTTGATAGTCAATATTTTAGTCTGACAAACTGCCACTAGCCACGCCGCTAGCTTGACTTAAAAAAAAGTCGTATGGGCAAGAAACACAATGGCGTAAATCAAACGAACCCCCAGGTCAGCCGAACTCTTTTGGAAAAAAAGAACACCAGTTAGGATTTGGAAACATCCAACTCAGTTTACAGGCCAACTTCCTGCTTCAACTGACCTACAATACCTATGACACAGCTACTTAGTTAGGTATGTGCGGTCTCAAGTTTTCTTGTGCCATGACGGATTATTACAATGGCTGACGTGCGCTCGCTTGTGTTTTACCTGCGAGTAGTGGTTCGAACGTTTAGGCGTTGGCTTGTCTGATCCTCCAACAATTTCTTGCCTCATCTGACTTCATTGTGGCGATTTCAACAGGGCTCCCAGATCTCAGTGATTACTTTGGCGAGTACAAAGTTATAATATGGTCACACCCCTTTAATGTAAAGTACACATAAAATCATTTTATGGCGGGTGGAATAGATTAAGATTTCATCTCTTTGAAATACCATTGATTTGACTTTTTCCCTTCCTTTTTTCCCCCCTTATGTTCTTCAAAGATAAAGTAATGCGCACGCACAACCCTCATCAACACCTCCACCATGACTTTTATTGTGTTCCATAACAAAGACTCCAGATTGCGCAACTGTCTGTCAAACCAGTTTTTTTGTTGTCCTCACTATTTTAATACTTTGCCACAAAGTTGCAGAGGGAGGACCCTCCCCTTCCTGTGACTCATTCAGATGCGTGCGTAAGCAGCCGCTACAGACCCGAGTAGTATTCCATTACTCTTACCGCCATTATTGTCTTCATCATATTCATCATCGCTGTTGCTGTACTGTTAGCTCCCTTTGCCAGGCTGGCGTAAATGACTGTCGATAAAAACAAGAGAGCAACTCACTGTGGCGCAGCCAGGCTTGGATCTGAGCGCATGGCCATGGAAATGTTCATCCGTTTAGTTTCTCTCTCTCTAACAGTGAACCTTTAGTTAAAAAAAAAAAAAATCACAGACTTCTAGAAAAAGGGGGGAATACAGGCATTGAAAGAATACAGAGGCAGCAGAAAAGCAATGAAGAGAAAAGAGGGGTGTGGAAAAATGGGGACGATGGAAGTGTGGCGTGAACAAAGCAGCAGAATGGCCAGCAGCAGGTGTTGGGGACGTAGTAACACGACTGTGGGTCAAGGATAGATCATTGTCGAAGGGGGTTTTCCATTGAGCTGAGGGTCTCTGTAGTATTATGTCACTCTTACGCCATAATGAGGGTGTTAGCTAAAGTATAATGTCACAGTAGACACTGCCAGCAATACTATTACACTTGGCTCCACAGAGTATCAATGCTGTCACTGTATCAGTTTGTCCATATATGACAATCACCAACTTAGAAAATTGAGGCAAAACTCAACAGGTGTTTGACGGATCAAAGTGTGGTGCCGAGCACGGCGGCACGAGAAACCAGGTTAGACGCCATCGTGAGAGAGAAGCCAGGGAACGGGGCCAGAGTAAATATTCAGTTGCGTGCTGATCTGGTGTACACACCCTCTGCCCACAGATAGGAGCAGCCTTTTATCTCAAACTGTACACACACTGGCTCAGTAACAGTGACAGGACATAAAAATAGCAGCACTGAGCAATGAGAAAATGCTGATGGAGCATCTTCAGTGAATATGGAAAATATCAAGAATTGATGATTAAAGATGCAATATGCGACTTACATTGCTTTCATCATTTTCCACCCGTACTAAGAGAGTCTGTGGGGCTTCTCTCATTTCATCGTAGGTGTTGAAGTGATTTTAGCCATTGCGCACACATTACGGAGTTATTTTTCTGAGTTACTTCATTTTTAGGATCCCTACAAAAACTCATTTATGAGCATGAAAATATGGCAAATAAAGGCACAAAGCAAAAGTTATAAAAACTCGCCACTCAGACACATAAACCTGTATACTAAGATAGATGTTAAATGGATTGACCACTTGTCATTCCTTACCTAAATGCTGCGATAGCTTTTCTCTCTGTTCCCTACTGCCATAATGTCTCTTATTCAGCTCCATTTTAAAAGGCGCCCTTTTTCTGGGGACCATGGCCCGAGCCACAAAATGTGAGAAACAGAGAGAGTTCTTGTTGCCGACGGGACCAATTTGATGCTTATCGCCATTTCTGTGCGCCACTCGGTCTCCACTCCATGTCGTGACCAGTTTCTTTGCAATAGGAAATAAAGTGGACCACAGAATGCTAGCTTCATCTCACAGTTCATCAGATAACGCCACAGGCCGCGGTGACAAAATGCACCTGTGGAGCTTCTCAAAGAGACCTTTTGTGACTTTGTCCCCCCCCTCTCTGTCTAAACAAAACGAATAACTGTGCTCAGAGCCAGGGTCCATTTCTAAAATACACATACGCATATAATTATTGGCAGCTAATTGGCTCGCAAAGCGTTACGGTACAGAGGGAGCGTGGTCATATAAACAACATTTCCTGTTTGAGTTCACGGATGCTTTGATTGATAAGCACAAAAGACACAGTTTTGTATCGTCAGAGGTTGCAGGCGCCAATCCAAAAGTGGAGAAGTTCTCGTATAAAGGGTGAGTTGTGGAAAGGTGTCACAGTGTAATATTTGCTCCTCTAGGCCTGTTGAAGTAAGACTTCATCCCAATTCAAAATAGCACGAGAGAATTGTCCCACCACAACTAAAAGGAAAAAATGTTTATACCAAATGTTTATAACATACATAGACTTGTTAGGGATCTAATGCAACACCAATTCAATAGCTCTGTAATAAATGCTAACTTTGTGACGCTTATCATTTTTCATCTGCGTCAAGACAGAGTCAAAAGGTCAACTTCATGGTATATTTGGATTGTGACATAATAGCAGCCTAAATGTCATTGTTTCCACCCCTGTACGTGCGCCCGCTGTAGAGCAGGCGCATGACTTTTCCTCAGACTCACAGGCCTACTTTCACTGCATCACAGGATGCACTCAGGAAGGGAGGAACAGGCTGGAGCTTGAGCCCGGCTGGAGAGGAGTAAGCAGGCATAATGTCGGTCACAGGGCGATGACCTCATAACATCGTGCCTTCAGGCTGCGCTTATGCAACAGACCTAGCGCCACCAGTGTTGCCGAGGCTGGAGAGGAAGCGCTGAGGACAGACAGCCTCCCTCTCGGGGGGCCGGGTGGAGAGACGTGCCAGAGCTCAGATCCGACTTCTCAGGAAGGAGAAGGGAGGGGAGCGTCGGATAAGAGCGCTGCCGTTGCTGTATTTTATCCTTTCTCCCTCTTAACTGTGACCAAGGCCTGTGTTATCAATGCCACATAGGTGGAGTTACTACACACACAAAGCTGAGCCGGGTCTAATCTTTACTTAATCTGTCCGGTGACAATACAGGAGTCCAGATACGTGTAGTTCAAGAGAAACTGCATGAAGCAAAAGCAACATCTTGAGCGGCTGCTGTCATTTCGAGAGTAGACGCTTTATGACGCTTTAACATTCCTAAAATTCACCTTAAAGCACTTAGTCCCGTCTGATCTCTTTCACTTTCCTTTTGCCGTCTTTAAGCCAGCTTCTTCCTCACACTAGCAGGTGATTTTTAAGTGCTTGTCTGCCCTGGGCCGAGGGGCGCCTCAGTCTGGCTATAAAAAGTAAATTACTACAACAGGAAGCTCCCGTCAGCTGGAGGGATACACACAACAAGGGCCTAGCCCAGGTCAAGGAATGTACACACGCCCATGCAGTGTGCACACAGATACAAGCACCTTCATACACGCTAGATATCAGTCTACGTCTGTGCACCCATTGACGCTGACAAAGACACCTTAAATGACGTTCATGCCCTCTCCACGTGCCACAGTGTTGGCAGAGGAAGTGAACCCACACCCTGCTGGTCAGGGATCAACCACTGCCGACCTCACCACCTGTCAGCCTCGCCTGGCAGTGTAACGGTCAAACAGTCTGCAGCGCGTGTGTGTGCGTAGTATGTTATTAGTAAAATAGCATGGCATTTGTTATCGTGGATCCATCTCTTTATTGACTTCAAGCATCTATTTGAGATGTACTTCAACTCTTTATTTGAACTAAAAACAAGTCTGCTTTGAAAATGCAAACATTGAATCTCCCATAGGTGTTCAATTCCGTTGATTTGTGTATTTACAGTTAGTCCAAGTATTTGGAGTCTTAATAGAACAATAATGTAAAGGTTCACCAGAGGACGTAAACACGCGTAACACTGAAATTCTGCACTTTAACCTCACAGTCATTGCTTCCTTTCATATCCAAAATGCTGAGCCAAAACAATGAAAGTCATATCACTCTCTTCAAATACTTACAAACTGCACCGTATCAGTAAATCTACATGCTTACCGTAACGTATCAGTTTCCGTGTTGGCCGATACTGGACATCTCATTGAGAATAAATTCATAAACACTTTTAAACTGCAACGTCACACACTGAAGAGCTGCATCCGTATTTTCTCATGTGATCTTTTATCCTTCTTCAGTGGAGCGTTGCTCAAGCGGGCCACGCAAACATTGGTTATTGTTCTTGCTTCATCTTTGATTCCCAACTACTAAAGCTGGGCTTATAAAAGTAAATGACATGTCTATAAACTAACCTCCCGGGGTTTGTTGGGCCATATTTGAAGTTGCGTCATGGCAGCAAAACAAAGCCTAAATTATGTAACACACAGCCGTGGTACTCTCATCTCAGCAGCTGTGTGTGTGGGCAGTTTTCTGGAAAAGGTTTTGAATTTTGAAAATATAACCCTCCTCCTACAGCTCTCCCCGCTCTGTCATAAGCCCCTCCCACCACACGAGCATCGACTCACACTTCATACAGTAACCTGTACGAATACTAGCCATTCATTTCAAACATCATCCCGATCGGGATTGCGGTCCTGATGCCATTATATAGAGACAATTGTATGAGAATTACTGTCCTGTTTAGCTTTTTAGTTTTATTTGTATGTTTTTTACTCTGTATCTTGTGTGCACTGTCCACTTTGCTGCTGTGAATTTCCCCACTGCGGGACTAATAAAAAGGATTATCTTATCTTAGCCAAATATCACAAATGTGCCTCACAGGGCCTTACAATCTATATACAACATACGACATCCTCTGTCCTTGGAGCCTCGTGTGTATAAAAGTGTGCATGTGGTTTGTGAGTTAACCTTTGTCTCAGCGCTCTCTACCAAAACAACACAGTCCGGATACTTTAACTTCAACCTTTTCCAAGTAAAAATAAAATCCAGGCAAATGAGTGCACAGTAGCTAGCTAGCGAGTTTTAGCTCTTCCCAGTGAAAACAGGGTAACCGTAGTAAAGTGTTGTCTAAATAAATGTCTCCTGGACTAATTGGTATCAACAGTTCGTATTTAAAATCGTATGCATGGATGTCCGATTTTTGCTATTTATAGAAATTTGTATGCATGTAAATGATCATGCACACAGGCATCCACATATCCTGTCATGAACAAATGTCTGGTAAGGGTGAGGTTGTGGTTTGTGGCAAAACTCCATGGTTACATACCATACCTTCATACCTGCGTGTCTCATTCTCAGGTTGGCCTACTTTCACCCACACATGACTCAACGTCGACCTGCTATCTGAGAAAGGCTCATTGTCTGTCCTTCTCTTTTGAGAAAACAGGTTTCTCTGCCTGGTTGTCTACTGTTACTTCTTCCATAAATGCTACCCATTCCTTTAATAATATATTTGACTTTACATGCGGTCAGGACAGTATAACTGTGTGTCTCTTCCTCTGTTGTGACAACATCAAATTGTGAACAGCCACAACTGCTGATATGCTCTTATCGCAAACCTTGTGATGCAATTTACTGCCACAAGGAGGCCAACCAAAGTCCAAGAAATGACACCGCTTTTACCTCTAAGGAGCCGGAAATATAAGGAAAACCCACTCCTCCGGTGTCCGTGGTGGGAGGCTGCAGGAGATTAGATTAAACGTGCTATCACAGGTATGTGGTGCTCTGGATTCCCTTTGAGCTTAAGCACTGACAAAGGTTTCCAGTGACCTGCATACCTCAGACAGATTCTTCTCTTGCCGTATAATTACTCTCAACTGAGCTAATTGTTACAGAGGGATCTCTGTCGCATTTTATTTCTTTTTATTTTCATGTTCAGCCATGCTAACGTCATGGCTAACGTTAGTCTGAAATCAACTGAAATATCTCAACCACTATAGGATGGATTTCCATGACATTTGGTACAGACATTCATGGTCCCCAGAGGATGAGACCTAATGACTTTATTTATCCTCTGATCTTTTTCACATGCACGAGGTTGACGTTTGTAGTTTTGAATGAAATGTCTTTACTAAACTATTGATCACCATGAAATGTTACTTCAGTGATCCCTTTACTTTCCATACAGCACCTTTCTTATTATTATTGCCAAATACCTGCCATTCTCATCAGCATCCATTTTGCTTTGTGCTTAATGCTAGTTAGCAAATGGCAGCATGCTAACACGCCAAACTAAGATGGCGAACATGCTAAACATTACATCTGCTAAACATGAGCATGTTAGCATTGTCACTTTGAGCATGTAAGCATGCTGACATTAGCATTCGGCTGAAAGCAGCGCTGTGTCAAAGTACATCCTCACAGAGCTGCTTGCGTGGCAGTATGCTGCAGTCTTATCTTCTATTTCTCGGCTTTTTTTCCATTTCCATCTTCATATCACGAATTTTATCCTTTTCCCTAATGCTTTTTTTTTTCTTTCCCCCTCCTCTTCAATCTTTTCCTCCTTCAGTGCAAACGCAATAGTGAGCGTCTGTCCAAAACGCTGAATGACTACAGAAAGCCCCGGAGGATACCGCATATTTTCACCCTGCCCTAACACGTGCACGCGCACACACACGCACACACACACACACACACACACAACCCCTCTCAGCTCCCTGTCCAATCACCACACCCGACTTAATGACATCAGCCTGTGATGTCATCATGGGACCAATGCTGGCATTCTGTCCAGTGCAACTTCATCATCAGCATCATCATCCCTTGGCAGTGGTGGATGAGCCTCGAATGGGAGGCAGCTGGATTGTAACAATTCCTTCGCCCTTTGCACATGTGTGTATGCGTGTGTGTGTGTGTGTGTGTGTATACAGAGAGCAGAGGGGAGGCTAAAAGACGCAATGCCTCTAATTCAAACAATCTGGGCCAGACGCAGCTTGGCTTTCTTTGGCTACTTCGTCCTGTTTATAAAGGGTTTTGGGGTCAGATTCACATCGTGTTTGTCAATATTTCAACTGCAAGGTAAATACTACAGTGACAGCACTTATTGAAGGAGAAAAAGGAGAGAGGAATTGTGAGGCAGTGGAGAGTGTTCAGGGGAGAAGGGAGGGAGACACATGTGAAGAGAGGCAATTGTCCGGGGAAAGGAAGAAGATGGCATGGAGCGGATGGGAGAACGAGGAAAGGCGAGGCGTGCCAGGACAGGATGGGATGGGACAGGACAGGGAACGGGTGAGGTCGGGCGTCGCATGGTGAGATGAGACAGGAAAAGTGGTGCAAAGATATGATGACAGGTGCAAAAAGGTGATGGCATAGGAGGAAAATAAGTTTGAGAGGAAAGGTGAAATACGACGCAAGGACTAAATAGAGGGGTGGATTTGAGAATCATTGCATTTATGTTTTTAGATATATTCTGTGACATTTGGTAATTTGGGTATTTTCACTATTGATAACAGCTTTATTACAATTACAAAGCTGGGGAACAATTGCCAAAATAGAGGAACATAGAAAAACAACAAATGAGAAGGCTGGCGATATTCTATATTTTTATTATTGTCAAGGAATCCCTTCAAAAGACCAAAACCAACCAACAATGTGTGCCGTCTGCTGCACTCAGCCCTGAGCCCATCTGTTTATCTTTAAGGACTGGTCAGAAATATAGCAGCTGGGCACTGTGGTTTTCATAAAATGTCATTCAAACAGGAGTCAATTGTGCATTTGTTGGGAACATGGACATAGTAAGGAAGGAGGATGTGACCCATGCAAAGGTGTGGCTCGTTGGCGTGTCTTTAGTAATTTATTTTAATAACAGGAGCTCTACGGCACAAAGGCATAAGCGTCATATAAACAGGCAAAACTTGATCAAACTATGTAACTGTCATTCAGTGACCAGAATAGAAAGTTCACTGGCTATTTCCCACGGCTGGGCTGATGAACATGATGAGCCTGATGAGCCTGATTAGCCGGCACTAGTTCGACAACCCCAAAAAATGCCCGAATGACTGTGTTACTCTGACTTTGGGTCACTGGAAGCGGCTCCGGCTCATCCAAACCAACTGCTCATGACATCTTGTGTGAGGACCCGCAGCACTCTGGCGCCTGTGCGATGAGTGTACACCATGGAAACAACCACACTGTTACAACACACCTGGAGCCCATCACAGGGACAGATAATGAGAGACAGACAGAGACAGATGTATGAGCCTGTGACAGCATCCCAACTCTCAATGTAACTCTTTTCACTCTGTAAATTTAGCGTACAGCTGGATTCATTGCTTCATTCAGAGCAGCTCATACTGCTTTTAGGGACACTCTCTCTATCCTGCTGGCTGTCAAGCAGTAGTGCAAACATGCTGCACAGATCACCTCCAGATGTTGTCACGTATAGTTTACATTGACGAAAGCAAAATACTCTTTAGCCAGGCAAATAATGTAAGACATAAACTGCCTTTTACGGTTTGCTTTAAATGGTTCTGCTGTTTTTTGCAGTCTCTTTGCAGATAACAGAAATCTGAAAATCTTGTTACTTGTGAAGATGTTGCATATCTTACTGTATAACTGCAGGAGTGGCATTTAACCCACTTAAGGGTGTAGAGGAGAAAAAAAAGTATGTAAATCTGATGCAAATTTGAAGATCTGAAATATGCAGTTTCTGTGAGAGAAGTATGCGGCTGCCGAAGGGAAAATACCACTTACATACAGTATTCAGCTGAGCTGGACAGCAGCAGTCACGAGTGGTGTATGTTTTACATTAGGGTAATAAAGTGGACTGGAAGAATCCACATTGGATCAATAAGAGCAGGGCAGCTTGCCAAACCGTGTCATTAACCGCGTATTAATTCTGGCTGCAGCCGCCGAGCCACATTCTGATCGGGGTGGTTTCTAGAGAAGTGAGAACCAAAACAAGACTTCCAGCTCTGCTCTAGCGGTTTCACAGAGGTGCAGTGACGTGGGACACCTCCGCATATTACTGACTTCATGTACGCATGTAGAAGTGTGAGGTCATGTCAGCCTTGTAAGTGTACTTTCTCACCAGAACGTGCTACGTTGTGGACCGATTCCCAAAAGAGAATTAAAGCCTGGTCCTGCAATGGCTCAAACGCATAATTGCTGAGATAACTTTGCGCCGACCAGCAAGGGAGTGGGGGGGAAAAAAATAGTTGACTGCAAAACTTTAAAAGTGTCAAACACAATTTTATTCCAGTGTCAGAAATTTCACTCAAAGTCATATTTTAGTATGTGAGGCTAAGATTCACCACAGACTTAAATGCACCTCAGTACCATCTGGCCTCTCTAACACCAGCAGTGTATTGAATATCAAGCATACAATCTCCACCTTCCTCTGCGCCGCTGATATCCCATTCTTCTCACTCCAAATATAAGACATGTGTCAAAATGTTCCTCCCCTAATTGACCCCTAATCACATTTGCTGAACACACAGACGTCTGGGGGGGTCGGTCCTCCTCGTCTCTCCCGAGGGTGTCACGTTTGCTCGGTCCTTTTTCCGTACTATATACCGAGTGTGCATATGTATATTTTTTAGGTGAGCCTCTATTTTTTGACCCCTTGATTCTCACAAAAAAAGCCGGCAAAGAACTGAAAATAAAATCTTCTGTGTCTTTGTTATCTTCCTCAGCTTTTTTGTATAAAACTTTAATGAAGTTAGACAGGATAGGAGAGAGCATCATAGCTAAAGGGACGTATTTGGGTTTAGTCGAGTAAAGAAAACAGACCGGGGGATGATGGCGCAAATGTGAAACTTCAATGGAAGGTAATTTAACGAGAAAAACTTCTAAAATGCAATCCCTTCCTCTAGAGCAATAGGAGAAAGATGATTGAGGTGAGAGTTCATGGTGATACTTATTATTGGCTGATGTATGATGACCCCCCCCCTGACCTCTCCAAAATCTAAACCACGTGTGGGCAAAAGACGACACTAATAGACCTCTGATGAGCTTTTTATACAACCCTGTGTCTGTGCGAAGGCTTACCAGCTGAAGTTGTATGAAACCTCCCCTCTGTCTGCCTTTTATCTCGTCCTTCTTGATGTCACCAGGCTCATAGAAGCTTCAAGCTCAATCTGTCTTTTCTAGATGCGAAATATCGTAATAAACAAAACCACAATGTAAAGACGCTGACAAAAGAAACGCGTTGTAAAAGTCTAAATGTCTCGTCTTAGTCCACAATGTAAACCCAGTAAGTTACACTGAAGGCAAAACGTGAATTGGATTTCTATTCCGTTTCTGTTCAAAACAATGAATCTAAATGAATGAGCAGCTGTATAGATTCATGCTGACTTTTTAAACTCAACACAAAGTACAGCTGACTGTCGAAAACAAGAGCTAAAGCCGTATTATCCTATTAACTTTTTCAAAGTCTCAACAGGCAAACTGAATCATTTGCCTTCAACTTTCACCTCCGCTACATCTCTGAAATCAGCGCTCAGTTAACCATCAGAGAACTGGGCAGCTTCTATCTGGCTCGAATTAGGAGCCAGATAGAAGCTGTCAACGCTGTTTGGAGCAGAGAGACAGAGAAGAGAAGTTGGGACTGAAGGTTGAATTTATCAACTTTTCATGATCAATAAAACTCTTGATACGTCTTTCCGAGGAGTTTCCATGAGAGGTTCACTTTTTAGGACGCACAATTCTTACTGAACCATTATCAAAACCATATCCTCACTTTAGGTTCTCAATTTCAACCATAATCTGAACCAAATAGTTTTTCCGTGCCAAAGCATAATCCTTTTGAACATAAAAATATATCTGATTTTTGATTTACCGGTATGTCTCCAACATGCAATCTGAATTTAAGAGTTCATCGAACTTTGTTGGATCATGTGCACATCATTAGTATCGTGAGGATACAGCGAACCGCCAATTTCACTGAATGCATGTCCTCAATTACACGACTACATATTTAAAAAAATAAAACTTGTATTTGTTTTTCCATGTGTTATGCAATACATCTGAGAAAAATGAATTGTTGAATCCAAACAAACAGAAGTAATTTGACTTAAATATTTATCCAGCTCTATCACAAAAATACCATAATAGCAGCGTAGCTCCGTGGATGTTTTGTTGTTACATTGTTGTTATGTTGACAATAACTATTGCTGTAATTTAAGATGTGTGTTCAACAAAAAACACACACACACACGCCAGCACCTCTCTAATATGGTTATATTACTTTGTTATTGCTGTTTCCTCCACTTTTCTGGGACAATCTTTAGTCGCTATCCATCATGAAAATGAAGCGCCACAAACACAGAATGCTATTACGTTAAAGATGATCAGATGGATTCAGGCCAGGGAAGAAAAGCAGCTCATTGCTCGAGCAAACGTGTTGCAGGCGCCGATGGCAGCTGCTCACGATGAGATCAAACCATTTCATTAGTCTGCCATGGTTAAACACACACACACACACACACTCACCTACATAAACATGCATAAACATGCATAAATCTAGATATTATGGAAGTCAGCATTGTTACATCTATATTTACTTCTGTTGGGTAATACTGAGCCGCAGCAGTCTGCCGTAGATGTGCTGTCAGAAATAACGGTAATTATGATGAATTGATAATAGCAGAACATTGTAGTCGGCAGCATTATCGCACATTCTGTGTAGGATGGCTGTTGAAAACGCTTTTGTAGGATCACCGAGTTTACCCACAAACACTCTGCCTAAGTGAAGTTATGATTACTATAATGACATAATGTGCTAACCACCTCCAATTGTTCCCCCTCAACACAGAAAGATTGATGGTGGCCAGTCAGGCCGTTCCCCGAGGAATCCTTTGTAACCCTGCAACAATGTTGATACAACAAAGATTCATTGTGACTTTTCTAAAATAAGATTGTGAAAATGATTTATTGCCTTTCGAGGGGTACATTACTAATTCCTAATAAGCTGCAATAATTTCAGAGCAATCCGCTCCATCTTAACCAGTTACACACGAATGTCTTTTACTTACAAATTAGCATTTGCAAACAATGATTTTTAACCGCGGGAATTTGACAAACTCCTGCATTCAATCCTGGTTGCATACCAAACTTCAGACAGCACAAATATAATTGTAAGCAAATATAAAATCTCAGCTGGGTTTCACAGTTTAACTGTTTTAATGTGGAGCATATTTTGTGTTTACATTGCTCAACCCTTTAATGTCTTTATGTGCTTTAAAAGAATTAAACATTTGGAGTATTTGTTGCGAGTGAGTCTTCGTTGTATTGGATTTTTCAGGAGTTGCGTCAGATCAACGCCAGCATTTCGACAAAAAAAAAAAGTGAATTCCAAAAAACGTCACTTGCCACACTGAATAAAATATCGGTTACAGTGTAAAAGGCAGGGTCTCAATCCAAAAAGCTGGTTAAAAGCTGAAATTGCAACAGCCAATCATCAGAGGAGTGATCCTGTGATCATATCCCGCTGTTGCCTGATCCAAATGTTGATCCGACTCGTCACACGCTTTTTAAATCAGCCCTCAGATTTACCAATTATTCGCCGTTACGTTTGCTGTGGTTCACTGGCCTTCTGGAAAAAAACAAACAAAATGGGTTGCGTCTCTCCTGCCGAGTGAAACATGGTTTCAATAACAAGACTGTAGCAATTTGACAATCATCATTGCCATTCGCCACATCTGAAATCAGCACATTCTTGGCTCGATGCGTCACCTTGAGGCAGCTCAGAAGAGCCATACCTCTTGTGAAATGAGTGCGTGCTCCTCTTGGGATACTGTTGCGCCAAGTTCAGAGGTTAAAAAGTCTCATCTGATAAATAATACGTGCACTGACCTGAGGCGATCGCCTCAGATACTGGCTTTTTGCTAAATTTGTCGTTTAACCAATGAGCTCATCGGTACCACGTGAGGCAACATCTGGGGTGTAATGAGCAACCGCAAAGGTTATTGATTGAGAAAGTCCTTTCACTTTTAAAAATGTCGTTAAATATTCATGACTAAATATGCAAAATTAATTTACTAAGAAGATAATTGAGAGGACTCCGACTTGCTTTTGACATTGGACATCCGATGGAGACAAACACGACTTTCCATCTCACTGAAAGAGTCTGAAAATAGACAATTTTAGCAACATTGGTAACACTCATTGTTGCAGAGTCAACAATGAACATTTAATCTTCTGAATCACACGGCCTCTGTGGTTCAGACACAAAACAAACAGAGAAAGTGAAAACCTGTTGCTAATGCCATTTGGTAAAAAAAATCCAACTCTACAAATATTCTAAATGTAAAATTGCAACACGGGAAACGACCACAGAAACTTGAGATCACAGCAAACCATCAATAAGATGCAAACATGAACAGTGGAAGTTACATCTACAAACGCTGCAATTATTGCTTCTCCGGTGTCAAGACTTGACACAAAACATTAAGAGTGTGTGTGTGTGTGTGTGTGTGTGTGTGTGTGTGTGTGTGTGTGTGTGTGTGTGTGTGTGTGTGTGTGTGTGTGTGTGTGTGTGTGTGTGTGTTTTGCTGTGTGAAAGAAAAAGGAGATTGACGGTGAGATAAAGAGGAAGCAATAGATTTTCTTTACATGGTGCCATGGAGCAATGAAAACATACATCTTGTGTTTCTTTTATGCTGTAATGTGCTGTTCATTACATCCTGGTGCTAAAAGAAATATATGTTCCTTTGTATTCCCCTGCCAGATAATAAAACCTTAATTGATTATTGTGATTAAATTAAACAAACCGTAAGTTGGATTTCATGACTCCAGACTTCCTGCAGAGTTTTGTAAGCAAACTAAGGTCGACCATCGGGGCAATTCCCGGTATGACACTCGGAGAATGACCTCACAAACATAACATGGCGGTTGACTTTTGTTTTGCCGTTCTTTTATGAGCGTAGATATTTCATTAAGCGCAGCAGTGAGATATTTAGGATCCAGAGGAATATGAGATAAGAGTTTTCAGTCTTGTTCAGTGAAGAATATCAATAACAATTTCATGCCTGCTGCTCAAAGTGTGTTTGCATAGCCTTGCACAAGGACTGTAACCCTTTGACATACTATCTCGTATATTCTCTTGTTCCAACTTATTTATTTATGTGGCTTTAGAGGCATTTCCAAAGTTATTCGATAATTGTTTGTGAATCCACACAGCACCTCTGCACAGTGTCTCCAGCTGCAGCAGCAGGTGTTGCAGTTGCGTGTCCATTTTTGAGAGCCGACTTGCACAGACACTGGTTACACAGTGCAGAGCCAAACACATGTTGGACTGGAAGTCTGTGGATTTCCCCCGAATTGGAGTCCATTCCTCAATGTCGGAAGACATCACCTTCTGACAAGCCATCGGTCGTAATAAATCTGTTTTCTGGAGGAAATAACAGTTTCGTAGCACAGCCAATTTGACCTGGATAGATTTAGGATGCCGCCTCGAGAACGTTTGTCCACAAATTCAAACACCTTTAAACCTCTCGGTGAAGCACAAACTGTCATTTGTGAAGTAAATGTCCAATCGGCCCATCGGAGCACATGGTTTTATTAAACCGATAAGCCTCAGAGACTTCCTACAGTTCGACGGTGATTAGATTCGTGCCAGAAAAGGGTGCAAAATCAAGGATATCCTCACCGCACCCTGCCTCAGCAGGCGTGCTGCCTCGTGCGCAATACTATGCTCGCTATTTTCCATCGTTCGGTCTCGATCCAGCTCTAATTTCAGCAAAGAAAACACATTTATTTAAAACGTTCGGTCCCGCGCACACCTTTCTCTCTGCTTCTTTCTTCCTCCACTGACATTCTTGGCCTTTTCTTTTTCACCCTGTGTTTCCTACCCCCTTTGCTTTTCTCTCTATTTGTCCTATCCAGCGTGTGTCCTGTCCCGTGGTCTTTCTTTCGTGTCCATATGCTGTTAGAATTAAAAGAGGGGGACGGAGGGGCGAGAGGAGGTGGGCAGCTCAACCCTCCTCCTGAGGGAGCATCTGCTTCTCTCTTTCCTCTCGTTCACAATCATCTCCCTCGCTTTCTCTGCGGACTAACAAACAGCTCTGACCTCAGACAGTTGGATACGTTACAGAGGAGGAACATGATATTGAACAAAAAATATGTAGCCAAATGACATATCAGGTTAGGGATGTGGCCGAACTCCAGTACTTCACAAACATTTGCAGATAATTAAAATAAATATTCTGTTCATATGTTGCAATCTGAAAAAAACAACACCTTTTTACACTAATGCTCGCTGATATTGTGTTTATTAAGACAATTAGGCACTCTTCATGACACCCTACAAAATGTTTTGCATGTGAGTTTGCAAAGCCACTATATGACTGGCCAAGAAATACTATGATACACCGCCTCCCATAAAACCACAAATCCGCATAAAAACCACAAAGTGTTTTAGTAAATAAATCAGATAATTAAGTAGCGCGTTAATTAGTGAGCTTTAAATATATTGGCAGGCAAATTTAGTTACTTTTGGACAAAGCCAGATTAGCCTCTCCTCCTGCCTCCAGTCTTTATGCTATGCTAAGCTAAGCTAAGCGTCTCCTTGTTGTTGCTTCTTCATCTAACGCTCAGTGAAAGTGAGAATAATTATTCCTTTTCCATTAATGACCATTTCTAATAGGCAAAGATTGGGCCATTGTATTCAATTCAATTGAATGCATTTTTACAATTGACATAACTTAAACATTTGAATGAGACATTTTAGACACATGAGCTCGACAAGGCTTTCATGTCATTACTTCTCAGCATTGTATTTGGGCCAATCTCACACTGTAAAATAGCAGCTATGAATCTGACTCTATAGCCGGCTTACGGCTTGTAAAAGTATCTTTTCAGCTATTTATGTTCCAGATCGTTGCAGATTTGAATGCTGCCTCACTGTGTAAACACACATCAGCTTCCAGAAATCCGTCAATAAAACACGTAGCGCGGCCGAAGTGTTATGCACCCAACGTGTCCATAAATTAGCCATGAACCCAATACCACACACGGAGAAGTCATTTTCCATTCTCTATTCCAAAATATGACGGATATAAAATTTCATATCTCCAAACGATGCTTTGATACGTCAGACTCGTGTTGCTCGCGAGAGCCCGAGCAGCCGTTTAAAAAGGGAGCCGAGTAACATCTTCGGCCTCTAAAACACAGGCGACATGTAATGCATGTCTCAGCGGGCGCAATAAATAATGCAATAAAATGATGACAGTGTCAATGTTTCCAAACTCCACAATGGGAGAGAAGAGAAGAGTGGTCCAAGCACTTATGTCAGAGACGAGGTCCTTTGTTATGTGACAGACAAATTCCTATTCGTGTGTGATATTTAAACAGGAGCAATCAATCAAATTCAGCTCCAAGACTTTTTCTGTGGCGGGTGATGTTGCCATGCGTTTTCAACGGCACATAAAAAACCTCTTTCGTCTGCCAAAACTATGAAAATAGGGTTATTATTTCATACCACTTATTTACCTGAGCGATGAAATCATAGTTCTGTTTAGCATTGTACAAAACAAAGCAAAGCAGATTATGAAATCTTAATAATATGGAAGGGTTGGGTTCAGCGTAGGTCACCTCTTTAGTGTTGCAGTACAATAAAACAGAACCCCATGCTTTCCTGTGATGACGTAATTACCCCTTAAATACCTTTTGACTCCCTTTCACACGTTCATATGTCATTAAAGTTGCCTAAGCTATAGCTCAGGTCTTGCGTTTCTTGTGTATGAAATTATGTCTGTGTCGCCCCCCCCCCCCCTCTCCCTTCTCCGCCCTGCTCACACAAACATTGACTAAATCCGCAGGGCACCATCCCCGCTCTGCTGACTCAGGCAGGATCAAGGCGTGGGGAGTCTTCTTTTGGCATCAGGGCAGGAGGAGCGAGGATCTGGAATTACCGGGCATCACGCCACGTGACGTCGGTGTCACACTTGTTTTGTAAACACGTACGGGTAAACGCATAGCAGCGCGCTTCATATCAATGACACCAACCGAATGGCTTTCCTCACCGCGTAGGAAAGGGTGTGTGAAAGCAGCGTGCTCATTTTGCTGCTGATGATTCATGTGAGCTTTTACATGGAAAAGGCATGACCTATTTTTCAGGTTTGCAGACAACAAGTCCGAACTTGACCTCCACCAGCAAACCTCAAGTGAAGGGCTTGGTCCATTTTTGTGAGGCCGTAAAGCTCCCGCTACATCGAGTTGCAAAACTGATGCAATTGCATCATCGCGGAACAGATGTTTGAGGCATTTTGCATCCAAACTCTCGCCTCACTCTACTTCTCCGTGTACCGTACGTACTTCACCCTCTTATAAACTCCGTCTTCGATGTCAGTGCACCTTCTGGGACGTTTACGAGGCTTTCCCATTCGGTTCGCTTGAACGCATTAAGGGATGCTGCGTCTACTTTAGCAAGATTGGATGACACAAACAAAGCAGCATATCATAGCAACCGGGGTTTCGGTCTGCCATAAAGTTAGGGGAAGAAAAAAAACGAAGGAGGGGAAAACAAGGATAAGAAATAATGACAAAATCATGCTGTTCTTTTGGCAGCAAACAGCGGGAAACACTTCAGAGGGAATCCAGGGAAACTGAGTAAGCATATTTGCTTTTTCTCTCTGGAGCGTCTTCAGCGTGTATTGCGGTGGGGCTGAAGTCGAGGCTTAGAAAAGGTTTGCGTTCAAACTTGCGTATGACAAGTCATCCGTCAGTTTGAGGCTCGTCATGTCCCGCTCAGCCTCTCCGTCTTATGCAGATACAAAGGTATGGTTCATTAGCGGTGTGAGTAATGAGAGCGGGTTTCGCAGAGCAAACGCACGACCCGATGTTTTGCAGAGAGGATTCTACCAGATTTGGAGTAATTACAGGCCGGAGGGAGTACACGCTGAACCAAACAGCCTCACGCACACACATCAGAGAACAGAATGTTTCTGCTCTTCAAAGCCTCATGAATGTATGCATCCTCAAACCACAAGCTGCTAATATGCTGTAAAGAGAGCTGAAGGGAAATGCGAGACAAATAATGACTGTCAGACGACTTCTACAGTGTGCAGGCTTCAACGTGTTCATGTTTTATCTGCGTTATACCTGAATACTTCTAGCTAAGGAAGAGTAAAGACAAGAAAGGGCTGCCATGACATATGATTTCCTCCTTTTGTTACATCTTCAAGGATTAGTTTGATATTTATTTAATTTAAATACACTATGTTGCTGTCTTGCTGAGAGAAGAGCACCCATATCTGCTTGTTGCAGCTGATACAGCCAGGAGATGGTTAGCCTAGCTTAGCATAACCCCTCTTAATTAAAACACACCTTTTTGTTTTTACACTACTGTTTTTGTATGGATTTGACATGTGAAATGACGCATCAGTGAGCAAATTTGTGTTACCCTCCAGCAGTTTCCGCTTGTTTCCAGTGTTTGTGGTGTACCCATACCTTTACCTCCCCCCATTTTCTTCTCTCTCTCTCTCTGTCTGTCTGTCATACAATGTCGATGCACACACAGGTCAAGTCGACGGTTTGAAATCTAAGCTATTGATGGTTACCTTGGGAAATGCCAGAGTTTGGGCAGAATAGACGGAGCCATTTCTTCCCACACCTGCTGCTTTGTGTCACTTTATCCCAGAACATCCTCTGTGGACACCTTATCCCGGCCTCTTCAGAGACAAGTATAGGATGACTGGCAGGATGATTGCCAAGTGCTCCAAAATGGCAGGCAACTCATAATAAAAAACAATATTAAGATGTATTTTTTTTAAAGTTTGAATGCTTATTAATATCATCGCTATTTGCTTGCAAAATAGATTTCCTAACTCAGGTCAGGTTGCTATGAATTGTCCATGTAGTGCAGAATATTTGTCATGTAGATTTTTATTTTACTATTTAAATTTTAAAAACTCTTTCCCTCAGCTTTCCTCCACTATACACAGGTAACCAGAGCAACTAGGTTCCAGTGACATCGGACACCGCCAAGGAGTTCTTTTCTCCGAGCCACGGGAAACACAGGACGCAATCTAGGCCTCCCACAGTCAGCACGCTATCCAGCGACAGAGGCACAAAGCTTGGGTTACCACCTTACGCTCTTCTCTTTGTTCATCTCTCCATTCAGCGGAGAGGAAGATAACTGAGGCTGTTTAATGCCCCCGAGGTGGGATTTACGGCTTTTTGGCACCGAAGTGGCTGGTTAGGGCCGTCTCTGAATTAAACAGGAAGGTCTTTTAAAACCTTTGTCAACTTAAAACATTTTGAAAACACTTGATGAAGTTAGTTTGCAGTTCATTGCTGCTTAATATCTTCTGTACTCACACCAGGGAAACACTGGGTCTATCACAAACCAGTTTGCATGCACGTACATGTTGAGTGGGGGAGGTTTTACATGTTGGGTTTTTTTTTTCTTCTGGCCTGGGAAACAAACTTAAATCTGAATGATCCACTTTCTCAGAACATAAATTTCTGCGATAATTAAACACTTCGCAGAGCATCACCAAAGAGGGAACTGATGGCTGGAGTGGGTTTCATCCGTCCCAAACGGAACTGTAACGTTTGGCCAAATAAATAGAGGGTACCGGCTTTACCTCAAGACCAGTAATTAAAAGAGGAGGCTTTTTTTTAGAGCTCCATCAGTTAGATAAGGCTACATCTTCATTTGTCTTGCATGAAGAAAAATACAGCAAAACAGTCGGGGGAAACTCGGAGAAATCAAGTGTGAAATGCATGGTCTTTAAATTTTAATCAGATTTGTTTCCAGTAAAAATATTTGCCTAATCAATGGTTTCCCTTAGAGAAAAACACAAACAATCATCACACCATGGATCATTAGGCAAAATGGGCACACACCTCGATACGCCTATGCTCAGCAATCCAGCTAAGTTTAGTATTGCCAACCGTTGTGATTAACATCAACAGCCACAACGGTCCATACAGAACAGTGCTTTTTATTACAGTCGAAAGAAGCTCTCAATAACAGACCATAATAACTGTCGGCACCAAAATGCTGTCTGAGAGCCAGTGGCTTCAGGCTGAGTTTATACAAAACAGTGATTGGCTTCTGATTAGATGTGTAAAAAAAAAAAAAAAGGCGTCAATGTGTTACTAAAAGTCAATTTGCCATCCAGTAATTACAGCACTTCACTGTTAACACCACCGCCAGTGAAAATAGCAGGGCTGGGAAGAGACATAATGCAAGTGGGATTTTTATGCAGAGGAAATATGGTGGAGCGGCGGTGGAATGAAGGTCAGGCAGCACCTGTTTAACATCAGCAACTAACAGCAGGAATATGAATCAAACCATCTGGGCACAGCTTTGCCCATCAGATTAGTGCTTGGCATGCAGCTGCACGGCTCTGTGTGTGTGTGTGTGTGTGTGTGTGTGTGTGTGTGTGTGTGTGTGTGTGTGTGTGTGTGTGTGTGTGTGTGTGTGTGTGTGTGTGTGAGAAAGAGACAGATATATGAGAGTAAAAGAAGAGAGAAAGAGACAAAAATGAAGAGCAGAGATCATTTCCAAGACTACTCTGCAAGTGGAAGTGCTCATCGAGATCAGCAATGTCTGTCGATCAAGTCTCTGCGGGTTTAACTCTCATCCTGGTAAATACTTTTAGAAAATATTAAGTCCAGATTCAGAAATTTCAACTTTACCAACTTGATGCAAATTCATTTTTGAAACATATATATATGTGGATTTCGTGGGTACATCCATTTCTTATATGCTTTTGGTGCATGTTACAGTATTCAATTGTCTTTGACTTAGACAGTTATAATGACACCGTTTCTAAACACTACATTTTGTACTTGTTGTAGAACGATTGGGTTTTGCCAGAAGCTTCCAAAGGGCAAAGACACGCTACCGATCTATGCATCTGCAAATATCTATGCAAACTGAATTCAATACATCATCTCATGTGTTAATTTGTTATATCAGTCGTAGTCGTAGTAGTGTAGTGCATTATTGTAACCCTGTGTCAGCGAATGCCTCTTTTTTGAAGGGGTCAGCTGGCTGAGCGTGTGTTATGCAAATTGAAATGTACGGATCTGCTTGGGCGAGAGGTTAAACCGTCAAAGCCCTGTGCAAAAGCAAAAAGATATTAATATGTTTGTGTAATTATCTCAATAGAGATCATGAGATATGTGGAGTTCACTGCAGCCTTAAAAAAAAAAAAAAGATTTAATGGACTGCCTGGCATCCACTGACAGGAACATGAAGACAACGGGTGTAAGGGCTTCACCTCCCAGCGGAAAGAAACAAATAAACTCACAGACAAGAGACGTAGAAGTACACACAAGCAGCCTGTGTGTGCCAGAGGGGCAGCTAGGCATCACCACCATCACGGACAATGCTTCAGGTTTGTTGTTGTGTCACCCAATCTACTGTATGCCATTTTAGCTAATCCCTTCTTAGATTATCACCGCGGGCATCCCACATGTAACACCTGTTGTTTACCTCCATGTCATCGGGACACAAACAGCCTCGATGGAAGCCTCGAATATCGAGGCGGCACATGGTCGGTAACATCTTCAGTCCCCCCCCCTTCACCCCCCCGTCCATCTCTCACCAACAGATGTGGAGTGGAGAGCGAGCTGGTGACGTCCTCGGGGGTAATTGCGCTGTGAGGTCTAAAGGGGGTAAATAAAGAGCTGTAGGCCAGGACCAAAGTTGCCAGGGGGGGAGGAGAGAGAGAGAGCGAGAGAGAGAGAGAGAATAATGTGACATCAACCACTACCTCTATTATAAGTAGCATCACCAGCACCACATCTGCTCTATATATAGCATTTGGGCTGCTTTCAGTTTTCTCTCTCTCTCTCTCTTTCTTTGTATCTGTGAGACGCTCACTCATCTTTTCTCCAGAGATTCTGCCCTCCTGCAGCCTTCTCACCCGTGCTATCTGTCAATCACACAGCGGTGTCATATTGCAGACCTACATTCAAGTGAATGAGCTCACGGTTTCAAGCACATTGGAAACAATTATTACAGAGAAATTTGAAAAGACGGACAAAAAAACAACGCATTTGCATTTAAATTTTTTAAGTGGCCACGCCTGTAGTGACTGGTCTTGGTGTGATGAGCTGCTAAAGCTTGGTTTAAGCTTGCCGCCTCCATTAGGGGTCGAGAGTGTGTGCGAGGCCAAAGTGCCATCACACCATCAGACATGCGGAGGAAATGGAGAGCTTTGAGAATGTCGGTACAAAGAAAGAAACCTGCACGAAGTACAAAGGATCCAAGCGCTTCCTGGTCAGTCTGCATCCGCTCATGTCCGACTGTGCTTGCATAAAGTTGGAGAGATGTCAGTTGTCGTTGATCTTTCTAGAATTGCAGCATTACCATCATGCTGATTGTTTAGTAGGTATAAAGTGTACCATGTACACAGAGCGTAGTCCCGCATTTTAACGTCGCACTCTCCTGTGATATCGGCTGGTAAACATCTTGGCCGGATAGTTCCCTTTCATTGTGTGTGTGTGTGCGATACACAGCACAGTTCTTTTTCTATTTCCGTGTGATGCTCGAGCAGACATGCAGACGATCTCTGGTTCCTTGCGGTTCCTCCATCGGCTCTGAATCCGAGTGGGTGGCTGACTAGCTGGTCGACCGGCATTCCCCCAGAGACACACGGAATGACAAAAACTTAGAAAAACAAAAGGCACACCAAAACCCCAATTGAGTTGCACAATAAAATCTTAATTAGCTACTGGCAATAATGATAATAAAAATATAGTCTAGACATGCTGTATTGAATAAAAAGTGGGGATTTTATGACAGCGTAATGCACAGTTTAAAAAAAAAAAACTCCACAATGCCAGTGACGGCTTATATCATCGTGTTTTATGAATAATAAAAAGCTTTGCCGTTTTCTTGTTTGCTGATATAAGGGGAAGGCATGCTGGTGGGTGTGAGTGAAGTCTGGGTCAGACTCGCACGCTGGAAACAGCTCAGTGTTTCATTAGCTTGCCTGCTGTTGCTTTATTGTTATTGAAGTGGCTGTTAATTTAAATGAACTACAATGACGAGTCAGTGGAGCTTGGGATCATGGTGTACTCTGCAACAGTAATTCTTCCAGATTGCCTGCGTGAAAGAGTAAGCGCTTGCTTGCACTATTTGTTTTAAAAGGCACCATTTCGTTTTTGCTTTTGCAGACATCTTAACCAGCACAGCTTGAAGAGATACTTCAACATTTTGGGACATATTATTTTTTTTCCCCCTTTGTTTACTGTAACACATGGGACAAAACCAAATTATTACTTTTCCATCCTGTGAACTTCTCTTCTTATATTAGCATTAGGGCTGAGAGCAGGGGGGACAACTAATTGGATTCCCATTATACAGAGTTAGATATGACGAGAAATATATATTTTGGAGGGGGCTGCACGGCGGTTAATGGTTAGCGGCTAGCACTGTCGCCTCCCAGCAAGAAGGGCCGGGGTTCGGTTCCCAGG
Organism: Melanostigma gelatinosum; assembly: GCF_949748355.1. Taxonomy (NCBI): domain Eukaryota; kingdom Metazoa; phylum Chordata; class Actinopteri; order Perciformes; family Zoarcidae; genus Melanostigma; species Melanostigma gelatinosum. The sequence continues at coordinate 7,453,934 of NC_136651.1, forward strand.
CTGGACGGCCCTTCTGAGTGGAGTTTGCATTTTCTCCCCATGTCAGCGTGGGTTCCCTCCGGGTTCTCCGGGTTCTCCGGCTTCCTCCCACAGTCCAAAGACGTGCAGCTTAAGTTAACTGATTGCTGTAAATGGCCCGTAGGTGTGAATGGTTTTCTCTGTATATCAGCCCTGCGATAGTCTGGCCACCTGTCCAGGGTGTTCCTTGACTTCACTCAATGTCTGCTAGGATTGGATAAAAGTAGCGAGATGAATGTATTCAAAAGTAACAGTAATGAGTACATGTAACATTTAAATTGCTCCGCAGGCTACATAACCATTATTTACCCTATTTGGAAATGTGTTGTATCCCTGTTTGGAACAATGAATGTGACCAGAACTTCTGTCAAGTAGCTTACTGCCACTGTGTTTTATTGTGCAGAGACAGTGTGGCGATGCTGGTTGTTGCCACAGCGGACACCCATAAAACAAGTCATTCTCTAACTTTGTTTGTCAGTTATTGCATGTAACAAATGTGGCAAAGTCTCTCGCACTCAATCTTTTTCACTGTACAGGATACAGTGCACTGTGGAGTACCCATTGATGGAAGTGTGCACTGAGTTTTGAGCATGGTTGAAATGTAAAAAAAACAAAAACAGCATCTATTTTTGTAGACCTCTGGTGAGGAGCTTTTCCTGCAATGTGCGGGTTCCCTTCTACTCTCTTTGATCTTTTTCTGGAATCAAATGTAATGATTGTGGCCGACTTTGAAATCTGGAAACACACTTGCTGTGTCTCGTTGCCGAGCTCCTTTGCACGGTTCTCACTGGCACATTAAGGCTGCTGTACTATGAACCCCTGACTGACTGCCATTGATGCAGAGGTGCCAGGTGTCTTTCATTGTGACTACACCAGATCATTAAAGGAATAGTTTGACATTTTGGGAAACACACTTCTTGCCAAGAGTTCGATGAAGAGATGTCTAATTTCTGCACAAAGAGGGCTGGAGCTGGGAGGCGGTTAGCGTTTAGCTTAGCACGACGATTGAACACAAGGGAACATATCTAACTTGGCTTTCGCCAAAGTTAAAAAATACTCTTGCTGGTGTGACCGAGCATCTGACGCTACATCACGCAGGAATTCGGGTGAAATGAAACCTGCGCAATCACAGCCCTCCACTGCATGAGAGTATTAGTGGACCAGTGAACGCAGTGTTGAATGACATATTCCTGGAAAACCCGTGTACTGTTCGTGTCCATTAACGTTACACAGTTTGATTTGACTGCTGTTGCATTCGTAACGTGTATTGATTGAATCTTCAAAGGTTGATTGCAACCTCACTTATATACCTACTCTAATCTATTTTCATCCTCTGCTGGAGTGCATTATTTCTACTTCATAATAACATTACCATTTGGTAATAGAACTATTCTTCAACCTGCTGCACATTTATTTAGCGACCTTTTCACTAAATCATTTTTAAATTTGTGCACTTTTAGGTTTGTTGCTGTTAGGAGGGGTTTCTTCTTCTTAATTGTGCTTTTCCTGGTCATCAAACATTATAAAATACCATCACAGTATATGGTGATCGGCTGATAAACAGAGCCTCTGTCTGAAGAGGTATGCCCAGTAAAGCCGGGACATGAGGCTGTAATGGCAAATGGAATTAGAGCAGAGCACGTCTTCCATGTGGTAATAGGCCTATTTGTAGGAGTTGGGGGGCCGTGCCTTCATGTGTCTTAAATCACTTTATTGGACTATATTTCTTCACATAAAAAGGGAGGGGTTACTTCACGTGACTATGCATTTTGTCGTGAAGATAGAGTTTTTTGTTTCTCTGTTAACTACAACACCATTTAAACTATGAATATAAAACTGGTATTACTAATGTGGTGTGGGGAAAAAGTGTGAGTTCAACATTTGACATTTATTACCGCCACATTATCATTTCATTGAGTGAAACGTCTGAACTGTTCAATGGATGCAATGAAACTGGGTACAGGTTTTCATGGTCCTCTGAGGATGAATACTACTGATTTGTGACTTTTCCTTTAGTGCCGCTAGCAGGTCAAACGGTTTCACTTGACCTGAGAAACATCTCAACATCTACCAGATGGATTTTCACATTTTGTACACGCATTAATAGTGCCCAGAGGATAAATCCGACTGAGTTCGGTGATCCCCTAACATTTCCTCTTGCGCCACCATGAGGTTGACATTTTTGTTTTAAGTAAAATGTCTCAACAACTACTGTCGTAGAATTCATGTTCTCCTTAGCTTGGATTGTAATGACTTTGATGGCCTCTTTACTCTCCATATAGTACCATCATGCGGTACTGACTCCGACTAAATACCTATAAAAACATTCCCATCAGCCTGCCCTGCACTTTTTTGTTTCTTTAGTGCTATTTACCATGCCAATGTTGAACATTTGAAACATTACGCCTGCTAAGCATCAGCACTTTAGCGCTCTCATTGGGAGCCTATTAGCATTAGCATTTAGCTCGACGCACCGCTGTGTTGAATTACAGCCTCATAGAGCCGCTAGTATGACTGTTTTGTTTGTTATTAAAATAAATCTGTGGAAAGTTTAGTAATTTACCAGCAGGTGCTTCCTGTCTGTGTAATTCACAATATTTAAGGCAGACAAGTGAGGTCAGTTCTATTTTTCGTGACATGGGAAAATATATGTCTCAACTCGTGGTGCATCTAGAATGCGATTTCCTCACCTTCATGGGCACTTCAGGTTCGGAAGCTTGCATTGAGCATAAATCTGCCACTACATGCGGTTAGACAGCCTCACTTCACCTTGTTGAAAAGGTAATTTGGCAATATAATGAGTTTTATTCAGGGTTGTCCACAGCCTTTTGTTTGAAGGAGTCTTTGCTCTCCTTATTTATCAGTGTTTCAGTGTGATGAACTTAGTTTGTGACTTTACAGAAGTTCTACCTTAAGCGTTTATTATAATGACGCACAAGGCAGCAGTTGACACATGCACACAACGTCCAAAATAACAGTTTATAATTTCAGCTGAACAAAGAGTCTATTGTGGCCGACTCAGTGGAAGAGAGAAGACGCTGACTGTTGATATTTCAGTTTGTTTAAACTTTTTACTCACAGTGAAACAACGTTAATTTTGGTTTGCGGGATGTTGGCGGTCGGGGATTGTAGAGCAGTGTGAAGAACAGATGGTCCGGGTAAAAAACCTGTTTAAAAACACACAGCTAGTTGTGACATTACAGCTTTTTCCCCCCCCTCTCTCAAAAACACTTATTATGTTGTGACACAAGTGACAGATCACTGCCCTGGTGAGGCAGCAGATATTTCTTCATATTCAGTACAATAATAATGGTAATCGTAGAAGACAACAAGCCGAAGACACTGTACTTGTTTAGCAATCAGTGAACGCAAGAGAAAATGAGAGAGCCCCATTCCCAGCCGTGGCGCACACATGGGAATCTGTTCCCACTAGTGTCTTAAAATAGTCACTGAGGGCTTTTCAATTACACAGGCCACGCTGTAAGAAGGGCTCCAATCATAAAACCAGAGTGTTTACCTCCTCTCTAACTCTTACTTTGCTTTGATTAAGGGGGCAGAAGGCGGGGGGAGTGGTAGATACTGTACAGAAACTATAGGAAACACAATGAAAGTTGTAATTGTCAGCCATCTGTGACCTGAGGCCAGCCGAGGCATCCACCATAATGCTGGTAAAGTCCTGTAACACTAGAAGAGGGAGAACATGAATGGTGTCATTGCTGAGGCAAGGTTAGGTCACGTGAAGCTCAAGTTCAACTCAGTCGACTCTAAAAAGAGGCAGTCCTTCATTTTACACGTCAGAGTCAATCACCTCGTCATGGGGAGCACGACGAAGCCCGTGAAAGCAGTTGTGCAACGTCGTCTGTTCAGCCTGTGAAAATCACCCTCAAGTGACATCACCTGATTGTTTCAGCGCTCAGCCATTCATTTTTCATTTTACATGAACCCACGAGTTTGAGCTCCGCCACAGCTTGGTAAAAAAAAAAAAACATGCAACTCTACTGGTTGAATCATCACATAAAAACCTGGTTCTTTCGATACTCTGTGATAATTCCAGATGATAATTTATCATCTTACAATGCATCATATAGTTATTTGTCAAGTATTTAATTAAAGTGAGAGCGTACAAAACCACAGTTATTTCATTTGGACTTTTTCTTGAATTGCCATGTTTTGTAACATTATTATTCTTTAAAGATAAATGTGAAATAGTCATACAGAATGGGGAAAACACTTTCTCTTCTACTCAGAAACTTTACGAAGCAAAAGCCAGGAGGCGAATGGCTTGGCGCCTGAAAGCAGAGGGAAACAGCTAGCGTGGCGTAGAGTTTTGTGCGATCGCTATTTTTTTCCGGCAAGTCACTGAACCCAACTGTTGCTCGCCAACAGTTACATTGAGTAACTCCCTGTGAACTCCTTGCATTGTTAAATGTCTGTTTGTGTAAACAAACAAACTGCATCCAGCCTTTCTCCTGAGGGAACAGCCATGCTATGTAGCACCAGCGCCATGTGACATGCGAGTGATATTGATCTTCTCATGTGGCGAGTGCCATCATATTTTATGTTTCACGAAAGGCAAAAAGGTTTGTCAGCTGCACAACAGGATTCCCTCACCATCATCATGGAAAATAAATCACCTCCTGCACACGCGCACACACACACACGCAGACGAAAGTGAAATTGTGTGGGTGTTATCTAATGTGTCTATATAGAAACGTCAGCATACAAGGGCGTGGACGTGGCTATAGAAAAGGATTTACGCTCTTATTGACAGGTTTCATTGTCGGATTGGGGCTTTGAGGAACCACCGAAACCCGTTTGGACAGAATTCCCTCTCAATAAATTGCAACTTAAAAAGGACATCTTTCACAGCACACCTTGCTATTCATGTTGCACGGCAGGCGAGAGCTAAACAAACACTAGAAACAATGTTCATGACATTAATATCCAGGGATTACGGTTTACTGCTGCCGTGGAGGAGCTGGTCCTCCTTAGTGCTTAAACGCTGCAGAGTTTTTATCTGCACAAATCATCAGGACGTAAAAAATAATGGTTTTTATGTCTTTACTTTCTCTCTTCTGTCGGTTATTTTCTCATTTCCCCAAGCAGAAAATGATCTTGATAGTCGAGTTTTTTGTCAGCTGAAGAAAAGCAACATAACTAATACATTGGGTGATACGAGTCAGTGTGTTCAAAACAAGAAAAGTATGCAAGAAAATGCCCAACATTTCCAGTCACAGTTGTCAAATACACACCTCTGAGAGACCATTCAAAGAACAAACATATTAAACAAGTAAATGTTTTTGAATTTAGGACTCGGGCATGAATCATTGATGCTCATTAAAGGGTACATTTGATTTTTTTTGTTGATCTTTAATTCAGCAGGTCAACCTCAGCATAAACACCGTCTGATCTTTTTCTGCTGGCTGGATGCTCGGGGGATTATGTTTTTTAACGAGCGTCTCCTCATAGGAGGTAGATCATCCCTAATCAATATTTCAACGCATACATTAACATTATCCAAATTGATGAAGTGGCTTTGCATCCTTAAATGTTGTTTATCAAAGGAAAGGTCACCTGATGTATTTGGCTGTCCAACAGGGTCCCTTCCTGCGGAGTCCATAGAAAGACACGGTGTAGTATTGATTAAGGGTTTAGCTTAGGTCTGTCATCACTAATGATTCATAAGGAAATGTTTACACATCTCTTCAGGGGAACAATACGGAAAAGATCAGTGTGTGAGTGCGTCTGACAAATAAGAGCGGAAAATAAATCAAGAAAGAGTTAAACCATCAGAACTGCTGCATGCAAATCAAAGATCACATCAACGAATAAAAAAAAAACCATGAAATTCATGTTCAGAACTCGATGAGTCATAGTTCACCCCGTCTCACCCCTGCAGCTGTGTTAAGCCACCGCTCTGCCGGTGCAGTAAGTTCTCCATAGAGCCCCTCCTGAAGCTCACACATTTGTTTTTGTTTTCATTGGGAGCTTTACTGTCGTCTTATCATATGAAGGGTCATTTCACTTATCTTCCAAATCTCAATATTTTGTTTTATTGACAATGTGAGATCCTGAATTGTTTCTATTGTTTGAGTCTTTGTGTGGTCTCCATGAAGACTCGTGACATCTTGGCATAACTTTGTAGCATGACGGCAAACACAGGAATCCATTTTTGATGCACCGATAACAGAAAAATGCTTGTTTTGACAATGGAAACATAACACGGCAGCTGTAGCCAAACAACGAATATAAAAAAAACTTCTCGCCCGTTCGTTTTTATGACTGCAGGCTGACGCAAGTTCACTCACCAAGTCCGACCGACTCCAGTTGATACAACATTTGATTCAATTTGAGAACAGAGCATTCAATTATTAATCCTGGCAGGGACAGCGTGTTCTAATGAACACATAGTGGTGTACGATTGCTGCCTAATGCTCCATTTGGCACGTAGGAGGAGGTGAGATGATGTTACAGGGTGAAACACAAGCATTAAAGATTATTTAGTATTTTATCAAGAAAATAGAGAACTTAGGAGTCGTTTAAAGTTTATCAGCTCGCTCCTCAGTCATTCTGCCTTTTGGGTTGGATTAAATGTGTATGCATATGCTGTTTGGTTGCTAATCTGAGGCGTAACAATGCCACTATGGCCCCTTTGTCCTCACATCAAAAATATGGTCTTGGTTCACTCTTGTCTTGGAAATTCCCATCCTGAAATGTCTCAGATGTAGAAGATCAAGCGAAATGAAGAAGCATATGTTTGACAATTCCCACCAGCTGAACACAATTGCTGTTAATGCGATTGAGTTTTCTCGTCCCTTTCTGTCCGCAATGTACGGCTCCCAGTGTATCGGCCTTTCATATCTGGTAAATGTGTTATTTTACTGAAAGCATACCGTCCATGAAGATTAGATATCAATGTTGCTACACATGTTTGTATAGACGGGTAGACAGCAGAATAAAATACAGAAAGATGCAAAACAATGTGTTTTATCATAAACAAGATTCATACAAAGACTACTTGACATCCCACCACTTGATATCATTCATTCATGACCCGATTATGACATGGATTTATTGTAAGCCTATGAAGGCTGAACATAATTTATCTGCATTATGCAACAAATCTTTAAAAAACAGGCCAGAGCTAAAGTCATCATTACATCAACAAAGCACCAAACAAACACAGAGAGAAAACTGTCACCATCACATTGCTCATTCTGAATATCCAACCCTCCCATAAACAAGCCGATGGTCTTCAGCTCATTCATGAATCTACGTCTTAGGAGTTCCCGTTTTTTGAAAGTGTAAATCGACCAGCTCTGAGTCAAAGGACGCCCTTTTTCTCTTCTCTCAGATATGCAACCATTCATGCCCGGTGGAGCGTACTCTCCACACAAACAGTGTCTCCATGGTGACACGCATATACTGTATATACACCAACCCTCAAGGTGTGTTTCTGTACCTGAGAGGCCTTTGAACCGTGACAACGGTCGAATGACAACGCCAGCAATACAAGAGGTTTCCCTATTCACGGCCTCCAGGTTGCCCGGGCAACATTCCTCAGTCGACAAACATTGGCCCGGAGTTGAGCCTGCATACCAGAGGATCTCCCAGGAAGTCCAAAAAGGCTTCCCTTGCGTGTTGTTATTGTTGTTGCTATAGTAGTGGCCGGCAGCCAGCGAGTGTGTACAGGTGAGAGCAGGTACACCTTAGCAACCCTCTACCCGCTGCCTTTCACGAATGCTCGGGATAGAAATAGAACAAAGTCTTTGTATACCTGGGCCAGGACACACCTGAGAGACGTCACAACCCGATAGCACACACCAGTCACAAAAGATCACATGAGGTTTTGTATTGTAGATATTAACGGTGTCCCAACACGGTATCCGAGTTGAATGTGTGGTTTGTGAATAGAAACTGAAATAGTCATTTAAACTTGTGCCTCGTCGCCTAAAGCGTCCACAGAGATAAAATAACTCAAAGCAGCACAGAAATACTGTAGAAAGATCACAAGAGTTTTCTAACCCGACCCTTTAATAAGTCAGTGTACGTAGTCCAGAGTGTGGCGTGTGTGTGTGTGTGTGTGTGTGTGTGTGTGTATACGCACATGGTTTGTCATGGTCACAAGGGAGGCGAGAGGCTTGCAGTCGTTCAGTGCAAACACAAACCAGGGCCATCTGCATGCCTGGATCCCCTCCAACAGCAACACTAGCGTGCACACACACACACACACACACGCACACACACACTTTACATGATATCATGAATTGGGTGTCAGCAGTTGTAGCACCTCATCTTTCAACGTAAATGTATACATCTGGGGCCGAGACAGATGTTCTGCATATATATATATCGTGTTAACCTAAGAAGCAGTTTTTGGCAACAATTTATTTTCAAAACTCAGAGATGTTGATCACTTAACATGGTAAATTAAATGAAATAACAGCTCCTGCAGGGTTAATGGTTTTACATCAGGCAGATTTAGGTCCTGGTCTCACTGTTGCTGGGTAATGTCGAGAAAACTAGTGAAGCACGTTGTTATGAAACAAGTGACCGACGCTGTGTAGCAGCATGCCAAAGTGAAAATGCCTCTTTCGCTGCGAGAGATTTGCATTGGAAACCGCAGATCCATGGCACCGGACCATGCAGACCTTCCTCGAGCGCTACCCAGAGCCAGCCCCACAGCACCGTGCGTGCATGCATGTGTTTCTGTATGTGTGGCGGTAGGCCAAACATGCTTAAAAGGGTTTCGTTTGGTTTAGTAACTCTAACTGGAACAGAGTGTCATGTTGATTTCATAAGAAGAAATCAGTGCGATGTCATGTTACAATTTGTGAGCGAGCCTCTCTTTGAGTGAGCGCTCACTTTTGCAGCCAAACACAACTCCAGGTGGGGGTAATTCAATCGGTCAACACACACACACACACACACACACACACACACACACACCTAAAGTTAATGGAAACTTCACATGCTTTGGATTTCAGAAATTTCTAAATATTTTCAAGGACTCGTCACTTGAACTTGATATCTCCTTACCATCCTCTTTTTTTTCTTTGTCTTCTCTCATTTTGAATGGAAATGTTTATCAGGAAGACATCCTTAACTCATTAAGTCTTCGAGGTTGTCCTCACGATCCGCGATGCCGTGCTCCACCAAACGGGAGAAATGAGATCGCAGCTGTATATACTGTACATCCAACCATCCATCAAGCTGCCCACAGTTCCCTCTGAAACTCCCCGACTTCCCTTTGAACCCGTCATTGTGGACGAAGAAAAGGAAAAACATTCGACAGTCACCACAGTCGGCCGCGACCTCTTATCCGCCATGCAGACAGATAATATATGGATTATTAATCACATCCAAATTGTCTCTGGAGCCTTTTGAAGTGGAGCGACTGGTAAACAAAGATCTCCACTAAATGAAAAAAGCTTATTCGGAGCAAAGTTGTGTTATTTTCCTCTCAATCAAAGTAGGTTTTTAAAAGATGTGGTGCAGAACAGAATGCTTTTCTCATGCTGCAGCGTTTATTCACGAACTTCTTTTAAAAACACGACATCTAATTTAAGTGATGAAGACGACCTTCAAAGACTAATTAAGGTATGGAGGTATTGTGCGTAATTCCTTCTTTCTTTATTGTCTTTACCAAAGTGTCTCATGATGGTGCCAAGATGGAAAAAAAGAATCATAAAAGTGATTACAATGCATCTTTAAGAGATGTGCGTACTAAATATCGTTGCAATTCCCCCAATAGTTGTCGTGACAATTTACTAAAAATCATCCTCAAAATATCCTCCCGATGGCGGCGCCAGCTTTCAACGCGGGTGTTTGGGAATGTCCACCCAGCAGTCGCTGAGATATTCCAGTCTGGATCAAGGTGATGGACGACCGACACAACTGGTGTCACAAACTGCTTTTTGGTGTTCGTGGTGATAGAACACATCAGATTGCTTTCATCTCGACCGTGAGTGAAAGTTATCGCTTCAATCTGACCTTCAGCAGTCGCTGTTTGTCCAGGTGGGTTTCAGATGAGTCACCCAGAGGTTTTGCAGGTTCTTCTAGTTTTGTGTTTGGATTTCCACAGATGCACTAAATTATACCAGCATGTGCCACACATCTGATCCGAGCCCTGAAACGGTCTTATCAGATGTACTTTGAAAAGTTCTCACCGAGGAAGGACGAAACATATTACGCGGCGAAGCTTCTTCGTGAATCCCAACCGCACTCTCACGTCTCCTCCGGTAGTTAACTGGATACCGAGATGTTTTTAATGTTACCAACCAGCCTCTCAGTGGGCATGATACTGCTGATGCTTTCACTTCATGTGGTGTTGTTGCGTACGAGCTATCATTTTGAGAATTCGGGTAAAGCCCTCAGAGGCAAAACAAGCATATTGCAGATAATCACCGAACTGGATTTTAATTTCCCAAATGTACAGCAGAGTAATCAAGAGAAAACAGCCCTGTGTGTTTGATCTTTTTAGTTTTTGTGGAGTAACCCTTGTGTTACTCAAAGGTAAGAAAAAATAACATTTTCTATCGGGCTATAAACAGTCTTTCATATGGAACAAATGACACTCACTAACGATTGCCTGGATAGCAATCCAAGTCGTGAACAAGCAGATTTCCACCATTTGTAATCCATCTTTACTCCCACTAGATTTCTTTGAGATTTCAGTGTTCATCATGTAGCTTCCCCTTTTCCCTCTACCGAATCACATCACACAATCTGTTCTTTCTTAACATCAATCAATTAGCCGATATGTGCAATTCCTCAGGTTGAGGCGTGGACTTATTTCCCTGCCAGCTACAACAGAATCAATGACCGCAGCACCTGACCAGACTGCTAACAATCTCTGGGTGACTGTGGACAACAATCTGTGGAGTCAGGCTGATACCACTGCTGCACAATGCACTGCTCTCGCACACGATGGAAGAAAAATCAATTCAAAACTTATTTTCCTCACAATTTACGGAAACTCAACCGATAAAGGAATGTTTGCAGACAGAATGTGACATTATTCTGCTGTTTTGATTCATCATCGTGATGTGCTCTGTAAAATAATGTCAGTTTAATTGAATTAAATGGAAGTGCGTGTCAAACAGTCATCTCAAAAGATCACTTTAAAGTCTGCATATGTGGAGTGACACCGTCTGCTGTTTTAGTATCTTTTGGCGCCATCTAGCGATTTCCTCTGTGTAGGCAGGCAGTTTATAAAGCAATGTTACAAGGAAAGCAATGCATCATGAAATAAATGTCAAACTTGTGTAAAACACAGAGATTTCCATTTGATCTCAAGAGGAAAACTGGGTCAAAGCCATAAAAACACAGCTACGATATACAGAGCTGACTAAATCTGTGAGGCTGAGATACGTCCAGGTGGTAAACGCCAGCTTCTCCTGGGAACTGTAACAATGAAGCTGGTAAAGCGATACCATCTGCTTTAAAGAATAACTGCAGGAGATTTTCACTAGTGAAACTAGTGACTTCATTGAAAATATCAAGTCAAGGAAATTTGATCTATATCGCTGAAATTACAACGTGGGCTTCACCATCTGTACACAGACCATTAATTCAGATAAGGAAAAACTGCAAGACTTTGTAATACAGCACACTTTACAGTGCAATTCAGTTGTATGGATGATCTGTGGCCCATGTTCTCAATGTGTTAAAGAATTTAGGGCAGGGTGTAAAACTGTGAAATTCACTTTGAGGCAGTAGAATTAAATAATGCAAAACAAGGTGCTAAACCATATTTAAATGTAACGGAGGGCGACAAATACAAATCAGCATTCATCCCCGTCATAGTGAGCGAGACTACATCGAGGATAGGCACAGACACAATACAGATGATCCCCTTTTCCACATATTGCTGCACCCACTGTCAGATCTATCAACGCCCAAGGAAGTAACTAAGGAGTGACTAACAAACAAGTCATCTCTCCTCCACGGTCTGCAACGTGTCTGATGAGCCAAAGCGTGGACAATGTCCAAAACAAATGCCGTGGGAGTGAGAGTCGCTGAGCCATTGTTGGAATGGCCGGGCCACCGAAAGACAAAAGAAAACAAAACAGAAAATGTGTTTCGCAGAAAAGTATTGAAATGTTTCATCCCAAACAAACCAGCCGGTATCCTAGAAGAGGACAATGGAATGTAGTGGTGTGCGTTTAGATACAAGTGCTGGAATTAGGATGCGGTTGTTTTTGAGTCGCAGGAGCTACGAAAATGCATGATGGACGTCTCAGCTCCATATCTGAAGCCACAAAAAAAAAGAAAAGTGGTCTCTGAGCAGCTGTTGAGGTTTCCTAAACCTCCTTGAGATTTCATCACCCAGATGTTTGTGTTGATTCATCTGCTGCTCGTGGAGCCAGAGAACACGGAGCGATACAGGAATGACAAGCATGTTGATCAAATTCACAGATTTCTGATGGTCTTCAGAGCGCCGGTCTGAAGTGCACTCCTCAGGCCTCCTTTACCTCTCCGAGCCCATCGTCAATCTGGCAATGTGACTTCTAAAAGGGATTCAGATGCAGTCAGAGTCACGTCGTTCTGCATCGGAAAGAGCGATGGCTTTTAATGTCTCTGGTTTTCCCCTCAACCAGGTCAGTGGGTTCGGGCAGCTATAGCAAACACCCAGCAGTAGGTGGCACTACGGCTCTTGTAATAAACTCATAATGAACCATATTTCAACACCTGCATTTACTATAAATAACAATAAAATACACGTTTGGTGCCGTCATCAGCATTATGTCGTATTAATAAAATAGGTTTATTGTTTGGTTTTATTTTATTATACGTATCATTTTCAGATCGTCCCTCACCTTTTTTTAGTTAGAGTTATTTATTTTGTACAATTCAAACTAAATTTAAAATAATCAAACATAACAGAAATAAATGAATCACAGTGCAGGAAGAGACAGAAAGCCAACTTGGCTTATTTGAAGCCTCCACCTATATAATAATAACATTTTACAAAATTACAGAGAAAACATAAAAGATGCATAAGACATTACAACAAAACAAAGAAAGAAAGAAAAGGAAAAAAAGAAATAATAATAATGTAATTGTGTCGAGTGTGAGTGAGCGTGTGTGTGTGTGCATGTGTAATATAACAGCTAAAACAAGAAAGACATGAAAACGAATACAAAAACAAACTGTTACAAAACAGCAATTAGATCCTTCTTTTAGGCGTCTTTTGAAACATGTTACAGAGGGACATTCTTTTGTTAGGTGGGAAAAGTCATTCCATAGTTTGGTTCCTAAATCTTATTGAAAATTGACCTCTGCTAGTCAGTAACTTAGGAGGATGAAGATGTGAAGATTGACGAGCTGAGTGAGAGTGAACCTGTGAATTGAATTTAGAGTAGGTCTTGAAATGATCAGGAATATTCCCTTCACCTGAAAGTATCTTATAAATGAAAACACACGTTTGAGAAATATTTATGTCATAAATGGTAAGAATCTGCAATTTCTGAAATAGAGGAGCAGAAGAGAAGTGTGACTCTGATCGGGTTGCGATCCAAGCAAAACGTTTCTGGAGGACCAACATTTTTTGCAGAGTAGTAGGAAAAGTACTTGCCCAAACTATATTACAATATGAAAGATAGGGATAAATGATACTGTAATAAAGAATAAGGAGACAGTTTGCAGAGACACGATGTCTAACCCTTGTTTATTTTTCTACTAACCTTCGATGATTTGCAACTTTAGATCCCAGTCAGTCCATCTTTAATGAGGCCAGATCTGAAAAACAATCAAAGTTTCACTGCAAGGTTCTGTGTTTTTTAGCATCAACGCCAATCTGGTTCAGATCTCCATGCACATGCACCCCCCCCCCCCCCCACACACACACACCATAGAAAAACACCAATTACTGTGTGAAACAGTGGTGACAGCTGGGCAGAGCTGCACAGTCATATGTGGGTTTTGATTTGTCTTCATCCATACCAGCCTATTTATGCACACACTGGCAATGCCCCGACAGCACTGTTTAATTGTGACAGAGCATTTCAAAACCTAAATCTTCAAACTGTATTACAGACGTACAAAAGGATGGCAAAGCCTTTCTTTAAAAGCTAATTTATATATATTTTCTCCAAATATATTATTTGAGGTGCAATTTCTATGACTCATGTTATCTTAACAGTCTCAATGGTGATTCATAGAGGGTGGTCATTTAGAGACAACAAAAAAGAATAGAAATGAGTCACTCTCTGCAGTTCACGGTCCTCGTTTCTTTTGAATAAAACTGACGCAGGATTTTCAATCATTTAAACTTTCAATTCATTTTTCAAGTGGGCTTGTTGTGACTAGAACTAGCAGCATGTTGTTATGGATTGCTCCTTATTGATCGACACCGCTGATGAAACTGATGAAACTGCATTTACACGACACACCTCTCTCTCAGCTGTCCAGTGGATATGAGAAGGCTTTGATCGACTACTTTGACCACTGCTCAATGATCACAGTCACCAACCAAAACTGTTTTTATCATCAAAATGATTTATGGCGGCATGTTGGAGAAAATGAGTCGACCGTAACGATCTGCAGTCCGGCTGACAGAGAGATCAATCATATTGCTTTTATCGGGATCCCTGCCCTGCCCGTCCGAATAATGGTGAAAATATAACAGTATCGGTGAGAAATGCCACTTATTATAACATGTATGGAGGGCTTGTAAAAGGCATAACGTGTTCAGTTGAAGATCTATCAGATCTGTCAGAGTATTTATTCTTTTTCTTTCCACAGAAAAAAATTAAACGAGTCACAGATCAGGGTCATGGATACTGAGTCTCAGAGAAACACATCATTTATGGATGATATCCGAGAGTTCATATGCACTGTCCATGGCAGCAAATATGCATAAGGTGAGCCCAAAGTTAAGATCTGACTGTCTGGCTGAATCATTTCAGATCAACGATTCCCAACCAGAGGTTATTGGTTGTTCGCCGGAGAGTATAAACGTGGAAAGATGAAGCAGCTCTAGACATTTGATAAAAATAAAAATTGTATTTTAAAAAAATGGCCACATATTTAGTCAGCATAAGAACACCTTGATGCAGTGTGTGTAAAAAATGCTATCCGTCTGTCCATTTGTCTCCTTCCGTCCCCTCGCTGTTCTTTTGTTTGCTATGGTCTCATTAAATGACAGACAACAGAATCCATTTCAACAAAATAACATTGAAATAATTCATATTTCGAGATTGAATTACATGCTGCCTCACAGGATTTAATCAATGTCAACAAGTTTAGAGGATTTAATCAATATCAACACAAAACAAATCAAAAGAGCGAGCCCTCTCCTCCAGTACCAGCGGTCACAACAATTAAAACACAAATATACAGAAATAGCCCAAATGTCCTGCACGTGTGATCTGACCACTCGTCCAGACCACTGGGAGGATTCCAGGATGTCTGCATGCGTTAATCTGAAGAAGGGCCGATGCTACATTGACATTATGATCCATCAGGTTCCTGTAAATGAGCCTGTGGACGGCTGATCCTGGGGCTCACCAGCACACACACTGAGCCGGCTCGTCCCCTGTAGCTGGTGATCAATGACATGGGGCCCTAATGGCCCCGCTCTCTGGCGTGTGATTGACAGCACAGTGGGAACACGCTAACAGGCGTTGTGTTTTCATACAAATCAGGCACATTGCTTCGACAGCGGTGGGAAATAGTTCAAATGTCAAAACACTGTTAGTTACGCAAGATCCATGTATTTTAGTCATCTGTCTGTTTCGTGATTAATGCTTTTCTCTCTGGTAATGATGCAGGTCACTGTTTTGGCTCAGGCTTCATTATTTAGGCACACAATTTAAGTCTTGGTGATATTCTGAGTGTCTTTACTCAGTGTTATCTTAAATGCTAAAACATCAGCAGCACTGCAACAACAAACAAACTGGAAATCAATAAATGTTTATCATTCCTAAAACAGCCCTGCTTATCAAGGGCATCGCCGCGCATGTGCAGTACGCCGTGGTGCTGACAAATTCCCACAGTTTGACGGAATAAAACCATCAACTGCGCTGCGTTCAAGATCATAACGATCAGGGTTGAAAGTATAAAGACAGACATTGTTGTACTGTTGTCTTCTTACTGTGTATTTGATTGCAGTGTTGTAGCTGAACTCAAAGACACAAAATACATTATTGCCAATATCTGTGCACGCTAGGCCTTCTACACTTTCACAATATTCCATAACTTTGATGTCTCCAGTGGCATTTTAGGTGCAACATTGAGGAGAAACAACTACCTTGGACAGGTGCGCTGTTCCCAGTTTAACACAGCTGATAATCCGACTGAGCACACACCTGTTCTCCTCAATTTGTTGCTGCTCAGTTCCCGTATTCCGCCGCCTCGTCCTGCTGCGTTCATGTTTGGTGACGTGAATCCTCTCACACCGATGCTTGAGACACTGAAAGTCTGTTCATGACCAGGCACCATGTCCTCCGAATAAAACGCACGGGATATTCCTTGACAAGCTAACAGTTAAACATTGAACTCCATGTTAGTTATAACTGTTGTTTTTTTTACCAGCGGTTTGGTTTATAACAATACGCTGCGGCTGGTGTGCACCGAGAGGTGTTTAATGTCACGTGTTTATCAGAAATCGCAGATTGTCGCATTTCTGCTGTCGAAGATAATATTGACAGCAGTTGGTATTTTTCTGCGGGCAAATGACGACGTCAGAATTTCGCAAACAGCAAATCACATGGCAGGGTGGCAACAGGTGGTAGGCCTAATTAACCTCACCTGGAAATAACAAATCGGCGACATCCGCTTTCGTTGCCCACGGCTTTTGAGCATGCGCATTGTTGTTTTCACACACTCGCCGGTACTTGAAAATCGCCACATGTCCATGACATTTGCTGTGGATATTCATAGTGGATGATGATTCACAGGCAGAAAACATACAGCAACAGACTGTGGAAAGGACTGTGGCTCTGAGTAGAGAGAGAATAGGCTACTGCGATACAGAACGGCAGGGGAAGTGTTGCGGCCATCTGGCTTCTCAAGAAGGCGATGCCAGCTCCAACACTGACTTTCAACGGGCAACATTCAGGAGGAAAATTGATTTCTCGGTGCTTTCACCATATCGCCCAGTCTATCAGGGGTACGATCTGATAAAAGTTGTGTCGTTGTTTTTTAAACCCAAAATATGGTGAAAACTGAAAAAAAATTGGACTTGAATGAGTGTAACCTACAGTATTGAAGCCAATTCCAACATGACCTTTTGATTTAGGCTCCAATGCAAAAGATTCCTCTGGGGACTTGCTGCGCAGCTGCAGTTAACATCTTACTCACATTTGAAACAGTGACTATCAGCCCAGTGGTGTTATTTTACATAATTACACTGTCACTAATTAGTAGTTTGGCCGCAGATGCATTCAGCCAGCTGACGGTTTTAAGAGCCGTGCTGCACCTGCTGTGGGCAACCCACGTACAGAAAGAGCTACGTAATCTTTGTGTGTGTGTGAGCGTGCGTGTGTGTGAGCATCTCTTCTCTCGCATCAACATCACGGGGTTTAATCGCTCTTTCTCCATCACGTAGGAGGCGTCTGTCAAACCTGTGGAGCGTCTGTCTGTTAGGAACCACACACACACACACACACACACACACACACACAGACACGAGATCGTGTTTGAGAGAACAGTTGTAGTTCGGAGAGAATAAACCGGTTTCACTGCCCTTTGGGGGAATCTCCGCTGTCATCCCGGAAGACTCAACACATTCTCGGTTTAAAGGAAGTTGAAGCGAACAGGTGCGTAAACCGCAGCTCTTTTATTGATTGTTCTCTTACAATATTTCTTTATTCAAGAAGAATTATTATGTTATGTTCTAATCGCGTTGTAATGTACAGCTTCTTTTAAATTGAAATGGATAGTAAATCCATTCATGGTTTCTCAGGTGGGCTGTAATCAGTTCCAGGTGGGATTTGTCAGCAGCTTTGTATCAGCTGCTCAAACGTTCCAGTCGGTGGTGTCGGCTCCACAAAGCCTGTCGGAGAGAACCGGCGGGCGGTGGCATCGGTTTAGTGTCGTGGTGTCACACGCTTCGATCCGGGAGTGCCGTCTCAATTTAATTTATTTATTTGACGTCCTCACAGCTGCGTGCTAATTTGGGAGCCGATCGAGCAGCCATGGACGTGTTCAAGAAGGGTTTCTCCAAAGCCAGGGATGGGGTCGTGCTGGTGGCGGAGAAAACCAAGCAGGGAGTGAGTGGAGCAGCTGAGATGACGAAAGATGGGGTCATGTTTGTCGGTGAGCGCTGGGGATTCATTTGATTTGTGAATACGTTATTACAGCAACACTCACTCTGAGCCTGAATGAATAAGTGCATTTTTATGTAATTTTTTGTTTTGTTCATATTGTCTGACTCATTGAGCTTCACCTGCATCCTTTCAGGTACCAAGACAAAGGATGGAGTCACAACAGGTAACATCATTTATTAATTCAGGGTTTAATGCATCTGTTCCATTTCTCTTGTTGGTCGGGAAAGAAAAATAGTGTATTCATTTACACATGTTGTAAACTGCAGCTGCTTTTTCTTTTTTTTTTTTTTTACACAATATATCTTTGACATAAAAGCAGAACGAGTAATCTCACTGGATCCACAGGTGGTCAGTAAGAGAGCTGTTCTGTAACTCTGCAGGTGTCATATTTCAAGGTCTCACTCCACACAACCTGCCTAACCCGATGCCCCCTAAAATAAAGTTATGTTGTGACCCCATGTCACTGGTTGTATAAGTGTTGTTTTTTTCTGCAGTCCTATACTGCTAATAGTCTCGCATCCCCTCGAATTTGAACTTTGAACCCGTTGTTAGGCCCCTGATCCCCAGGTTGGGAACCACTGGTGTAAACCCATTTAGCACATGCAGATCGAGCAGCTTTGTTCTGAATGGATATATCGAGAGAATATCTGTACTGATTGACTTTTTCACCGTTAACTGAAGAATGACGCCTCACTGAATGAAAAGAAAATGTATATTTACAACACGCCTTTCCAAAACAGTTCATGTTTACATAAAAGAAGGACACGCATAGCATCAGATACTGATATGCAAAATCACACATTCCACAACAATGTAGCGCTTGGACAGTAGAAGGCGGGGTGAAACCCGCTGAAGTCTATGAAAGGAAAGTACCTCAGGCTGTTGCCAAGGTTTTTTTTTTCAGTTAACCAAATGACGCTGATGATCCGGTCTCAAACCGCTCTGTAGGGCGTTCCAACTGGAAGCGTCACTCCAGGTGCAGTCATGCAGAATGTAGCCTCCCCAATGTTGTTCGACGTAACAACTTTCATCCGAATGTGTCTTAATGTTACACTATTCAAGCAAAAGCACGATTTATAACAAGAGACTATTTGAAAGAAGAGAGCACAAGCTTTTTGTCCAACCTAATTGTTGGGTTGGTTGTTTCCTGACTTCATGGTTGTTCCTTTAGCACACCCATCGAAGCAATGTGTTGGTATTAAATCAATACAGTCAATATCTTTCAATATCTTTCACTCACATCTACAAATCCCTTTAATCACGGTGGAGCCATGTATTTTGAGATGCTTATTTTTCTACATGCTCATCCTCACAGACTGGTGTTGGGTTTCTACAGAGATGCACCTTCTCTGATGCCCTTCTTCTTCTTCTTCTTCTCGTCCCTACAGCCGTGTCTGGAGTGTCACAGGTGGGTGGAGCCATGGTCACCGGGGTGACCGCCGTGGCCCACAAAACGGTGGAGGGAGCCGGCAACATTGTCGTTGCCACTGGATTGGTCAAGAAGGATCCGGCCAAACAAGTAAGGAAGACACTTTTCAACATTTCTTTTCCAGACCATTTGTTTTGACTTGACATTGATATTTATTTGGGTTCAAATGTGTACCAAAATGAATAAGTTTGATCGATTTTTCTGTTGATAATAGCGCCCTCTACAGTGGTGCACTCACGTGCGGGTGAGAATTTTGAGGTCCGATTGATCTGTGATTGGTTAATATTTTTGTGGCCTGGCACTTAATGTAGTTCATAATATCAATTTAATTGTAACAGCCATGAAAGCAGCTCACCAGCTACAGGGCGGGAGTTGTTAGCCGTTGCTTTAGTGATCTAAGCTCTTCATACGTTACTGATTCTGTCCTCTGTACTTCTGTTGCAGTATGCTCACACTTGTCCAGACATACTAATATGCAATAACACATCTTCACAGCACAGCACAGCACAGTGGCTGCCAGCTAGAACTCAAAATGGCCTCCTTACCTTGAGTCATTTGTCATCACTTCTCACATCTACTGCCTGTCGTTCTTCTCTGAAATGAAAGCCGTTACACATTGTTAGCTTCCCAGCATTGTTCGTCTTGTCATTCAGGCCATCGTTTGTCCAAAGGAGGAGGAGGAGGAGGAGGAGGTTGTAAGGGCAGTTTACTGCAGCACATAATTTACTGCTGCGACACAAGTCAAACACGAAGCGTGATTTTCCTTTCTCCTCTTTCTTTCTTGCCCTCTGGCGAGGATTTTGACAGCTGTTCATGTCGGTTTTTTGATACAGTCGGGGCTATAGCTACCATTTCAATGACGCAATGCGCACTCTGTCGTCTCACGACAATACTGATGATGATAATGATCAACAACTGGTTAAGTGCAAAAACAAAAGGGGAATCAATTCACCAAAAAGAAGACTGCAAGTAAACCTGGTTGTTCACATTTTTTAATGATAATTCAAAAGGTTTGTCAGACCTCAAGGATGCCTGCTGTGGGTATTGGTGCGAAACACTGACTGTAAACGAAAGCTTTGAGTAAATATCCCTTAATCACTACTTTTACTTCACACCATCTCCTTTCAGCGCAGGCAGAGCAACAAAAGGGAGCAGATGGCCTTCATGCTCTGCTTTTGTTTTCCTACACTGTTCTTCCTTTGTCTCAAACCATCGCAGTTACACTACCCTGTGGTTTGTATGTGGATGAATAAGGTGTGAGAACCGGCTGTAATTTGAGAGGACGACTAAATTAGCCTGTAATTACCTGCGTCTCTCTTGACATCGTTGCGAGTAGCAGCAAATGATAAGCCAATCAAACGTCTCCCTGGGCTTTTGGACACTTTGTTGAACTGTTTGTTGTGATGCTCGATCTCCCGCCTCTTAATTAACACTAGTTTAGACACCGAGAGATAACGGCACACATGCACACACGTCTTCAGCTGTGCTTCAATTGGCTGCGATCCGTGAAAAGTGCAAGACAAAAAAGATAAGATACCAAAGAAATCACCAAGTTATTTTCCTGCCAATGGCAACAACTGGTATACCTCTACAAGCAGATATTTTAATGAAGCAGTCAAATTAATTTTCCACTACTGGTGCCATCCTTCATTGCTGACATTCGCTGCATTTGATTTCACCATCAAAAGATGCTTGTGGTATTTTCCCACAAAGGGGAGAGGAATAAACACAAAAAGAAAATGCTGGTATTCCCCGCGAGATATTGACACGCAGACGGCAGCAGCTTGTGCTCGTTTAACCATCATTAGCCATTAAATATTGATTTGATTAAAAAATTGATGCCAGGTTGAGAGAGCATGATGGTCTCCTGTGTGTCTGACACACACACACACACACACACACACAGAGGAAGGTGGGATGCTGAGTCTGATTAATCTCCTCATCTAGTTGTTTCTCCAATTCATCAGCTGCTGGTGACTCATATCAGGAGACAGCAAAAGCCAGAGCGGAGAGGAAAGAGACAATTAGAGCGCGTGCTAGGTGGAGTGGTGGGGACAGGAAATAGAAAATGGCCAACAACTCGACTTATTGCGCACATCTTTTCAGCGACATGCAATAAAAGAGGCTGCCACATTTTCACGTCCCCGGAGGCAATTTCGCCGTTGAAACAATGCAGATTGGAGGCCAGGTGTTACTTTGATTTGGAAGGTGGTTTACTAAGATATTTTAAGTTTGATTTGTCCTGAAAAGCGAACAAATCGTTGTGTGTGTGTGGCGTTAAATGCAACAGCAGGAGTAGAAGGTGCAGTAAGTGGTTTAAGGTGATGTCGGCCGCCGGTGAGCGTGTCCCGAACATATACACGCATGCGCACTGTGACCGCTCCCCATTAAGGAAGGTCAGTTCAGCGACACGGTGTGGAGGGCGTCCTTTCCGCTGGACAGGAGACGTCTCACACACCCTCACCTCCCCTTCATGTCTCGTCTCGTTCTCAGCAGCCCACTCTCTGGAAATGACCACCAATCATAATGATCGTTGTGAAATGAGTGCACGCGCCTCTTAACGTTAAGGGACAAAGCAGGAACGGGATGAAGTCTGTGTGTTGTTTACATAATGTTGCATAAATGATGGCATAATGGTCGTTCGTGCATCCAGACGTTTGTGTCTGGGGGCTGCAACTAATTATTATTCTCATTTTAGATTCATCTGCTGATTATTTTCTCTGGTCATTGTTTTCTCAAAAAGATGTGAAAAAGTGCACATGCAGGCTTCCCATGTGGTCCCCATGTGTTCACATGAAACATGCAGTAACTGCCATGAGATCATGCATACAGCAAAGTCATATTCAGAGTAAAAGTAAGTCGCTATTGCGTTTTGTCTTTCCCCAGAGTGATGAAGCCTCAGCAGCACAGGACATGGCGGAGTCACCGGTTGACACGGACCCGACTGAGGCTGCAGAGGTGAGACTCCACGCGCAAACGGCTCTGTTCACAATACGAAGCCGCATTTCGAAGTTAAAGAAGGAACAGTTTATGTGACGGAGAAGATAAACTGTTTAAACCTTGTGCATCACAAGGGACATGTTTGGCATTTTCAATTATTTTGGCTTGTGTTTATGACATTCATTTTGGTGTTTGTCAAGTGTTTGATGCAATGGCAAAAATGACTCTTTTATTGCTGTATGCTGACGCTTCGTTCAAGGACAGCGAACTCAGCGCCCACCTCTTGTCCCTCTTCTCTCTCAGGACGACACCGACAACTGACAGAGCTTCACAAGCAACGACCCAAACATTCCATGTCGCGCTGCCAAGTCCCGCTGTGCCTCGTTTATTGGTCCTTTATGGAGTCTGTGCCCAACATCTGTGTGTGTTGTTACGTACGTCTGTACAGCAGTGTGTGTGTGGGTAAATGTACAGAATGACAGATGTGGTGTGTGTGTGTGCCTTTAACACATCAGTCCTTAAAGTGACCGGCTGTGAGTAAACGTCTGTGTCTGTGTGTTGTCTTCACTGGTGTGGCTATGTCAATTGCTCAAACATTGAAATACACCACTTCAAGCACCTAAGTGTCTCTATATTAATGATGGAATTACAGTGATCTGTTTGATGGAAGCGTAACGATATTCTCTATTTTTGTCTGTGTACTGTCACTGTATTTTGCGGTGGACTAAAATAAAAGTGCTGAGCTGTTTGTGCATTCATATTGTATTTTTTTATTTATCACCGCTGTGACAAATATCTCATACTGAATGGACTTTTGGAAACCAAGAGCATGTATAACTACTCTGCTTAACCGCTGCAAAAACGAATTTATTTGGAGTTTTGTGTTGAATAAAAGTAAGAAAGTGTCGTTGCTGTAGTTTTGCTCATTCTGGGGGACAACAGGACGTGCACCAGTAACAGGTTTCTGTTTTAGGGATTTAAATCTCTGACAAGATTCATGGTTGGATATACTGGTATTTTCATCAGGGGGGAATATGTCTTTTAGCGTAACGGCAGTGATGATCCTTGCGCTGCCACTGAACCAACCAGCATGTTATTACAATAGAACATGTTGGCCTTGGTTGTGTGCTGTCAGCAGCAGCGGGAAAGAGATGCAACACATGCACTTACAAAGGTCTGTCCTTGCAAACAACTCCTCCAGCGTCTTTCCCTCAGACAGTTCAGCTCCCTTTAACACAGACGGATGTCCCACGTGTACCTTGATATGTTGCTCACTACACATCCATCTACAACCACAGAACAGGTTTTTTTACCACTACTTGAGAGCATGTTTAGAGCCACACGTCCTCCAGATGTAAACACGGCCTTTGCGAATCCCTCAACAGTTTCCCTAAAGAGCAGCACTCCCAGGAACACAGTGAGTCATCCAATTCTCTACTTTTCACTTCCATGTCTTACTATGGAACCCTGCAGAGGCGTGCACTTGTCCACACCGGTCAGCTGCCGTTTCCTGGAGCATCCCCGCTGACTCAAAGTAGCCGATGGCTCCTCTTTGTCACGGCTCCACGCAGAGACGGCTACTGTGACAACGGGACATCTGTTTAGTATATTTCTGCTTTATTTCATGGTTCTGATAGTTTTGGTGCCCTCACATTCAATCATTGAGAAATATACTCATCTGTATTACTACACTAACATGGCATTGCACCTGATCGCACATAAATCAGTTAAATAGAGAGACAGAGGAAATGATGGGAGCATCTGATCCATAAGCTTTATGTAATAGAACACCAATCCTCTCACCGTAGCATTTGACTTTTTGCATTTTTACCATGATGGGAATAAAACTGCGCTTTACTGAGCTTGACTGGAAAAAACAAGGATGGAAAGCAGAGAACATAAAGACTCATTTATTTTCTGCCTGTAAGCACATTATCGTGATGGATTCTGGTGGTAAAACAAGAAGAATGCAAACCGAGTATTAGCTGCTGTGTTGACTGACACTTCCAACAACAGTATCCAATATTCGCATCAAACGCCTACATCATAGTATGTGACAGCTTGGGGTGTTTGTTTCTGACAGCTATTTGTCAAACACTATAAAATGCTGCGACAAGGAAGTTGAATTCGTCCCATCACGCAATTAAAAAAAAGAATCTATGACGTACAAAACGGCTCCTAGTTCCACAGACGTCAACCTTGAACAGGACCGTTTATCCACATGTGGATGGGAGACGTCCACTTGACAGGAAACAGACGAAAGAAAGAAATGCGCTGACGAGTGGGATTCTGTGTTTTCACTTCCCCTTCCCCGTCTCCTTCCTCCTCTTCAGGGCCTTCCACTCTCCCTCCTGAGTGGCCAAGCTGCCGAAGAGCTCCCTCACTTTCTTCTTTCTCGCCGAATCTCTGAAACACAGAACGCGCAACAAGTTAAAGGCGTTTTTTCTTCTCTCTCACAGAAACATTCTTGTTTCTCTTCCACATGGACACTCTACGTTATCCGTACCTGTCCATGACCTCATTGAGCTTCTCTCTGGCCAGGAAGCGCGTGTCCTTCCTGATCTCCCTCAGAGCGCCCTTAAACTCCTTCTTGTACTTGTGCTTCAGTCGCTCCTTCTCTCTCTCCTCTCTGGTGCTGCCACGTTTCTTTCCGTAGTCCAACCTGACAAATATTAAAGAAGCAAATGAGGTGTTTGAAACAAATGCCGCTGTCATGCAAATGTGCATGTTTCATCTCACGTTTCCAGATGAGGAAATTGATTTGAGCAGATGTTTTGGACTCATTGGATTACATCTTACACTTCAACAATCTTGGGTGTGAGCAGCTTCAGAGGAATCGGCTTCCTCCTCTCTAAAACCAGCCGGCTGCAAGTCACGGGAGCACTGCCGATGCTCGCCAGGACCTCGCCGCGGAGCTCCTGCAACAAATATCACAATTGGGGAGAAACTGAGAATCCGATACTTCGAGAGGCAAGAAGAGACCTCGCTGTATAAAAACTCTTTGGCACAAACCTGTAAAAGCTCGGGTAACGTTTGGGCTGAGAGGTGTTTGGAAAGCAGCGCTCCGATTGGCTGAAAGACGCACGCGAAGGACGTGAGGTCTTTGTAGAGCAGACAGCATCGCTTCACCAGGTCCAGGCAAGTAGACAGACACGTCAACCTGCGGAGAGACAGACCTCACCTTTAGTTTGGGATTTATTAAGATTGGGGTTTGTTCTTCGTCACTCAGGGGTATATTTCATTTTATTTGACGAATAGCCAATACATTTAATCAAATTAAACCATCTCCAACATAACTGTGCTGGAGTTTGGGTCAGAGCGGTTCATGGCATGTTATGAGTATCAGTTTTAGTCGAGTACAAAAAGAAATGTATGTTCTCGCCGCCCGTGCACTGAAGCCTGTTTACAAGCTCTGCTTTGTGCCCACACAGCAGCTGCTGTGTGAAAGCACACTGGCGACTGATCAGAACCACAAGAGTGGATGCATCAGCTCTGAGCAGCACAGTCTGTGCAGGTAAACACCGTGTGATGGCTCATCGTAGCTTTCATACTCGTACATTAACAAAGACCCTCATCACACATTTATTATAATATGTTGTGAAGCGATTGTTGAAAGAAAAGACCTTAATGAGTGCATGTTTGTGTGCTTCCACTGTTTGTTTTCTTGCAAAAGATGAAAGCTTGTGTTTTTTCACTTGTAGAAAGATAATCAGTCTAACTTTGTCTCTTTGCGTATTAATATTTGTTGGTCCTCAGATTTTGGTCCAAACAAAACGTTTTCTCACACTTCATCTCTCTCTCTCTGGGCATCTAACTGTCTCCAGACCAGTGTTCTCTCCTGCTATGACATGGTGTTATTACATGGTGTTATTACACGGTGGTGTCTCATACTCTACTCTGAATGACCAATCAAGGCATCCTGAGATGTATTGCTTCTGAATGCCATGTCTCTGTGGGTCAGCTGTCTATACAAAACAACGTCTGGAGAGGCTTTAATTTAGAAATCTTTTTTGGGACAGTGAACACACAAACCATGGACAGTAATTGAATGAAGAAATGACGAGAGCGTCCTCGTCATCCAAAGCTTTCTGATAAGCCTGGATAGCTTCATTATTTTCTCAAAACATGACTCGCATGCCCATATTAAGTTGTATTTCATCATTCCTCCTGTCCACACAGGCTGAGAAGACACACAATGTTTCTCCAATGGAAGAGATGGGGAACAAAATCGACAGTCCTCATTCTGTACAAATATACTTTTTAAAATTCAACGGAAGCTAATATGACACTTTGGCTGCCTGAGACAAATCAAGTGGGAATCTTCCAAAGCTAGTACCGTATATTTTTTTTTGGTAGGAAAAAGCCTTGGTTAATGTAGTAATCATGTGGAAAAATATGCAGATGTGCGTCACATTGATGAAGAAAATGTTTTGCCGATTGTTCAATGCTACGGTTAGCTTACCTCGTTTATTCAGCATAATAACCGAAGAGTAAAACGGACAAGTTTGGTTTTTTTGGTGGTAAAACATGTTCACTAATGAGCTTTAAAAGTGCTCAAATGTGGATTGTGCAAGAAAGCAAATGAGCATATTTCCAAAATGTTGAACTATTGCTTTAAATAAAAAAAAGGTCTTCCCCTCCTACCTGTGGTGATCTCTGTCCAGCTCATTTCTAAGTTCCAGGCGTTGGGTCGCAGACAATGGAAGGCTCTTCTTTATCCAGCTCTTGCAGGACTCGGAGTCCGACACCACCAGCAGATCACTGCACTTCCCTGATGGCCTAAAGGGCGGCACCACAGTGTAACCTGCAACACAACGTCAAAGTCTTGTTGCACCTCACCAATGCTGGCACACACACACAAAAGAAAAAGCACGCTAGAATTGTGGAAATGTGTCGTTTCAGATGAGCGCGCGGCTACCTAGAGAGGTCTTGTCCTGCACGGCCAGATGCAGCGTTCCAGACAGGAAGTTGATGAGCTCGGGCAGGAAGCGCTTTGAAAAAGTGACGTACTCCACTCCCAGACAGCACAGCGCTAAGCCCGACGCCACGTCCTGTAATGATCTCACTGGACACTAAGGACGTACAAATCACAGGTAAAAGAAACACGGGTGTGATTCATGGCGTCAGTGCTGAAAACTAAGCATCCATTTGTCCAGCCACATTGATTTTTCACTCCATATAACGGCGGTGTAAACACCGAGTGCTTCAGCTGCAGCAGTGGAAATAAAACTACTGCATAACCTGGAAAACTTCCAATGAATAATTGAAAATGTTTGAGGAGTATATATGGAAATAAACACACAAAAAAGGGTGACTAATGAGAAGAGAAGGGCTGGGTTCAAACAGAATGAGAAATTGTGAAATCCAATTAGAGCGGCAGGAAGACAAGAACAGTCAGAACAATACAGATGCGTCTCTACCGACAGACAGTAAACAGACGGCGTGTGTACCTTGGTGAGAGCCTGGCTGATGTAAAGCAGCGCCGGAGTTGAAACTGGGTGTCTGAAATCTGAGGTAGGAAACAGCAGGGCTGTCACCTTCAGGTAGATGAGCTGCAAACACAAACACACACACACACTGTTTGATCCCAAGAATCATTTCACCATCTCCATGTTTTTCAGTTTTAAAGAAAGTGATTTAAGACACTAGAATTAAACAAAGATCAATCAGTATTTGTAGTAAATATATAAATAGATGTTATAGAACAGTATATTTTCCTCCAAACCTACACCCTTGACAAAGAGGACTTGTTAACGGTATCAAATAATCCACACCATGTCTAGCGTTGGGAAAGCAATGTGCCCTTTGACCTCCAGCGCCTCCTCCGTGCTATGACCAGCGTCTCCGAGGATGCTCTGCATGGCCTTACAGGCTGCGTCTGGAAACATCTGACACATAGTGTACAACTCTCTACACAGAGATACAGAGAGAGAGCGAGAGAAACAGTGCAGGAATGATCAGATACGTTTTGTTTTGAGGACCACATATTTAAATCAGCAGTTAAAACTAGAGAAAGAAACTCACGGTATGAGTTTATCTACGGTGGTGAGTTCAGGTGGACTCCGGGTGGCCAGTTCTCCGATGTACTCCAACAAGAAGCCAAACAGTTTCTGGGACAAACGGAGAGAACATGTTAAGTCCTTCACGGTCGCGAACGCAGCCTAAACACAAACGCACCGCGCTTACAGAAACGTGTCGCCTGCTCTGTAGTTTACCTGCAGTTTGAGCTTATTGCCTACAGCCAAACTAGCGTGGTTGCTTTTCTGAGTCCTGGCCACGATGAGGCGCTGGTTGTCGGGGGTGTGGCCGTGGAGCAAGTCTGTCAGGTCGCTGTAGTTCTCCGGAGCTGAGAGAAGAAGAAACGCATCATAAAAAGTAAAGCACATTATTAAAACGGGAGAATGCCGACGCTACTCATCTCAGAAATGTCTCACACAAAGATCAACTCCAAAAGAAAAGACCGGCTTCTTTGAGCATAGCCTTTGTACACGGGTACTGTGTAGTACTACTGTGTAGTACTGCTGTACTGTGTAGTTACCAGTAAATGTGTATGGGAGCTCTGCTTTAGCCGCTTCCTGCTGGGCCTTCATCTCCTCTTCGCTCAGACTCGGTTTGGCGCTGTCCTCTTTTGTCTCCTCATCCTCGCTTTCTTGCTCAGACTCCAGGTCAGAGTGACCATCTTCATCCTCACTGCTGCCCTCCTGCCCCTCTTCCTCCTCCTCCTCATCATCATCATCATCATCATCTCCATCTTCTTCCTCCTCTGCCTCTCCATCCTCTCCACTCTGCCCCTCTTCATCATCCTTATCTTCCTCGGGCTCCTCGTCAAAGTTCCATTTTCCATCCTGGACTCACAAAAGAAATGTGAATTTAACACGTTCTGTATTAACATATAAGACGAGAACCGGCGGTTGCATTGCGTTGTCTCTCACCTGATAGGACAGGGTCTTCTTGTCCTCCTTATCCAGGATAAAGCCATCATTGAGGTCATCGGCAGAGATGTGGATTTGACTCCCTGAACTCTCCCCGACTTCATCTCCCATCATCCTCCTCAGGCGGTCCGCCTAGGAAGAAAACCAGAGCACAAAGTGAGCATCAAAATATGTGCCAACGACTAGAAGTTGTTTTGAGATGAAAGTGTTCCCTTTAAGCATACCTCTAGCTTCTGCAGCTTCTCCCTCTCCTCGCGGGCGAGCTCCTCTGGGGTTTTCAGCTTTTCCGACGGCTGAGCCTTCATCTCGAAGACCAGCTCTCTGACCATCATGTCGTACTGCTCCAGCTGCAACGCACAGAGGACGCAGAGAGAGAGAACAAATAAATATCAGGCTCCGATACCGATGAATGAACGCACACAGAGGAGGAACAACATTTCGCCGACTGCTGTGACTCTACCTTGGGCTTCTCCTCCTCGACGCGTTCACCTTTGGGCGTCTTTTTCACCATCAGACCCTGGATGCTCTTCCACTCCAGATCCAGCTTCTCAGTCAGCTCCTGAGACTCCTCTTTCCTCACCTGTCGCTCCCGCTGAAAAAGTCAAAATAAACGAAAGAGGTTCACGGAGGTTCATCTGGATCACAAATAAGCTCACTTTCATGTTTTAAATAATGTCAGCGAGCAGCATTAAGCTGAAGTTACTCTAACAGCAGTAAATGGTGTATTTGTTGGGGACTATTTTCCACTGTGGTAGAGAAGCAACAGGATGCTGTATGTGGGATTAACTCAAACTGTTACCGGCTCACCTTCTCCTGCTTGGACTTCTGGATGAGCTCTTCAATGAGCTCCTGCCTGGACTTGGCTCTGTGGCGGTTGTCTTCCCCCTCCTGCTCCTCTGAGGTTTTCTTTCTGAGGAGACCTCCTCCTCCAAAGTGGGTGGCGGTCAGCTCGGCTGGACGAGAAAGAGAAATCGTGTCACTATTATGTACCAGACTGTCACCTATAACATGACTCATCAAATCAAGCTGTGGGCTGGGAATGAAAAGCCATTGATGATAAAGTAGGGAGTCTTTTATGATTTATGTTTAAATCCCAAAACATGTGAATGGTTTAACCGTCTGTTCATTTGGTGTTTGGACACCAGTAACACTCACCTGATAAAAGACCTTTCTCTTCCGATTCATCGTCGCTGTTCACATTGTCGTTGAACTTCTCCATCTCAGCCAGCGACTGGCCATAATGAGTCAGCTCCTCCTCCTCGTTCAAGTTGTACAGATCCTTCTTATCGTGGACACGCTGAGTAATAAAGCAAAGTTTGGCGGAGGGTTAAAAAAAATACGTAGGGAGATTTGTTGTTTGACATTTTTAAGTAAACAAATGAATCATTCAGAAGGCCGAAGCTACAGAAGTAAGTCAAAGCAGGGACAAATGGGGCCTGCTGTGCCCTGTACACATCACAACATCACTGACCTGTCTCTCCATCGCGAACCTCTGCAGGATTTTGTCTTCTGGCGCCATGTTGGTGTCATACTCCCCAAAGCGTCTGTCGATGAACTTGCTGGACTTGCCCTTCTGTTTGTATTCCTTCAGGAGAGTTTCTTTTCTCTACGGACCGAAAAATAAAGAGTTGCACGTGACGACGACAAGAGTTACGGCAATGTTGCACCGAGCGATTTATCAGATCTGCAGCAAAAATCTCACATATACATAGAAAAATCATACATTAGAAGTCGTATTTAATAAGTTGAATCCAATGCTACGTGTGCAGATACTTCTTTTATCCTCACTTAGTTCTCTCTGTTTGCATGAACTCAGAAAATCTTAACGTCAGAATTACTCAAACAAAAAATGTTCTACAGTTACTGAGGTAAAATTACATTTGGTATAATTACCAACTGCAATGAATATATATATATATATATAAAGTTGATTTCACAATTGGTGCTACGTGTAGAATTTTTGGGCTACATCATCAGAAGATGAAGATTGAAGAACTGGAAAAAGTCAGAGTGTTAACATGCAGATGGTGTTTGTTGGTTTATACAAATCAATATTTCCCTTTGCTTTATGTATGTCAGTTAATAGTATGATTACATAACATGCGTTACTGAAATCTTGCTCGTAGAGAGATAAGTTATTAAAGATCAAGTGTGAAAGTAACTGACATGAGATTTCCTCTAACTTACCTTATTATTTGCTTTGGATCGAGACACACCAGGGAGACCCACATCATGCTTGCTTTTTCTCCCCAAAATCTCAAATTTCTTCCGGTTGATTTTCACCTCAAAGGGATTGTTTTTGATTTCAGTGGAGGTCTTGGCTTTGCGGACCTTGTCGGCGAGGCTCCTCTTCTTCTTCGGTACCTTCCCCATCTGTAACATTAGCGGACTGATTGAGCCAACATCACTGACATTACAGACGGAGCGACTTTATAGCTAGCTAGCGTTAGCTTCACTATGAGCCGTCCACAGTTCGTAAACAAACCGACATTATCACACAGAGCAGTTTACCTTTTAGCCGCGCTGAGGAGTCGAGGTATTAAATCCAGGCGGAAGGAAACATGGGGCGCGTTGGCTTTGCCAACTCTGAATTTAACAAACACCACTCTTTTTTATTTGTACTATCCACGTTCTTTCACTTGGTTTTCCGGCGTGCACAAGTCTGAGGTGAAAGTTCAAAACAAAGAAGAAGACAGGAGCTACTTCCGGTATGAGATTATCCTACACCGCCCCTCGCGTTGAGAATAAATCCATCCTTCAAAATAAGGGCACGGGTCACACAGAGAAAAATGGTGTAATAGAGTACCGGTAGATCAATCCCAACACAAATACATGAGAATGATTGATTCTTATCCCATTAATTACGTGAAAATAATTATATTTTTTATTATAGAATCTGCATTAACTTCTATGAAATTTGATACATTCATGGGCCCCAGAGGTGTAATAGCCTTGATCTCCAGACTTATTCGTTGTAATTTTGTCCAATAGTTTCACCCACAGCTGTACTTTGTGCTGATCAGGGAATGTTAGCATGCTAACACACCAAACTAATTATATAAATTGAAGAAACAAACCAAAATATTAAAAAAATAAAAATAAAAAGCCTAGAAATCGTAAAAAGAGCAGAAGATTGGACATTTTTTTTAGTAAAACGTAATAAAATAAGGCACCAAAGACACAAAATTTGTCGTAAATTTGTTGGAGATAAAGGAAGATACAGAACACAGATCATTAGAAGAACAGAAAAAGGACAAAATAAGCTCTGCAGCACAATGTTATTACCTAATCAGCTAATAAACCTTAAAACTAAATGTTACTATTTTTGAAATGCTTGATACATCTTCATCTATCAACAAATACTTATATAGACTCATATATGGTCATATAAGTAGATGACTTATCTTTCTACATTTACACTGCAGATTTTACTTAAATAACTACAATCACACTATTGATTTTCAAGGTAAGTGGATTTATTGTATTCATGGTTGTAAAAGAGGCAGGACCATGAAAAAAAAGGTGAAAGTGGTAAATCTGTAGATGATATAATGCTGAGACATCTCAATTGGAAGATTAGACAGAGAATACAACAACTATGGACTTAAGTATTGTTATTAGCACACTGAAGCCAAGAAAATACATTTCAAATAAAAGGGGTAGTTGAGCAGTACACACTGTAAGCACTCTTTACATGCAGTCCTTCACGACTTAGACATTCTCAGCTTGTATGCAATGATGTAGGTACAACATCTGTGAACAAAGGCTTATCAAGTGTCTCAGATTAGGTGAAGCTTCCCGTTAGTTTTGCCTTTTACTAAAACAGGATGAATACACAGAAGATAGCAATGCAACGAGACGGCCTTTGTATAATGCGCTGCAACCTCAAGCACAGCTCATGTGCAATCACTCCATTGATTACACATCAGCAAAATCATTTAAAAAAAAAAAAAAGGTTTCTCCAGTGTACTTAGTCTTTACTGCAACTGGAAACGTGTTGGTGTTCAATGACTCAGAGTGCAGTTTTTACACAGGGAAGTCCAGGTTGATCTACGTCGTTTACATGTTCTGTAACATCTGTATCTATGTTTATGATCGAGTGTGTGGTACGAGTTCCCAGTGAGTTTCAAAAGGAGGAAGTTTACAGTGCTCCCTCACAGCACGCAATCATGGCTTGATCTACTTTGTGGGAAAAAGCAAACGAATGAAAGCTCAGTTTCTGACTTTCAAAAGAGACGGCGAGAGATCGAGTGGCAAAAGCAAAGCCAGGCTCAAATAATCAGAATACTAAATGTTTGTTTTTTTACACATACATTACTTCCTACTAACCACTTACAGCAAGTAGCAAATATATCAACCCTTGGAATCATTTTTTTAAAAAGCACAACGCTCACACTGTGATTCTAGCTCAACATCTGTAGGTTCAAACTATCATCTGCAGGTTTGCAGGAGTTAATCTGGTTGTGTGAAATATTGAACCCAACTTCCACATCACATGAAGACCTACAGCTCTACACAACCTGTGAGTTAAGGTCGTGTTTAATGCTTTCAGGTCGAAGATCTTAAGTTTAAAAAGTCAACAAACACAAAAAAGAGATTTAGCTTGTGGAAGATTTAATGAAGATATTAGATTATGTAGACATTAATATGGACTTTGTATGACTGAATTTCCCATAAATAATCAACAGAAAGCATCCCAACTGTAGTTCTCCCGGCCTGCTAACATGTAACTAGCTTCAGTGGTAAAGTTTGCACGATTCAATTTGTGGTTGTAACTATCAAAAAATGACCGCCAGTTAAATGAGAGTTCAAGCGTTTCTTTCTGCATTCATTGATTTTAAAAGACACTTACATAGTTTTGATACAATCCCAATACATTCTAGTGGTTACAACAGTTTAGTCATAAAACCTCACAGTAAGTGTGTGGGCCTGTAGTAATAGACATGCATCAAAGGCCAGATGGAGTGGAGAAGACAGAATGAATCACTCACAACTAAAAAAACAAAACAAAAAAGCCCCTAATAATTCAAAACCTTTATGCAATCCATCATTTTTACACTGTATACAAAATTGGCACGCACTAACGAGGAAAAACGGGTTAATAAGCCAGCGACGAATTATATCAAAACATAACTGTGTTTTCACTGTGGCTAGCTCGAAGGGTGCAGACAAAAAGCGAAATAAAAAATAAAGAGGCGGCGGCCAGCCTTGAGGACCGATCAGACATTCTCCAATCTAGGACTCAGTCTTTTTTTTGTTTTTCTTCAGGAAGGACGGTGTGCGGAACTTCTTTTTCTTTTTGGAGGGGGATTTGCTGGGAGACTCTTCTCCCTCCTGGTCGCCAGTGTCAGCGGGTTCCTCCCCCTCAGCCGCGTCGGCGGGGGCGGATTCCTCGGCAGGAAGTGCCGGGGCATCGGAGGGGTCGTCAGGTGTCAGGTCTGGAAGGGTCTGTCTCAGGGTGGCGGCGTCGCTCTCATCCTTATCGGTCTGCTCGGGTAAGGACTCTGGTGGGAGGAGGAAGGGGGAGAGTTATTGATCTCGGACGACAGACCGATGGATCTGCGCCGCTGAGCTCACACACCGCTGAGGCTGCTGCCAATCGATCCCCGGACAACTTATTGAATCCACGTGATTTAGAATCAGTTACTGTCTTTAAGCAATATAAAGGGTACAAAGGACTTCAAAAGGCAACATTCCCACTAGATTCACAAACACGCTGATGAAATATTATGCCGGACCCTTAAACTGACCTAAACCTTCCTCAGATCAAAAGCCAAACAAAGATGCAGCGTCTCTCTTACATCACATGACAGAAAAGCAAAGACTCAGCATCTTTTTAGCTTCAAGAATAAGCAACTAAACACACCACTTTGCTCTCATTATCCTCATTTTGACAGGCCCAAGCTGACACACAGCATGTTGGTGTTTACCTTCATTTAAACAGGGAAATCTTAACGAGCGCAGTTCCCTGGCTCATTTGCAGCCTGTGTACAAACAAACAAAAATCAAAGTCTACAACACAGAAGTATAGAGATATAAACACAAGTGAGGTAACAACAAGTCAGGGGAGCGGGATCGAGTTATATTCATGTAAAACTGCAGCTCTCAAGGAGAAATAAGATGAAATTAGGACTTTATTAATTATTTAATAGCAATGTAATCCAGTTGCTGGGAGTATAGAAACTATATAGCGCTGTTCCCTCTGGTCTTAAATGTATGTCTTGTTTTCACAGATCACAATTAACAACAGTAATCCATCTGTCCATTAATGCAGAAATTATTCTTGGAAAGATGTCAACTTGCTAAAGCGGATTCCGCTTTTCAAAATGGAGTATTTTTTAAATAATGTAACTGTAGAGCATGAATCCAGCGTGTGCGTTTGTCCCGGTGTGTTACAGTAAGCGTCCGAGGACGGCTACGTTGGGCTAAGAAGCCCTGCAATAGTTTTACTTTAGTCAACTTGACACATTAAAATGTCAGGAGTAGACGGGACCAATTCATGGGAATAAAACTGAATATCAAAACCCACGCTCGCTGAAAACAAGCTCTGCTTTTGTCCCAATGCTGTCTGAAATCATGCACCAGTCACCAGATAGTTAAGATAGAAAAGCCAGCGTCGTCCTTTAAAGATACTCCCAGCAAAAAGACTCACGAAGCAACAAGTGCCGTTTCTTTAAAAGCTTCAGTCGACCATCCAGAGGGACCACCAGCATCCGAACCACTGCCTCATGCTCGGGTACAAGCTCACACGTTGCGACTACGGCTTTGTTCATTTTTTTATTTTTTATATCGCTCACATGCTACGGAGACCAGCGAGAAAAAAAACAAAAACCTTTAGACCCGAGAAAACACTCCACATTAGTCTTAATGTTACATCTCTCGTGTCTGTCAGAACAGAGACAGATAAAATAAAAAGCACCACCACAGCCAAGAGCACCGGACCTCAACCGCCTTTAAGCTAAACAGTGAGTTGCAACAGCTGACAGCAGCAAGTTTGGTTGGAAAGCGACACCCAAATAAAGCACTGATGTACCTGGTGAAGGACTCGTCTGTAAGACAAACAAAACATTCAACACATTTTTAAAACATTACCCGATTTCTTTTCTTTCCATAAAACAACAAAACACAGTAGAACAGTGATAAACATGTGCAAAGAGAGGTTTGGTTATTTTGACAGTGAATAATTGGCAGGAGGAAAAGAGAGGTTATAAACATAAAAAGGTTTGGTGAGTTGTGAGGTTTACTTCAAGAACATCCTCCACTTTTGTTTAAACATCATTAAATCTTTAATGCATATTATTACAGATCAGAGGATCACAACTGCAATACATCAAATCAATCAAAACAAGTTCTTCGTATTTCTTGCAATAGTTACTTTTTTAACTTTTTAACAGACTCCTGAAACAGTAATATGTGTCTCGTTAAAAGAGGAGGGGCTCTGAAATAACCCCCATCAACCCCGAGAAAGAGATTCAGAGGACCGAGTTCAAACGGGTTAGTTCAGATCACAGGACAGCTCTACTAGTGAAGCCATGCAGAGAGAAAAAACAAAGGGGGTAAATGACCGAACACAGGTATGGATGGGTGATGGGTAATTAGGAGGTGGAACAGTACGTACTTACTATGGCAACAGGTACTCTTTTGCATTTCCATCCCCTGATTGTAATCGCAGCCACAAAGAAGAAAAAGCACAAGTAGAAACAAATGTCTATGCAGATCAAACCACGAGCACAGTGTTAAATCAAAATAAATTAAAATGTGAAATAAGAGAGAGAGAGAGAGAAAGAAATACCAGAGGACAATCTTAAAAAGAATGGTTGGGAACCATTCTTAGAAGACCCCAAAAAGATGGAGAATGAAAGTGAAGGGGTAAGGGAGATACGGAACATCGAGAGATATGTTACACAACATTTCAGGTATTAGATTACACCCGAGATCAAAGCTACTCTTCCTCTTCCTCCCTCATGCGGACAGTAGCTCATTCAATAAATTTGAGGTGACTGGAATAATGCCAATTATTGTTTAAATGGAGATTTAAACAACGATGGTTAGAACCAGTTCTCCTATAGGTGTAATCCAATAGTAATAAAGACCAAGAGGGACACAAATGAATATA
Source organism: Melanostigma gelatinosum (assembly GCF_949748355.1). NCBI lineage: Eukaryota > Metazoa > Chordata > Actinopteri > Perciformes > Zoarcidae > Melanostigma > Melanostigma gelatinosum. The sequence continues at coordinate 7,491,644 of NC_136651.1, forward strand.
AAAGTAGAAAGAAGTCAGTCATTGTCTTTCCAAACTATTTCCTGACATTACGTCTGGAAACTGAATTACAGTGATTTTCCATCTCTCATTGGATGAACCTGGTTAAACGATCAGAACCTCTTGGCCTGTTATTACAGAAAACACAGCATAGCACCTGTAGTATTGTTATTATTATTATTGTTAAAGACCACAACATGAACACACCCCAAGACAGACAGGCAGGCAGGCAGGTGGACGGGCAGGAGCCTCTGCGTCTCCTCTGTAGACCCTAAAGAAGACCCAAAACCCAGCAAGAGGACCGGAGAAAACCCATGCCGAACCAGGCAGAGTCGGGCCGCACCGGCTGTGTCGAGTATGTCAGGGCAACCTACCTTCGTCTGCTCTGACGGGGGTGCTGGGCGGCGTGGCGGTTGGTTTCTGGTTTTGGGGCTCCTCCTCCTCCGGCTCTACAAGCGGCTCCAAGTCTAGATGAAAATCAGCAGAAAATGAAACGGTAAGGAACTAAATCAATGACGCGATATCATTTGGATTAGACCCGAAGAGATATTTGCAAATCGCAAAACACTAAGAAAAAGGGAGAACACAGGGAAGCACACCGGGGAGGAAGCCTTAATCAGGAGAACACCGCAAACGCTGTCAAACTAATCAACCTGAAGAGATCCCAAGAACGAAACGAAACATTTGTTTGATGGGAAATCAGTCAGAGGCACAGAAGGGACACACACACAGATATATATATACACACACAGATAGATATAGATATATATAGATATATATATATATCCAGGACAGGTTAGCAGGAAGAGTCCACACATGGGATGCTCTGATTGGATGACCGAGCTCAGACACAGCGTCATCGAAAAAGTTAGCGCAACACTTCAAAACACTTTTAGACTTGCGGAAGAGAGCGCCCTTAAAGTGAGGGGATGGTTTCAAATCTCAAAAAAACATTCAAACTCGGCTGCTCGTCCAATCAAAATGCAGAAAGGTTTCAGATCAGCCACAACTCTGACGCCTTTGGACAAGGCATCAGAGATAGGGGATGGGGGGGGGGGAATAATCATTGAACGAAAGATTGAACTGTGGGTAGGGAGGATGCTTGCGCAGGATAAAAACAGCGGCAACAGACTCCAAACCCCCAGAGAAAGGAGAGGACACAGCAGGCTCCCACACTCCCAGGGCACGGACCAGGGCTGAGCGGGGGAGGAGGGAAGCGGAAGGCCTGATATTTTAGGCACAGCTCTGGTGTACCTGGAGCCCGATCTGCCTGATCTGCCTGTACCACTGACGGCTCCTTGCTGAGGGCTCTCAGCACGGCGCAGTGGAACTCCTTGTGCGGGGAATCTGGAGCTGACATAACCTCGCCGGCGGTCGAAAAAGCATCGTCCGCAGAGTCCCCGCCGGAGAGGACGAGGGAGGAGGAGCCCCGCTCAGAGGCCGGCGTGGCGGCTGGGGGCGGGGCTCTCTCTAAGATGGGCGAGTCAGCCACAGACTGTAGCGGTGCGGAGACAGAGGCTTCACCCCTCGGTCGTGGTTCAGGCCCAGGACGGGGTACGCCGGAGGCCGATCCCTCCTTACTATGGTCTCGCCCCTGCACTGTGAAGTCATGTGCATGTGTGTGGTGTGTGTGGAGAGATAACGTCAACCAATCTGAAGTTCATTCGATTTTTTTGCATGATTCTGCAGGAAGGTAAATATTATTTTATTAAAAGTATCCTTGCATGTTTAAAGTAGCTGCACATCAGATAAAGTGAACATCAGAGTGTTCTCTCGAGGGAGCGAGAGGTCAAGGAGGGGGCTGCGATTTATATACATTTATATTATGAACATCATTTAATCTTCAACAGAATCACATGGTAGAAGGGTTGTGGAAAGTATTTTTCATCCTAAACTATTAATTTCATCTTTTCCACCAGTCACCTTTACCTTCAGGCCCTCTCTGCTTCTGCTCCACCTCCTTGCGGTACTCCTCCATGTCCTGGTCGGTGAGCTTGTTGAAGGGGTTGGGACCCTGCTTGCTGATGATCACCCTGGGCTGGTACTCCTTTTCGATGATGGCCTTGGACGCGGTCACTAGCTCCCCCTTCAGGACACACAGAAGGAAGGCAGAGCGAGACGAGAGGTCAAGGGAACAGTTACTGCACGACACACGAGGAAGGATTTAGTCAATTGAAAACTAGCTGCAGTGTCGAATGCTGGCAGAAAATGGACTGGATTAACAGATTAGAGACACTTTACACACACATAACTACTATGCAGCATGAGCAGAATTATCAGCCAGAGGTCTCTCCTGCAGACAGACTCATGACAGCAAGATACAAATCAATGCTTCTCAAGGATTGTATCCGGCTCAAAAAAACCAACTGTATCCAAAAATCCCAGAGTGCATGAACATGTAGTGTAGGAAAGACTTGATCACATGACCACAAAATACACAAGTGAGAAAACAGCCTCTCCATGAGTCTGTCTGCAGGCTCAGAGTGACGGTAGGAGGATGTGCAGGTGAATGGTATTTGTGACTGGAGCAGCAAGTACCTTTCTAATTGATTTAGCAGGACTATAGGACCCCTCGGACACATCGAGGCCATCAATAGTGTCTGTGCAGTCAGACAGAGGGGCGTCCTGCAATAGTAAACCCAGTGAGGGGGGGAGGGGAGCACAACCCAGCTCTTAAACACCAGCACATTCAAACCAGCAGTCTGTCAGGCAGGCATGACTGTGTGCAGACTTTCAGAAAACGTACCGCCTTCCACACACACACACACACACACACACACACACACACACACAGGTGGAAAGAGTACTACGATATCAGGTACAAATACCATTATCTAAGTAATCCTAAAGTGCACGTGAGGCCACTACTTTCGAAAGAGCCAATTTGTCAACCTGACCATTTCAATAAGAATACACATAGAAATCTCCCAAATGTAAAGTTTGGAGAGTTAAGCTTTCAGAAAAGAGCTCAAAGTGAAAACGTCCTCTTGGTTATAGAATTTAAAAACACAAAATGAAACTGTAGGCTTATCTGCAAGTGTGTGTTTGTTATGATGAGTTACTTTCCACCTCTGCATACACACACAAGTATCGGACATGCATGCACAGAGAGATGGTTCTGGAAAGTGATGGGGGGCTTTGGAAAGCATAGCAGTGACGAAACAAATAGCCAAGACCATGCATTGTAAAGACAAAGGGTCCACACAGGGGGGGGGGGGGGGGGGGGGAAGTCTTAACAGAAGAACAATCAAGGACTCATTTGGCCCTTTAACACTTTTTAAACAGCTCTGTGTTACTTTGTCCGGCTCCTCATGGGGTTTGGATGTCCCGGAAGCTTTGGAAGTGGAGAAACTGAGCTAAGGGTTGCCCAGCAAAGGGCGAGCAAACCATGCAAACTGAACCCAAGAGGACAATTATCAGCAATTTTCCATTTTTTGCATGCACGGAAGTAAAAGTGTATTAGACTGTCGTGGAGCTCTGGAAATATTGCCAGTCTGAAAGTGCTGAGCCGGATAACAGCATCAACTATAAACTACGGGAAAAGGAAAAGCAAAATAAATAAAATTCAAAAGAAGAGATGAAGGAGGGAAAATAAACCGTGTGTGATTATGGACACGACCTGAGCTGGCAGGTTTGGAGCGCAGAGTGAGGTTACCTCTCCCAAAACACTACTCACCTGCCAGATAGACAATCTCTGCGGTCAAAGAACAATGCGACAGTTACAAAGTCACTCCGTGCTCTGGATATAAGTTACTCCTTCAGAGGCCGAACTTCAAGCACAATATTCACACTTTTCAGCACTTCGGTTTAAGGGGTGAATCCTGACCTGGACAGGATATATTATGCATTTAGAATTGAATGTATTTTAAGTAAATACACGAGACCAAACATGTATTTTTGTCGGTATGAGACATGTTTAAGTCCAGGTCAGGATGGCTGTAGCAGCGAGGGCTTCATGTGCAAACTGATAGACTGACCTGGTTGAAGTTACGATCCACTACGGCGCCGGCACACAGAACCTGGGACTGGGGCCCTGCTGTCTTTATGTCCTGCAGGTTCTGCTCCCGGATCTACAAAACAACAACATTATAAGTCATGCATAATAACAGTAAACTTGAATGGTCTTAAAGGCAGTAAAAAGGAGGCAGATGCGATACCTTATTCCTCATTTCCAGGACATCCTTTGGGTTGGTGTTCATTGGGATGAACTGATTGGCTGTGGCAGCCTGGCGGAGTCCGTCCTCCTTTGTCCACTGTGAACACCACATCAAGTGTTAAAACGTTACGAAAGCCTGAATGACTTAATATCTCAAGCACAAAAATAGATTTAGACAAAATACTAAGCAGGCTTCACAATCATGCTGAACTGAAATGAACAAAGTTGGATGGCTGTAAAAAGGTTAATAAGTGAACCAATGATGATGCGATTCATTTGCACTGAATTTAGCGGAGGACTGTTCTAATACCTCTCAGACGCTCATTTATCATCCCATGATATCAGGCTGCATCTTCCCAGTAACGTGGGGCTCAAACACAGACTGCAGGGACTAAACTGTCTAAATGCAGAACATTAGGCTTGTCCTCTTACAGGGTTGATCCCATATTCTGTGTGCGATTTAGAAACTGTTGCATGGAGCTGAAATGTCGTAAAACGAAGGACTTTGTCAAGAAATGCTAGAAAACTACACACATGTCCCTGTGAGCACGATGCGCACAGGAACATGTGTTTATGCAATTAAAAAATAGATTAAAATCACATATGTCACATATTACTGTGACTAACTTTTTAACGTTCATACATAGGAGTCAATGCTAAAAAAAAAGATGCTAAAATGCTAAAACAATTAATTTTAAAAAAAGCGCGTACTGGAAGTAAAATGATCACGAGGAGTTGCGGTTTTTTCAAGTTGCTGAAAAGTAAACACTGAGTTTTAAAATTCTTCAAATGGTTTTTTGGATGAATAGTTCAGAAGTGATCTGCGGAGGTGATGCTCAGTCAGAAACCGGTGAAAAGACCTCCCACATGACGACAGCTTGAGATGCAACGCCTGAAGCCCTAAAGGCGTATTTATACATGTTTATACCCGTATGAAAACCATTTGTCATCATCATTGATGTACCATTAGAAAACCAACAGAAGGACCACACTGAAGATCAACTGAGAACATCACAGAATGAGAAAAGTAAAAAATAAAAAAAAAAAAAAAAAAGGTAAAAGGGGGTGAGGGAGGGAGAAGTGACGGGGGTGAGGGCGGGTGACAGATGAGGCTGGCTTACGACGCGAGAGTAGCAGTGAGGGGTGAGCTGGCATCACCAGAGTCATTTCCCAGGCTGATACGCAACAACAAGGACGACAGAGATAAGAGAGAAACACACTCGAGGACACTCGCCCACGTTGGGACAAAAAAACAAAAAAAGCCACAAACTGAGACAAGAGTGGATCTTTCCTGCAGAGGATGTCACCTTTTATCGTCTTGACGAATAGAAAGAAAATACTCCATCGACTTTTCTACTTTGTTTTTCTTAACCTGGTAATGCTCAGCATGATTGGAGGGCAAAGAATACGTCTTTATTCTCTCCATTCCTTGCACCAAACTGAATGAGCGGCGGGTGAATATAGAAATCAAATCTTCAGCTTTCATGCAGCATATTCTGTTGAACCTTTTGAAACGAGGCATGTTGTTCGCGGTGGAAAGGGTAAGCTCATGACGTCATTCCTGTGCTGGTCTTAAGCTGGTCTGCACTAGATGAGGGAGGGTTTCTGGATGGAAGTAGCCGAGTATGAGATGAACATGTAAACGTGATATATACTCACTGAGAGAGAGAGAGAGAGAGAGTCTCACAACACAACATTTCCTACTTTCCCAACAGGAGATAATCGATTCAAAAGTCAGGTCAAATTCCATCGCCTTTTCTCGGTTCTTTTTCCAAACAATTCCACTCATGCAGGTCTTAAAAAGGTGTTTTAGGAAACAGAGCAGTACAACTGGGTGCAGTTGAAGGTGTTTGAGGAAAATAAAAATTAGAAAAGCAGGCTGCATAACTCTTTTACGAAGGAAATTTAATTGAACAAATGTTTACAATGTATCTGGCATTATTCTGGTGATTAAAGATTCTCAGTTAGAGACATGCCACCTCCCTCTTTTACGCTGGCAATGTAAATCTTAAAAATAACACTTATAGGGTTGATATGGACTCATATCTCACTGTACTTTTGTACATTTTCTTGAATCATGTTTGAGCAAACAAAAGCTAACTTCAAGATGCAAAGACTAAAACTAAAAGAGAGCTGCTGGGGGGCGGTGAGCTAAAGGGTGGTTAGCAACGCCGGCGCCGTGTGTCTCGCCGCATTCACCACGTGAGGACTCATGCCACACACCCCTGCTGCTCGCTCCTCTGGGGAAAACATCAACACCAACAATGCATTTCACTACTACACATGCAGTGGGGCATGCTTTGAGGAGGCTGGCCCGGCATCGTGAAGCATTAGGAGACCCGAAGGGAAACGGAGGGCGGACAAAATACTCACAGCTATGCTACGGAGGATTTAACAGAGAAGGGTTTAGAAAGGTGGGTTAACAGGACGTCTGCAGTGCCTTAAAAAAGGCTCAATAAAAAAACAGTTTTAGCTTTGTGCTACACTTTTACTCCTCGCTGTCCCCAGAACCTCAGGATGCCGACCACCTGCCCATTTCCACCAACAAGGCAGCTGTAAAATCGTTACAATGAACAATAAGGTAGGCACAGACCAAGCAGTTGGTTATACAGCTTGGCACGCAGACACCAGACGAGAGAGACTGCAGCAAGGGTTTGACGTGATCGTGTGTTATGCTCGTCCACACCTTAGGCTTCGACTTGGGGCTGCTGCCGTCGGGCCCGTCCTCGCAGGGCTCGTCGGGCCGGCTGCCGGCATTGACCCAGCGGGTCTTGTCGCGCTGGCCGCGCTGGAAGCTCTGCTTCAGCGGGGAGCGAGCGCCTGAGTCGCTGTCCTCCCCGTGTGAGTAGCCACCGTGGCCGGGGGCAGCGTTCTCCGCGTCGCTGTACTTTTTAGCTTTGTCGCGCAATGCCGGGCAGCGGTAAGGGTAGCCCGTCCTGTAGCCCTGGGATACCGGAAGACAAACAACAACGGGGTTTAGCCATCACATCCAAGTGATCAAAGAACGAAGAAGTCCCAATTCCTCCTTTTTCTTTGTACTTACCAAGTTGTCGAGCATTCTCATGAAGGCCTCAAACTCCTGCTCCCCGACTTGCCACTTCGGGTGTGTGGACGACCCGTCGCTTGCCGGCTCTGGGACCCGCGAGCGTGCCTTGTATTTCGTTGGGTCCAGCAACACCAGATTATCCGGCCCTCCAGCACCGGCCAGCGTTCTCACCTGAAAGAAATTGGGAGGGATACAGACGAAGAAAAAAAAAACCCACAGACGGCGCCAGAACGCAGAAAAGGAAAATAAAATGTGGACATGAGGACGCACACGGACAAAGATGGAACACATATCAAAAAAGAAATGTGGAGAGACAAGGGACAAAGACAATTGTTATGAAAAATGCAGACAGACATATGGGGGCAAATATAACAACCCAAATGGAAATAAACTTCTTTGACATAAATAAATGTGCTTTAAGTCGTGCTCTGCAACGCGCGTCCTACCTGGATCTCACAGGCGGTGACCAGATTGTGCATGTAATAGAATGCTTCCTCCACCGTTGCACCTACAGTAACCAAGCCATGGTTCCTCAGGATGAACACCTGAAAGACAGGAAAGATTTTAATAAAAATACTATTTATCTTTAAGTCATTTTCCCCCATTGAGACACACTGTGCGTTTACCTTGCTAATAGGCCCAAGGTCCCTCTTGATGAGAATATTTTCATCCTCGTCCACCAGTATGCCGTGGTAGTCGTGATAGGTCACCTCACCCAGGGACAGTGCCTCAGGCGAGATGGGCAACAGGCCGCATTTCATAGCCGACACCTGCAACCAAACAGACCACACAACGCATGGCGTAAGACCATCGTGTCCAGGTCCGCGTTCACGTTGGGTGCAATTACTTTGTATACAGCGTCTCTTACCGCGGCGCCCGCAGCCGTGTGTATGTGCACGACGCACTTGACGTCGGGCCGTGCGGCGTAGATGGCACTGTGGAGATTGAAGCCGGCCAGGTTGACCCCGAGATTGGTGCTTCCCCGGTCAACTATCTCACCTTGAAAGTTGACTTTCACCTGGAGAGCGGGGGCAGACAACGAGGGGGGGGTCACCCAGCGTAATGAGAAGTGAACTAATCGTCACAGAAATCCATGATCGGAAAGTAAAAAGAGAAACTTAAGAAAAGACACTCTGTTCTGATAGAGATCAGCACATGTTCTCACCAGACTGGAGGCAGTGACTTCACTGTACAGCAGCCCAAAAGGGATGATTAGGAAGCGGTCCTCGTCTGAGTTCACCTTCACCTAAAGAGGAGCAGAAGTCAGTCGCATTAGGTTACAGTGTTAGTTCATTTCACTTACACACACACACACTAAAGCACGCCCTCTTCCAAACATCCAAATCAGACCGCCTAGTATTGTACAATTTACCCTATACGTGTATAAAGCACAGATTTGTTAATCAGGCCCAATGTGAACATATCTTTACTTAACTGCTGGATGAGAAATTCAGTTCAAAACCTCCGGTTGCATGATAAGAGAAAGAAGCCCATCTTACTGTGAGGTGGTTGAAGATGAGCTCGGACCAGCCGAACAAGTCGGCGAGCCGGTAAAAGGCGGCCAGCTTGCAGCGATGCTGCTTCTCGCCCTTGTCGTAGGAAATAGAGTCCGAGCCGCGCAGATCATTCACTGGAGTCACCATACCCAAACCTGAGAGGAGGAGCCGCGGTCAGACACAACTGATTCGGATTCCTTGCCAGATAATAACAATTACATAAGAGTCTACCTATTGGACTCTTTGTCCCAAAAATTAACTTTGGCATACGCTGCATTACTCATTGTGAGCACAGACGGAGCAGGGCTGAGGCCAAACAGTCACACACACACACTGCTTACTCATGTTGAGCGACGCCATGCCTCCCTGTGGTGCAGCTGGATACATGGAAGGCATGCTGGTGTTCATGAAGTCTGCAATCTGCTGCAGAGCCAGCAGGCTGGTGGGCGTCTTCCCCTTCTGCAGCTGATCCTGGATCATCGTCTCCAGCTCATCGCAGAATGCCTTCAGACAGAAACACAGGAAAATGTTAAATACATATATATTGTATATATCGATAGGCATTTCTTTTATTTAGTCCATCCATTTTATATCAATGAGGGGAAGCTAAATGACAGAAACACCTCTCTTGTATTAGACTGCAATAGGTATAGCTAGGTGAAACTAGTAACTAGGTAACTGAGTGTGTATCAACAGTACATGTGACTGAGACAGAATAAACCCTGACTGGAGCTCAACACAGTAAAATGCTCATTTTAAAGCACCACTCAGGGCTTTTTTCAGGACTTGAATACATCAGTGCTTTTCACACATACAATAGGCCTTTAAACAGAGCTGTTCTCTGTCCGCAGTATTCAGCAGAGCAGAGACAGACTGTTGATGGAGAATACACTGGATCCATCATGTGATGTTGAGAAAGCTGCTGCCTTTCCACTAAACAGAGCCTATTCATGTGTGACCACAGTATTTTGTCAGTTAAAGTAGTGGCTGTAGGGTAAATGTAGTGCATGCCAGTGAATCTGAATATATTCAACATGTCCGGTCCCACTGACCGGGCTCTGCAGTATCATGGAGACCCTCTTCCTCTGCTCCATCATGTTGAAGTCCTGCCGCAGGTCGGGCGCCATGTTCCTCTCTCTCTGGTACTCCGGGCTGCTCTCATCCACCCGGTCGAAGTACCGCTCCTTGTGGGGGGCTGTGGTGGGCGGGGGCGCCGTCACCACGCCGGCACCTGAGTCGCCGTTCATCCTGCGCTGGCCTCCTGTGAAGAGAGGGATAAGAGACAACTTTTACAGTTTTTTTCTTTATGTATAAATATTTTAGCGTGATTTATGTTTAAGTCTCCGTGTGTGTGCTGGTTGGCCATGCATCAATTAGGATAAAAACATTTGTGAAGTGAGGAAGTGAGCGTCGCATTCATTACACCAGAAAGCTAATCAGACAGACCACACTCTTCCCTACTTCCTGTCACGATCACGTGACCACCTCTCCCTCTTTCATTGATTTCCATAACGCGTTTCCTGGAATCACAACACTACTCCACAGTCAAGGCCGGGCGCCGGGAAGTAAAACAAAAACTGGAAAAGTCTCTCATATGAATATTAGAAACTAAAATCTCGGCTATTTCTACAGGTATGTTGTGGACCGAACTAATACTGTATGCTTGGGGATCAATAACTAACATTTAGCTCAACATCATCGCTTGTCCCCTTCTACTGACAACAACAGGAGACCCAGACAGATGTTCCTATAGATCCATGTCCATCCAGATGTCCATCTGTGTGGATAAACAGTCTCAGCCTGTCTGTCACTGCACAGACTACTCAAGCCCGGACTCTGAAGGACACAGTGTGTGTGTGTGTGTGTGTGTTAGCATGCATGGGTGAATGTGGGGTTGCTCTGGCCCATTAGTCGGCATCGATACAAATGTTCAGCCTGAACTACCATGACAACTGCAGAGCGAACGCGGAGCCTCCACCATCCCGCTGAGAGCTGGCAGAGACCCTCTCGCTCGTTCTGTCCCGCTTTTATCGGCGTTCTGACATTTTCCAACAGCATTTTTACACAAACATCAGGTCACCTGCTCCAATCAAGGCGTTTTATCTTTTCAAGCTGTGTTGGGCTAATTATAGGCTAACAATGCTTTGTCCAGTCTCACCTCATTTACTCATTAAATGAAGGGAGACAAATGGTGTTCTTTCTGCTTTTCATCTAGCATGTGTTTGTACCTTCAAATGAATATAATACATTCATTTACGATTTGAAAGAAGAAAGAAAGTCCACAGCTGATCCACAGATGTCAACAAGTAATTGAGATGTAGTTACTACATTTTGTGTATCCTTTTAAAAGGCTCATTCTGGATTAACTAAACAAAATCTCATATTATTTATTGAGAGAAATATTTAAATGAAATACCCTACAAATCATTACGTCTCAACTGTGACCAAAGAGGAGGTAGATGAGGTCGAGACCCACACTCGCTCTAATTTCATAAACCCAAATCCTCTTAGCGTCTTTGGTGTCTCCTCTCCGCAGTTTTCCTTTAAATCAGAACTACCGTCTTAAAATTGCAATTACGAAAGAAAGAATATGAGAAGTTGGATACTCGCTCTGCAAACATTCAGGAGGGAAAACTCTCGTTCTGTCTCGCGTGATTGGTCGAGAATTGGGACAGAAAGCGCGAGCGGGTCTCTGCCAGCTCTCAGCGGGATAGCGGAGGCTCCACGTTCGCTCACTCCCTGGCCTGTTATTAATACACATGTGTCACCGTGCACTGCAAAAATCTGTCAATTCTTAAAAAAAAAAAAGTCACTCTGGGCTAGGGCTGGGCGATATGGCCTAAAAAAAAAATCTCCGATTTTTTTACAAAAAATCCGATTCACGATTTAAATCGATTTTTTTCCCCCAAAATTTTTTGCAGATGACAGAAGCTGTTGAAAACAATTTTCTTTTATTTTGTGATGATTTTCCCAAGTAGGTTGATAAAAATAAAGTGCAAACAAAACCTGAACATTGTAGAAAGGTGCCTGTAGTATACAAAAAGTATTTGGTCACTCTTTTGTTTGCCTGAATCATTTAAATATAAAATTAAATTAAACATAACATTAAATGGCATTAAATAGTAGCCTTCCATTGTAAACAACTGTGCAAATGTAACTTTTTACAGTAAGCTTTTCTAACTGAATACACTGATACAAACACAGCATGAAATAAAATGTATGTGACCCTTTAACATTCACATTTTCAAAAGTGCAACATCTGATCTAACATCAACATAACATATTTTGCACAGTAAATAAGTGCATGTAAACAAAATCAAGTGCATTCACAACATAACCAACAGTATTAAACAGTAGTGCATGTTTTTTCTAAATTTTTTTGCCAGGAAGACAAGCCTGTCTACTACCTCTGGCTTCAGGCATGCACGGTGGCATGTAACAATGCCCCCCCCCCACACACTGAAAAGCCTCTCAGAGGGGGCACTTGTAGCTGGCACAGAGAGGTATTTCTTTGCTAAAGTACTTAGCCTTGGAAAGTTAAGTTGGTGACGCTTCCACCAGTCAAGTGGATCGGTGTCTGGGTCAACCTGCTGGACCACAGGTCAGTTGTTGCGGAGTAGAATGACATCCCCTCCAGCTCCGCAGAGATCCTTTGGCGTGTACTATTGTACAGCCGAGGCAAGGCAACGTCAGAAAAATGTTTACGGCTTGGTAGCACGTACCTGGGGTCCAAAGCTTTGAGACGGTGAATAAACCCCGGCTTTTCCACGGTGTATATGGGCACCATATCTTTTGCGATATACATCGCGACTGCATCCGTGATGGCTTTCCACCGGGCACTCTTCTTCGCATGCGGAGTACAGTTGGTGAATGTCTCCAAAATGCTGGGTGGTTGTTGTGAGGTGGCGGCGGCGGCCAGCAGTGAAGCTGCTGGCCGCCATTGTTTTAGTTTGTAAACAATGCGCGCGCACTCTACTACGGGAACCGAACGGGGGGGAGGGGTGGGGGCGATTTTCTCGATTTTCAATAAAACACATCGCCTTAAAGCACACATTCGAATTAATCGATTAAATCGATTTATCGCCCAGCCCTACTCTGGGCGAATATATACGTTTGTACTGATGGATACAGGCGGAGTTGGTCTGCATCACGCATCAAAGAAAGGTACAATGCTACAGTCTCTGCTGACTGACCCCGTGTCAGCTGGTGGAGACGATCTTAATGCTTCTAGACTGCTCGTCTGATCTCATCCACTTCACCCCGACTTGTTCATGCTGCGTTTGCCGTCTGTTGGTCATGCTCAACGATGGGAATCCAACATGCCTGCTGACAAAAGGGACAACTGGGGAACTGAAAGTGACAAACCTCTAGAGATACTAGACACCATTCCAGCATGAACATCTCTGGAGCATCTTTTTTTTTTTTTCTGTGGTGTATTTCTTGTGCACACTGTAGCAAAAACAATGGCCGTCGATGGGGGAAGCTTTCACTATCACAATGTTCAGCTCACAGCCGCCACCCCCCAGTCAGCCTCCACTCCTGTTTAAGAGTGCAATCACTATGGAAACCAAACACATTGCCATGGAAACGCGGGACAGCCTTTTGAGATCGCCGTTACGTAAGAGCAGCTGTAGGCCGACATCACGCTGCAAAGACCGTCGGTGTCACAAGGAGCACATCTTCAGACTACTCTGTTGAACTGACATGACACGAACACTATGTCTATATAGTTTAGTTAAAAGTGTAAAATAGACTTACAAATTACTTGCGTACACTTTTTTTGCAACCACCATTCAAGGAACCACTTTCTTAAACATTGTGCAAGAAGACCATGTGACAGGAAATGACCCTAACTGCTGCATGCCAGTCTCAGTAAATACAAGTTCATTTGACATCTATGGTTAGGTATGAAGGACTAACATGTCATATGGCATGACCCCAGGAAAACCGTAATCATAATAACACAAATTAGTATTTACACTACGGCATGAGCTCAAACAGGTGTCCATCATAATGCCTGTCAATTTTGGTTGTAAACTGAAATGTCAATATAGTAACCAATTAGACCAGGACCCTCGTTAAACGATGTGTTAGGAAAGAACCGTTGGTGTGCCTAAAGCTGCAAGTCATGCACGGCCCTGCAAATGTCGGGGAATTTATAGCACCCCTGACAGTAAGTGACTGGTCCTGGCACTGTATTGTCGGGCCCAACTAGCAGGGGAATAAGAGCTCATACAAAGCAGCAAAAGATTATTTGCTAGGACTTTAAGACACCGATGGTTGCCTGTGTACAGAGGGCCTCCGATACACAGAACATAAAACAGTCGCACATCAAACTGCTGTTCTTTCCGCCTCCATTTTCACTGTGGATGTGTAAAAAAAAAACCTCTTGGACTGGATGAATCCGAGGGGTTTTTACTTGTCTCCAAGCAACAGGAAAATGTGACGACGAATCAAGCATCCCATTCATACACTACAATATATGCCATCTGCATTTGTGTGAAAAATTAGAGGCAACAGCAGAGAGATGGCTCCCTCAGTCAGTACTAACAGTATGGCAAAATGTCTGATGGTTGACACATTTATTGATGTAGTTTTATGTCATGTTAAGAAATGGTGTGTCATCATATCGCTAACATAACGCTTCATCCCATAACTTGTGCTTACCATGATGATTAACACTCGAAGATGAACATTAACTCCGTTAAACAAAGCGACATATGATGTTTTGAACTTGCAATGATGTATTATGTGAGGAGAAGCTGGCTGGCTTTAAAAGCACAGGTGTGTACTCTACATTGTGCATATTTCCATTGTATCATAATTCTCTTTTGAGAGATGGAAGATTGCACTGAAACATATTTTCAGCATGACCAAGCTCACTGAAAAAAAAAGTATTAAGCAAAAAAAGATCCATTTAGTTTGTTCCAACAATATGCCAATCAAGCTCTTGGCAGTGGAAAGATCGTTATGGTGTGAAAAAAAAGAAAAAAAGATGGCCTCAAATTATTTACTGGTCTTTCTTAGTGTGTGTGTGTGTGTGTGTGGGTGTGTTTCATGGAAGCAGTTTTGAAAGATTTGAGCGAAGCACTCGGACGAGGCTCTTTATATCTCCGAGCTAGATGCCTGTCATTACGGGGGACGAAGAATCCACTAGCAACTGCTCTTTAGTGTGTGCGTATGTTTCAGACTCGGACTACTACGCCTCGTAGGAATGCGTTCGGTGTCATTTTAGCACTGCCCTTTGCATGGTCTTGTGTACCACGGAGTAATTGGCATACACAGAGAAGTCATAGCATTATGGACAACAGGATCTAACAATACATGTGAATATTATAGCATAAATTATGTCATAAATATCATACCACACTGCATGCAAACAAATTACATTGTTTTATGTTGTCTCAGCCCCAAAGCACAGTATCTATGTGTGTGACCTTACCCAGTTAAAAAGAGCACTAAATTGCATAGTTAGCAACTAGCTTGTGCACTTAGTGGAGCACTTAGCAGCTAAAGAGACAGATATTTCCCTCTGCTTTGGTGAGTAATGTCACCTTTTCCAAGCTGTCCAAACATTGTCCACCCTAAAATTAACTGAATGATCATCACATCGATTAGAGCCCAGTAATACATTTAAGTTTAAGTTGAGTGGCAAGTAAATGGCTCCTGAGACAAAGCAAACGGCATGCTTATTAAAAAAAATGGACTGTATGTAAGCGTCACCATCACTGGGACCATCGTCATGGCTCAGATATTATCTGCTGCATACCATAAAGGCCAGTCCGAACGCTGTGCTGTGTTAAGAGTGTGAGTACAGGGAGTCTTATCTGGCTGTCACATGGGACAGAGTGGTGGAAGATTGCTCTTTGAAACAACAGACCCCTCACTGTACAGTTTCTACTCGCGCATCTTTAGCCTGCAACGCGGACTCGCGCATCTTTAGCCTGCAACGCGGACTCGCGCATCTTTAGCCTGTAGCCCGCTAGCGTAAATATTTGAACCAAACATAGATATATAGCCTACTACAGCATATTGACAAGGCCATTAGTGACCTATGTGGTGTGAATGATAGTGCAAGTGTGACTGCTTTTGCATCTCTAATGTTCAAAATAAAGGCCTCCTCCTAAGTGATCACATATGGAGAGGAAGGAAGGAAAGGGTGAAATAGAGAGGATGGACTTGAAATGAGGAACACATTTTCAGCTGCACTGCAGTCAAGGGTGTGGGCGTGGGGAGTGAGAGTAAAACAAACACTGTATCTGGAGTGAGTGTGTATGCATGTGTGTATTAGTGTAGTTTGTGACAACATGGAGCCAGACTGACTAGAGCTAAGCTCTCTCCTTTGGGAGTTTCACTCATTCTAACGGAATTACCAAATCCAGGGAGTTACCATCCCTCAACACTCGCAGACCTTTTTTATCTTGGCCATTTGGTTTTTGCTAATCCTCATCCAGTATGAGGGGGAAGGGACTCCTCAGTCGACTTTAGAAAGAAGACAGACTGCGTTGGCCTAGTGGTTATGTTCTCCGGTTTGGGGATAAAACTGTCAACAAGGCACATTAAACCTTTACAAATGCTCAGGTTATTATCACCTTTCAAACCTCATACACACTCTCACTAGAGCTGGACAATCAGTGTTGCAACTAAAGCCCGGAGTGACATTGTTTTGCTGGAAACACTTGAAGATAATCAACTTTAATGTTACATAAAAATCTGAGAAAAGCAGCAAATTATCAAATCAAAAGGTTTCTTGATGATACATTTTGTCAGTGAATTCATCATAAATATTATGATAGGCTATTGCTTGATTGCATTAATTGCACTACTAATATACAGTGTATTAACATACACAATATTTGACTGTATATTTATAGTATGGTCCAACTTTTACCTCCATCTCTAGCTATAACTGTCTATAATATGTTTTGCTCAATGAATTTCACTAATAAGTGATATGACCTGGCTACTGTAAAAAACATCATTTCCCTTTAGGATTAATAAAGTACTTAATGTCTGGCATGATGTTTCCTCTTATACTGTGAAAAGACAGAATTAACAGTGACCTGCTTACAATCGTACAAATGAGTGTGCATATTGTGTATTATATGCAGGTCATGGTGCCATCTTAACAACAGGAAACTACTCTATCAACACACAACTGAATAAAGCCCATAGTCCTGCTTCAAAACACGCCCAGATTGGTAACAATCACACATACAGCACATGACGAAACGTTTCGGCCCGTGCAGCCCATATTAAATAGCTTCAGTGACCGGGGCGCATGTGAAACGCAAAAAAATAATGCAACAACAGGCCTGCTCGGGCAGCAAGCTAACGACACACACACTGGGGGCACACACACAGTGGCCCTGCGCTGTTGTTGTCCAACACAGGAAACTGCCTTGAGCTGCAGCGAAGGGATTTAAAAATCACAATAAAACGCAGAAATGCTGCGTTTTACAGCGAGAAAACGTGCACAGCAGCAGCGTCTCTGCAGAGAAACATATTAGCAAAAACAGTGAGGGAGCTAACCACACTAAGACACAACGAGAGCGGCGCAAACACTAAAAATACACACACATGGGCTATTGTATCGGACAAACCGCTGAAAAGCAAATAAAGTCGATTATTTCAAACCTTACCCTCTCTTTGATGAAGTGATGGAATATGAAAACTCGGTGAAAGCAGGACGGTGGGTTTCGCTGCCTTTATCCCCGACCCTGGTGAGCTCAGAGTGGGTTTATCTCTCTAGCGCTCGTCGTCCCTGCGTCGCTCCGCCCATCATTCCACTTTGGGTGCGGCAAAACTGCTTTTAATCTGCGGCTCGCTATTGGACAGTTTGGGAGGCACGTGACATAACCGGGGGCTGTGATTGGAGCATGGATTGTTTGCCCCGCCCCCAGCAGAAAAAGGGGGCTTTCAGTACACATCCATGTTTTTTACTTTACTGCTAGTGCTAAAGTCATGAAGATGATGAGCATGGGCGGTGGGAGATGATTTGATCCTTCACAGAATATGCAAAAAAGGCAAATTATTTTATTTCTATAACTGTTCAAGCATCAAAGAGGTAAAATTATCCAATATTTCACAAAAATGGTGTGTCAGAACTTTGTTTTTTTTCTTCTTTCCTCTCCCATTAATCACCTCAGATTTATCTGGTGACCCTTCAGAGGGGCCCATTCACGAGTTTGGGGACCATAGACTTAATTACCTAAATGTGAATAAAGTTTAAAACTAACCTCAACCAGCTGTAACAGTAAAATGCTATTATTGTCACAAAAGGTATCAGTCACAGTGATATTTGTTTCTGCTGAATGCATTTACTGAAGTAGGATATGGAGGCAGAACCTTTACTTCTAATGGAGTATTTCTACATTGTGGTATTGGTACTTTTACTTCAGTAATGGATCTGAGTACCGCAACAATAAGTTGAGCGCTGCATGGAAAATGAAAGAACAAGGAGTTCACAATTTCTAATACAATTGAAACCTGTATTTTATATCTTAGGTGCTACATATAATTCAACATTTAACCCGAATGGTATTTTAGATCCCATTCGTATCCTCCATTAGCTTGTTCCTGTGCAGAGCATGTGCTGCATGCATTTGTACATAAGTTATGTCGCACTTACAGAAACTCACAATACTGAATTGGTAATTTATCAACAGACCATATGCAATGGCTTTCAAAAACAAAGTATGATACAAGTATTTCTTAGGTTTTTTCTAAGGTTTACACAATAATTTAGTCTTCACCTCTTTGTCCCTGCGCAAACTTGTCAGATCAATAATTTTCTCTGTACATCTTATAGCCGTACATAATCATCCTCTCTATTTATATCCATATGTATTTGCACTATAACATATCCAGAACATGTGACTTGTATAAAGAAGTTGTATTTCTTATGTTACTGTTGGTCATTGGTGCTTAATATTTACATCATATTTATACTTACACCTGTTTTTTCATACTTGTGTACATAACCGCCCTGTCTATTCTTTATCCGTCTACCTTTGTTGTCCTTGTCCCTATCTGTGGAAGTACAAGATGCAAAAAAACAAGAGTCAAATTCTTTAACAGTGCACGGGTACTACTACACAGTTATATTGCAGCAGATGTCCTCATGTTGACTTTGTGGTGCAAGTCAGGCCATTTAAAAAAACAAAAAAACATCACAATAGCACTTGAGGTCAATTACATCACACTGAGGGTGGGCCCACTGCGGATTCTCAAACATTGCAAAGCGGCATTAGTAGTAAAATAAAATAAAAAATAAAGCTGTACCTGGCCTCCATGGTGTTTGACGGAACTAACATTTTCATTATAACTAAAACAAGGGACATATGTCTGCGCATGCGCAAGATACATGCATTTCCACGCAGAGGCAATGGTTTATTCAATATTTAGATGCCATCTTTGATATTTGCCACTAGATGGTGCTGCTCCACTACAATGGTGATAGTCGGACTGTAACGCATTATTGCAAAATGTTATTTCCTAAAGTTTACCTGACCAGAGTTTAGATATTACACATTATTGGTTTAGGGAAATATGTGGGCTACTAAACTTAAGTATAAAGTGCACCAAACGTCTGTATGTTTGTCCCAGAACTGACTGATTATAACAGAAAGACCTCACTCCTTCAGAAATATATATTGAGAGTATTTTAAAACTTAAGCTTTGCAGGATCTTGTATTAAAAGTTATAGGGGGCAATGTTCCATTTTAAACTCCTGAGTTTACTGCATATCGGACCAGTGGCCCTGACCTCTGACCCGTGGTGTTGATTCTCTCCCGTACCAGTCGACACACGCACTCCCCCTCTTGACTGATCTCAGACCAGCGCTGGCCCTTCCAGTGTTCTGAATAATTGTGGTCTGCCTTGTAGCATGGATACACCAGTGAGGGACTCTAAATATATCCAACTGGTGTGTCTGAAGAGTTCAGGCATGAAGATCATATACTTACACTGGAAATCAACACCTTAACTCTAAAATGCTCTCATCTATTGTGTGTATGTGTGGGAGACTTTCTGTTCCTGTTAAATTTACATTTTGGGCATTTATCAGATGTTCTTATCTACAGGAGCATTAAAATAAGCCTCACTGTGTGGCGTCTTTGTGTCTGTCCGTTCCTATTTCTCGAACATATAAACTAAGCAATAAAATGTCCTTGTGCAGAGTGGTAGTAAATTAACCATTGACAAGTTGAATTTGGGGGGCAGACAATACAAGAAAGACCTACGTATAGAAATCAGATAAGTACATATGTCTTTAAAAATGCAGATCTGTCTAAGTGGTGACAAATCATTTGAGCAGCAGTATTATGTTTGGGTTTCAGCACACATTCCTCGGTCACCTGTTTTCTCTTAGCAGCACATGTCAGAGAGTGAGTGAAGATAAACCCAGCTGCTTTACGTATTCATTTCAGGCAGCACTTACCATCCGCTTTTAACTCCAGCCAGCCTTCAACCCCGAGCTCTCAAATCACCAGGGGCTGATATGAAAATAAACAATTTGTAGTATAGCGGATGATGCCTGGGAGTATTGGCATAGTTAAGGACACGGCAACAGAAAAGGGACATTATAGACTTATTGCAGCTCGACTGAGCAGGTATATTTTCAACATTTGTTATTCAGAGAACCCACAAAGCAGCCACAGAGGTAGACTGGGACGCCGTTCTATCTTCCACCACCAGCAATCTGTCTTCTACTCAAAGATGGTATTGTATTCAGCCTGCAGTGCCATGGAAAGCCCCTCTCCCTCCTCCTCTGCCCTGCACAATGACACAAGGGTCAGCCTGTCTTTCCTCCACTGTGTTTTTGATTCACTTCTCCTCTAGGAAAATGTTGTGCAACCTCTGACCTCCAACAGTGACCCTTTTAACCCACTGGCCCCATCTACTGAGTCCCCTCAGCCAAGGTTTAAGGTAACCACAGAGGACATGACCTGTCTGGAAATGTGTGGGGTTTGAGAGAGTGAATCAAATTAAAAGGGATTCGTGTTCTCCACCTAAATTACATACCTGTAAAAAAGAAGCCATTGAAAAAAGACCTACGGTACATACAAAATGTACAAAAGTAGGGAGGAGTTAGAGCTAATTTTAACTTACTACATATTGTACGTGTATAGCTTTCTTTTATATGATGATTTTAATGTAAAGTGTCTTTGAGAATTATGAAAAGCGCTCAATAAATAAAATGTATTTTATTATAGTTCTACAGAATAAAATAACATTACTTTTTCTTTTGCTGAACTATACTCAGATATTTTACTTGAGTCATGAAATATATTGAAGTAGAAGTGTCGTTAAAGTAGTGAATGTTGAAAACAGAAATTTAAGTAAATGCAATCTTGAGGTACTTGTACTTTACTTGTGCATTTTCATTTTTTCTGTCATATACTTCCACTCCAACACAATTCAGAGGGTTAGGGTGCACACTTTTATGTGCACTGCATTCATTTGACAACCTAAATTAATTCAGATTAATACAAATTAATGTATATATTATGATGCAATATCATAGATTAGATTATCCCTTTATGAGATGCAACATTAAAGTGATGAACACAATCAATGCATCATTAAGTCCAATATTATGACATGCCATGAGTATTTTTTCAGTGCATTTTGATGCTAATACATCTGTACTGTAAACATTTGAATGCAGGACCTTTACTTGTAACACAGTATCTTTTAACAATACTTTTGCTTAACTTCAGAGTGTTTCTTCGACCACTAGGTCGCTCTCTCACCACCGCCGCCTCCCCCCCGCACCCTCCCCCCCGTCTGTTGATATCGCAGCCCGGAGAGGTTTGAATCCAGTATCTGGCCCCTAAGCCGCCATGCTGAGCTGAGAGAGAGAAAGAAAGAGAGAAAGAGAGAGAGAGAGAGAGAGAGAGAGAGAGAGAGAGAGAGAGAGAGAGAGAGAGAGAGAGAGAGAGAGAGAGAGAGAGAGAGAGAGAGAGAGAGAGAGAGAGAGAGAGAGAGAGAGAGAGAGAGAGAGAGAGAGAGAGAGAGAGAGAGAGCGCGAGAGAGAGAAACCAACCAACCAAACTTTGTCACGCTGCGACTGCACCGACGCTCATCTCCGTACACACCGGGACGAAGAGGAGAAACTTCCCCGCGGTGAGTAGCAACACGCGGCTTCAGTTCGGTGCACAGTTCGGTGAGAGCTAAACTCAGCTGCGTCAGGACTTTTCAAATTGTAAAAGTTAATTCAGTCGTGTTCGTGCGTGCCGTCGCCGCCTCCAAGCTCAGCTGCACTTGTTGCAGTGTGGCCGAAAACCCCCACCGAGACACAAAAGAAGAAAAATACAGCCGTTTATCTATAATTATTTCAGTGAAGTGTTTTTTTATGGCGCATGAAACTTTGAAAATACTCTCACCGCGACCGTTTTCAAAGCCGAACTGCGGAAAAAGAAAGATACGTTTAACGGACGACTTGCTGCGCTAAACCACGCAGTCGCTGTCACCGTCCTTGAAGCGCAAAATACCTCCTGAATCTAATATTACGTGCTCACGCAATTCTTTTTAAAGATTAAACTCCCCTTGCACTTTCAAAATGCCATTCTGGCAGCCGGAGGTCATGCTGGGGGTTCTCTACCCCCTTGGCATGCATAAATCAAGGGGGGGGGGGGCTCTTTCACTGCAACAACAATAGACTTTTTTGTTTTTGTTTTTGTTTTTATTGACAGCACTGAGGCATGCATATCCGCCTTACCACAGTTTATGTGAAGACTGGCTCTAGTTGGAGCATCAGACCAAACGAATACCCGCAGCGGCGCACTGTTGAGTCTCTCTTGTGCCAAGACAGGAGGGCAGAGCTGTGCAGCTGTGGCTCATCAGTGGATGATCATAAACCTTTCACCTGCATGCATGTCTGGCTGTGTGGGCCGGAGGGAGTAGTCAGAAGTGGTGGAGCTGCTTTCTGTCTCACCTTTTGCCCTCTGGCCTGGCGAACCGAAGTCTCTGTGTGACTCAATGACGCAAATGACTCGATAATGAAAGTGATATTTCGTTGCAGCCCTATTCCTGATTTGTCCCTACCGCATGCTCTTTAACATTGCACATAGGCTCATGGGAAATGAATGAATGCTCCTCATTTAAGAGCAAAGAAACGCCCCTCACATTAAGCACAGGCTTACATTGCGTAAGCACTGTGGAATTTTCAAACATGCCAGCTATTTAGTTTCCCCCCTTTTTTTAAAATACTGTTGTGTTTTCCAAATCATTTTTTTCCACTGCTTCGTCAGTGGCATTGACCCTCCCGCGTCTCCCTCCTCTTCGCTCAGCGTTTTCATCACATTGCACGGGGTATGACATCCCTTCCCTCAAGGCCTCAATGACTGTGCCTTCTGCCTCATCGAGTTTGACTCCACAGGTCCCTTTGCCGGGTCGTATCGGGCATCGGGGCAGCCTCCCGGATATTGTCAATACGAGGGGGCTGGCTGGCGTTTCGGTGGCACCCGGGCAAGCCAGAATGATGTCAGCCGGAGCCTCGGGGGGGGCAGGGGGCCCAGAGAACTAGCCAGAACAGGATATTGCTGTGTGATCATTCACCAGCAGCAGACAAATCATTAAACCACTGGCTGCGTGCTGCTGAGAGGCTCAGGCAGTTGTCTGTAACACTGACTTTCCCCTCGGGTTAGAGGTTGTGTTTGCGTTGTACGGTTTTCATTCGCTCTTGGAGTGGCCATCGGAAGGAAGGTTAAACACGGTAGCTGTATTATTTTGTGTGAAAATAACTGTAGACTTTCTTTGTAGACTTTCCCTTCCCTGCTTTTTATGAGGCGATCTTTGCACACGTGTTGCTTTCCCAGGACTTCCCATTTCAGGAAAGCTAATTTGTCTTCTTTCTGTTTTTAAACACGTGTGTCTGCATTTGATTTCTTTAAAATTCTATTCGTGGAGAAACTGAACTCTAAATGCAATTGCTCGGAGCGCTCTTGCTTGTTAATGATAACCGCTTATAAGCACGCAAACCCGTCTTAAGTATCCTTTTTTTTTTATTGTCAAGAATCAATTTAAAATGGGTGGGAAAGGGGAACTGCTTGGCTGAAAGAGAGCTTTGTTTTAAAGTTGAACTTTGTGCCGAAATGGCACTTGTTTTGGACGTCGGGGTTATTTACTTGGATGCCTTATTTGGTTTTCAGAACAAGTCCTGGCTGTTTGTCAAATTTCTCTCTGGGAGCATTGGAATCGCTTCTCACTGGAGCGCATCCAGTGTTGCATATATCTTTTGTGTGTTACTCTTCAGATCCAAATGCAATTATTCGACCACCTCAAAAGAGACTTTTTATTGGGAGACATCATGTTTCTTCACACGCCCAGAGTGACTGACTGTCAGGTAATTGAATAAACTCCTAATGGATTAGAGAGTGACCATTCATGAGCCGTCAGAGGCTTTCTTCTCATCTCCCCCTCTGCTGGGTTTGGTCGACCAGTCAGCCAGTCTCTGCCGTTAAAAGGCTGAAATACCTGCAAATGGCGTGGGCAGTAACTCTTCACCTCCTGCCGTGGAGGTCACTGTAAAAGGTGCTATGTCATTGTTCCCTCCTGCTCATTAGCAATTTAAACCTAAGGAATCTGCTGGCAGTCGAGTCAGCAAATTCAAAATCCTCCGCGCTGCGTGCTGAAAGATGCACACGACAGCGGTTGTGTCCTTTTCTGGGGAAACAAGGTGGGCGATTTTTCGACGCATGTCTTGCAGCAGCCTCATTGATTTGGTGCTGCAGGAGTTAAAGGGCAGAGGTCAGGGGGCCAGTCTGTGGTGCTCGGATGTTGAGGTGCGCTGGCTCAGTGAAACAGACATCGGGGACAACCCCCCCCTCCTCCTTTTGAAACACACACACACACACACACACACACACACACACACCTCCCCCTGCCACACCCTAGTACCCCAACACCCCCAGGCTGGAATAATTTCCTATTGGCATTTGGCAAAGAGAGACGCAGCAGACAGTGGCATGCGTAGGCGCTTCACGTGTGTGTTGCTGGCCATGCATAATGATTCGCTGCATTCCAGAGATGTCTCGGCAAAATTGTCTCATGATTTTCAAATCAGCTGATACAAAGACAAACACTGGACGTTAAGCTCGGTTTCCTGTTTTTCTCCGTTTGGCGTGTTGGATGACAATAAATAAAGGCGAGGAACAGTCCACGCCCTGCAGGGCTCAAGTCGCTTTGATTCTTTTCAAAGGACAAAAGTAGTTCTTGTATTCGCAGCAGTCGTCTATTTATTTGTAAATGCTGCGAGGAGGAGGAGGAGGAGGAGGAGGAGGAGGAGGACAGCGCTGTGTGACGCAGGTGAATGGGAGAGGGTGCTCTCTGAGTTTGTGCAACTTTCAAACATTTGTTTCGTGTTTGCATAGTGAGAAATAAGACCTGAGGATGCAAACTGTCTTAACGGTTTAACTGTGCGTGTGTGTTGCCGGTTTATTAGGCACAGCTGTGTAAAACTAATGCAACAGCCATGAAATGAATCATCCCGTGATCATCTTAATCTGTGTTGAAACTGCATTACTTTTATCTCGGTGTGGATCACTCGGGGCTAAATACAGTGCTGAAAGAGGGCAGCAGCTGGACCTGTAGTCCCCATTGACAAAAAAAAATAATCCCCACAACAACAGACAACCCCACAGACGCAGATACACACTACCCTAACCTCGGCCCCCTCCCCCAAGTTCCCCCTCCCCCCCTCCTCAGCAATTGTGTGCATTGACGCTTTCCAGAGGCTCGATCTCTGCGCTGTCGCTCTCCACTGGCGAGCAGCGCTTCACTGCCGTGACAGAGGAAAGGCAAACCAGACGACAACAGTCTGCCGCTGACATGCGTTAACGTGAAACAGCCCTTTAATGCAAGCGCCATCTCTCCACCCGTTGCAGCCTCTTGTGCTCTTTTTTTTGGTGTGTTTGTCGAGCGAGAGGCAGGGGGAGACCAAAGGAGGGAGTGTGTGAGAGCGGGAGGAGGTGACAGACTGCTCGTGCTGGATGATCATATTCTATTTTCTTTTTTCGTCTGTCATGCAAACCCGTGCAGACTTTCCCCCGTAATCACTGTGTGACCGAGCCGGTGTGTGGAAGAGCCTCTCTTTCTCTCCGCCTGCAGGATCGTCGCTCTCAGGCTTCTGGTAAGATTCACGTCGAGTGTGTTGACTGCTGGCGTCTCACGGTGTCAACACCTCGTTCCTCTGCCATAGCAACCAGATATGTTTTTATGCTCAGTGTGCGCAATGCGAGGAGTCTCCAGTACAGTTGATGCTATTTTTACAGAATTTGCATTTGGGAGGTAAATAATTCAGCGGTGTTGGTTGATGGCACGTTTTTCATGATGCGGTGAGTGGGGACTCTGCTGTGACTTTGAGGAAATACCCTCACGTTTCACTGGGATTAGCCTCTCTTTCATGAGTGTGATTTGGCATGTTTAAAGAACAGTATTTTCATTATTTATTATTATTTGTCTATTGTTTTGTTTACAGTAAAGCTGGGCGAACTCTGTGTGGTTTTGGCCTGACTTGGTTTCCCCTGAATGATTTTAGATTGGTTGTTGTTCAGCGTGCAGTTGGAGGATCACAACGCCTGATTAACGATCCGATGGACGCCTGGCATGTCTGAAATTCTGGTCAGCTGTCTTTCAGTTTGAGCTGTTCCCTCATGGCCGTTGTCAAAATATCGGTTCCGAACTGCAGTGAGCTTGTTTTTCTATTGTTTTACGTGTAGTGGCTCAAACTATAGTCTCTAGACTGCTGTGATATTAAACACATCTGCAGCTCCACATCATTTTTTTTTTATTATAATAGAATCGCACAAAGTAACGCTTTTCTCTCTTTTGTCAACATTGAGGATGCAGCCATCTTGTTTTTAATAAACTTTATTGCAATTGTCACGAAACAAACCCAACCAGGGGTTGTGTGCTTGCGCTCGGTGAGATCTGCCGAGTCCTGGCAGCGCGATTGATCCGTACAATGTGAGCATCAGTCGCAGGTTCTGGCTGTGCACAAAGGCTGATGAAAATGTGTAGAGTAAGTTAACGTAACGTACAAGTGTCTGCCCAGCTTCAGATGTGGAAACAGTTTGTCTTCCACTGGCTGGCTGTTGTCAGGATTTATAAATCTCCCTCCAGAGGGGAAGGAGTGGCATCGTCTCCCACAGCTTTGACATTTTCCTTTTCCTATCTCGAAGTCTTTCACTGGGCATCGCATCGCTTGGAAAAAGATTTAATTGTTTGTGAGTGTTGGGCTCGGGTACATCAAAGCTAGCTAACAGGTCTTTTCAAGTGCTATCGCTCCGCTTCAAAGAGTGCTGTGCTTCTGGCTCCAGTGCATCGCTATCTCAGCCGTGCACCGGTACAAACCAGTCCGCCTGTTCACTTGACCTTTCGTTAAACCACCAGCTGCAGATTTCTTGCAGCACGGTCTGGCTGTTCTTTATTGTTCAGCGTATACAGCACTGCATCATTGTTTGCGTGAGAAGGCAGGAGTTTAATTGCGGGCTTTTGGTTAAGGAACTCCTGGCTTTGCAGGAAAACACTACCTACATCGTCACAACAGCATGCACGTGCGAGCATGGGACATTTTTCATACAAAGCTCTCATTCTTGGGCGGATTGCCACACTATGCAAAAGCATGGACTCCTGCATACTTCAACAATTCTGTCATGTGAAGAAAAATGTCATTTGGAAATAGATTTTTTGTGCTTCTTGAGAGAAATGCTGTGACATATTTCGGAGGTAAAACACCATTTAAAAGCTTTCCCTTTCTGTTCCAGGGTCTATTACGTGTACTCGGCGGTCTGTGAATTGGTATCGAACCTTTATCTGCTTATGGAGCCTAAATCCCACTCTGTCACGTCGCAATCTGTGTTATGCCAGTTGCGTTGACACATAACCGGATCTAATCTATGAATCTAATAGTGCCGCTATCGTAATCTTTTAAAGGCAGATAAGCTGAAGAGCTAATGCCGGAGGGGTTTGGAGGCTGCTCATCAGCCAGAATGCCGGCAGTAAACAGCTTCTCATTTATGTGCATTCCCATATAGGCATCATTAGCAAAGTCATGGCATTTGTCACACCCTCTTTTATCAGTGATGATTTATGGATTATGCGAGCTTTGATGCTGGATAATGAAAACTGTCACCGTTGCTCCTCAAGTCCCACAACGCATTCTTCATGTGCGATCGGATTCCTACTGATCGCTCTCCGCCCAGAAGGGTTTCTCTGTGCTCTCTACTTATGCTAGCTGGCTGGTCGGCTGCCTCGGTAACTATGGTGACGGTATCCCTGCCCCCCCCTACAAAGTTGAAGAGACCCGGACTCGCCGGGCTAATTGTGAGCAAGTGAAGCGTGTGCGAAGTTAGCTGCAGCCCCGGCTCAGACGATGGCCGGCTCGGGGGATTGCTTTTGTCCTCTTGTGGTTGTCACAGACGTGCGGTAACCATCACAGTAGAGGTGATTTACTTGTTTTTATAAAGTGTTTGTTTCTCATCGGAGAGCGTTGAATCATCTCGGAACTTGACCTACATACAAAAGAGTAAATCATGTGCATAAATAATCAAAACAAAACTAAAACTTCTACTAATATGGGGCAAATTATGTTGCACTCCAATTATGTGTTTTTAACGGTAATTACAGGATAATGCACAACTATTATAATAGTAGCATCTTCAGCATTTTAACGTTTAACTGGATCTCTTTGGGTTTTAGGCTGTTGGTTGAATAAAACAAGCTGTTTTAAACCCATCACCTCATGCTATGAGGAGCATTTTTCACCATTTGCTGACATTTTATGGAAAAAAACATTGAATGGATAATGAAACTCAAGTCATGTTCCATTAGTGCTGGATATAATGTGTCTACTGTAGGTTTGAGTGAG
Source organism: Melanostigma gelatinosum (assembly GCF_949748355.1). Taxonomy (NCBI): domain Eukaryota; kingdom Metazoa; phylum Chordata; class Actinopteri; order Perciformes; family Zoarcidae; genus Melanostigma; species Melanostigma gelatinosum. Next base: position 7,520,212 of record NC_136651.1, read on the forward strand.
TGATTTAACTCTTTCGTTGCTCTCCCTCTTCTCTTGCAGACTGGTGTTGTGACATTTTGCTCCTGTCCTCTCCCTCGAAACCGTTTCCCACCGTGTGAAGGAAAGTGAAAAGGAGTATTAATGAATCAGTATTCGCCAGCCGACGCCATGACAGACAAGTAGGTGGTTTATCTTGTTTTTTAATTCAAAGGTGTGCTTGTGTTGCGTTTGTGCAAAGAGCCCACTGTGCTCCCTCTGTGGCCCTGTTGTGTGGTGTGAAGTAAGAAGATGATGTTGTCTCTTGCGAACACACTTCTCTCGCTCTGCACACGATTGTCTCCTGGAAGTGTTCTGTGAGAGTGTTTTGTACAGCGGTGGAGGAGGATGGGGGTTCTGGTAGCACAGAGAGAAGTGTGTAGTGTGGGGGGGGGGGGTATAAAGACAGTCTGTTTTGCCTCTGAAGACGTATGACATTTGCATCAGGGCTGATTTGCATTCTTGCTCACTGTGCTGGTCTTGTCATTTAAAGGCTTTTGAGCCTTTGTCGTGGTACCTCTTCCTTTGCTCCTTCTCTGTGTTCTCCACCTTTTTTTCTCCTTTTTTTCGTGGTTCTTTCTCGGCCCTTTTCATTTGGACTCGTTCTCTACGCTCCCTATCTCTTTTTGTCTCTTTTGTTGAAGTTCGCCTTTGTCTCTCGTTTCGCCGTTTGTTTGGATTTGATCTAACTTGGAGGACGGAGAATTTGGGGCGCAGTAAGCAAAATAATCTGCTGTCGGCGTTCATAATAAGCGGAATAAGTGGTGCAGACCAGTCAGCTGAAAGGGATAGGCAGCAAACAGGCCAGGCCTATTATGTGCTTGAGTTCCAGAACATGGATGAGGAAGTTTGAAAATCATAGTTTGACCTTTAACGAAACAGGAGAAGCGGGTTGTTTGCAGACACTTTGATGAATAATGGTGATGATGTATGCTTTTGCAGGACTTTGACGAGAGGCAGAGGAGGTTTATGTAAATGCGTACATTGAAGTTTCCATGGTTGTGCGCTTAGTCAACCTCCTGCATCTCTCCACTTATTACTACTTATTAATACTTATTAATAAGTATATACTTTAATACTTATTACTGTTTACCCTTTTGACAGAGAGAGAGAAGGGGGGAGGTCTGATGACTCACTCTGTCTTTTTATGAAAAGGGCCTCAGGGTCGTTCCCCTGGCTAACACCAAGACAATATAATGTTAGTATAAAATATCGTGCATCTTGTTGTGGAGCCGGATAATGCTATATTAGATCAGAGGGGAATTTCTCTTGCATATTAGAAGGTTGTACCACTTCAGCTGTTCCTTTTTTTTTTTTTTTAAGGATGCCTTTTTGCCGAACCAGAAGTCTAGGCTTGGAAGTCTTTAAGTGTTTTTGGATGCAACATAAAAGGCAAACAAGAAAAAAACATATGTTCTTGGAAGCTTTATTTTGAAAGCAGGATTCAGCAGTATTTTTTTATTACGGCTCTGCTGGACCGAAGCAAAGTGAAGGTTGGGAGTTTCAAAGTAAGTGATGATGTTGTTGACAAGCTGTCCCGCTGGATGAAAGGTATCTGAGCAACCAGAAAGGGGGTGGCAGTCTGTGCGCTCGATGCTAGGCCTTGTTGTAGGACGATTGTTCGTCGAGAAAGAATGATAAATGTTACGCCAAAAGGAAGTGAGGGGAAAAGTTGGAGGACGTGCCCCCCGACGGTGATGGCGAACAAAGCCTCCCTCAACATGGGACTACTTAAGATTCATACAAAGGCAGAAGAAGACAGTGATTTAGTTTCTCTCTAACACACACACAGACAGATGCCTCCCTTTTTTTCTCTAGCTCACTCATGAACAAACATTTACACATAGCAGGATATCAGTGGACATTCCTGCAGAAGTATGCGTTCCAATCAGCATTCCCAGATACACACTAGCCTGCAGACACATCTCGAACAAGCAGAATACTTTGCATTCACAGATGTCCGACATTTTTCTCATTCGTATAGAAGTATTATGATTTGCGCCTGTGTTGTCCATGATGCAGATGTTGCTTTTGATTCTGGGGCTGATTATCCAGCTGCAAATATGCTCTCTCATTCTCAAAAATGAACATTGTTTCAATTACAGGACTTTTTTTTTAGTTCAGCCTCCTTTGGTACCAGGATGCTCCGGGATGAGGAAAAGTTTCTAAAGCCAGATTTTCTCCGTAGTGCTTGTAGACAGGGATTCATTCTGTTGAAATTCAAGCCTGCGTTAAACCTCTTCAATACACTGCTTTTTTTGTGTGTGTGTGTGTGTGTGTGCACATGTTTGTGCGAGAGTCCGTGCACCCTCCATCCAGGATTTGAATGAACTGGCATTTCCCCCAGTTGTTCTGTTTTCTTGCTTCTTTCAGAGGGATCTGCACCAGGGTTCCCTGTATTGCATCATGTATGAAAGAAGAGGACCAAATGCACAGTGAGACTGTAGTCGTATGAAAGTCTGCCACTTTTGTCTAAAAGACATTTCTACACGTGAGCTGTGGACTTTAGCTAAGTTCTTTCGGGAAAAACAGAAGCAAGAGGAAAAATACGTTCCTTTCGCCCTCGAGCCATTCTCGTGTGTCTTTATGCAACGATTCCATTCTTGTTTTCCATTTGGAGAATCCTCCTCCGTCTCACTTCTCCTCGTTCTTCTCTTTGTCCTCAACCACTGTATGAATTTTCACGCTTGAATATCCTCTCTCATAGCAAACCCTGTTTTCTCTCCCTCTGTCCCTCTCATTTTCCTTCCCTCCCCCACCTGTGGTGGTGTATGCTGACAGCCCTGTCAGAGACTTGGGATGTTTGTAGACGGACAGTAAGTGTGTGTGTGTGTGTGTGTGTGTGTGTGTGTGTGTGTGTGTGTGTGTGTGTGTGTGTGTGTGTGTGTGTGTGTGTGTGTGTGTGTGTGTGTGTGTGTGTGTGTGTGTGTGTGTGTGTGTGTGTGTGTGTGTGTGTGTGTGTGTGGGGCTTTTAAATGACCACGCTGATAGAGATGAGAGGCCTTTTCCCAGTCTGTTGCTGTTTGCTTTGTGTATCTGTGTCAGTCAATGTCCCACGTGTGTGTATTCATGTCGGTCTCAGGGGAGCAAGAATCCAAAAGCACCAAGAGAAAGCAGTTAAGAGCTTTGAAATGTCACTTACACAAAGCTGCAGCATGTAGTCTAGTTATAAACCTGTTACACTCCCTGGTGTTTGGTCAGAAGTCGCACCCTTGGGAGTAAACAGCCATTTGAAGACTGAAGGATTGTTAGGAGTACATGTTTGACTGAATGTTTGGAGATTGTTACATTTTTCATACTTTCCACCAATCACCTGGATGCAGAAGTTGTTTTATGGTCTTTGCTCTGAACTGCCTCACCATGCAACAGTTACTCCGTGTTGATTTTTAGGGATTTTCTAGGTTTGTCCACCGCTTTTGGTCCGGACTGAAATATCTCAATAACAATGACATGGATTGCCACAAAATGTGGGACAGACGCTCATGGTCCTTAGAGGACAAATCTACTTACGTTGGTGATCCCCCCCCTGACTTTTCCTCTCGCGCCACTATGTCGAAAACAATTGGATGGATTGCCATGAAATTTGGTACTTTGATTTTAGTGCTAATACACGAAGGTTAGCATGCTGACACGCTAAACTAAGATGATCAACGCGGTAAACATTATACAAAACATCGGCATGTTAGCACTGTCATTGAATGTGGTTCAAATACATTCACAATTCACAAAGGGTGCCGCTCAGAGAACTTGAGTTGTGCTGGTCATGAGATGCTTCTGAAAGCTGGAGCTGGGATCTTTTTATCAGCTCGGGGGAATAATCAGGTGTCACCCTGGAGCAAGCTCAATAGCCCGTCCTGTCAGTATGTTTACCATAGGCTGGGTTACTGAAGTAGCACCTATTAAAAAATTCGTTCTGGCTTGAAGAGTCTTCAAAAAGGCCAGCTTTGCCTGGTCCTCATTCAAGTCCACTCATCAATTTAAAAAAATCCAGACCCATGACATCTCCACTTCCTCTCCAGACCGCTGTGTCACCAAGGGCGTGGTTTTGGGGGGCGAGGCCGGGTTGGCAACCGGGCTCGACACCCACTCGGGACGTCCTGAATTGAGACATGTGAAGGCGTGGTGTCACCGGTGTCATTGAGATCCGTGGGTGCATTGTAGAAGTCTGTATCAGCTGTCACGGGGTTTTGTGGGAGCCGAGAGAAGCCGAGTCAAAGTGCTTCCTAAGGATGTCGAGGGGGATGCACCCTTTGGCCTACAGCTCATCAATCTTACGCAACTGTCATCTTCTCCCAGTGGTCCATTGACACTGTCTGAGGAGGGCGAGAGGCAGGGACTCGCTCCGTCGTGTATTGGTGCTTGCATGTATACGTGTTTTTTTTTCTTTGTGTGAGGAAGTGATAGGAGAATGGGAAAGTCTGGAGGAAGATGGTTTGCACTGCAACTATAAAGCATGGCTCTTGACCTTGATCTCCAGGAATAACTTCCTCTTTGGCTTTGGGAAACTGATCTGAAGTAATATGCTATTAATTGCGGTCAGCTAAAATCTATATTTGATGACAGAAATGTAATAAGCAATTCTAATACGGATAAATATTCCCCACCGCATCCAACTCATTACAGGATACTGTGGTCAGAGGTCTTGTCTGGACTTGATCATTTGTGAGTTAACTGCCCGTGCTTGTAGTCTGGTGTGCATCATCTCTGCTTAACATAATCAATTATTCTTCTTACAGTCGAGCCGGGGTGGTGGGGGGTCTGCATTACAGTAGCTTACCCCGCCGGGCAAATGCTAATGGTTCTGCATATTTGGGCTGATTTGGGTGACCTGAATTCAATTGTTTGGAAGATTTGTCTCTTTGTTCCGGGACAGTATTCGCTGCTTTGCCAACGACATCCATTGTGACAGCTGCAGTCTGTTACTTTGGGTTATTTATTCCTGAATTTTGTTCCTCTTTATTTATTTAAAGCAGGGGTCGCAAACTCCCGGCACGCGGGCCAAATCCGGCCCGCTACGTCATTTTATGTGGCCTGCGAATCTGCCAGCTAAAAAAAAAAAAATCTTTTTTATTTATTTATTTATTTTTTAAGTTAGACGAATAATAATAAAAATATCCCCATGGTCTAAATTATGAGATAGAAAGTCGAAGTTATTAGATAGAAAGTCATAACTAGAAAGTCATAATTCTGAGATAGAAAGTCAAAGTTATGAGATAGAAAGTCAAAAAGATGAGAGAGAAAGTCAAAAAGATGAGAGAGAAAGTCAAAAAGATGAGATAGAAAGTCAAAATTATGAGATTGAGATTGACAGTCAAAATTATGAGATTAAAAATCAAAATGATGAGATTGAAAGTCAAAATTATGAGATTGACAATCAAAATGATGAGATACTTAAACAGTTAGAAGCAGCTCTTTGACTGGTTACTGTACATGGAAATGTATTGTGAGCACATTGAAGACTACTTTAAACTGTGAATGCAGAGAGTTATTTAACAATATGTTTCGAGTAGTTACATTTACAACCGGCCCTTTGTGGGCGACCATGATGCTGATGTGGCCCGGAGTGAAAATGAGTTTGAGACCCCTGATTTAAAGGATGCATTTAAAGGAGGTTTTTTTTAGGATGTAGAGATAATTCGTCCCAGTTAAAGTACCAGAAACTAAGTCGAGGCAAAGCAAACATGCGAGCCCATGTTTTCCACTCGAGCACAGTTGGATTGTAGTGGACTGTGGGAATAAAGCTTGTCTACTTGTGCAGGGAGAATGTATTCAGCCTCGTTGTAAAGGTTTTCATTTTGCTCAGGGAAGCAGTCTAAGGGAACAGACTGGAATGTGTTGTGAATGGAGGTCTGACCATCTGTCACGACGGCAATAAGAAGATTTCTGCTTTCCTTCCCTTTTGACTTCTGAAATCTTGTTTTCATGCACTAAAAAAAAAGAAGAAAAAAAAGAATTTTCCATTTGACTGTTCTGTTACTGCTGATGCAGATTATTCCCTCAAGTCTGTTCTCGTCTTGATTCATTAGTGATGCACAACTCCAGTGCTGATGCTGTACAACATTCTAAAGGCCCTGAAACCTCTTTTCTAAATCTTAGCAGATTAGCTGGTTTTTTTTGAGTGTTAGACTTTTAAATCGATGGTACCGAAGGATGTTTTTATTATGTAGTCGTGTGGTTCTAGTGATCATAGTGTCAGACGTTGAGTCACATTTTATTTTGCAACACCAACGTATTAAAGTTGGTATTAAGGGTTTATTTGTCATACGTGATAGTAAACTGAATATCTTTGAGTTTTGGACTGTTTTTTTTTTTTTCTACACAAACCGATTAAATCGAGGAAACAATAACGCAATCCTCAGACTTTTTTTAAAGTAAGGTTTTAGAGGATTAAAGAGTGGTTTTACTGACAAGTGGTTGGATCCCATCTGCAATGGGGAAAAGAGAACGGTATGAAAACAGTTGAAGCTCACAATCTATACAAGTTAAACTAAAATAACTTTAAAATGCAGCGATTCTCTGCATCCCACTATCAAATTGATAATCTTATAAATCGCGCAACTTTCTCTCGGAGTAAAAGTCGTGCCGGTTTAAGGCTTGTGCCGTGGCTGACCTCTCATGGGATTAGCCCGCATAGAGCAGATACAACAGTGTTGAATGGAGGGGGGGGGGGGTTCAGTCTATTTACATCTGGTTATAAATCCCAGACGGACCGAAAAATGGTGTGAAGTTCGCCGCGGACAACCAAAAAAGTGCGAGAGGAAATGAATACAGCGGTCACAAGCCTCAGGTTCCCCCGATGGTATTAGCACACGATAATGTTTGTCATTTGGCTGCTCAACATTTATTTGTCCTTGGTTGTAAAAAATGTAGCACAGTACCCTGACCGGCATGACAGACAGATATGATATCACAGGCTGTAGATATTTGAGTCACTATGTAATTGTTTTGTCCTTCACGGAAGTATCTGCCTCACTTGTGTGTGTGGACAAATGGGTGATGGCCCTTTTATGCGGTGGTGAAGGTTATTTCATGTCAACTTTATTGTGTATATGTTCATCATATCTGTCTAACCATGGTCTAGACCAGGGATTCCCAAAGTGTGGTGCGTGCACCCCTGGGGGTGCGCGAGAGGAGAAGTGTAATGGCGGTCTGATGGTGTAATAATATTAAATATAATTTTTTTTAAATTTTAATTAAAAAAGTGGGAGTTTTCACAAAATAAAAACATGAATTATAAAAATTCCCTTTGTAAGATTAAAAATGTACAATCGTGATGTGTAACTGTATTGTAATTTGATTCAGATTAATGTAACAGCTATGGTTAATTGTAAATTAAATGTGATAATCTGCCTCTGAGCCTGTGCGTGTGTCCTCGCCATCCGTATTGCTCTTTAAAAGTGACTCCTTGTGTAACTGAAATTTATTGAAACTTTGCAGTGTTTCAGGGCGTTTTCACACCTGTAGTTCCTTTGCTTTGTTCCGATTCAGGGATTAATATGATACAATGTTGCAGTTTGTGTTCACACTGCAACATTTAACAGCGGACTAAATCTTGTAAACAAACGCCACGCGCAAGCAAACTGTTCTCTCATTGGTCCGATTTTTATGCGGCTATAAATAGGCTCTGTTGCTTTTTTTTAGTTTTTATTAATGGGGGGGGGGGTGCGCGAACCAGGTTGGGATGTAGAAGGGGGTGCGCGGCCTAAAACGTTTGGGAGCCGCTGGTCTAGACAACTAAGCGCGCAGATGCACAAAATGCTTCCTCCCTCTTGTAGGCACACACACTCTGCACAACTATCTTGTCTGATCTTTCTGTCTTCTCCCCCCCTCCCTAGCTTGAGGATTTTATAATTCTCTCCAGAGGAAGAGCGTCTCATCTTGTAAGGAGCCACAGGTCAGAAACTCTACTCCTCTCTCTCACCCCCCCCCCCCCCTCCTTTTTTTTGCTGTGCAGACCGACACTGAGCCCCTCACGGGCCAGCATGCTTCAACACGAATGCTGCATGCTTCTCCAACCCCCCTCCCCCTGTACCTACCTCAGGGCTTTGCTCCCTTTGTTTTTAATTCCCCCTGTATGACCACACCTGGGCAATCCACCTTTGATTTGATTCCGCTTGGCTTTGGTGCTTGTGTGAAAAAAACAACAACCCTTCCAATGATACTTTTTCCCTTTTCACCAATCATTTTGTCATTTGCCCTCTTCATGTGATTTGTTTTTCCCCTTAAGTTGCGATTCTCGTGTTTTTATCTGCAAACCGGTGTTCTATGTTGTGTCTATTTATGATGTTCATGGTGCACATACATGCAGCTGCCTGCTTCCAGTGGCCCATTGTACAACCAACTTTGCTCTGCATTTGACTGTTTGCTAAACCCCCCCCCCCCCCCCCCGAAACAGTGATGGTCCAATCATAGCTTGGTAACCGTAACTAGGCACGTCTGGCCTGTCAAGCTTTCTCCAAATGCTGAAGCTGTGTGAAGGGGGCTTGTAGGGTAGTTTAAAAACAAAGCATAGTGAAAGTAATGGATTAAAAAGTTGTCTAATGTTATGATTTCTGACGTTGCGTTACTTCCAATACCAAGGAGGATATCTTAAGCTTACTGTGTTATGTGGGGTAATTGATTATGTTCTATATATATATCTATATATATATATATATATATATATATATATGAGTTAGAGAAACGTTAATTTAGCTTAGCTTAGCAGTCACTCTTGAACGAGGCTTTTTGCAACATAACGGCGTGACAAGTGTTTTGAATTTTCAAGCCTGGCTTTGTGTTGTTCATGCGTTCCCTGTGCTGCGAAGGAAACAGTGAAATTAGTGTTTTATCTCCTGGTATGCCAAGTTCAGGAGGACACACTGTTAGCGCTGTGGCAGCCTGTGGGTGATGGGATGAGTTTTCACGCAGCGCTCCAAAGGAGGTATCTGTCTCTGCCGGGCCAAAATTACCACCATGAAATTGGTGTCTGCTGAGAAAAAGCAGAAGAGAAAGGGGTCCTCCTTAAAGGCAGAAAGAAGAGGAGGAAAATATAGCAGTTTGTTTTTACACTGATGTTTACAGCCCCTTCAAATGCCCTGTGCCTGGTGGGAAAGCCTAGTAACTGTCATTTAGTAGACTGTTTTAGTTTCGTCATTTATCTCATCGTATTCTTTCTCCAGTGCACCAAAAAATCTGTAAAATGTTTGCAATGTAGCGAAAGGCAATCATATTCCGATAATTATATTCCACATCAGTCGATTCAAAGCCCAGACCTCGAGTTTTATTTCACTCTGGGAGCTGAAGTCACCTGCCCTTAGTTATTATTGCTGTTTTAAAAAATACCACCAATGTGACTACCATTCACCAACTTGTGACCACAAGGCCTTCAGCTGGGCTTTCACTGCTTCCTAAAATAGTCCCACATTATACGCCCCAAGGCCTCGCTGGCATCACAGTAGCCTCACGGAAACTACATCAAGTGAAAGTTTTTTGACTTTACTGAAAGCTGTGGCTTCCATGTGACCCCAAGCTACATACTGCACCAGTATGTACCACAAGGTGACAGGTGACAAAAAAAAGTTTTCCTACAGCTTAGTTTTGGAAGGTGTCTTTTTTTTTTTTCTCCATTTACGGCAATGTGTGCATTATTAGTAATATTGGCATTTTGCACAACAAACATTATTCTTATATTGACAGTGGAAAATGGCTGTTTTCTACAGGAGTAATGCATTAATTGGCTTTAGGAAAGTGTTAATATTGCTGTCTGAAAACTACTTTTCAGGATGAGGACATAAAGGCAACCTCCAGATGTGTAAATGCATCAGCTTCTCTTTTCTAGGTGATCCTCAAAACTTAAGTTCATTTATTTTGTGCCAATGCAGATGTCAATAGTAAAACCTCCTCCACTGTTTTCTCCTTGTAATTAAAAGAAAATGTATGGTGATTATGTTTTCATGTTAGACTGCAGAGGCACATCGGGTACTCGGACGGGGAACACCACACAGGAACCCGTGTTCCTCTAGTTAGCTCACTTCACTCGCCTGTATGCTTATAGGGACGTTTTTCAGATCTTCCAGAACCACGTGGCTCGGGGAAAGGGCGTGTTGTTTTTAAAAACCTTGCCATCGGCCAACTAAATATACTCTTTACTGGACCTGACCCCTCATTTGCCTTTGCTGTGGCCACTTTAGGTTGACATGCTAGCTCAGCAAGGGCCCAACAACTAGTAATTATATAGGAGGGTTTCCATTTAACATCCCCCGTATAGTGTTGCCTTCACACAAGCTCTTTTCCTCAGTTTAGACATTTGGGTTTTCATTAATGGTACTTTTTGACTTCTACTACTTCACACAACCAGAAGTGGTTTTCTGCGTCCAGCCTGCCCCAGAAATGAGCATCGTGTGCTCCTTGTCATCATTCAGCCTTAAATGTAGACGTCAATGAATGAATAATGCTGTTAATCCTTGATCTGGCCTTTAAAAAACATTGCCTCCCATCTGTCATCCGGCGAGCTCGCCGCGGATAAACGTACGTCGCTGCTGCATCAGCTGTTGCAGTTGTCAGATGATGGTCTCTGTACGAGCAACAGTCAGCTGTGCAGCGCGGGTCACTCAGCTGTTCCCCGGCTTTCAGATGGATCTACGTTAACACGAAGTGGCTTCGACACGGTGGCTTTGCACTCCGCAACCGAAGGCTGATGTCTCTCTTCAGTCAATTCCACATGGTTTGGACGAGGACCACAGCTGCAGGTTGAACAGCTGGGTGTTGATTTATCCAGACAATTGGTGAAAATAATTAAAAGTAAGGGACCCTCCACACATTTACACATCGTGGTTGTGTAAAGCCTTTTGTGGCTCGAAGGGTAGCTGCATCTAGTCTGATAAAGTGGTTAATTTGATGTCACTTGGCATTGGCGTCTGTTGGGACTGAAGACTTTATGTGAGGCTACCAGAGTTCTGTAGCCCGCTCGTCATCACTGCTTGAGGCCAGCAGCTTCATTAGCTGCTGCTAGCGTAACTGTCGGTGCTTGAGTTGCATTGTGGGTGATGTAGGCCCCAAGATTTAACAAGGAAGAAGAATGCTTTATTCATTTTGATCTTTTTATAAGAGTATAAGAGCAGGTCTTAGTGCTGTTTGAGAGCTTTGAGACACTGAAATACATCTTCATATGTGTGTACTAAAGAAAGATGAGGCATACGATTACTGACGGACCATACTCTAATCATTTACCTAAATGTCATGGATGCAAATATCAATGTCTACCCTCATTGATATGTATTGGTTGGGCTACTGTCTAAGAAGCAGCTGTAGAAAAGATGAATCCCTCCTTCTTGGTGCTGAGTTGACAACAGCTCTAGACTTAACATGGAAGTGCAAAGCAGCAACTTTTAATGTCATATTGAACTGCCAAAAGAGAGATTCTTTCCACGAAATGAACTACTTCATTTCCCATTACACAGTTTGTTTGCGGGTCGCTCGGCACATCAGTATTATAGCAGCAGACGGAGGAAACGAAATGAGTCGCAGCCTCTTGGCTCGCAGCGGCAAAAAGGAAGAAGAGCATCTCTGTGCATTGATGCCGACGACGAGTACACGGAAAATGGAGCCAGCGAGGGGTTGGAGCCGTTGGCAGGCGCTGAATGTCCGACTCCTTCACATCGCCCTCCATCACACTCTGCATCCTCACCATACTCTCTGCTCACAGGATGCGGAGCTTCTTTTCCGGCTCTCTCTGCTTTGGAAATGAGATGCTAAGTGGTGGTACAGCTTCTGTCCACTTCAACTATTTCCCTCGCCATTTCTCTTTTTAGTATTTTGAACTGATGACCACCAACAAAGGACTTTTAATTCGTCTTCAGACCGACTTCAACCCTCCATTCATTTGAATGAAGCCGGTCCGTCGACTCAGCCGGTTTTGATTCACTGTCAGATTTCTCCCATTGTTGGCAACACTAAATGCATAAATAAAGGCCGTATCAAGCTTCAATTATATTTACTTCATGACTGAATATGAGGTTATTCCATGCCGTCACTGTTTCTACGTGGTTTCATTCACTGTGTTAGTGAGCGAGGGTTGTGTGAGAAGTGGAGATGGCTTTAATGCGTTGCTGAAAAGCAGAATATAGTTACATTTGTTAGAAAGCGCACATCGGTGCACTACGTTGTCTACGGTTTAGCTACGGGTCGGCAAGGACACGATTATCTTCATTTAATTCAATATCTTTGTCAATGTCTTTGTGACATCCTATGATGCTCTGCTACCAATGACATCAGGTGGAATGTAAAAGGAAATAGAACAAACAGGAGTAGAGCAACCAGCGCTGCTGTAACTGCTTCTACCGACCACTTTCTAGAAGTGAGTGTTAATAACGTGTACTGATTGTTGTTCTACATTTTCAGAACTTTCCAGAAAGTCGAGCTGCTTGTTTCCCACCAGTACTTCCCCGTTGACGGTAATGGACTCGGAGGGGAAATGTAAACTGTCAGCTTTTCTTCCTCCTTGATAGTTCCGTGTTCTGTCTTTACCGTAGTTCTCGCTGTAGGCTGTTGAATGTCTGTGCTGCATCTAAATGTGACTTATCTGCACCCAGCAGAGGGAAGTGGGTTTTTCTTTTCCGTTCTTAAAGATACGTCTTGTAGACCCGTTGATCTCTAAACAAAGAAGGCCATGAAGAAGCCACTCTGCATCTCTTATCTTTTTGTCCTTCACAAGCTCACTGCTCTGCCTTGAGTAGAAACTGCACACAGACTTTTTTACTCCTTTAAAAAAAAATGCTATTTTATTTTCATACAGAAATGACTGATCAGTGAAGAGTGCAGGTGTGGTGGCCTGCCTTGGTAATTCAGTCCGTTTGTGCTTGATTAGCTTAACAGTGTGTGCTGAAGGGGAAAATCGTTAATCAAGAAGTGTACAGCTGCGAACCCCCCCCCCCCCCCCACGCAGAGGTTACATCTGGTTATGCATTGATTTATTATCGTGACCGGCTTCAATCACAATGAATTGGTTGGCACACTCCTGTTGATTTGATTGTGGTGCATAAAGACATAAAATCACTTTCCAGTGTTTAGGTTCCTCTCACTTTCATACTCACGAACACATTCACAGGTCTTGTGAACAGATCGGCAGACCCCCCCCCCAACACACACACACACACACACACCCTGTGTCCTCTGTCCTCAGTGGGCAGCCTGCCAGTGTCTATGCCCCGTTAACAGCACAGTGCTGGGAACCCCAAGGCCCCGAGCAGGTGTCAACCTCCCCGCTCAGCCAAAGGAGCTGAACGGGGAGCACAAAGGGCTCAAAGAGACCTGCCAGCATGGTAACAGTCTTAAATGGCCCTGGCCAGCGTGGCCACTCCTCTAAATCTCCCAGCAGCATCGGGTAGCTGCCAGTTTGCTCTTTCTGCTACTGTAACACTGACTCTCAAAGCTTTTTTTAAGTTTGCCCCTAACGGGGTTTAGAGTGGTGAGATTGATGGAGGGCGTCGGGAGTGCACACACGGAGGGACGAGTCCAGTTTGAGGCTTTTATTTACGCAGCGTGTTCGAGGAAAACAAGCCAAAAACTAGAGGCTGAGAAGAGAGATGAATTTTTGTTTGTCTGGGATTTTCTTTTACCATGGATTTAGAATAGTTATCTCATCCGTTCACACTGTGGCTACGTCACTCCCGTTCTTTCTCCCCGTCTCTGTTTAACGGCTTCTTCTGCCGCCACCGGACAGTTTATGGATCATCTTTACGGGATGCTTCCACATCTCATGGGCTTGTGCGACCTTTTGAAAACCCTGGCTTGGCTCAGGGCTTAAGCCGCGTTGGCATTTAGATTGGCAAGACTGTAAAAGAAGAGGATGAGAGGGAGAAGTGATGCCTTTCTTCTGTACCGCCCTCTCTCTGTCTCTCTCTCTGTTCATTGTTGCCGACTCTGCGGTGATGATGTGGATGTGATGGAGGGGGTTGGAGTGGATTGGAGTGGAGGCTACCCTCATCTTCAGCAAACAATAGGTCCTTGTGTGTTTGACCCCCTCTTTAGCAGATTGGAGTCCATGGCTCGGGCTGAAGCCGGGATTGAATTCCACCGTTGCCGGATTTAGTCGGTGGAAACCCTCACAAAAAAAACCCCCAAAACAATCCCAGTGTTATGGGGGTCATAGCTCTGGGGTAATTTATTCTTATTTACAACCACATCAATAATCAATTATCGTTCTCTCCCCTTTTCTCTCGCTGTGGTGACCCTCATTGATCGCCACATGATATATCGCCCCTTCGGCTGCGTAATTGATGACTAACCTATATTTGAGCGTGATGGGCCACATTGGTGCTACAAGGTCAGTTAAAATGTGGTTGACAATGATTTATTTGTCCTATTGTCAAATTATCTGTTCAGTTGGTAAATTTAAAATGAGGACAAATGACCTAATGAAGCAGTAAAAGCGCTTTACATTCCCCTCGTTTTCATTCACTACTCCTTCTTTCAGCCGCCTTTTAAAAAGTCGACACCATTATTTTCAGTGGCTTGAATGCGAATTCAATCCACATTACCGAGACATGAGCCTGTGAGAGAAAAGTTTTGTTACCTCAGTCCTCGTCTTACAAGACATCCGATAACCTTTTATCCCCATGCGACCGGCCCCACCCATTTTGCGGAGGTGTGCTGCGGATACTTTAGCAAAACCAGAATGACCTGCTTTGTGCCAGATCGCTTTACTTCCTCAGAGGACTGCGTGCTATCGCCAGCCAGAGCCAGCTGCCTTCTGTCTATTACAACAACAACAACGTTGGCCTTCAGCGTCCTCCCCATCAACTTAAAAGCCAACTTCATCTGCGTTAAACGAGAGGAACGCCGGGGTACAAAGCTGTGGCCGACACGCCCCACACTCGCGTGATTGGATCAGGAGACGGGAAGCACTTGAATCTTACAATTGAATTATGTCAGTTCATCACTTTTCTGAGTTAATACCATTGCAGTGTGGCTAATATTGACGAGAGTAATCGCTCTTCCGTCCGTGTCAGAATGAATTTGCTTGACCGTCATGAAAATTGACCATTAAGATTATTTTAGATTTATGTTTGGCCAACCTTGCATGTATTACAAGCAGGATTGAGAACGGATTTAGAGATTTATTTTAATATTTAACTTAAGCTTTAAAGCATGAGCCCCCCCCCCCGCCCAGCTTTTCTGCTGACCTAAAAAATGCGGTTTGGTCAATCAGAGGATATATCACCATTTTAGACAAAAAATGTTGTTAGTTATAATAACTGAATCTTCAATATTTGAGATCCAAAATAAAATGCACAGCATTTCAAGATAAATCCATGTACCTGTCCTATATTGAACTGTGACATCGTTTTTTATTTTATGCATTGTCGAGATTTATTGAGGCCATTTGTGACCAAAACTACCGTTAACTATGTATTATATCACTTCTCAGCGTTTATGAATACTTTATTGATTTTAGCAGAAGAATCTGCAGTGACTTTGTTTTTTTAGGTTTTTTTGAATATGTGAAGCACGGACGTCCTGAGGTGGGGCTGGATTAATGATGGACTTCTAGAAAAGGCACAGAGCAGCCTAATGGAGTCCTTATCAGGCGCATCGTTCGTGAGCGGATGCACCGGGACGGAGCTGTTAAAAGACAGAAGGATCGCACAGCTGCACAAATTGGACAAATCGAAAACGACACCGGCATCTGATAAGAGCCGACGGATGCCAGGAATGCTGTCGTCATCTCCATTGTCGTCATCGTCACCCGAGGCAAACGGATACACCTCTTACTGTGCTTAGACAATAGTGCGGCGGAGTATAATACGTTTTCTAAAAGGGGGGATTTTCTTAAGCCTTGAGGTGTTAAGTTGTTGCTTAACACACATGCCGACATCAACTGAAGTGTCATACAGTAGTCCTAACACGCACAACATAAACGGCGCTGTTGATAGAGTTTAATGCCGCTGTAAGTGTTAGTTCAGGACCTCATCACGTGCTGCAGCCCTCCCTCTCTCGCCTCCTCACTGCCCCCTCTCTGATGGAGCTTCTCATCCATCCGTCTTCCTGCTTTGTTTTACATTTCTGAAATGTTTCCGAGATCCAAACGCAACCAGTCATTCGCTAAAAAGTTTAAGATTTCCTCTGGCAGGAACGTATCAACATTGCAATTGTCAGAGTTGTTTATGAACTTCCTTTGTTTGTGGTGTGAAAGAGGGAACGGACATGATTAGCATTAGTTCCTGATTATTAGGTGACTTTTGCAGCCGTGTACACCATTTGCTTAAAAACCCAAATGAATAAAGCGCATGAAAAATAAAAAGGCACACGAGGGTTTTTCACAACATTCCTAAACTGCTATAAATTATTCGTCATTGTTGATTAATCTGCAGATTATTCTCTCAATTCATTGATTCATCAATTAGTATTTAAAATATCAATGTTTTGTTTGTGAAAAATGCCCATCACAATTTTGCAGTCCAAAACCCAAAGATATTTAATTAACTGTCATTTATGTAAAAGAACACTTGAAAACATACATTTCACACATGCTTTTATTGTAGGAGTGTTTTTTTTTTGCTTCCATTGATTTTATTCAAATGCGTGTGCTGGCTTTACTAACCTACTAAGCGACACAAAGAGGATGAATCAGTTCCGCCAGCTTTCAGTATGAGGGAAGTGGATTTGATGCCTTCCCCCTTTTTAGCGTGTGTGCTGCGTCATAAGATATCAGCCTGTGAGGAGCCCAGTCATTTCTACATCCCTGTAGAATATTTATATTTTTCAGCACACGGTTTTAGTGTATTGCTTTTACTTTTTGTCTTGCAGAGGAAACTTCACCGTTCCGAAGTTGTCGGAGTCCAATATGGGATTTGGCGTGCTGGGAGTGTTTCTGGGGCTGCTCCTGGAGGTCTCCACCCACGGACCGCACGCTGTGCCTCGAACCTCCTGGAGACACCAAGGTGAGATTTGATGCCATTATTATATACGTTCTATAAATAAAATATTCTAAATGTAATATTTCTGAGTAATTAAACATAAGGTGTTATGCAATTGAAATAAATAATGGTTTCAGTTTGGATAACTAATCGTTCTTTCGGTAAAAATACCAAATATTTGCTAATAATAGTAAATAACACAATTTAGACGTTACTAATTATATTCATACAGAAAAACATAAAATGCAATAAAGATGTCAATTTTGGCTCTGGTAACTTTGAATTACCATGTTATTTATTTGCTTCTCTAATCAATTGATTTTAACCAACTAACATGTAATCATATAATATAATAAACAAGTTCTAATAAGAGGTTTTGTTTTGTGTCCTCTTGTAAATCACTTCTGGTAAATGTTCTCTTGAAACCTCTGTGCTGATTTAAATTGTAACCTTGCTTGAGTTACAGAGTCTACGGGCACTCAGTTTGGGAGGTCGTACTTGTTAGACTGAGTTGGTATTTATGAGCTTACACAATGTTGAAACAAGAAACAAGAGACGCTAACATGAACTTCAGTTGCTCCACTCGCAATGCGTGGAGAGCCGAGCCTTCACACCACACGGATGGATAGATCTTTGTGGTTTCTAAAAACTCTTTCCACTCAAGGTTCAGGGGACACCTGTTTTCTTAACTGTATCTCAGACAAACCTCAGTCTCACCACAGCTCTCAAGTTAGAGCGTTCAGGTGTCCGGCGGACGTTCTGTTTGCATGCTGCCATTTACATTTTTACATCATTTACACTCTAAGAGAGGCAAACATCTCAGTGTGAGGGTTCACAGCCTCTAATGAAACTATCTTTATCTCAGCTTACATCCGTTACCTTTTGTTGAACTGTTGATATTTACCCGTTTACTCCTGATGAACTTATGGTGTAACTTCAACCTGCATTAAATGTTTTGGGGGTTTTTGGCCACTTGGGGGCAGCATAAACAAGCTGTTAACATTGTACTGACATATTATCGGTTTCTAAAGTTGTTATGATCAACTTGTGAGCGAGATGGTGTATGTTTAAACATCCAGCACTAAGCAACATTAGTATTCATTTTGAGTAGTTTTTCTGTCCACCTTATAAATGTAAATCCAACATTCACTCTGCTTTTAGCTCCGTTTTTAAATTAAATTCTCAATACTACTGAATACAAATGTTAACAAGAGAGACCTTTTGGGGACGGTAAAGTAATGTGATCCAATGGTTCTGTGCTCAGATTTAGATCTGATGGAGTTTTCGGAGCCTGAGATCTTCAACTACTCCACGTTGTTGCTGAGTGAGAAAAGAGACGCGCTGTATGTGGGAGCCCGGGAGGCCATCTTTGAGCTGAGCAAGAAGAATGTGACGGTCAAAAACAACAAGGTATCAAAAATACAAATGAGATTCCTAACAGGAAGGAAAAAACATGTTCAATTTGAGTCATGATTTTCTTTAAAAAATGATTGTTTTAAGGTTCAATGGACAGTTGCGGAAAACCCCATGGTGATGTGCACGCAAAAAGGAAAATCAAAAGAGGTTGGTTCAATAATAATTATAATTTATTGTTGGTGTTTTTTTCTGAACCCACATGTTGTCAGAATCACTCTCTGTAGTATCAATACAATCTAATTTGCTCATCGATTGCCTTCCAGAGGGATTGTCTGAACTACATTCGAGTGCTCCAGGTCGTAGACGATGAGCGGCTGTATGTCTGCGGCACGCACGCTTTCCAACCTCAGTGTGACTACTTGGTAGGTCAATGCTCCATCCCTCCTCAACCGGAAACGCCACACTGCAACAATAAACATGTGACGGGGCTCTCCAATCATCCCCCCGCGGCCGACGGCTCAACTTTGACCGTGAGCTCCTCTTTCAGAACCTCGCTGACTTTTCGTTGGACGGTCGACCTGAAGATGGCCGGGGAAAGTGCTCCTTTGACCCGTCGCAAAGCTTTACTACCGTCATGGTCGGTGAGTTGGGGCCCAGTTTTATGTCATTTCACAAAGAGCTCTGTTGGTTGTCAGCCCTGCTATAAAAAGCACAATAATCCCCAATAATCTGTTATTTTGGGAGGCAAAATGGACTTGCTGGATAATAAATTGCTGTTTTTGTTTTATTCTCCGCTTTTCTGTCAGATGGAGAACTGTATTCAGGGACGTCTTATAACTTCTTAGGCAGCGAACCGATTATTTCCAGATACTCTCCATCCCAGTCCCTGCTGAGGACGGAGTACTCCACATCATGGCTCAATGGTGAGTAAGGGCAATGTGTGATGAGTGAACATCTTGAGTTAATGTCAATAAAGTAATGGATGAGAGAGAAGGAAGAGCTGCATCGGTATCTCTGCTGTTCATAATACCAAATGAAATGACAAAATCGTTGCCAGCAGCAGGTTGTTTCAGCTGCCGCTCATTAATGTGAATTCTGCGAGTAACTTGATATTGGGCCAAAATTAAATTGGGAGTAAGTAAAATATACTCCACTCTGTAACAACACTGTACGGCCGCAAGTGGACTTTCCCTCATCGTCGCGACGCATCGCTTTCAGGAGTCAAATTCTCCAGTTTCACTTTCGTTCATATCAATAATTTAAGCTTATAAACTTAATATCTTTCAACCTTTGGACCTCCAGTAATTGGATTGAATAGCTAAGAATAAATAAGGTGTGTCAGATGAAGTAGTGTACAGCTGTTATGTCAGTGTGACAGATACATATTTATAGTCCTTCCTACATTCCCTTTAGACCGATACCTCTCTCTCTCTGCTTTCCTTGCAGAGCCCAGTTTCGTTTTTGCCGACGTGATCAGTGACGGGGGAAACAAAGTAGACGGCGAGGACGATAAAATCTACTACTTCTTCACCGAGGTGTCGGTGGAGTACGAGTTCTTTGGCAAGCTGCTCATCCCCAGGGTGGCGCGCGTCTGTAAGGTCAGTACACGTCACGGACCATCTGCACATACCGGCGGCATCCCTCTTCAGCCCGTATCCACCTGCTGTCTGTGTTTGCATGTCGTTCTTCTTGTGCAGCCTTCTTTCCATTGTCTTGAATCTCTCGCCTGTGCTCATATCATGGTGCAAATCAAGTTCGTCAGGTGGTACGGTATCTATTGGGTCATGCACATACATCACCACTGGAGGGGCACCATGATGCAAAGAACAATATATGTATTTGTCAAATGATAGAATTGGTTAAAACGTTTTTTTAATATAATTAAAATGATATATATGTTATGTAAACCTGTTTTGCTAATGCACTTACTCATCTTAAATTCATACAAATAGTTATGATACTGTCTGAATATTCATGTTTTACTTGCATCTTTGCTACAAAGAGCTCTGTGACCTGATGTTCAAATCTAGCATCTTTTTAGGAGAATATTAATCATGAATATAGATATTACCTGAAAAACAACATTGGCTGGACAAAATATGTCTGCCAAGCACTCCTAGAACTTAATGCTTTTCACGAATGGTAATATCTGGAGGTGGCTTAACCAAAAATACAATTTTGAAAAGTAATCGGGGCATGTCCTCTCCCCCCCATTCCCAGTGGAAATGAAGCCAGTCTTCTGCCTGCCATTCTTCCTCCCTCCTCTCATTCCCTTTCCCCTCCATCTCTTTCCTCTGCCTCTCCCCACACACTGATGAACGTCTCTCCCACAGGGCGACCTCGGCGGGCAGCGCACCCTGCAGAAGAAATGGACGTCCTTCCTGAAAGCCAAGCTGGTGTGCGCCATGCCTGAGCTCAACTTTGTTTTCAACGTAGTACACGATGTCTTCATCCTGAAGGCGGCAGACTGGAGAGACACCGTCATCTACGGGGTCTTCACCTCCCAGTGGTCAGTGCTTTTGAAGATCTTGAGTTGGGGTCAGAAAAGGACTGTTTCAATATTAGGCGGGTCCTTAACTCCACTTCTTTTCCCTTCCACTTCTCTCCCGACTCCATCATCATCCCTGTCCCCCAGGGGTAACGTGGGCTTGTCTGCAGTGTGCGCTTACAACATGACAGCTGTGGAAGAAGTCTTCTCTAAGGGCAAGTACATGCAGAAGGCCACAGTGGAGCAGTCCCACACCAAATGGGTCCGGTACAACGGCATTACTCCTTCTCCACGTCCTGGAGCAGTAAGTACCTTTCACACCGCTCCAACAGTTAAGACTCAGCTCAGTTTGGTGTGAATACTTGTGGAAATTTGATGAAATCCAGCGCCAGGAAATGCTTTATTAAGTATTTAGAATACAGACGTAAAAGAAAATGAACGGGGGGAAAAAATTATATTTTTTAGGAGACAGACGGATGTGAATTTACTTTACAAGAATAAATCATTCAATGTCTCCTGTCTGCGTTTTTCCTCCACCAGTGTATTAACAACCTGATGCGACGGCAGAACGTCAGCAGCTCCCTCCACCTGCCAGACAAGACCCTCCAGTTTGTGAAGGACCACCCCCTGCTGGAGGACCCCGTCCTACCCATCGGCAACGGGCCTCGCCTCATCACCAAAGACGTCAACTACACTCAGATTGTTGTGGAGAGGGTGCGCGCGCTCGATAGGAACATTTATGACGTCATCTTCACTGGAACAGGTCAGAACACATCAGTTATTTATACACATTTGAATTTAAAAACTGTTATAAATGAGGCTGTGCTTCTGAAGTTTATTAGACATTGACCCTGAGAAATAGACAATATGTAAGAATATTGTAAATATTCAAACACAATAGAGTATTACATTAAATGACAATTGCAGCAGGATGCCTTCAGCGCGACACCTGAAGTACTAGTAACAGCTGAGCATAGCTGGAGAATAGTCTGGTAAAACAAACAAGGGACGGAAGCTGACCAGTCTGAATATAGCTGATCCCAGTGAGCTGACTCATTCAGTACATCCTGTGTTCTGATAGTTTGTTTTAAAGAGGCTCATTTCTGGCCCCTGCCTCGGCTGAATGATTTGCCTTTTACCGTTCTCACCTTTAGATAAGGGAGTCCTGCACAAGTCAGTGGTGTATGAAGGAGAAGTGCACATTGTGGAGGAGATCCAGCTCCTGAAGAACTCTGAGTCCATCAAGAACCTGCTGCTGTCCTCGGAGGTCAGTGATGGTACAAAGAGACCGCCGCGGCACAAGAACTAGAAAACGTGTTGTGAGCTCAACAGAAACGCATAGCGCTGACGGACAGTGTGTCGTTATGTGGTGCTGTACGAAAACCTTTGCAGGCAGCCGCTTTGCTGTTATAGGTTTTTATTTATTTATTTTTTAAGTGATTTTTAGACTTTTGTGTAGTTTCGGGTTCATATTTGTGACCTTTTGAAATCCATAAGCCTATTTCTTTTGTTGTGCACTCTTTCTTTGGCATATCTACGTATGTGAACAGCCTTGTGCTTCCACAGACACGCTCCCTGTACGCTGGTTCAGACTCCGGTGTGGTCCAGTCCCCCACAGCCTTCTGTGGCCGGTATCTGTCCTGCGATGACTGCGTCCTGGCCCGAGACCCCTACTGTGCCTGGGACCCTCGCACTGCTGCCTGTGTCAATATCTTTGATGCTCCCAGCCAAAGGCTCAGGTAATCCACATACCGGTCCTCCGCTCACGCATTACAACACTGGATGACGAAAGCAAAACCACCAACGAGAGACATCTTAACCGATACTCCATCCAGTTTGACCTGCTTTACTGTCTCAGTCTAAATATTTCTTCATCTCAGAGTATTTTAGATGGCGATGAAAATGACGCTTGTTTGTTTTTTCAGGAAGCTAATCCAGAGCCTGAACGGTGACGCAGACAAGTGTCCGTCAGGTAGGGTGCAACATGCTCACATACGGCCGAACAAAGAAGCTTTATAACATGGACACTGGATACCGATTTAGAAATCAAACATCACAATTCTGAACGTCCTAAATATAAGCCGCGTTGTGTGATTGTCCTCTATTGCACGTTAAACACTGAACCTCTCACTGGGCCCAAAAGTCATTACTTTCTCTTTCGTTTTGCCTCTCAGCATCAAGTCCGCCTCTGAAGGACTACCGACGTGTGACAGTGAAACCAGGCAGCTCTGCTGAGCTGCCGTGCCTGGGACACTCCAACCTAGCCCAGGTGATGTGGAAATCCAACGGCTCTGCCCTCACCGAGGCCTCTCGCTTCCACCTCATAGGCGAGAACAGCCTCCTCATTTACAGCGTGGCTGCGGAGGATCAAGGCCACTACGAGTGCTGGTCAGTGGAATGGGCCCCGGCTGCCGGGAAGAACTTCAGCCGCCTCCTGGCCGGGTACGTCCTCGCTCTGGATCTCCCGCCCAGAGCTCCACACCAGGCAGGCCACGTTGCCACCACCCTCGGCAGCCAGGAGATGTCGAGCTCACACGCCGCCGAAGGTAATGGTAAGACAGAGAGAGCCCTACTAACGTCGGCCCTTGCCCCTCCCAGCTTCACAGCCACAGTCCACCTCACCTCCCCACCCCAAACTGACTCATCACTAACCCTGCCGCCCAGCAGCACAATCAAGTTCCAGCCAAAGCAGCGTCTTCCCCCGAGCTCCAGCGCTCCGCGCCCAGACAGCCGGGACCCGGCGGCTGAGTATTTGCAGCACAACAACAGCACCGCCCTCCTCTTCCTCTTCCTCCTGTTTTTCCTCCTCTTTCTGGCCGCGCTGGCGTACAACTGCTACATGCAGTACCTTCCGGCGCCCTGCCTGCGGCTGCGAGCCGCCCTGCTGGGCACTCACAAGAGCGCCCATCAGCCCGAGTATCGGGCCTGCGAGGCGGGTCTGATGGAATCGTCTGCGACCGACAAAATTAACATGACGGAGCAACCGACGCAGAACGGCAGCCAAGCCACTCAAAGCCTCCGGGCGCTCCGCGACACCGGGTATGAGACCGAGCCGGAGTGCGGCAACGGTCAGATCCCGTCCAAGGAGAAACCCTTCGATGTGGACTGTGAATCTCAGCCCATCCAGTTCGCAGATGCAGATGAACCTTACTGCTAGCCAGAAGCCTCTGCTCTGCTCTCTCAGCACAGAGACTATTGATAGGGAGGGGGGGGGTCACACTCTTGCTGCGTCTTTCCACGACTCACAAATCGAAGTGCTTTCCTCTGTATGAAAGTATGTTCAGTGTACAGCATCACATGACGTTTAATCATCACAAGGCGTCAGGCGTCCTACTTTGAGATTTAACTCCTGTCTGGTTTAGGGTTTATGACGATAAAGCAACAACTGTATTCACAGAAGCTGCACCCTCTCAGCTTAGTCCAGCAAGAAAAGCTATTTCTTAAATTCCAAATTGGAAACATTGTTTACCAAATTGGTAAGTTACTTTGATGTTTTCCAAATTGGAGTCATGTTTTGTTTTTTTGTACAGCCTGGGGAAAATATTCTCTTGAAGCTTTTGCATCTTTTTTCTTTCGGAGCAACATGTCGGCTGATGGACTTGAGTCAATGCTTTGACACTACGGTCATTTCTCAGGGAAGATGTTCTCAGCACGTTCTAGCTGTGTACGGTGTTGCCGTCTGCTTCGCCTGGTACGTGGTTCTTTATCTCACCCAGTGAAGTGGCAATGCCGGGTTTGAATGTCGGAGAAAGAGAGCGAGAGAGAAAACAAGTCGACGACTTGCATGATAGAACAATGCTTAAAAAAATCAAACCACTGTCTCGTTGTGTTTGAGTGATGATGTTGAGTTTCTCTGTATTTGATGTTATTTCCTCCCTGTGACGTTCCTACATGGATACAACTCTGATGCTCCTTTGTATTAACCTCTACTCGTCACTTTCCCTCGTGGTCTCTTAATGACATAAATATGTTTGTGACGTGATGCTTGACGATATCAAACATCAGCCCAGTTTATACAAAAAATATTTTTTTATTCTTATTTTTAATTAAGCCTTTGGTTTTAGAACATTCTCAGATAATTATTATTGAAGTTGAGTCGTGTCTGTGGTAATATCATTTTGTCTATTGTGTAAGTAGTTGTGATCATCCTCATTTTTTATTTTATTTATTACAAATTTGTTGTTGTTTTTGTTTTAAATCCCAGCCCATTAGTCTCCCTATTGTCTGTGTTGCATGTCACCCCTTGTTTAGATTTCCTGGTTTCCTCAATACTCTCTCTTCTCCCATCACTCCCTCCCTCGCAGTCTCCTCTCCCGTCGACACTTCATCTTCCCTGTCCTCCTCTGGAAGTAGCACTCCCTCTGCCCTCCCTTCCTCCTCCTCCTCCTCTTCCTCCACCTCTTCCTCCACCAAGCCCCACGTTGTGGAGGCCCGGGAGGCGGAGGTGAGACTGTTGCCTCCCCTGCTGAAGGACCAAGCCTGGGGGGCTCACGCCCAGGAGGCCTTCCTGCTCTTCTGCCTGGCGTTGGGTGAGTGGTGTCTCTGGCATTGACACGGTTCACACCTCCCGAACCGGAAATCCATTCCTCTCACTTTTTAACCCTCTCCCCTTTTTCACTCTTTCTCTTCTCTTTCTGCATGTTGCATGTTACCATTTCCCAAACATAAACTAACCGTGTGTGTGGAGATCTGTTTATAACGAGCCTGTCCTTTGCTTCAAGGCGTAGTGGAGAACTGTTCATCTCCATTTCAGGTGTCTGGTGAGATGCCTTAGTGAATGTTGAAAATGACTCGATTCAATATTGAACTGTCAACTTCAGTGATCTGGTTATCTGACAATTCTCAATTTTACGTGAATAAAAGGTACAGTTTTATTTATAGTGTTATGTAACAACAGTCTGACGTGGAACCTGTACATTTTTAGAAAAGATCCTTTTTTTTTTTCTTTTTTTTTTTAAATCCAGGGTGTTGTTGTAGACTCAAATGTCTTACATCTCAATACTTTATCTGAGTCATTTCTGTGCCTGTAAATATAGTTGTACATATGGAAAAATACCATTTGAAGATGTACATAAATTTAGGGGCTGTTTTGGGACTTTCTCTTGGTAGGGAGGCTAAATAAATCTTGTCGAATGTTTTCAACACTGGCTTGTTTTGTTACATTTTTGACTTCAGTCATCTTTTTTTTTTTAATAAAGAAATGTGATCTCATTACTGACGATAAATGGCCAAAAGATTAGGATTCTGTTGCATATACTGGAAATAAAAACTCCAAAATATCAGTGACAAAATCAAATATGTGAATTCTGTGTAAACTACTTCCGGAACAGGAAATCTGGCTTCATTAGTGAGTAAACCTGTTCAAGATGCACTGAATAGGAGTTCTGAGATCAGGCAAACGTTTACACTGCATGCAGTCACACTTGACCCACACAAACGAACCTACCAAAGGCAAGTATTCCCTATCGCAGTCCGTGTGGCGTGTCAGTGTCTCGACCATCCGTGGGGGGGGGGGGATCAACATAAAGTCCTATTCTGTCCATCAGGTCCCAGTGATGTCCGCATTCACTGGCTAATAAATGGACACAGTCTGGACACGCCCATAATGGAGTATCGCCGGCCGGTGGGCCAGAGGGAGGTACTAGTGAGCAGCTGGCTCCAAGAGGGGCCGCTGATCAAGGACGCCCGTTACCGCTGTGTCGCTGAGGCCAGCACAGGAAGTGACATGTCCGAGGTGGACCTCCGCCTCACTATTGGAGGTATCCGGACCTGAAGCTTGTATGGCTGTGAGAATGTCCAGTGTGTCTACTTTGACGATACGTATTTTGAGATATATTGTGAGCGATCCATGTTTGGTAATGGAGTGCCTGGGATTAGTTGCAGCAATGCCACTGCCATTATTTCCATAAAAGACGTTGCTATTTGACAGATGAGGAGAGCATTCCATCCAGGGATTTGATCCAGTGGAGAGGTGCACTCACAGAGCATGAGCAGCTGCTCAAAAGATGGCAGAAGGCCTGGGTAGGTCTATGTTCATGCATGCGAGTGTGTTTTCTCCCAACGTCATACTGGTTATTGTGCATTTGCCCAGGTCAACTTGCATCATGTGCACCCGTCTTAATCCGCCCTGCATGTTTGGCTTTAGGCCAGTAGTTTGAACTCTGTTTTGTTCTTGTTCAGCACTAGAGAAGTACAAAGTCCAGATTCATTGGGGCAAATAATTAGGAACACAAAGCTAAAGCCAGCTGGTTCATATTCCACGAAATCAAGTGTTTTCGTGTTCTGCAAATTAACTTTATTCTACTTTTTTTCTGAATGAAGCGTTTGTTGTTTTTTTTCAAACCCTGACAAAGATAACTAAATTACTAACCATTCCTGCAGCTTTTTGGTGAACTACTTTTAGCCATCACATTTAACTATATTACACTTAAACATGTTCTGTTCCACATGATCAATTAACCCCATTCAGCTAACTGTGTTCCCGATAACAAAAACACTTTTATGTTCCTTGAACACGATTACTAAAGGGGTCTTCCAAATATAGACGCACAAATCTTGTGACATGTTTAACTGTAAGGAACAAGTTTGGATAAACCTACATGAAAGTTTCAAGACTCAGATCCAGTCTCTCTTTTAGTTTGAATGAAGATGTGCTACTTGTACTTGCATGCATCCAGTTTGACCGGAAAAACATGCAAGCTCCCTCAATGCACGTTTCTGAATGGTGAACTTAAGTCTGTAATTCAGACTGAATTATAATTTTGTTTCATTATTTAAATTACTGATGAAACTGGAGATGTTGGCAGTGATTCAGAGGTCGAGAACCAGACTAGTTGAACATCTGTTATCAACATTTTTTACCTTTTTTATTTTTTTTTTTTTTTTACATCCTTGTCTTGTACAGTACAACTGTGTTTCCCTCCACAGGAAAGCTGTGACGGCCACTGAGCTCTGTGAAGACGACATGAGCTTCACTTGTGTTGGCTGGATCCGGTTGTGAACATGGTCCTCACTCAGCCCAGGTGGACCACACCTTTTGACACTGAGGCACGCAGTGTCACTTCTTATAGGAGTTTGATGGAGAATTCACGACGCCTACCTGGCTGTGACGATGGCGTCGGGACTCCTTCCCAAGCTGACGAGGAGATGAAGGTCATCGGTCTGAGGATGTTTGGGCTGCCTCGCCAAATATGCATTTCTTTCTATTTTTATTGATACAAATGAACATCAGTGCTTGTATGGAACAAACTGATGGTGTATGGGGAGCACTGATCTATATTTGTGAGCGATGCAGCATCTGTGGCCTGTAAAATAGTTTGGTGTATTTGTCTCGGCTGTTGTACGGTCCTTCAAAACTACCTTGCAGTTTGACATTTTTACTTGAGGTTATGCAGTGTGTTGGGCATTTCTTTTCTTTCTTTTTTTTCTCCTTCCAGAGAGTTAAAGACTGAGCTTATTCACTGGATTTTGATTTCAGGAATTGAGAAGTTTACGGTGGGGAAGTAGGGTTCTTTTCAACCACAGTGTATCTCTGATGTTTGACATGAAGCACGCTTTTATCATCGGGTATAAAAGCCAAGCATCCAAAGAAGCCGTCCTTCGCATTGGTTGAATTGTTACGGTCTGTGTCTTACTGATTTCTGTCTGCAGTTTTTGTTCACAATAAAAATGTGACTACCCATGTGACTACACACTTTTTATGTCAGGTTAATCAGGTTTACGTCAGATTAAATATTCACAGATCTCATTCACCCTTTTCTAAACATGTTATATGCTGAGTGGCACGGTGACACGTCAGCCTTTTCCACAGGAACACTTTCTACCATCTGAATTATTAACCTACCGACCGCTGTACATTTCCCCTTGGAAGCCAGTTTTGACATTTTCAGAGGTTAAAATATAATCGTTGACCGGAAACATATTTTCTTTCTAGATGTAGGTTGTATACCTCACCTGATATTTATGCCTCACAGATTTATAAACAGAGGGGTATTTAATATTGTATCCTTAATTGACTAGGGATAATCAGAAAAAAAGTTACACCTTAAATGTTCAGTACAAGACATTTGATGTGTAACAAAAAAAATCAACTGAGAAATAAATGTTTATCTGCAAAGTTTCTGGAGCTCTGTGATGCTTCTATATTTTTCATGGCGCCATCTTCCACAACTGGAGTCATATCGCCCTCATGTGACCAAGTAAAGGAGCACAAGCAAAAAACGGAAAAAATAACAAGATATTCATTTGTTTATGAAATACATTTTGTTTATTAGAGGCATAGTCTGATACTGGTTTAATCTCTGATCTCTATACAATAACAAAAGCCATGTTGATTTTCCAGTTATCACAGAAAAGCAGCATGACTGTTTTATGGAGTGACCAATTGAATCAGCCCGACACGCTAATTCTGGCATGACGTCACAATTCCTACTGAATGTATGAAATCACTGTTGTGAACCTGCAACTAAAGCAAACACTTAACATATCATCAGACATAGATCAGAAATAGAAATAATGTGGAGATTATTTTCACAAGTTTAAACAGACTAGATCCAAGATCTTAAAAAAAAAAAAAGTTTGAGAATAAACCAGTGCATTTTGCAAGCAACTGAGGACCGTGATGTCTGTGTGACCCAATCAGAGTTATAACATGAGGGACCTGGTTTGTGGATCATGGAGGCCCATGAAGCCGTCCTTGGAACATATTTAACTATTTCCAGTCAGAGTCAGCATGTTCTGAGGTTTGTACACTATTAATGCCATACCTTGAAAATTACAAACAAAGATGAGAAAATCAAGACTGACGTGTGTCTCATTTCTCATTTTCTGTATTCATGGGGTTAATTGGTCTATTTTAGGTACAGCGGGACAGGCTGCAGCACTGCATGTCAATGTAGTCATATCCTTTGTGACGATTATCACATTCAGGTGTGCTTAAATATTGCAGAAAATATAAATTGCCACAGATGTGTAGATATCACAAGGTTACAAAGTCTTTTCTGACAAGTACCTGGCCTCTGTTGTCCCATATCAATATTGTGTGCATCGGTGCCCTGGGGGCTTTTCTCCAGTTATGATGCCATTCCAAGAAAACACAACATAATCGAGTTAATATCCCATTAGTAGGCCCGAGACTAATAATCAGATTTGGAACTAGAACCAATTTCTTCTGGACATCTCAGAGCATGAGTCAGAAATGTTTGTGCAGCTATTTTTGTAGTAGCAGTCTCCTGCAGGTTCTGCATCGCCTTGTAATCACGTCAATGGAGGACAGGTGACACTTGTTTACTTCCGGGTTTAGCTGCTCTCTCCTCCGCTGAGCAAGGTCAGCGCCGGACATGTGTTGATGTTATGCGTGTGTGTGCATGTTATCTCTGGCACATTTTGCAGACGCAGTTTGCGCCCAGGTGAACTGTTGCTAACTGTTGTTGGTTTGCGGCTTCAAGGTTTGCTTTCTTTCAGAAGTAGTCGCCTGGTCTCCTCATTGACTTTCTGTAGTTTGTATTGTGCACTTTAGCGCGTTCATGAGTTGCTCCATTCGCACTGCTGTTTTTGTCCTTTTTCTTATTTTTGGGGACATCTTTTCCTGTCTTGATTTATTGTTGAGATTTACTAACAATTTAGTTAAAGCGCAAGCACTGAGAGCATGTTTTTAGATAATGTATTTAACAAAAGTGACAAGTGATGTTTAGATTGCTTAATTTAGTCAAAGGCTCCAATTGGATGATTTAGGTAATTTGACATTTACAATAACAAACCCATCTTTTTCTTTCATGTCTATCATTGTTGGTGCATTGCTATCTAACAGGAGTGCCCCAACTTAAATTGTTATATGGACAGATGTTCAAAAATGTAGTCCCAATGCTCAATACTAAATCATCTGTCATCCTCATTCCCTGTGTGTTTTACAATAAAACTAAATGTTTCTTTGTTAATATTTGTGTTGCTGTGTAGAGGGTAATCAGCCATGAAAAGTACCTTGATATTTATCTACTTTCATCTCAACCTTGACAGAATGCCTTCTGCCTTTATTGATGCAACAAACCTGTGTGTGTGTGTGTGTCTCAGGTGGCTGTGACATTTTCAGTGGGGTCAGAGGTCGGCCTTCAGAGCAGCAGTGACTTCAGTCAGCTGGGGAAACCTTTCCTAACGGACACAGTGGGTCTGGGTGAAAATCAGCTTTGTACAATTTTGCTCACTTCTCTTCTTTCAGTCTTCATTTTCACTTTTCTGGCCCTCCTGATTTTTCTTTTTTCTTTTCCAGTTCATGCTCCTCCTACCATTTTAGACTAAGGACAATGCTGAAGGCAAATGTCTGGCTGTACTGTAAGATTCGGATCATGCTAAACACCCTGAAAATCTTGCCCAACTTTCTATATGAAAAGGCTCAGTACAATTTTTAAATTAATATAATAATCATGGAATTACAGAGACCATACACAGCATATCAAACTTACATATTCCATGCACTCATACAAACCCAAAAGGTGGCGGTGGTTATAATGTGCTATATAAACACAACTAAAACTGAAAGCTAGTCTATATAAGGCAGCGTGTGAAATACATTTAAATGTAGTGTATCATGTGTTTTTACTTCAATGAAATGGCATATTTCTGGGAGTTGTAGTTTTTAAGAGCATAGATGAACCTGAAAGTGTTTACAAACTACAAATACCACAACTTTTGACAATTATATTTTAGTTCGGGATATATTTGGCACTAAACGACAGCTGGTCAAAATACCAAGAATCCAGTCATCTCATACATGAAACAATGCAAATGAGTTTTTACTTAAAATATATTACATCAAATTGTAATTTAACTTGATTGGATGAATGGCGTCTACTGTAAGGTTACTGTATCTCTAGGGCTACAGACATAAACATATATGGTCCTCTTGTACTTCCGCTGCATCTGCCGCTTTCTAAATGAACCATTCAAAGAAAGCTCAAATGATGCCCCAGACGTGATTATGACAATGAGCTCTCAAGGCTACACATTGTCCGCACAGGAAATTCTTACATCACGCAGGTCTCTTCAAGTAGGCTATCAATATTGTTTCCCTTTGCTATTCATTTTTATGTTACGCTGAGCTTTTAAGAAACATTACATATACTTGTATAACCACAGGCAGAAAGGTGATTGAATTGTGGTCACAAACAGACTCGTAATGGGTCGTGGATTTAGGGCAAGAAAATGACACTCTGTTCTATTCAGTGTGAACACAATGGTAACCAAATGTTGAGTACCGGTAACTTTGTATTTCTCATCGAATATAAAGGTGTCCCTGGCCCACATAATATGAACAGACATGCTGTATATATGGGGTCAATATTTGTTGCCATCATTGATTAACTTGGTAATAAATGTGTTCGTGGGATGTAACTCACAGTAGAACAAGTTGGAACACTGCATTGTTGGAGTAATAAAGCAAACCAGTGGCAGCCAATGGATGTAATGGACACATATTTCCCCCCCAATGTTATTTCATTCAAACCCGAGCTTTCACGCTAATCATTTAGTTTTATTTTATTAAGTCTTATTTTATTGAGTCTTATTTTAGACACAAAAAAAGTCAGATTTAAGTTTTATGTATATTCTACATATTTAGATGTTTACCCATACCAGCGGACGGCTGAAGGGATGGCGATATAGTTGGTTGGTTGGTCCACCACTTCAGTCGGGGCTAAAAATGTCTCGGATGGATTTTGTACACAGATTAATGTGAGAGAGCCGCTTCTACCAGTGTAAACCCAATATACTGAGGACTAATGCCCAACAGTCTTCCAGCTCTAGTTTGGCACGAGTGATTTTAGACGTATGCTGTGAAATAGGCTGCTGCAGTTAAAGAAGTGAAATCTTGTTTTATGGGAGAATTTGTGTCAGTCAATCTTGAAAACGAGTATCCGATGGCTTCAAAGAAAATATCCAATTTAAAATAAATTTGACAGGGCAATAACATGAAATGCCGTCATTATGTAATTTCACTTTAACTTAACAATATGCCAATAAATCTATTGTCATCTGTACCACATGTTCATGTTTTATTGTGAACGTTCAGTCATCATCAAATCCAGAGCTTTTCATTGCTGTCGGTGAATAGTGGACGTTTTGATAATGACAAAGAAATGGTCTGATTTTACCAGTTGCTTGTGTCTGCCCTTTCTGTAACATTGGTTATTTTGCTTCTAGCTAGTCTGAAAATAACTCTTGCTTTTTTGAATGTTTTTGGTAACCTGGCAACAGTAGTCAAGTGGAGAAGTGTCTGCTGCTTTCCTTGCCAATGAATGCTCTTTTCCTCTGTCTGTCCTTTCCCATTCACTCTTAATGTATGTCTGATTGAGATGAAAACCTGATGATAAATCACGTGTTCCATTGAAAAAGAACATTATGTTCCTACTTCTTTATGAGTAGTTATTCTTACAGCTGTTAGATTTGGGGGATTATTAGGATGACTTCTATATTTTCTTAGTTAATATGAAACATGTATGAAATGAGCGAAAGACACGTTCATATTTGTGTTGTCACTTTACCCTCTTACCTGTGGGTTGTTAATATGTTACAAGAATATC
Organism: Melanostigma gelatinosum; assembly: GCF_949748355.1. Lineage (NCBI taxonomy): Eukaryota > Metazoa > Chordata > Actinopteri > Perciformes > Zoarcidae > Melanostigma > Melanostigma gelatinosum. The sequence goes on from NC_136651.1 coordinate 7,553,541, forward strand.
ATTGGAAGAGGATAATCCTGTTTTTGCCATCTTAATTGTACTTATTAGACACTGTGACCTGTCCACACATCGACCCTATCATAAACTACAGGAAGTTTCGATGTGGCCTATGCAGACTACTGCACAGGAAATGCTTTATTTTTGTTGATGGTGATATTTCAAAAAGGAATAGTGGAAATGGATACCAGCAAATTAAAGTTCAATTTGATTAAACGATCAAAAGTGGGGGCGTGGAATGTCACCTCGCTGACGGGGAAAGCAGCGGAGTTGGTGCAGGAGGTGGAGCGGTACCAACTGGATATAGTTGGGCTCACCTCCACGCATAGCACTTGTTCTGGAACCAAACTCCGGAGAGGGCCTGGACTCTAGCCTTTCTGGAGTTACCCAGGTTGAGAGGCTCAGGGTGAAGGTGGGTATACTCACGAGCCCCTAGGCTGAGCGCCGCTGTGTTGGAGCTTTCCGCGGGAAACAAGAGGGTCGCCATCAGGCCCCTGTCCGCGAGGTCTTAAAATTTCACCTCTGGTAGAATTCTTCGAGCATCCTGAGTGGGCTATGTTCAAAGCCTCCATTGTGGAAGCGGCTGCCAGGAGCTATGGTCAGAAGTTCACTGGTGCCTGCCGTTGTGGCAACCCGCCTAAAAACCCACTGGTTGGGCCCTTTTTGGCGCCGCTTCAGTGTCTTGTGGAGGTCGGGTACAGTACCTGTGGAGTGGAAGACTGGGTTGGTGGTTCCCATTTTATAAAAAAGCGGGGCCGGAGACCCTGGCAAGTCTGTTGGGTCATGGGTGTTTGCCCATCCAGTCTACATGTGTTTTGTGGACTTATAGAAGACTTACCATGGTGTCCCTCGGGGAGACCTGTGGGTAGTACTGCAGGAATGTGGGATACCGGGGTCATGAGCCATCTGGTCCTTGTATAACCAAAGTGAGAGCTGTGTCTGTATACGAAATCAAGCACGTATCCAGTGTGCCTTGGCCTTTGTCAGGGTTGTGCCTTGTCTCTTGTTTGTGATTTTCATGGACAGGATTTATGGGCACAGCCAAGGAGTAGAGAGTGTCCAGTTTGGGGACCTCAGAATTGTGCCTGCGCTCCCTGCAAATGATGTGCTTCTATTGGCTCTTTCCCACGCCTGTGAAGCGATCGGGATGAGAGTCAGTACCTTCAAGTCTGAGGTCATGGTTCTGTCAGAAGACGGTGGATTGCACCCTACAGGTTTGGAGTAAGTCACTGTCCCAAGCGAGGCAGTTCAAGTATCTCGGAGTCTTGTTCACGAGTGAGGGAAAAATGGAGCGTGAGTTGGACAGGCGGTTCAGTGCAGCACCAGCAGTGATGGGGGCGTTGTACCGACCATTGTGGTGAAGAGGGCAATTTACAGGTCCATCTACATTCCAACCCTCAGCTATGGTCATGATGAGCTTTGAGTGTTGACCGAAAGAATGAAATCCCGGATACAAGCATACATCTGGAGTGAACTCGTGGGTAGAGCCACTACACCTTCGCGCCAAAAGGAACCAGCTAAGGTGGTTCTGGTATCTGATCGAGATGCCTCTTGGACTCCTCCCTTTTTAGATGGTTTTTGGGTACGTTCAACTGGTAAATGGCCCCGAGGTAGCCCCATAACAAGCTGAAGGGATTATATATCTCGTCTGGCCTGGGAACGCCTCGGGGTTCCCGAGGAAGAGCTGGATAGCATTGCTGGGGAGAAGGTCTAGTATACACTCCTAAGCCTGCTGCCCCGCGACTCAGATAAGCAAATAAAAAATGGATGGATGGATCAAATTATTGAACTAAAATATTGACATCCCTGAGCTTCCATAGAGTAGGCATACTGACTCAGCTTGCACTGATTATCATACACACGTTTTGGTTTACAATGTTACATATATTAACGTGAATAGGACGAATAACCGCAAAACACCAGCTTAGAACTGCAAGATGGTGATTTTTATAGTCCTTTCTGACGTATAGACAATCATCATATAAAAGGATAATACAATTGCAGTGGACTTTTATTATCGATGATTAAAACATAAAACATTAGCATACAGGATGTAATTCTAATAATTAAATCAAAAGGGATGCTAATTATATATTTTCAAAAGATGCCAGATTTGTCAATCCAAAATATATTTGTTGTTCAAGTACATTTGTACTATCTGCCCTCTTATACATAAACAATGCATTGATAATTAAATGTGTAGGTGGTAACTGTGCACATGAATGTGAAAAAAAGCTGTTTAATGGTGACAATCAAAATCACGGGGGTGGCATTTTTCCTTCTAATTTCTTTTTTCTGGATATTTTTCTCTCTTCTTATTGTGTTAACAAAACAATGGCTTATCAAATCATGCTAACAACGCATATCTGACGATGTACGTCACATTTTTAAAGGGCAGTCGAGAGAAAACAAAATGTACACCTGTGTCTGGAATGGTCTCTTCCACTATTCTGCAAGCCTCCCCTGAATGAGTCATCCAGCCAGCTCCTCATTGGATAAGACCATGCCATCCCAAGGGATTGCCTTGCAGAGGCAGAAAGGCCTTGCTTCCATTCACAGAAATATTGGTATGCCAGCCTGCTATTTCATTCACATAAAAGACTAAATATTGCATGCTTTTTGTCCTCTGCTCTTTCCCTCCTTTGTCTTTTTTGCCTCCTCTTTTGATTTGCGAGGACCTGTCTTTTCTTCCCTGCTTCTGTGTTTGCCTCTTTTTTTTTCTGAGGAGAGAAGGCAGACGTGCTGTTTTTTTTTTCTTCTTTTTTTCTATATTTGCCAGGCAGGAAAGAGAGATGTTGGGAGGGACTGCAGTGCGAAATCTGCAGCAGAGTGAGAGCGGAAGCTGCTTATGAATGAGTGTCAGTCTTTCGGCTTTGCTAGATGCTCCTGAGGACATTTTACATGAATGGTGTCTGGCTGTGTGCTTTCCGCTACCGTGGGAGACAAAGATGCTTCATTGCTGCTGGTGTTAAGGAGACTCGTGGGCCTTTTTTCCTGCTATCCTTTTGATTGTTTCATTGATTCATCTGCCTGAGAAACATGTCGTTCGCACTGTGTTTTTTTTCAGTTGTGTCATTCATGTAATTCAACCTGGACCAACTGCTGGGTATTTGAGACAAGCTGTGAGATAGAATCTGCTTCCTTGTTGTGAAATGTTTTTAGTCCTTTGTTGCAGAAGACTGAATTAGTGCTTCACATTAGACACATGTTCCCAAAACAAATTCAATGGAAAAAATGCTTTGTTCATTTTTGCATTAATGCCTGATTATAAATATTTTGGGCAGAAACAACACGTATTTTAAGAAGTCATGGGTTCTTGAAAGTACATAACTGAGGAGTGATGTCTGCCCATATTCTGCAGCTATTATAAATTAACACGGACATTATATTTATGATGTTGCGTATTTCCGGTCATGCTAACATTTTACTGTATTGTTGCTTTCAGTGACTTACTGTGTAGATTTATTTTACATTCATTTAGCAAAAAGGAAATCTTCAGGAAACATTTAAATCGAGATTTTATTCTTGAAACAAAGACATCTGTATTTTTTTGTTAAAAGATTCTGGCAGGATTGTGGCTATCAATTAAATGGATGCTAGTTTCCATTACTAATTTCATTTCTGTGATACGTTTATTGTGTGTATCATCCTTTTTATTTAAACTTTTATCAATTCATCAATTTAATTGCGTATAACATGAATTCAAGCTCATATTTCCCGATAATTACGTTACCAAGTTGACAAATCAAGCTCCCTCTCATTCTTAATTTCCTTTTTCTCAGAAAGACAAATGAGAAGGAAAGAATTAAAGAGAATAAATATCAGACTGGGGAATTTAAAAATTGATTGGTTCTAGTGTGCTGTAAGTGGGAGGTTTTTTTTCTCCCTCCGACAGGAAGTGATTTGCAGTGTTCAGCAAGCCTTTTGTTGAGAAGGTTTTCTCAGATCAGTGAGTCATGCTTTAGCTCTGAGCCGGCAGGCAGCAGTCAGTAGAGAGTATTTGCTCTTCCCTCGCAGTATCCGTGATCATCGACAACATAGACCTTTCTCTGTTCTTACTTTTTGGATTTTTGAGGCTAGAAATCATCATCAGCAGCAGCAGCAGCATCACCGCTGGAAACCAAACAAGCTGCACCACAACACTGGCAGCCTTTTAGAGACCTTTTTCCTCTCCATCCTCTTCCTCCTCTCCTTCAATGCTGTGTTTCCATGGATTGTGTCTGTATATTTCTATCTGACGGATTGGATTGCAGCTCTGGATTTTACTGAGAGTAGATTGGACTTTGGCGGCAGCAGCAGCTCAACACAACCACCACTGTAACCTCAATAGAGAAAATTAAAGTCAGGTGGCCTGTGATTGCTAAAAGGCGTTTGCTGCCTGTACCGCTGCTGCTATGTTACAGGAGAGGGTAATCAGCACGGCTCAGCCACGTCTGCCAGCACACTTGTGAAAGAGGCAGGCTGTGCGTGTCGGTTGGTGGAGAGAGGGGAGAGAGCAAGAGAGAGAAGGGTATGCTTCACCGTACCAAATACAACCGCTTCAGGAATGAGTCAGTAACATCCGTCGATGAGCTTCTCCACGGCCTGTCCATGAACCCCAAGGTCTCGGCCACCCCACAGTCTGCAGCCGAGACATCTTACACACCCCCGACTGAGGTCCAGCCCTCCTCCGCCACCACTGCTTCCAGCACCCCCACCAGCCACGGCTCTGACCACCTGGAAGATGGAGGCACCACCCTCTGTACCCTCATCAACAAGGTGTCCGGCCTGAAATTCAGCAACTCAGGCAGCCTGCTGGGCATCAAGGGTCTGCCCTCGGCTGTCAAGGACCTGGCTGTGTCTAAGCTGCAGGGGGGTGGGGGATCGGGCTCAGGCAGCTCCAGTGGCCCGAGTCCCAGTGCGGCGACGGCGGCAGCCTCTGGGGTGGGCGGCTCTCTGTGCAGCTCGGCCTCCCATTCGACCCCCTGCTCGCAGCTGGAGCCATCAGCCGCCAGCATGAGCAAGAAGAGCCGGCTGGACGAGCTCCCGCCCGGCGGAGAGGACTGGAATCCAGGTGGAGGTTGTGGACTGGTGATCAAACCCTCCAGAGGATGGCTCCACTCGACCGAGAAGATCTCTGGTCCAGGAGTGACATACATTGTGAAGGTTGGTCGTCTCATTTCCATTTTTGTCCTCTCCTTCTTTCCCATTCTCTCTTTTCTTTCAATGACTCAAGCTCAGCCACATGCAAGAGGAGTGTGTGGGGGGGGGGGGGTAATAGTTTTAGGAGAGATGTTTTATTGGCACATAACGTGCCCTTGAGTGGGTGTATGTAGGTTGGCTAGCAACCAGCAACCAGAAAATAGACATTGAGTAATTCAGGAAATACAGAGGGTTAACATTGGGCTGAAATAGAGGAAAAACCTGTGATGGCAAAACAAAAACGGTGATCATCAGTGTCATTTTGAGTATGCAGTAAACATTTCAATTCCTACAGTCCGTCTCATGTATGTGGACGCACAGCGTTATGCTTTTGTAACCATGGTGATGTGTTATTCTGTACATTGTGCGTCTCTATGAGCTCTACGGCTGTTTTAGCTCGCACACAGTGAAATGGTGGAAATGGAGGAAAAAAGCAAACACACACAGTGCACGTTTGTCTCGTTGCAGCCGTATTGTAATGTTAATGTTGTTCAGCCATCATGCATCATTTCAAGCAGCACAAGTTTGCGCACAAGTAAGAGAGCTGTGAATATCATCGTGCCGGCAGTGAGTCACGAGCATGAGGAGCGATGATGCTGAGGCCTGGCTCTTCAAGGTGTAAAGTGAATGAAGAGGCTGAAACCATAACTTAGCAGTTAAGTGTGCATCTTTTTTTTATTGATGCTGCACATAAAATGTGGTTTTGTGGCGGCTGGATGAGCATACCGGAGAGGACTGCTAGGTGACATGTTGTATTCCAAATCAAGTTACACCGCATGATTGCCATCATATGACACGTACAAGTTGCCCGAACAAAGCCGACAGTATCTGTGACCAGCGTGACATTCCATTAACTGCATTAAGGACGGCGGCGCTTATTTGTCCAGTCAATGCTGCTGAAAGCATCCACACTGAGAAGGGAAATGGGTCCGGTCGGTGCCCCCCCCCCCCCCCCCCCCTCTGCCTTTCCTGTGGTTTGAGGTCCTGTGTGTATTGACTTCAATGTGGTGTTATGCTCACGGCACTTTTAATTAGCGTCATGTGGTCACTCCTCGCGCATCATGCACCATTACTCTAAAGGGACATTGATTGACAGTGAGACTTTTTTACTTTCGCTTTTTGCCCGCGGTAACTATGTCTAAAAAAAGATAACAAAACAATAACGCCCATCTTTTTTTTTTTTCTTGCATTAGTTAGTATTTTGTAATATTTACTTCTCGTGTTTGTTCTTATTGTGTGCATACTTTTCATTTTATTCAACATTGCATTAACCTTTAGCTGAGTGGTATTTATGGGTGAGTGCTTTGTCCTTTTGACCCGACATATCCTGTCTAGACTGCACAGAACTGGACTGTATAATATAACACTTCTAATTCAACAACTGTTCTGGACCATCGACACGTTTTGTTACATCTTTTCACCTGAGTGCAGCTAAATGATATGAGAGCCACTTTTTCTGTTTGGAAATAAACGAAATGTTTAAATTCATGAGCATAACAACAAACCTCCAGTCGTCAACAACTCCAGCCGGTATGATGTTTGATTGTGTTTCAGGTTGTTTGTTATAAAGTGTGTGTCTGTAGCTTTTGCCGGTCCATGTTCACCTGACAGGACATAGAGGTTGTGTTGTTACTTGGGATCAGTTATGGCCTCTTTAGAGCTGGCTTCCCATCGACGTTCATAATTAACTTGAAGTGCAGTTTTACTTTGTGAACCATGTGCTTGTTCGTTGTACAGCATGAGAGAAAAACATCTCCATGTTGTGCACAGAATAGGTCTCGGCCAATTTTAGAATCCTGAGATATATTTGTGTCCCTGCTGAATAGTGCACTTCAAAAACTCTGTGTTCTGAAAACAGAAAACATTACACATTTGCAAACGTCATGTTGACCGAATGGTATTTGTTTGCTGGCGCTTGCAAAACGCTCACTGGAGAGAAGGGCCCTCATAATCTGAAAGTTATGATTCTAATAACTTTGTTCTTTCTGAAAAGGAGTGGAAATAGAAACGCTGGGGTGTCTGGATGTCTGTTTTGTTTACAGCCAAGTTATGAATGTGATTCTGATAAAATGTTCTCAGTTTGCAATATTAATGGTTTTATGGGATGGGAGGAAAGTCACCGCATGTGGCAGAGTACCACACTGATGCAGTTTCCAAATAACTTTATTTATTTTCCAGCTTTGCATGAACTTTGTATCAGTCTTTGCCTTTGGACACTCCTGCTGGATGTTTGATTTTAACTAGAAAGTAGAAAACCATGATACACATCTGCTGATGAAGTACAGGTTTAAGTCAATTTGCGAAGGTTGGATGAAAGGATCACAACTGAAGTTGCCAAATTAATATCCACTCGTTTATATAACCATTCATAAGAGCAGTGTAATGTTTACCTGAATTTGTTCTCGGTGTGTTTTGTGCAGACTGTATGTTAAGAAGTGACCCGCTGAAAGACAAACCTGGAATGTCAATGGCCCTTTTGTACAGGAAACATTTTAAGTTACTTGTTTTTCTCACCACAGTGTTTGTCGTTGGATGGTTGGATATTTGGTGTTCTAACAGGATTACCAAGTTAAAATGACCTTGTGGAGTTATCTTGCAACCAAAAACAAATCAAAGTGCTTTGTGTGGGACCGTTAGTCCTAACTAGCACGTTCCTTCCTCATAAAACATCTGTAAAAGTGATTTTATTTTTATTTGTTATTTTGAATCCAGCATTCTTTACATCCATGTTTGCTAGCAGCCTTCTTCTGTAGAAGTATCTTTTGTGCCTCACTGCCAAGGTGTACACACTTTTGGGCATGTGTGTCGCCGTGCATGTGCACAAGATGCAATAAATCAGGAACTCTCTGAAAAACACTGCTCCATAGTGCTCCTAGTAGTCAAACACCAGCAACTGGATTGGTTGAGTCAATTGTTTCCTTTCTGAAATTAGCGCTGGTTTCTCGATATTAAGTTTACGTTGTAGTGATTGTGTATAAAGTGAAGGCAGGCATTTAGATTTAGTGAGTTTTGATTGGTAATGCAAACTAATCAGGCATATTTTCTTTCTGTACAGCAGTATGTGCTTGTTATGAATGTAACTTTTCTTTCTTTCCAGTACCTGGGCTGTATAGAAGTCCTTCGGTCGATGAGATCACTGGATTTCACCACAAGATCACAAATCACGAGGTAAGGCCACACTTGATGCTCTGACTTTTCATGATTCACTTTTTATCTTTAAAACAAATCCCAGCCATTAAATGCTGATTGTTATTGTGTGTACCCAAACATAACACACACAAGTCTGGTGCGTATTTGTTCATAATGTAGACTCAGTGTAACTTAACTGTCTAAAATGATTTATTCGAGGGTTTATTTGAATTTTAAAGTAGCAGTTGTTTTTAAAGATTCAGAAAAGTTTTTTTTATACCAGGTCTGAAATATTAGATGATTAAACCAAATCCTAAAACCCCAAATATACGAATACAAGATATTATTTGAGGTGAAATCTGTTTTGAAACTTGTAAGAATAGGAAATTATAAGTTTGCCATGTTGAGAATCAAACTCATGAATTCTATTTTTAGCAAATTAGCGGAATGATATCTATGCTCATACCTGGGTTTGTGTCTGTTGATCACTCGTGTACTTAAGCAGATGATTTCAGTGACTAAGAGACGACAGTGGCAACGAAAAGACCAACAAATATAAACCTATAATTACAAGCAGAACATTAGTTCTCAGTATTAATAATGTTCAATTTTTAAAATGGACAGGATTTTGATATTTTATGTATTTGGAGTACATCTAGGTTGCCTGTTATCACAATTTGTTTGCACATCGTGTTCTGTGACTCCATGTGTATCTTTGAAATCATTGACCAATGTGCTGCCAGGCCAAGGCCAACAGCGAATCGGTTTGTGTCATGTCCACTTTTATGCTTGACTTCCTGAAGTCAGTCCACACTAACGCTAGCATGCAAAGCCACACAGCAGCAGCCTCTCTCTCTCTCTCTCTCCCTTACTGTGTGTATGTGTGTTTCTGTTTGCCTCTAATAAAGAAAGAGATGGACAAACGGAGAGAAAATGTTCCGTCTCAAGATATTGCTATTATTAGATTTCGCTATTCTGAAAGAACCTACTGCTGTGTGGGCTTTATCCGCGTAGGATGCAGAAATGAATGTTTTCGGTCATGAAACCAAATTCACTTCTTCTCTGGGGGGGAATTAGATTTTTCTGCATCAAAGCAGCTCTATCTTTAGCCACCATTTAATCCATATGTTGTTGTCTTTTACATAAAAGTGATGGCACGGATAAAACGGTTCACTTCACATCTGAAAGACCGTTTTAGATTTCACTCTGTGATGTGTAGCCGTATACCAGATACAGCTGCATGGTTCCGAGAGGTGCTGTGCATTTGTGTTATTCCCTATAGCACCATATAAAACACTACACTGGATATTGAATCTTGACTCGGGTCTCTTGTGGCCAAGGTGATTTCATTTCATGTGCAACAACCTGTAGAGTTCATGCTCGCTGTAAATACAGTTATTTTTCTTTTAGGTAAACGTATTCATCTTTTGGTTTTGGGGGTTTTTTTGGTCCATTTTCCATTTATCAATGGACAACTCCATGTTCTCATGTTAATAGAAAATAAACACAAAATCCAAACATATTGCAGCAACAGCTAATTATTCAATATGTTCATCAATATAGCAATGACCATATCAAATAACAGAACAAGACAGTGCATGTCAAGCCCAAAACATATATGAACTTGCATCTACTTTACATTCATCCAATATTTTATTTCCAAAGGATTCCCGAACAGTCGAGTAACTCACAAACCAGACTAATAATAGCCGTAATAATAAGTGATATTATCATAAATAATACAAAGGATTGAATTATTAGATTATCACACAACAATAAGAAACCACTGAAAGTAAAAGCGCACCATCTCATGTACCCTTAAATATCTGCTAAATCTGCTAAAATCAGCTTTACTTTGTGATGATTCGTTAACTTTGGCGTGCTCAGCATGGTGTAACTGCTGAACATCAGCATGTAGCATTGTCACTGTTAGCATGATGACATTTGGCTGAGAGTTCTGCTGTGCTTATGTACAGCCTCGTAGAGCAACTATGGCTGTACGGGTTTCCTTCCAAGATAACAAAACAAAAATGTTCTTGGCAAAGTACATAATCATGGAACTGTATTTAAATAAAAAGCCAAAAATAACAGTGATTCTGGGGCTGTCTATGGTCACCATCTTGGCTTCACCCTCCTCTCGCCCTCCCTCTAGGGAAGCCATCAGCCTGGTGTGTGAGGCTGTTCCAGGGACCAAAGGAGCTCTGCGGAAGAGAAAGGTACATGGATGGACAAGGAGGGAGGGAGGTCGGGTGATGGTGTGAGCGAGCACGGCAGTTAAGCGATGCCCACACTGAGAGCTGAGAAAATGAATGTTGGTGAAAGGTACAGCAGAGAGAAAAAGAGGAAACAGCATTAGATATTCATTTACCCTTCCACGATCTATATATAGCATCGCCTCTGTACGTTTCTCTCATCCTTCCTTCATGTAAAAAGAGAGGGAAAACGGAGACAGATGGAGAGAGGAAGAAATGATGAGAGAGAGAGAGAGAGATTGTACTTAGAGGAGAGAGATCAAGAGGTATGGGACTGCATGTGCGTGGGCGTAGCTCCAGCCCACGATGCATTGCACACCGCGCACACTGCTTAGTGACTCATGTAGCGCACAATATCTGTGATCAGGAGGCTGAGCCTAGTGTGTGTGTGTGTGTGCTTGTGTGCGAGCGCCTGCCTGCCTTCCGTGTGCATGTGCATGGTGTGTGTGTGTGTGTGTCCACAGTGTGTGAGGAGACTGTCTTAATGTGGGGTGTGAAATGAAGCATTACTCTGCTCTCTAGAGCTTGTTCAAATGTCAGGGAATAACAAAATCCGAACTGACTAGTTTCTCTCTCCGAATAGATGTAAGATATAAGATAATGTCATGTTGGCTGTGTGACAAATGCACTATGGTGATATCAGCTTCACACTGAGCCTTTTTAATGGGGGGTTGGCTAATTTTATCTGGCCTCTTTGGCTCGTCTCTTCTTTAAAATCAACAAAATCAACATCAATCGATAAAAATATTCAACTGTAACGTTTTCTCTGCATAGCCTACAGTTGCTAGTGGTGAAATGGCAATTGTAATACTTCTTAAAAAATAGTTTGCCATTTTCAAGTTATAGCTTTTCAGCAGCTTAGCTTAGCATAAAGGGGGGGGGGGGAGTTTCCAGTCTTTTTGCTGAACTAACCAGGTCTGCCTGCTAACCAGCTGCTGGCTGTAGCTTCATATTCACACACACACACACACACACACACACACACACACACACACACACAGTGATATTGATCTTAACTCTCAGCACGAATACAAACAATACATTTTTGAATTATTCCATTTCGATAGACTGTTTAATTGGTGAAGAAGTGACTTTGTTGTTGTAATTAGTTTTGTTTGTGTCGTCCTCTGCTCCTCTCAGCCACCGTCAAAAGCTCTGTCCAGTATCTTAGGGAAGAGCAACCTGCAGTTTGCTGGCATGTCCATCAACCTAAATATCTCCACCAGTAGCCTCAACCTGATGACCCCCGACTGCAAACAGGTCAGCGTGCAACCTTTCGTAAACAATTATAGGATTCCACGAGCCACGTACATGTGATGAAAAAGAGATACTGTGCGATATTCAGGAAGATAGTGTAGCACCATTGTGTTAGGGGGTCTGCACACACCTGGAACCACATATACTGTGTGTGTGTGTGTGTATGTGTGTGTTAGCTACAGTGGGTTAAAAATAAGATGCCTAAGAAAGATCCACTGCAGAAGGCCATGGGATATGATTGAAAGCTCAGTGGCCAGCTAAGTAAGGGGACCTTGTGGTTTAGAACATTTACCACGCATACAGAATGTGTCTCCAAGGTCAAGATTAGAATGAAAAAGAGGACATTTGTTTCTAAATTTAGATCCATGAGCAGGCGAACGTATTTTTAGCTGTTGCTGGAGTGACACGATTTAAAAAAAATATATAATTAAGGATGTTTGTTCAAGGAGGTTTATGTAACAGAAGAACGGTTAGAGAAGGAAGAAGAGCACCAGCACATGGCCTCTCCAGATGTTGCGAGAATGACCAGAGGAGGTTGGCAACCTGACTTTCCCTGTCATTTTTTTATTTCGTTACTTATAGGGGTAATGAAATCGTTTTCTCTGTGGTGGGGGTGGTCAGTGGTCACCGTGTGCTTTGCCGTCTACCCCTGTGTCTTTCTTGATACTGCCAGCAGATGGTGCCAAATTAGAAAATAAATAATAACTCTACACATAGCACATCAAACACGACAGAATAACATGTCTGATATCTTGAGTATCAGTCCCTCTGTTCCTTATCTCAGCGTTGTGGCCGCATTAAAATTAAACCAGTACCGACCTTCTCATCTAACTCTTGAATACGTCCAATACGGCTGCCTCACGGTGCCTTAGATACCGCGCAGTTATCTCTCATTTAATTAGTGGGGAAAGGCAAAGAAATGAACCATATTCTGATGTAGGTTTTAAACTACGTGTGTAGAATGCATGCATGTGCCTTTGTGTGTGTAAAGAGGCATTTGTAAACCCATTTGTGCTGCATAAATGTGTTCTTGACAGATCATAGCCAACCATCACATGCAGTCCATCTCCTTTGCATCAGGTGGAGACCCTGTAAGTATCTCAATGGCCTTTGTCTTGTGATAACTAAATACTACTTCATCACAAAAATATTTGATAACCAGAAACCAGAAGATAAAAGTTGTGGTATTTCGTGTTTTTTTGTTTTTTTTTAGGACACAACAGATTTTGTTGCCTATGTAGCAAAGGACCCCGTTAACAGAAGAGGTAGGCGTTCATTCCTTTGGTACCCCGTATAGAGCGTGTCACGCGCAACATGCTCATTAAAATGTGTTGCTCCCGCCCTCGTCAGCATGTCACATCCTGGAGTGCTCTGACGGACTGGCCCAGGACGTCATCAGCACCATTGGCCAGGCCTTTGACCTTCGCTTCCAGCAGTACCTGCAGTGTCCGTCAGGCAAACTGTCCTCCTCGCATGACCGGTGAGAGGTTCATGACACCCTCGCACACATGTACAGCTTCACTAACACACACACTCGCACACATTTGCAGCTTTGAGTTTCATGATCAAACCATGTTTTTCCCCCAGCGTATTAAACATGGAGGAGTTACCATGGACAGAGGAAGAGGAGGAGTCAGCAGAACATCCTTACTATAACAACATCCCTGGCAAGATGCCACCCCCTGGAGGCTTCATAGACACCCGGCTGACGAATCAGAATGCGGCGCCGGATGGGTGCCAGGTACAACTCAGTTCATGTGAATTAATCTCAGGAACTTGAGCAGAGTAACTTCAGTTTTCATGTGGCTGTATCTCAATCTCAATAACAATTAATGTTGAGACATCAATATCACGGTCTCCCAACTGATACCTGTGTGTCATCAGATGGGCCCATGTTCAGTTGATCAGACGTATTACCAAGGGCGGCACTGTGGAGAAAACTGGGGAGATGAAAGAAAGTCCATATTCATACAACAGGGTAAGAAAGTCCAAGCTTTCCCACTACTTCAATACATGGGACATGTTTTTTGCAACTTTGCAGAATGCCATCAACTCTGATTGTTTCTCCAAATGTCTACCGTAGGATCATTTGATATCAACAGTCTGCCCGAGAGTAAAGGTCAGGCACAAAAAACAGGAGAGATGCCCGCGTATGTGAACACTCAGCAGATTGATGCCCAGGTGCTCGCGGCGCTCCAGGCGGAGGCGGAACATGTGACAAAGGGTATGGCAGCTGCGGCCAAAGAGAGCCCACAGAAGGACCTGTTTGACATGAGTAAGTCCTGGTTTCTGTTGGTCATGTGATCTGAATGGCGGATTCGTCGAGATCTGTGCCGTGCTTTCAGAGCAACATTGTGATGACTTTTCTAACCAGAGTTCTTAATGATAGAGGATTCTCGGCCGACTGTTTCGCAGTGACGTCGCTGTGGCATTAATAACACCGCATCAGCGCGGAGACAATAGGAGGAGTGTTAATGTGCACGGCTACATTCTTTCCTCCTTTCAACTTTCACCTTGGCTTTGCTATTATTATACATGAAAGACCCGTTTCATAAAGTTAGGTGTCACCATGTATGAAGAATTCATGACAAATTACACGCGAGCAGTGAACTATTCGAAACCGTTCTTGTCTGAAGTTTGAGTGCAGGTGTTATCATCCACCGACTGTAGTTCTTTTCAGCGTCACCATAATTCAAATGCAGTGTTTATCCATAAAAAAAAATAATAAAAACCTGCATTGTTTACATCCAATAATCCAGTGAGAAATGAAGACACTGTTCTTAAGTTTAAGCACTGATGATCTTGTGTTTGAGACACATGTTTAGGTTCTCAACTATTAGAGTAGCTGATATCATGGATGAGCATAGTTTACAAATCTAGACAGCTGCATGATGTCAAGGTAAAACTTTCGCAAGCGACATCCTTCCTCTATTAATTCATCATTGCGGCACTGCCCCTCGCCTCTTCCAGAGCCCTTCGAGGATGCCATTCAGTCCCAGTCCCATCCGCCGTCCCAGGGGCCAGCCCAGTGCCAGGTGGTCTCCGGTCTCCACAAGGCAGCATCCGTGGACAACTCGAGCCCTCTTCTCGTGCGCTCGGTGGCCTTCCGGGCGCAGGAGGAGCTGGAGGGCCAGACGTGGTACCATGGCAAAATGAGCCGCCGGGACGCTGAAAAACTGCTGAAAGAAGACGGGGACTTCCTGGTTCGTAAGAGCACGACCAACCCAGGGTCCTACGTACTGACGGGCATGCACAATGGACTCGCCAAACACCTGCTGCTGGTGGACCCTGAGGGCACGGTAAGACATGTAGAGTGTTTCAGGGAGATATCTGTAGAAGGAGAGAAAGAAAAACTCAACTTAAATGAAACTCCTTATTAGGCCACAACTGACATTTGACATCTCTGTCTCTTTTTCAAAGGTACGGACAAAAGATCATATATTTGACAGCATTAGCCATCTTATTGGCCATCACCGGGACAACAATCTGCCGATTGTGTCAGCTGGGAGTGAACTGTGTCTCCTACAGCCTGTTGGAAGGAAACAATGATGCCTGCAATGCCTGGTGGGGAGTGGGAAGCTCTGAACAGTCTCTCCTACCGCTCTGAAACTCGAAGGGGAAACACGAAGAGGAGATGCTTGAAGGCTCCATGCGCTGACAGTGTTGTTGGGGAAATTGGCCCGTGGTTATTTACTGGAGGCACCGGAAGACGCAAGATTTGTTAAAGATGAAAAAAACAAATATTTATAGAACTGGTATTATTTTGTTGTGATGACTGAAATGCTATATTTTTGAGAAGACATAGGTGCATTTGGACATAATATCTTGATTTGGTGTTTTAAAAGATTTAAAAACAAAAAAAAGACAATTGTTCCTGTAGTTTAGATGAAGTGCAAATCAAACCTCAAAGAGGTGTTAACAAGAGTATTTTAGAATAAAAATCTGAAATTTTAGTTTTGTCTGTCAAGCACAACCACATTTCTACAGAAGCCGTTGGCTAAGAGGTCGAGGAAACGAAAACAAATGCTGTTTATAATGAATTGCTTTAGAAAGAATTTCCTTTAATCTCACCAATCGCGTGACGGCTCACTCTAACAGTCACTGTATGAAATCTGCTTTTATTGGGGAAACTAAATGTGTTTTGCCTTGCAGTAGTCACAAAGTGTTGGGGTACAAACGGACATCCTTCATAGTGCTATCAATGGCTTTAAAGAAACTTTTTTTTTTTTAATGAAGTATTTTCTCGCGTCACTGCAGTCGCATGACTTAAAATCAACTGTTCTTGTGGACATTGTTCGTAGACCTTGATACCCTTTATTTGGAAGAGGTGCTTGTGTATGCTGACACTGTAAAAAATAGTTATGCTTTTAAACCAGTGATTATTTCTGAGTTGGGTTTCTCTGGTGTGTAGTGAATTATTAGTTTTGGGGCTTGAGTCATGCAAATGGGTATTCTCACATTCTTAATTAGCACTTTCTGCTTCTTTTTCTTTTTTTTAAGTGAACTTTTAAAAGTTATTATTTGAATGACCACAAATTAATAGCACAATCAGAAAGTCGGATCATCTGCGTCAGTTGTCCCGAGATGAATTACCAATGTGTTGAGATGTAATGAACACTTTTTACTGAAGAGGCTGAATTAGACAAACGCAGTGTGCACTCGATATACAGAATTAAATGTTTAATATTGGATCACCTTCACTTATTGATGTTAAACAAACTGATTTTTTTTTCTCAGTGTGCTGATGTCTTACGGCAAGACGACTGTACTGCCACTCGATGTCACCACAGAAATACTTGTTCACCCCGTCCCACTCACTTCAATCGCCTTGTGTTTTTACTTATTAGCAGCAAAAGATGCTGGCTTTGTATCACTTTCAGTATAGTACACAGGGAAATACGTTATTGCCGAACAGGTCAGAGTTCATTTGCATTTTTGCGGTCCACTGTACACAATCATTCCTCAGAACAGTTTACTGTAATTCGTGTTCGACATTGTTTTTGTAGAGTGGGAATCAAACATTTGAAATGGCTCATAGAAATAGTACACAGACTTTTAAAATGCTCTCATCCTTACTGTTGTCAGTTCTCTGATGGATACCAAATGAATGGGGCATTGTATTTGATATGCACTGGACCACTTCAATTGAACCAAAATCAGCATGTGTTCAATTAGTTTGACAAGACAGATGCAATGTAATATAACGTGCCTGTATTTTGCTGCAAGAGGGAGTGTACAGTACATGCATCTCACGACAACACGTGTTTTGGCGAAGAGCCGCATTTGGGATTGTTCTGAAAACATCCAGCACCAGCTTCATGTTGGTTTAAGCCGATAAGACTCTCCTTGATTCCTTGTGTCCTTCTGAGCAGAGCGCACTAGAGGAGGAACATATTGGATTCCTTTTTTAGAGAAAGGTGTGAAGAAAAGGGCACAAAGAATCATTGATTTCACTTTTGTTGACCGTAGTCCACCATTAACTTTTAGTCGAATTCTTTGTGACATAATTTCATCAAATCTAATATCTTGGGAGAAGAAATGATGTGCTAAATACAAAAATAAAAACGGCACTAGTATCAAGAATTCTTTTGAGATTAGTGTTTATTTCTGACGGGCAAATTTGTAGAATCACCCGGGCAAAATGTGCAAAGTTTTGAACAAAGGAATATATATATATATTATATATACGGTATATCTCTGATAACGTGATCATTTGCTGTGTGGCATGAAGAAATTATACAACCAAACATGCTGGGACACAAAAAGAACATGGCTTCTTTCTAGATTTCTGTTGATGAAAATGTGCCTTTTATTTGTACAAATGGTGTTTTCCGTTCTCTTTTCTCTCTCTTTAAAGTGCAATAGCTGATCTTCAATGGGGCATGCCTGTTCACTAGAGGTTGTGTTTTGCCCTGCTGCGTGTTGCTGCTTGAGACGACCGTTTCCTCTCTCTATCTGTCTCTTTCTCTCCCTCCCTCCCTCCCTGTTATATATTATAAATGTATCATTTCCAGATTCTAAATATAGATCTTTGTCGGAGGGAATCGCAAAGAAACTCACTATTTTGGAACAGGTATAGTTTAAAAAAAAAAGGAAATAAAAACAAAAAAGTCCAAATGATGTTTACAGATTTAATCTTTTGGTTGTATGGGTTTATCATTATTCTGTATGACTGTTGGCAATAAAACCGTAAATGTGTAGAATCTCTGTTGCATCTGCTGTAATAATCAACACCATATTTCAGTTTATGGAAGATGCCGTTTAAACCACAGTGGGATTGGTTAATCCAAGTTATTTATCGAGATATTTTGCCATACAGATAGCTTTTAACAATGGAATGTTTTTTGGTATTGAAAGAATAGAAAACAAGATAGAAACTATTCTTCTGGATAATCCACAGAACAGTAGTTCCTGTGAAAAATGTTCACAGTCAGGCCTTTGGATTATTAACATGGATGCTGTGTCTGGAAAGAGATGTTGGTGTTGAATACCTTTCAGTTATTTTACAAAGTGAGCAACACAAACAACAATCCATTCACCTCCATTATATTGTGGTGGCTGCAGAAATCCCAAAAGCGGGTAACTCTAAACCTGGACTTAAACAAAACGACCTGCTTGGCCGGATACCACAACAAAATAAGTGAGGAAATAACACGCATTTGTTCGTAGACGTTGTTTTCTCAAAGGAAGAAGGAAGACAGTGCACATAACAAGGACAGAACTGCACTACCGGAAACACGAGGTTTATTGTGTCAAAGCGAATACTTTTGTATCACATAGAAAGCTGCATGTACAGTAGTGAACTACTTCCATTTCACATGCTTGCAGTCACACATGCCTCTTCCTTCAGTTTACCGGCTTCATGCTTCTGACGGTGATCGTGTTGACTTCCGGAATAATCTGATAAAACACAGACGACTTCATTTTGGTACTAAAACGAGGATTGAAGAGATTCTGTACGACTTATCATGCAGCCTGTTATAAAAAAGATCTCGTCAGCATTGAGGATATTAACTACCATTGTTAACCGGCAGATGGAGCCCCGGTATCACTTTAAAGCTACTGCTGCTGAATAAACAGCATCCATTCATTATTTGTAGTGATAACAGATGTTCTTTCTTTATGAACAAGATGCCGCTGATGTGATGAAAAGAGTAGCACGTTTGACTCGCCAGCATTTGACCTCCTTTACATCAGATACACAATTTATAATGCCGTTACTTCTGAGTAAATAGAAAAATGACAGAATGGACTGCATAGAATAATAAATAACTTCCATTGTTTGTCATTACAGCACATTTTGTTTACATTCTTCATTACATTATTTCGCAGGACTATAATTGCACTTTAATTCATGGCAGGTGATTTTTCTATTTCTTTTTTTTGTCTTAGATTGCCACATCTGTAACCACAGAGGTATGGTTACAGATGTGTTGAAGGTTAAGAGCACCAATCATTCGCAAATCGTCATTGTCCTGTGAAAACCTCACAAAATGCCCACTATGCACGTCAAAAGAAAAGACGTTTTCAGCTGTGTGACGCTGCATTTCTTTCATATAATACAACACTGTTTTAGACGGTTTAGCTTCTCAACCGATAAAGAGTTTATCCTTCAGTCAACTGTAAAACGAACCAAATTCGGAGGTACGCGCTCCTCACTGGACGGTGATGAAATATGACCTGTACTTCACAAAGAGGTGGTGTTGAACGTGCTCGTCGAACATATTGGCCTAATGCATTGATCCGTCCAATGCCAAACTTTGGATGATGCAGATACATCACGAACAAGCACAAAGGAGAAACCACTGCCCTGCAGTCTAAGAAATCCTTCATTCTCAAATCGATCACAACTCAAATTCCTCTTTGTCCCCAAGTTAACTGCACAAGCCCACGAGCTCACACGTTGGGAAAACCCTCAACTTCCAACTCTTCGTGTCATGTTCCCTTTGTTCAGTCTTTCCCGTCACTCTCAATGACGGCATGAGACGTCCCTCCTGTCACCACTGACACCTCCGTCTCCCGCCCCTTCTCCGGCTCCGCCCGCCTGAAGCTCTGCTGGTTCTGGTTGGGGTTGTTCTGGCTGCTCCACGACTTGCTCCGGCTGCGGCTGGGCTCCAGAGACTGCCTGTGCCCGCTGCCGTTCGTGGAGGCCTTCCCCCTGTAGCAAACGCCACACACCAGGCCCAGGAAGGCCCGTCTCATCTCGCGGCTGGCCAGGGTGTAAATGACCGGGTTCATGGCCGAGTTGAGCACGGCCAGGCCGATGAACCAGTCGGCCTTGTAGAGGATGGGGCAACGCTGCTCACAAGCCACGTCCACCAGGAGCAGGATGAAGATGGGCGTCCAGCAGGCGATGAAGACCCCGACTACGATGATGACGGTGCGCAGCAGGGACATCGCGTGCTCAGAGTTCCTGTTCTTGCTCACTTTTTGGCTGCTGGACTTAACCAGGATGTAGATGCGGGCATAGAGGACCGATATGGCTAAGAGCAAAACCATGAACACCGTGATGCAAAAAGCCACATATTTCTTGGTGTAGAGAGGGAGAACCGTGGAGCAATCGGGGAGGTTGTCCAGGCAGTTCCAGCCGAGAATAGGCAAAGCCCCAAGAGTTATGGCGATCAGCCAGCAGGTCCCTATCAGCAGAAACACCCTGTAGTTCTTGCTGGCGTCATAAGGCCTCATTTTGATCATAGTCAGGTGCCGCTCTATGGCAATAGCCAGGAGGCTGAAAATAGAGGCGCCCAGTGCTACAAACATGCTCCCCTCTCTGGCGAACCAGAGAGTGGGGGAGAGCTGCAGGGTCGTCTCTCCTGACAGGAGCAGGTTGACCAGGTAAGCGACTCCAGCCAGCATGTCGCACAGCGCCAGGTTGCCGATGAAGAAGTACATGCGGTTGTGGAACCTGTGGTTTCTCCATATGGCCACCAGCACGGTGAGGTTCTCCAGGACGATGAAGCTGCATATGACGAGGAACACGATGGTTTTGGTGTCCAGGACGCCGGGGCTTGTGCCGACGGTCGGCCGGTGGTCCAGCTTCCCCGTGTAGTTGTAGTGGAGGTATATCTGAGGGTTGATCATCTTCAAAGCTCCGGCTGCTGACACTGGATGTCAGAAGTGAGCAAGGAGTCCAGTGTCAGCAGATCCACCGTGTTCAGCTGCGGTGGGAGACGTGGAGGAACGTGGGCGTTATTACAGAAAGCAGCCACGTTTATAGTTCAATTTATTGTATTCATCCAACAATATAGAAATGTATGCTTTTATCTGATAGGATAATCTAGTTTTCTTCATTCTCGTGGAAACAAGGGAAGCAAATGCCTGCAGGAAACTTTTTCAAACATGCAGTCTAAACCTTAAAATACACCATGATGCTGTTTGTTTATTTACATAGAAATATTGGACCATTGCCCAAACGACCAGAGACTCATTTAAAAATACAAAGTCATCTATATATCGGCTTTTTTTTTACATTAATTTAGCTTCATTAATTTTTTTATTAAAGTCATACACCGCAGACATGGATTTCACTTTAAACCGTTCAGCTAATGAGCTTCTTTTTGTTGTTGTGCCGATCTAGTCTTCCCAGCTGACCGCCTTAACTCAACTTACCGTGGGATGCTCGCAGTCGGGGTCTCGTTGAAAGTGAAGCGCGCACTGGAAGACATACATTTCATTGCTGAGTTGTCGATTCTCCGCGCGACCCAGATTTGATGTTGGTGAATTGGTTCCTTAATTCCTTCTGCCGCGGCTCAGTGGAAGAGAGCAGCTCCTCATCTTTCACTGATCTCTAAAACTCCGGAGCCGTTGTCGACGGTTTGGCTGGAAGTCACTCCCCTCCTTCTCCCTCCTGCAACCCGGCCAGGCAGCGCAGGGGCGGGTGTGGGGTCAGTTCATGAGGCAGAGCCAGGAGCTAGAACTTATATATACAGTCTATGGTGGAAACTCAAGACGTTTCTAAGTTATGTTGCACTGATATTGTCCCAGACATGTAGGAAAAAAGTACAACTTAAATAATACGTTTCAGAGTCCTTAAGGTAGAATTTCCATATTTATTGAATTCGAGTTTTGCTGAGATATAGTATTTTTTGTATGTTTGGTGTACAAGCAAGCGATACAATTCTATCCCGCTAGCTTTCTGACTAGATATAGAGAAAGATAGAAAGATGGAGAATACACAGATAGGCCACAGTAGATTAATTGATCAACACTTTTTAGAACAACTACTACTTGAATAAAAAACAAACAGAGAATATAGAACCCATGCTCTCTAATGATAAGTGCACAGCAATGTAATATGTTCAGCAATGCAGCAAAAGCCTGGTCCCCATAGATTTACTTACACACCATAAATTCAGCTTACT
The DNA here is from genome assembly GCF_949748355.1 of Melanostigma gelatinosum. Classification (NCBI taxonomy): domain Eukaryota; kingdom Metazoa; phylum Chordata; class Actinopteri; order Perciformes; family Zoarcidae; genus Melanostigma; species Melanostigma gelatinosum. The sequence continues at coordinate 7,575,718 of NC_136651.1, forward strand.
TTCACCTATAGCCCAGTCAGCAGAAATTCATTTTCTTTTTTCTGGACACACAAAAAGTGAAAGAGCAAGGATACAATAAACTGTACGAGTTTAGGTTGCGATGACTGCAGCCCATCCTTTGTTCTGGTCCTTCTCTTGTGACCTCATATCCAGGAAGGATGGGCAGGGCTTGCAGCAAGGAGAGGGACTCAGAGAGTCTGAGAGGCAGCAAGGCAGATGATGACTCTCTCAAATAGATGCGACGGGGTGGAATCTACACTGCAGAGATTTTTAAGAAAAGCTAAACATAAAAAAGCCCAAAATGTGACTACAACAATAAACCTTATTTTAAAACTCGAGCAGTCATGCGCACTATGCCCTGTATTTGTGCACTATGACTCAAACGCTAAGAATCTCACTGCTTCACTTTAAACAGTGCCACACATTTAACTGCTTCCACGTTTCCCAAAACCATGCAGATATTGTACTGTGTCGCAGACCAACTCATTAAAGATAGATCTCTTCCAGTGTCTGCGGTTATTAACCCAGAGGAATGTTTTGTGTGGTAGAATAAACAGCTGTGGTCTGGCATTGGTCCATCGGCATTGTTACAGTCACAGTTCTCAGTCATTTCCTGCAAGTTGCACTGTGCCAGCAGCAATGGGAAAATCTCAGGAACAAAAAAAAGCCAAATAGCTACTCTGGACCCGCAGCAAATCTGGGACCAATCACAGAGTGGGTCGACGTGAAGGCAGCTGGATGAACAGACCGGCAACATGGTTGGAAAAACCTTGTTTTTTTTCCGGCAAAACTACAGGGATGTGGGGCTCGCATCTGCATTTACATCAACTTTGAGCCAAATATGAAACCATCAGCAAGTCCAACCCCATAATATGTGGTTAGAGTGAGTCTATGTCTATGTGTATTCATAGACTACTGAAGAGGAGCATGGGTGGAGGGTTTTCACTTTTGCAGGACCACCCTCACTACTTTGTCAGCAACCACTTCTTTGGTTTAAAGTGACGCTGAATTTTCCTGTCATCTTTGTCAGCAGGACAGTAATTAAAGCTGTCTGTCGCTGCCATTATCCAGCATCGCGAGCTGCACTCCAGTGCTGTAAATCAGCGATGCACCGTACGTGTGATTTCCTGCTATTATAATGCTATATTATTTAAGTATAAACCTACAAGCTGCAACCCCTTATTTGAAAGTATACATACAATGAAACTGTTTAGCCAGCTGGTAAAACCATTCCTCAGGGAAAGTTTCCACTGCTCAACTACAGCCTGCCCTGGACCTTAGAGCTGTTTCTGTGTGACATTATCAGTGGTTGGAAGAAGTATTCACATGCTCTGTTCAATAAAAGTAACAATCAAACAGAACGTTTATCACCTAAATGTACTTCAAGAGCTAATTATGCAGTAGAATGTCCACTGTCAGTCGTATATTATTATATATTACAATATCTTATCGTTGGTATTCATATATTAACATATAATCAGCAGTTTAATGTTGCAGCTGGTCAAAGCTGAGCTACTTTGGATATTTTAATGCATCATATTTCATAGGACGATCGTGTCTTTTGTTTTCCATCAAAGTAACCAATATTTACAGTAAAAAGTACATTTGTAATGTATTCAGCAGAAGCATGAAGTAGCATAAAATGAAAATACTTCATTAAAGCATAAGTACCTGAGTGAATGTACTTAGTTACTTTGCAGTGCCGGACATTGTTTTCTGTTGACTAAAATAAAATACAACAGAATATGAATGTGAGCTAACATATATATATATATTTTAACTTCGTGAGCTTTGTACATGATGCACTTGCTGTCTGTAGATATAAAGCATTTAACTGACTTCCCTTGACTCAGGAGATGAGCATGTCAGAATATTCATTGTTAATCATAATGCAATATAAAAGCAGAGCTTACAAAAAATATTCTAACATTCATAATTGATTATAGTGCGGTTTATAACACTAGTGGCATAATATCCTCTCATCCAAAGCAGATAACTTGTGGTTAAATGAGAATTCCCGGATAGAATATAAAGATAAGGACCCTTGTGAAAGCACATTACAAAATGTTGGCCGGCATCACTGCAGCCACTACTTTAGCCAGCGCTTGCCTTGTTCGAGCTCCCGACCCTTCAAAGGAGTGCAAGAGCTGGGGTCAAAGCCGTGGGCAGTGGGCACATCCATGTGCAATTACATGAAAACCCTGCCTTTAATTTCACCCTCGCCATTTTGAGGCAAAGTACACCCCGAGAGCCTGGGCTACAAATCTGAGGTCGGACAGTCCCCCTCCTGCCCTGTGGCTTTGTGGCGGCAGTATTTCTAGGCACGGCGGTTCTCTTGCATGCAACCCAACAGAACAAGGCCCCGGAGACGTAACTCAGGAACAATTTCAGCTGCGGCACAGTTTAGTCGAGGATCTGCCAACTTCAGAAGGCCACACAAACAGAAATAGGTCTTTTAGTTCTGTCACTTCCTTTTGCTGCAGGGGTATTTAGTGCTCTTGCCTCTAGTTCTTACACCGTTAAGCGATCTCTGTCCATTCAATTTAAGACACTGGATGGACTGTTAAGGAGCTACTGTACTATTATTGAAGTCAGGCCTGTTGGCAGAGCTGAAATGAAACCATCCGATTAATCTCTCAGCTGGAAACAAATGAAATGGAAAATTAAAAACTCTGCACTTAACACGGAACATGGGGAAAAAACCAGAAGCCATAGTTTTTCTGTAGTAGACTCACACGAGGGCTTCCGTGATAATTGCATGGTTCCCAGCCAAGGTTACTAACTGCTCGGGTGCATGTTTGCACACATCATATTTCCCTCATGCATGCATATGACAACAAATGATCAGACATTTGAATAAAGAACCATCACCAACTCTTAATCAACCGTGTGTCGATTTTTGCTGTGATGGCACCTTGCATTCTTCGGGTACCACTGTCTAGTTATATGTATAAATATATACATACATTATCTGTAACTGGAGCCGATCCCAGCTGACATTTGGCGAAGGCAGAGTACACACTGGACAGGTCGCCAGACACAGAGGCAGTCAGCCGAGTCACCAACCATCGTTGGCTTGGGTTTTTCCTCTGTTTTGTTTTAATGTACGTATGAATGTAATTAATACAGGGTTTTAATCAAGTAGGCAGTTGTTGGTGTTAATCTGATGCATTTATTTCAGTTTATACGGCTCAATGGTTCAGCTAACAGCCTCCATCAAGATAAGAACTAAGTCACTGGACTGGCATTGAGACCAACTACAACAAATAAAATCAACTGAAGGCCAAACGAAGGCCGAACACATGTCGTCATTATTAGGAAAACAAGCACCAAAAGAGAACACATCGTATATTCAAGTTAGTGAAAGAATTTACACAATACAACATAAAATGTAACAAAAATAAAGCTTTAATTAAATACTAAAAGTCAAATGAAGTCACTATGTGAAAAATAACATCATAAAAAATGGTCTAACCAGCCAGCCCAAAAGTTGTTCTTATTAATGACTTAACTGAAAAATAGATGACTTATAAAGCTTACTGAAGTAGTTACAACTTATAAACACTGCAGTATGTGCTCCTTTCAGCCCATTCATTCTGTGTCTATAAGTCATTTTGTTGAAGAAATGTATTTAGACGAAGTAGAATAGGGAAGTGGTTTATCGCAGTAACGTTTTCTATGTATGTCGGGACACTGTTTTAGCTTTCTGGGGAACTCCATCTTACAGCTGTAGTCAGAACAAAAGTAAAGTTTGATCGGTCAGAAGGATTTTGAGACTTTTCTCAGCAGTCGAACAAATTGTAAATGCAGCTGCTGGTATTTATTTTAACACCGTCTTGACCTCATGTCGAGACTTTATTTCTTTGCCCCGATGAGTTGTCAGTCAGGCTACCGCGCCATAACTGCATTAGGTAGGGAGCAAAACCCTTTCCTTTTAGTTGAGTGCAATTGCGTTGGCCTTCCAGACAGTCAATGTGAGTGTGCAGCAGTAGTCCATTTATCACAAGGTTGGGCTCTTCTCTCTCAGGCCCATTAGGTCTACAGTGTACTCAGAGCTTGTTGTATTGATGTCCAGCAGTCATTGTCATTGCCTGACTTACTGCTGAACGGATGGCCAATACATTATCGTTAAGCAGAGAGGAGTCTGGAGTCTTTGGAGCCGTAGGCAAAGTTCATATGTAAGCCAAAATATCAATGTCTTACATGCATTATATTTATTGATCTTTCATTAAAGCTGCGTCTGTTATGATGTGGTGTGTTCATGGACCCAAATGCAGACTCAGACAGCAGAGTTCTATTTCAAAACCACGATAATTTATTCTCAGTCAAGGGAAAAGACAGGAAATGGACAAAGTCAATAGGAGGCGTCTCCACGCCTAAATATGTTGATTTAATTTGCTCATATTCATCCATAAAGGCCTAAATAACCACCCAAGGTGCTCAGTGACCTGCTGGTACCTCTCAGGGTTTCTGGCATTAAAGGGATGGTAAGAGGCCGGTAATCCTAACTCCTCATTATGTGGAACTCCTCACCCACAGATCAAATTGGATCATGACTGAGAACTCTGCTTCCTGGTCTGATCTCTGTGTTGTCATGTACCAGGTCCATACAGAAACAGAGTCTGCGGTCATGTCTCACAGCATCATCAGAATAATGTGTATTTTTCATTTACCGTAAGATCAATCACCTGACTCCGTATGATTTCGCCTGACTCTGCTCAAGAGAGAAAATAATCTTTGTTATCCGTTTGCTTCCTGTCGGTGGAATCAATAAAACTGCTCCTGAGCTAAATCACTAAGATGCATAGTAAGTGTACAGGAAACCATTAAAGCTGCGATGATTAAATGTAGGTGCGCATTAGGCTGTACTACAAACTCCTGCTGGTAATGGGTGCGCATGGCAGATGCATGCATGCCAGTATGTGCACCTTGAGTACCAGTTGAGTTGAGCTATTGAGCTGGCTCTATAGTTGCTCCTGAATTATAAAAACCCTATGAGAACAAGGCAGACACACAAAGCATATGATGCACAGGTTGGATGAAATGGGTCACCAAAATAATGACATATTCTCCACCATAAAGGCTTTTTAACTTTTATGCAAATAATTTGCAACTATTTTTTTTGTTAATTTTAAACAATGCTGAGTAAATATATAAAAGGAGTGGGATTATAGTGAAAAACTAAACATAAACATAAACTAAAGCCAGATTCTCGTAATGTAAGGTCAAAAAGCCAGATTCTCGTAATGTAAGGTCAAAAAGCCACAAGAGACAGGAAGTTTAAATGTACTTTAAACTTCCTGTCCATAACAATTTGATCTGTTACTCCTGCAAGAACGTAATTCATATACACTTGCAGGCAGTCATTGCTAACTCACTTTCCAATGTTTTTAACAGTGAGAGATACGTGAAAACTGTTTTAAAAGTCGCTATCTGTTTTGTTCGCCAAAAACAACAGTATGAAACTCCCTACCTGTCAAAACTAACCTTAATTATTTCTCTAAAAACCCACTGGATGCTCACTTAGTGGAGCATTAAGCAGGTATTTCCCTTAGGAGTTGGTGAAGACCAAAGCAGAGCTAGAAGGAGAGTGAATATTGTACTTACATTTGCCCAGTGGCCAGGAACACAACTCCAAATGAATGATGGTATTCTTACTTTTTCACTGGATGTGTAAATAACGTAACTGTTTGTTAACAAGTTCGCCAAATCAACTTTTTAAGCTTATAATATTTCAGTGTTGTGTTCATAGCCTATTTCTGCTGCCTGCAAGCGGCCAAACAAATGTGTTATTGTAGGTTTAAGAAATTGGGACAGCCATAGATCTTCTTTTATATGACATCTGTCATCAGACTGTTGCCATTATGTTGATTTCAGTATTTACTGATTTGTAAGGTTAGCCTCTTTTGAGGTATTTATGTATTCATTTACCAGTTTCAGTCTTTGTTACCTTAGAATGAGCCATTTATATCTACGTACGGAGCCGGCCGCCTTGTTTCTACAGTAGCCCAGAACGGACAAACCAAACTCTAGCTCTAAATTGCCATTCACGTTGTTGCGTAGTTCTGCTACACAGGGGAGACGTTTCAGTTGGTTGCAATCTGCAACCTCACCACCTGATACCGCCAAATACTAAACACACACACACACACACACACACACACGCACACACACTACACTTTTAACATTACGATTTGTCGAAAAACACACATTTTACTGGGGACCCCCTCAAATGACCACCTGTCACTACATTGAAAACCTATCAACATCACTGGTGACCTCTTTTTATGTAACCACTATATAATCTCACACAAATGAATTATTTGAGTAATATTAATACTGCGATAGTCTTCCATCAGCACTTAAATATTTGGAGTGCTCAATACATTTGGAGCTGCTTACATGTACGTCAGTGAGCTGCTTTCTAATTATGTCATACACATCGTTCCTATTTGAGCTCTTGTAACAGACAAACTGTTGCTTTTCCAAGGCCCTTTGTTTTGAAGTGGTTTCCTCATCAGCCCCTCAGAAGCCCCACAGAGAACATCAGACCCTGAGGCCGCCAGCAGTCCCTCTGGCCTAACTAGCTGCATTGTGTAGCTGCATTGTCACACGGCTTCCTCAGAGGATGTCCATTGGAAACAATTTGTGCGTGCAAGCATAATGCACACACACACACACACACACACACACACACAAAACCAGACCCAGAAAGGACTGTTATGTGTACCAACATGGGCCTTCGAGGGTCATCAGGGTGGTGACAAAGAGGAACCCAGACAGCACTGCAGGTTAATAGGTCAGGAAGTCACACCTCAGGAGGGTTGGGGTTCAGGAAGTCACACTCTCACACACACACACACACACACACACACACACACACACACACACACACACACACACACACACACACACACACACACACACACACACACACATATTTTACACTTTCTCTTGTGGGTGTACATTTTCCACATCTAACTGTCTGTCTATGACTCACACTCTTACTGTGATCTATAACTGACGACTGAGACTGGCAGACACAGAAAGGCCGTTATATTTATTTTGTGGTCAGGTAACAGCTCACTGAGTCCCATTGTTAATCACAGCAAGGTGAAGCAACTAATAGTATTCTGTGTTAATATTTATTTCTATTATTTTTGTCAAACATTGCAGAAGAGAGGAAAACCTTTTGGCATGTGACAGTAGGAAAAGCACAGGTGTCACGAATACAATGAATGTTGGCTGAATTCTATTTAGTTGCCTCAGTTTCAGGGTCCTTCTATTCATTATTTTTATAGTAATTGAGTATGAAGTTTCATTCCACCTTGAATAATAATATTCAATAGATTTGTCATTACAGTAGGTTTTCTTTTGTATTTTTTTACGAATACCATATTTGATTGAAAGTAACTTGAGGTGTTTTTTACTTATCTTGAGAAGCTTTGTTGAGCAGTTCCTATATGAGTCCCCAATGTGTGTTTCGTGCACGACGACACCTGAACTACAGGTGGCAGTAACCGAGAAACACAGTAATGCGCCATCAAATGAAATTAAGAAGAAGACTGCAAGCTGGTAATCATGGATGCAAACCGGAGGATTTAAAATGTCCAAAATTATTTTTTGTAAATCGTCTTTGCTCATGTTTTATGACAAAGGAAGAATCCAATACTACACACAATGCGTTCTGGTGAGTAGCAATAAACGTGCACATAACTTTTGTTTGTTTACAAGAAAACTGCACAGGGCACCATTAGCTAGCCTAACGGTGCAGTTTTCTTCAGCAACATGCAATGAAGCTGATGTTAAAATATTTGTAATCGAACAGAATTTAACAGACAATGAATATAAAAGAGGAACAGAAACTAACAACAGATTCTTAAGTCAACCTTTCCGAAAATATCTTCTGAGCATCACCTCACAAGTCAGAGCTTTTGAATTTCCCTGTCAGCTTATTGAAGCATTTACAATATTCCGTGTTTAAGTTTAAGTGAAGGGGCACTGGTTAAATGACAGACAATTGCCTAAAAGTCGTTTCAAATATAGCTTGAGTTGAAATATCATTTGAAATATGACTTTGCAATCTAAACCAAGACATTGGCTGACATCCGAACAAATTGTTGCTGAAAGATATTCTGCTTAAAGAGTTTGCAGTCATTTGAAAAATACTGGAACTTTCCTTTATTACTTCCTGTGACATTTCTCGAGTCACTCCATCAATGCAGGTGCACAAGTTTATCAAGACAACCCTTCATCACATCACTACACCCTGTGCAAAGACAGAGCCAAACCAACAGGAAGCAGCTGCTGCAGACCGTCTCTGCCCCACATGAAAGGATGTGGTTTGTTCTGTATGTGTCTTAAAAAAAGCTTTCACCACAGGCCCTTTATTTTATGTTCTCAATTGATCTTTACAGACTTTCACCCGAATCTAAAATCACAAAAAGAAAGAAACACATCTTCCACTGCAATACATATGTTTGTGATTATTTGAATGCTCCTCGTGAAATATTAATTACCTTTTTGAAATCTAAAGTGAAATAAATTCTTGCCACAAGTTAAACTTAAATCGTTAGCGCCCCCCAGAGGGGAAAGGCCACATCAGAATGGAAAGCATGTTTCAAAGTGAGATATTATTACTTTAATGAGCCACTGGCTGGAAAACCATTTAAAATGGTGAAAAAGTCAGCAGCAGCAGTTTTTAATGTGCTTTTAATCTTATAATCACTGTCACTTCAACATCAGTCTTCGACGTGTTGTCTGTTTATTGTTGGTCACACAGTGTATATTCAGATGAACATGTCATTTTGGATAGTTTTAATATTCGGAAATATAAACAGGGTCGGGGTACAGTAGCACTTGTTTTCCACTAGAGGTCAGGGCAGAGAAACGGACGAGCTCAGTATGAAGCACAGCCGGTGAAATTAGCACTTTTAAGCAATGAAAACAAGAGTGTGACCTTGTATTTAGAAGACAAACAATAAACTCTCAGTCAATAACTAAACCGGACTGATCTGACTCTAAAGTTTTGATCAACACAGCTAAAAATATCAAAGATATCAGAGTCTCTGCAGCATAATTCAATTCAATTCAATTCAATTTATTTTTGTATAGCCCAAAATCACAAATTACAAATTTGCCTCAGAGGGCTTTACAATATGTACACATTTGACATCCTCTTGTTCCGGAACCCTCACATCGGAACAGGAAAAACTCCCCAAAAAACCCCTTTAACAGGGAGGAAAGAGGAAGAAACCTGTGGGAGAGCAATAGAGGAGGGATCCCTCTCCCAGGATGGACAGAAGTGCAATGATGTCATGTGTAGAACAGGATAGTGAATTACAACACATTCAATGTAATTACAGCACATTCAATGTATGACACAACCACGACAGGAGGCAACACCTGGTCCAGGTTTAACCCGGATACACAGGAACCTGTGAGGCGAGAAAGCACAGAGACTCTGGTGAAGAAGCAGGTCAATCATGTGCATTAATGGTATCGGTAGTATGAAATAGTAATGTGAGTAATAATAAAAGTTATATTAGCAGTTGGAGTCAGCAGGGCCATGGTAGGAGGATGGACCAGGGTCCAGATGAAACCATGCTCCATGGAAACCTGTGAGGAGAGGAAGCACAAGGACTCCGGGGAAGAGACAAAATCAGTACTGTGCATTAATGGTATCGGTAATAGGATTAATAATGAAGATCGTAGTAGGTGTCAGCAGGGCCATGGCTGGTTGAAGAACCAGTGTCCAGATAAAACTGCGGTTAAGAGACTTATTAGAGCAGCCTGAAAATAAGGAATTGCAATAATCTAGTCTAGAGGTAACAAATGCATGAACTCATTTCTCTGCATCGCTTTGAGACAGGATGTGCCTGATTTTTTAAATATTACGTAGGTGAAAAAAGGCAGTCCTAGAAATAAGTTTTATCTGAGAGTTGAAAGACAAATCCTGATCAAAGGTAACTCCAAGATTCTTGACTGTGGTGCTGGATGCCAGCGCAATGTCATCTAGAGAAACTATATCATTAGATAACTGATTTCGGAGGTGTTCTGGGCCGAGTAGAATAACTTCAGTTTTGTCTGAGTTTAACATCAGGAAGTTGCAGGTCATCCAGGTTTTTATGTCCTTAAGACATGCTTGCAGTTTAGCAAGCTGGTTGGTTTCATCTGGTTTGATCGATACATATAATTGAGTATCATCTGCATAACAATGAAAGGTTACAGAGTGTTTTCTGATAATATTGCCTAAAGGAAGCATATATAAGGTGAACAAGATTGGTCCAAGCACAGAACCTTGTGGAACTCCATAACTGACGTTGGTCTTCATCGAGGCTTCATCATTTACATAAACAAACTGAGATCGATCCGATAAATAGGATCCAAACCAGTTCAGTGCGGTTCCTTTGATGCCAATATAATGTTCCAGTCTCTGCAACAGGATGTAGTGGTCTATAGTGTCGAACGCAGCACTAAGGTCTAACAGGACAAGAACAGAGACGAGTCCTTTGTCTGATGCGATTAGAAGGTCATTAGTTATTTTTACCAGAGCTGTCTCTGTGCTATGATGCTTTCTAAATCCTGACTGAAAATCCTCAAATAAACTATTGTTACACAGAAAGTCACACAACTGATTTGCAACTGCTTTCTCAAGGATCTTAGAGAGGAAGGGAAGGTTAGAGATCGGTCTATAGTTGGCCAACACCTCTGGATCCAGAGTGGGCTTCTTAAGAAGAGGTTTAATCACAGCTACTTTGAAGGACTGTGGTACATGACCTGTTACTAAAGACAGGTTGATGATATCTAATAAAGTTGTGCTAATTAATGGTCGCACTTCTTTCAGCAGCCTAGTCGGTATAGGGTCTAAGAGACAGGTGGAAGGTTTAGACGTAAAAATTGTTGAAGTCAGTTTGTCAAGGTCAATGGGAGTAAAGCCATCTAAACATATATCAGGGTTTACAGCTGTTTCTAAGGTTACTCTATTTGTGGAAAGATCGGTCGAGGGCAGGAGATTATTAATGTTCTCTCTAATAATTATCTGATCATTAAAGAAGTTCATGAAGTCATTGCTACTGAGGTCTATAGGGATACTCGGCACAACAGAGCTGTGACTCTCTGTCAGCCTGGCTACAGTGCTGAAGAGGAACCTGGGGTTGTTCTTATTTTTCTCTATTAACGATGAGTAATAAGCTGCTCTGGCATTACGGAGGGCCTTCTTATATGTCTTAAGACTGTCTCGCCAGAGTAACCGAGATTCTTCCAAGTTAGTGGAACGCCATGTTCTTTCAAGGTTTCGCGATGTTTGCTTTAATTTGCGGGTTTCAGGGTTATACCATGGAGCGAACCTCCTTTGTTTTACCAACTTCTTTTTTAAAGGAGCAATAGAGTCTCGTGTCCTTCTCAGTGAGCTTGTAGCACTGTCGCCAAGATGATCAATCTGGCTCGGACTAAAGTTAGCACAGGAGTCCTCTGTTATATTGAAGCATGGTATTGAGTTAAATACAGACGGAATCGCTTCTTTAAATTGAGCTACGGCACCATCAGATAGACATCTAGTGTAGTAACTCTTGCTTAACGGTGTACACTCCGTTAGTAAGAATTCAAAGGTTATTAGATAATGGTCCGATAGAAGAGGGTTCTGTGGATAGACTATTAAATCTTCCATGTTAATGCCATAAGTCACAACCAGGTCGAGAGTGTGGTTAAAACAGTGAGTGGGTTTCTGTACATTCTGACAGAAACCAATCGAATCTAACAATGAGATAAATGCAGTACTGAGGCTATTGTTCTCGACATCCACATGAATATTAAAGTCACCTACAATAATTACTTTATCTTAGAAATATCATATAAATATGTTGATTTAATTTGCTAATATTCATCCATAAAGGCCTAAATAACCACCCAAGGTGCTCAGTGACCTGCTGGTACCTCTCAGGGTTTCTGGCATTAAAGGGATGGTAAGAGGCCGGTAATCCTAACTCCTCATTATGTGGAACTCCTCACCCACAGATCAAATTGGATCATGACTGAGATCATTTTGGCTCAGCTTTGAAAGAAGGATCATTCATGTAGTTGGGATTTAATGTAATGCAGGGTTTTATTTTATTTATTGTATCAATGTTTGTGTTTGTGCTGTTTTGTACGTATTTGCATATTTTAAAGACCCATCCAGGTGGTGTAAGTGGTGTGGTGTGTGTGTGGCATTGGTCTGTGCTAAATATGTTCCATGAAAATAAAACAAATAGTTTTACTTACCCGTTGATTTAAATCATTTTACAGAAGTAGCAAACTTTATGCGAAATGCAAAAGTTTCAGAAAAAAATGTACACGTCAAACAAATCGCTGTGTTAAATTTGACCGAATTTGGTTTCATATCGCACTGACTCAATACTGGGTTAACATTACTCAATAACCACGGGGAGACCACTTAGAACCGGGACAATACAGACATTCACACGCATGCAACTTGGTCATTTTATGAAAAAAAAATACTCCGAAAGAAGAGCGAAGTTCAACATTTCGTGTCTTTATAAAACAGATTTGCAAAATATAGCCAAGGCTCATTCATTTAAATATGCATAAATAGCAAGAAAATACTTTCCCATTTCAATTCAAATTCAAATCACTTCTTTATACACAAATCAGAGATGAACATTATATGAAAAAACGGGGCTGAAGCCCTCTTGATTTGTTGCAGCAGAAGAGAAAACACAAGCGTACTGTATAGCGAAAGCGACAGTTGATTAGTCAGAAATATACATCCTCTGAAGACACATATCCATAAACATTTAAACAAAGTCGTATTCAAGTCTTTGAAATATCAAAGTACACATCTTTGGATGGATGCCTTTTTAAGATCAATATACATATATATATATATGCTTTTTTTTACATCAGCAACGCAACCGTAATTAACAACACCATGGCCAAAAAGTTTGTGTCTATGTACAATCGTGCAGACGAGGAGCTTAAACCAGAACAAGGCAGTGAAAGGCTAATAACACATTATCAAATGTCCTGATTTATTAGACTTCAAGTGGGTTCCCTTTGTTTTGGAATATCATTAAATAACAATGTCAGGATCAAACATACTTACAGGACATGTGCCAGACTACGCCCTGCTCTAATAAACCCTTTTTAATGTTTTTTCTTTTTTTAAAGCACTGGTCCTTTTTTAACACTTAAAACACAACTATTCAAAAATGTAACTCACTTTGATTTGTTAAGATGAAGGCTTATTTTTATTTTATTTAAATTGTATTTTATTAATTGATGTCTACTTCACTTCCCTTTCATTGTGAGACTGAAACGTTATAAAAACCTTTTGTTATGTATTTATTATTTTTACATTCATCATCGTCACTAATTCAGCGTTGCAACAATTGCAATAGGTCCTGCTCTGATTCTTATATTTGACTGCACATGAATACTTTTCAGTATAAAAGCCTCATCGCGTCTTGCTTCAGAGGACATTGTAGAATTGAGATGTTTTAGAATTAATAGCATTTTAGACAACCGTGTAGATAAATAATGCAAATAATATATATCACAGCATTCCGATGGTTGTCCTCATCAGCAGTGTCAAACTGTTTGCCTCCTCTTAAATGCTGTCAAAATAATTTGCAAACAATTATTTAACATGACATCTTTGAAATGATTTCATTAGACTGTGTCTGACCATCAGGAACACAAGTCTGTTTTACTCCTGACTCAGCAGGTTTCAGAAGGTTCATTGATCTCACTTTCACTTTTTGAAAAAGGGGCTTTCGCTTCCTGGAGCAGAACAGACGCAGAGATTCAAGAGACTCGTTTTTTTTCTTGTCTTTTTGTTTTTTCTTCCACGGACCACAGTTCATTTGGCCGGCTCAGGGATGGGAGGAGCGCGCTCCAGTCTCATGGTCCAGGGGTCGGAGGTCGCAGCATAAAAAGGAGAGTGGGTAAGCACTTCTTCTCCAGCCAGGGCGAAGGCAAACACTCCCCTCTGCCTCCCTGCTGCTGCCTTCTCCCCCTCTGCGACGCGCTTCTCCCTGCCGTCCCCGCTCTTAAAACCCAGGCCCCTGTTGCCGAGCATCTCCCCAAGTCCGTGACCCTTGACCCCCTGGTACGCGGGGCCTAACCCGTTCTCCTCAAACCGGTTGTTGGTGGCAGCAGTAGGTGGGCACAGGAAGTTGCTGGTGGTTGTGGACCGCCAAGCAGCTGGTTTTCGTCCTCGCCGGGGGCGGGAGATGCGGCAGCTCTGCCTCTTGATGTGTCGATGCAGGTGGTCGGACCGCGTGAAACTTTTGTAGCAGTGCTCGCACTGGTACGGACGGACGCCCGTGTGGATACGCAGGTGGTTCTTCAGGTCGTAGTTGTGGACAAACTTGGAGTTGCAGTGGAGGCAGATGTAGGGCCGCTCACCGGTGTGCTTCCTCATGTGGATCTTGAGTTTGTCTTGTCTGAGAAGAGAACAAAACCACATGTTTTTGTACAGTGTGTTGTGGAGGGAAAGGTTAACACGTAGATTACAACATTGCTTTTCTTTGCCCTTTTTAGATCTTCTTTTGCACATTTAAAAATGGCAAAGATGATTTGTCTCCACTGACAACATTAAAGGTGGAAAATGTGCCAAAGCGGGAGGATGTTGGTGAGTGATATATCACTAATACAAAGAAACCAGCGGAGGGGGCTTTCCACTTTGAGCTCTTTGATATTCACACTTGGTGAAAACACATTAACCTCAGTCAAAAGAGAAAGGGGTACTTTTTCCGTTAACCCTGCGGATTTACATAACCCGGTGCTTTGAAGTCAAAGCACACAGGAACCGGAAGATCTCGAGAGGATCTCTGTGTGGCCTGTTAATGTGGAACACTTAAAGAGAACTAATGATGATGGCCTGATGAGAAGTGCTGCTTCACATACCTGGTGAATCGAACTTCACAGATAGTGCACATGTACGGTTTCTCCCCTGTATGTGTCCTCATGTGCCGCGGCAGTTTCCCAGCTCCTTGGATGACCTTGTTGCAGATTGGACACTGCTGCGACGCTTTAGGCTTCATCTTCCTCTCCTCCTCCAGCTGCCAGGGAGGGAACAGCGCCCCCAGGTGGGAAGCGGAGCTCAGGAAGCTCAGGTACGACCGGAAGTCGGCCTCATCCTTTATCGGACCCAGAGCGTGAACTTCTGACGGCACTGACCCGGTGTTCATGGTGCTGCCTAGGCCCGAGCTGACGAACTCCTTCAGGAAGTCGCCGTGGAGCAGACTGAGCGGGATTTCCTCTTTAATCTCCTCCTTTATGATCCCTCTTTTCGCTGCCAGATTGAGGGGCCTTGAGGCGTTGAGCGGAGCGGAGATGGGGAAGGCGTGGGGGAGCCTGCTGTGCTGTGGTGCCCCCGCGTGGGGATGCTGGTGGTGGTTTGTGTTTAGGAGCTGCTTGGGGAAGGTTGGGAACTCGGTGGCCCACATGGAGGGGTAGAAGCCTGGCAGGAGAGGAGAGAAGTTGGCCCTCCTGTCCAGTGTTGACATACGGGGGTAGAGACTCTCCTGGAGGAGAGACTCGATGGAGAAATCCTTCAAAGCCCGACTCTCCATACTCTCCTGCAACACAAGACGGCATCATCAGCCTTTAGAACTTTAGAATTCCAAAGTATTATTTTTTTCTTCCATAAAAATACAAGATAAGTAACAGAAATCAAATATCCAGTGAAGTACCTGTTTGCCTCTCATGGTGTCTGGAGACTGGGACTGTGACGACGCTCTGTGCAGGTCAAACTGCTGGTGGTACTTGGAGGTGCTGGGAGGCGGCGAGTCCTCCGTCCCCGGGGGCGTCTGCTCCCCCCTGCTCTCCGACGACTGCAGCGACCTCTCGCTGACATTGTCCTCCTCGTCCTCCTGCTCGTCCTTCCTCGAGCCCTCGTCCTCCTCCTCGTCCTCCTCTTCTTCCTCCTCCTCCTCGTCTTCCTCTGCATCCTCCTCTTCCTCCTCTCCCTCCTCCGCTCTCCCTCCTCCGCCTCCTCCTCCGCCGCCTCCACCACCGCTGTCCATGATCTCCAGGCAAACATTGATGATGCAGGGGATCTCCAGCATCTGAGCTGCGTTCAAGATCTCTTTCACGTTGGACGCCGTCACGGTTAGAGTGGATGTGTAGGCGAACTCCAGGATGGCTGTGAGGGGCTCCGGGGCCACAAATTCGATTTCGTACACGGCCGCCGTGTGATGATGATCACCGTCAGCGGTGGCCACTGTGAAGAGCTTCTTGAAGTACTGACTGCAGGCGGCCAGAACGGAGCGGTGGGTGCGGTACTCCTGGTCACGGACGATGAGGATGACGTCGCAGAGCAGCCCGTCGCGGCGCTGCTCATTGAGGCTGCAGAGGACGTCGCTGCTGTGATTTGGGAAGGGGATCCCAATCCGGTCCTCCTCTCTGTGATGAACCATTCTCCTCTCTGCTGTTATCTAGATAGAAGGCAATAACAATGCACTGTTTCGTGACACTTAAAGAAGAAGGTCACACTGAAAAAGACATAATTCTGTGGGACCCGCATGTTGCTCTCAAAGCCTCCACCAATCCTCACTATTTTAATTTGACTAATAGTCTTTCGTGTTGTGCGTCTCATGTAATGTTATAAATATCTGGTAATCTTTCAAAAGCCTGGAAGGCCATTTAACAACAGCTTTGAAGGTATTTCGAGAATCCTTCAAGACTTTTTATAGTCTGTCTGGATAAAATAATATTCAGTCTTGTGAAAGATACTTTGACCTGAGTGAGATATTCCTGAATATATAACAAATTAACAAGGAGAAATGTCACCAAGGATACCATCTTTGTTTGAATAATAAACAACTTAAGTAAAAAAAAGTTCTTATTGTGCAGCTGTGTGTTTTTTTTGTCTGAAAATCCCTGGAGAATGTTTGACAGTGATTCATTTGAACAAGTCCTCTTTGATTTCCTGTTGCCAGGTGATGATTGGTCACAGTCATTTTCACAATAAAAATCCACATATAGACGAGTCAGTATCATAAACATTTTTGTTATCTTGGGATGAAGCAGCACTCGATTTTACAGCAGTGATTCTCTGGAGGAGGAAGTGCCAACGGGACGGTGATGAGGGCATGTTAAAGCAAATAGTGACGCAGTTAATTATTCTAAAACATCGTTTTAAAGAGTGCAATCGGAGTGTCAAGTTATCCACATCTCGTCGTCACTGATGACAAGCAGCATCCATTCATTCGATGAAGGGATTTTTGAAAGTGTCTACTTGAATAGATGGAGGCTCCTCAGCGAAGCTGATATTGTTAACAACAATGAGTGACAGTCTCGCTTTATGAAAATATACTGGAGGCTTACTTGTTTCTGTGCCATCTGTGCAGCAAAGGCAACAAGCGGTGAACACAGCATGTCTCATTTTCAGCAAACATCACATCTCGTAATATTTTTTCTTGAATGTGCTATCGCGATTGCTGATACAGGACGTGTTTCGCCCGTGTGAGTTAGGGAAACCCATCATCTTCGGTGACACATTAAACAAGAGTCGACTTTTTTTTCCGCAGTAACATTTTTGCTGCTGCTTCTGTTCGACACTTGATGATAAGTGCGTGAGAGTTTCTGCGATAAAGTGTGTCCCTCTCGACTGTCTCCACCAGATACGAGCACAAAGCAAGCCGAATACCTTCACTTGAACAATGCGATTGGGATGTGGTGAGAAATGAAGAGAACGTCAAAAGAGGTCAGATTGTACTCTAGATACTGTATCCTGTCAAAATGCTTACTTTTGCAGTCTGTCCTCTCCCCTCTCATTTGATTTACGTCTCTATGACTGAGAGCTCGACATTGTTTTCCAATGCGCTCGCAAAAATCTCTGCACACTTTTCTTTAAAGCCTTCATTCCACAGCTGCCTGAGTTCCTACCTGTTGATTCACTGTGCTGTTGTTTACAGCTACGGTGATGAAAACGTCCCCTGGCAGGGTGCTCATTCATTCACATCTATGAATAGAGCTTAAACTTAGACTCCACACTTGGTGGTCACTGGAGGCATGTGTAGATAAATACTTTGAAGCGGGCCCGCTCACCACAGCTGCATTGTTGACTGGCTCTAAATGGGCCAGGGCTGAAGCCACACACACACACACACACACACACACACACACACACAGACACACACACACACACACACACACACACACACACACACACACACACACACACTTGCTTTTGTGCTTCAGGGGATCACACCAGAGAGGGAAAACAAAACTCTTTTTCAGAAAATCCCTTCGTTCACCTGCAGGTATACAACTTGGATACCAATCTTACATGTAGTTTATTCTTGTCCATCTTGTTGCTAGGTAACTGTTGCTATGTCCATGTCATTGATACAGTGTGGTCATAATTAAAAATGTCTACAGAGGGGGTGGTGGTATAGGATATAGGACCACAGACCTACTGCATGGAGCTGCCGCAAACTACTCCGATGGGAAAACTGGAACAAAGGAGCAGCAGGGAAAAGTTGCCAGCTGATGAAATTATATATTTGAAATAGAAATAATGAATGATGAACAGAAAATGGGATTCTATCCGTATAAAGTTTCAAACAAACACAGTGGTGTGCAAATCCTGTGCCGTAAGCTCAGCTAACACGCGCCGCATTATAAAACGTTGTTCACTGATCTGTTGTGCAGATTAATGTTGCCTCCAGAGAGACAGAGCGATACCCTTTTTCTATTATATTTCACACCACAACATACATAAAAGTTATAGCCCGGGTAGAAGGTGAGAGAATCGCCAGTGGGAGAGCTGGGGAGAGATCAGATGGCCCTAAAAGTTCCCTAACAGGTTGCACAAACACCAGCCGAGGGGCCCCTCCCTGGAACAGCCTGCCAAGGCAAACAATAGTGCAGAGCTTGGAACAACACTGAGGGGATAAGAGGGAGAGAAAAAGAGACGGACTGGGAGGGCTTGGCGAACCCGCTGTCATTCGTTTGCTCTCGACCCATCCCACCCACTCCTGGAACTATGAGACACGTGCTGCTGTTGCTGTTTGTACGCCTGGTGCCCCAGCGAGCACCACTCCCCTCCGTTCCCACTGTTTGCCTGCCACTAGCTCGTGCTAGCTCTTAGCGGCCGGCCCCTAATTACAATGTGGAGAGGATCTAAGGAGGATGTGCCGCATAGACAGGGAGGGGGAGGAGGGCACAGCTTTCCCACCACAAGGTCCTGGAGCGACATTTCATCAGCCAAACAGCCATAACCCTTTTACCCTCCCCCCCCCCCCCCCAAACCCACCCCACCCCGTGCAGCCAGGGTGGGGACGCCTTGTGAAAGGACTCTGATAATTACTGTTGAAGTCATTTGGCTCCTCATCCATCTTACTCTTCCAGTAAAGTCAAGGAAGGACAACCTCACTTTTTCTTTCTGATAAAAACTCACTCGGTTCACGATTGTCCGCCTATAACAACCTGCCATCATTAGGGGACACGGTTTCTGAATAAATCAAAAGTCCAAATCATATTTTTTTGCAATCGTCAGCTGTAGCACCTATCTCTGTTTATCGCGCATGCGTCACAGAATAAATTGACTGAACAGGAATTTCAGTTCCATGCGTGAAAACTATTCATACCTCAGCATCAGCTCAATTAATAAACGGACCTCTAATGCACAGTCCTGCCTTTCTGTCCGTCTCCCTCGATCCGCCTGCCGGTACCGGCCACGTCTCCTCTCACTCACTTAGTCACCAACACTTTCAACTCAGCACTCCCACCCCAAATGATGTGTCACCTCCATTCAGCGTCGTCTTTGTCCCAAGAACTTCATCTGCTTTCCGGGATCTGACCACCACCACCTCCTCCTAATCATTCTCCTCTTCCTCCTCTCCTTCTCCTCCTCTCTCTGTCCCTATTGCAGCTGTATCATCATTATGCCTGGAACTTGTCCCCAGCCCTGACCGCTCGGGCCACAAATCAGCAGCTAATGTCCATCTCAACCCTTGTCACGGGCAGACACCCATTTGGCCTGTAAGCTACAACACCCAGGCCTAGTTTATCCCTGTCAGACCAGTGCATCCACCTGACCCACATGCTAAATCACCAGCAGCCAAAGTTTACCCCTGTCACCAACCGCCCATAGCAAACACCCGCTGAACAACAGTCACAGACGGACAATTGCACGGACAATAATTTAGAGTATTGACAGCCCAAATCCACCCCTTATTAGTAGAAGACATTGATTTGACCTACTGTGTAAGCTAGTCCATTATCAGCAGTACAACAGTGCACCTGTTTCTCCAGGAGACACCTCCTTGGTTGGAGTTTTAAATGACAATTGTCTGGAGCCTATAGGGGGAGATTTTAAATTCTTAATTGCTGTCAACTTGAGCAGGTGAACAGCAGATGATGCCAGTTACACAAACCGGGTTGTGTTTTTATCTTCTCAATAATGATGAAATGTCTGGGCCAAATGTGAGCATTTAACTGCACAAGTTTTGCTTAAAAGTTGAGGATCGCTTGAAACTTATTTATGGGACGTTTACACAGAGTTTGGTGCACATTTATTCCACATTTACGCTGCTATAAAACAAATGTTGTAGGAAATGATTGTGCTGTCATACATATTGTTAATGTCAATACAAAATTACTTTTATTAGATATTAACATTTTGGTTCAATACATTTCTAATATGTGTCGCCATAAACCTCACTTTAAATAAGAGAGATTCTTGTTAAAATGTGTCAACAGGTGTACCAATAAATTCATTATTAGATTTCATTTTTCCCTGCTATTACTTTAGCAAATAATCTACAATTTATGCCTTTAATTAATACTAATGTTGCATGTGTTATCAGTGTGGTAAAATGAAATATTTGAAGAAAACACAGAGTCTGGTCTTAAGAGATCCTGAGGCCAATTTAGCTCTCGCTGCTCCTTAAAGAGCCTGTTTGCACTAAATGTCATCTCTCGAGCCTTCGGGGGGCCCTCAGCTACACACCATTATCTATCTCAGCCCCCAAGTAAACACAAGTTTAGGGTTCGCTGCTGAATATCGGTTCAGTGATTAAGAATGTTGCTTCTAAACGTTTTGCTATCTAAAGGACAGATTCACCCTATGTTTCGGGTTTGAAATTATCTTTGAGTCTTTGGGAATGGTACAATATAAAATCAAAAATATATTTTCTAAATCAGGGATATTATTGCAGTTTTATAATCATGGCTTGTATCCTCAATTCAAATGTCTTATTTTTAAAGGAATTACCATAACGTGCTGAAATTAAAAGGAAAAGTGAATAAAAAAAGCAATATGCCTTTATTAACACAGACAGGTGCAGGTTAAAAACTGCTCATGAGATATTATCAGAGCTAAAATATGTGATCAAGCAAAAATTGATATGACATTGATTTAATTATGAATTATTTTGTGTTTGTGAAAGACTTTTGTGAGCCTGCTAAGAAGGTGTCTAGCTTACATAAATATTACAGTATCTGACACAATGCAAACTGAAGAACCCTCAAAATACGGCTTAATTTTGTCTATTATTTCCCTCTTACACTGAATTGTATCCATTTTCAACAATTGTCGTGCTCAGAATTTCAAGAGAGCATTTGGTGAGCTGAAACAAACAAATCTTAACACATGAATGACAATAAAAAACTGGTTAACAATTATAAAGGTGACACTGGTCATGGCCTTTTGCAACTACATGAGGTAAGAGGTTCATAAGCTGGCAAACAACAAGTCTGCTGTAAACAGTAATTTACAGCTCAGCCTCAAATCCATAACATGTTTTTATTTTGTCCCCACTCACAAACATCCCCTCTATCTTCATGAACTACCTGAGTATGTATTTTGGATTTAAAGGAGAATGTCGTATAGATAGGGAATATCTAAAAGCGCAATGTATAATTACTGCTGGAGGCAAAACACATACTTAAGCTCACTTAAACTACTATGTTTGAAAGACGTGCTGCGATGCTATAAACGCTCATGCTATTTCCAGAACTTTACAGCACAATATTTACACTCCAGCCTAAATGATTACATGAGCCATTAAGCGACTTTATTCACCTGTTTGCACCTTGTCAGGTCTTTATGATCTGGAGCTACAACACTCTTTAAATAAGGAAGCTAAGTGCTGCACGTGTGCTCACTGTAACATAATGCACAAGTGCAAGCTTGTTCGCACACATGCAGACTTTGAAACAATGTGACAAATTATTGTGGACATATACGCACAGACACACACCCATGTGCATACTCCGAAACTCTGGCTTCCACAAAATTCACACATGTCTTGATACGTTCGCCAGCATTCCACAGCTTTCAGCACCCATCACCTACCGTGCCTTCAGTTTCTTGATTCCCCTCACGTGTCTTTGTATTTCCAGACTACGAAGAGGCTCTGTTGCTCCTCGCTTGACCTCTCAGCATTGCCCTTTTTAATTGAATCACAGCTGCCTCTCTCTTGGCCAGTCTGTCAATCAGTCAGCCAGGCGGTCAGTCCATTCACCAGCTCCCCACACCGGCCACGGATGCCCATTCACAAAAATACATAAAGAAAGAAAAAAAAAAACACCCGAGGAGGAATATCCAATGAAGAGACGCTAAAGCAGCGCAACAGAGGAGAACAGAGTGTGATTCTTGGGTCTGTCTGTGTAGCAGAGTGGCTAGTGTGGAGTAAAGAGTCAGGCTCACTGTTGTGTGTGGCTCATGTAGGACGAGCGAGAGAGTGAGAGGAAGGGCGGGAGGGCAGCAGCACTGCGCTGTGGAGATGTCGCACCACTAGTTTTTATAGCAGGGTGGGTAGCTGGAAGATAATAATACCCCATCCTCCTCCACAACACAAGTTTAAGCGCACTGTGTAATAAGCCCATGGCGCAGACACCCTCTGATTTAGGTCAGACAAAATGAATTTTTAGTTGTGTTAAGAGGGGATTTTTGGTATAAAGGGACCGGGGCAAAGAAACTCGACGGGGTTGTTTGGGGAGACTGAGGGAGGGTTAAAAAAAAAGGAAAGGAGAAAGAGAGAGAAAAGTTGGGAAACTATTTTGTGCACCTCTTTTGGTTGGTCTCGAGCTGAGATGAAGAGATATACAGGACTAAAAGTAGTCACTCAGAGAAAGCTACAACTTAAAGCCAGTTAGTTTCAGTTTAACACCGGTTTAAAATAGAGTCCTGCTATTCTCTCTTTCCTCTTAAATATGGTTCCGCCCAAGACTAAATTCCTTCCTCAAACTAACATACAACAGGCTCTTTGAGACCTCTGTGCACGTCTTCAGACTATGAAGGGTTAAAGACAACGAGGTGCACGCTGGGTATGTGTAGCCCCCATAAACACTCAGTCACAACAGACTAATTACTGAAAACACATTAACACACTTTAGCGTGTGGCACCCTGCAGTCAGAACCCTATAAAAGTGGCTGAGGGGAAATATTACTTAAAAGCAGACAATATCTGAGACGGAATTGAACCACAAGCACTAAAAAGAGACCACAACCTGTTTGCAGTTTTATTTTCCTTTTTGTGGAAACGTGTTTTTTAGTTTTTTTTCAAACCAAGGTTTCAAAAACCAGGTTGAAGAGAACAGAAAGCCAACGCCAGATTCCTGTTTTGAGTCATAAAATTGCCAAAGAAGCACGGTAACAGTTGGTGAGCAGCCCACCACCTCTACATGGAGGAGGAGGACGTTCATGCAGAAAGGTGTAGAAATAAGCCACTTCAGTTTAGAAGAGGGAGCCTGTTTAGCAGGTGATTGGGTAAATGTTAAACGTCACGAAAATGTGAGTTTGCTGTTACAAGTTCATGGAAACAAAACGTAATGGCACAGAGCATGGCTTACAATACTGCTTCCTCAGGACGTGTTATAGTGTGTGTGTGTGTGTGTGTGTGTGTGTGTGTGTGTGTGTGTGTGTGTGTGTGTGCGTGCGTGTTTGTGTTTTTTATGACACACCAAGAAAGAGAAAAAGCTTTTCCTTTGCTTCCACAGACAGGCCAAATGTTATGACATAGCACATTCACAGGATCTGAAAAAGCCATTGGGCTGTCCTGTATGACATCATTAAGCCACGCCCCTTTGTATTACTGAATTATTATTTTTCTTCAATTAAGTTTGCGTACAGCAGGAGGGCTTCACCGACCTGGGCATAGACTGTATAAAATACGCAAGTAGTCTCTGTGATCTTCCATCTTGGAAGTGATGACGCAGCCTAAACTCCCGGCGAATCCAAAGAGGCGGATCGTCGGTGGAGCTGAGGCAGTAGAGGAGACAGCTATAGCAGTTAGCAGCTCCTGACCTGAGACGACACCCACCTGTCGCTCAAAGCGTCCACGCCCTCAATTATGCCTCATTTTAACTGGTGAGTTGAATAATAATTCACCCCTCGTAGTGTCGTCAATAAGGGGGAAATTAGCAATAAAGACCAAAACAGTTTTTTTTGTAAAAGGCTGTAAACATTGACTCAATTTTGGAGAGAGCCTCAAGAAGCCGTTTTAAAAAAAAAACTGCAGTTTTTGGCCCTTCCTTGTTGGCTTCATTTTTCAGAACCGGAGGTTGCGGCTTGCGTTTATTTTACACTTGAGGAGGACTATGTTTTTGTCCGACAGACCTAAAAACAAAACAGTGGTACAGATGATAAGTAAATTTGATTATCTAACATACAATTAAGAGCATCCTCTCCTTCACAAAGCGAGGAAATGCAGGATTGTTATCTTAGTGGTTACTCGGCCTTCAAATCGACTCAAATATTTCTAACCGAATCATCCGAATCATAACTGACAATCGGACTGTGAAAGCAGTCCAATTGTGTTGAGTTAACCTCCACAAACAAGTCGACATCATAGGGTCCATCAGACTGCTATGCCCACTTCCCTTTGGGGAAAACATGGACTAAAGCAAACCGCAGCCCATGCCCTGGTGGTTTACGCTGTTTTGTACCGGGTGAGAGCTGAGGCCAGCTCACATTGGCATCTCGTATATATAAACAGGGTTAGCCACTAACTGCTAGCAGGCCCGCCAGACGGCCGGCAAAACAACATTTGCCATCGTATAAGATCGGCTATCTATTCTAGACGCGTCGCTGCCGTCATAGCAGCACACTGTAAGTGGTACCTGTGTGGACTGCTTTGTTCTAAACGCTGCAAACTTGGGCAGACGTGTGACATGTAAAATACACTTTTTGTTTTTTGCTGTGCAGCTCTTAGGTGTTTCAGCCCACTTGCAATGTGCACACAGTATAGCATGGCGGATATAATACAAGCATGAAATCAATTATATTACTGTCTCATGAAGAAGAAAAATGATGTCGGTGCTTCTGCGTTTTTATGTTTCTTCAGTGTATAATCATCAGGCTAAATGACGGTTCCTTTCCGCCCTCTGTCCTCCGCGAGTGTCAGGCTTCACCAACATGTGGTGAGTCTCGTCGCTCAGTCTGAGCGCTAAAAGTCACAAAACAAGAAAGGACTCAAGGGGGCTGAGTAAGAGTCATCTGTTGTGTCTGTCTGTCTGTCTGTCTGTCTGGCGTCTCAACATACCTGTTTACTGCCACCTGCTGCGCCCAGCACGATACATGTACCAGGGCACCAGATTGGCACTTTGCAGGGGGGTGGGTGGGTGTGTGAAGCATCGTTACATGAAGTTGATATCGTGGTGACGGTTGATGCTGTACAATATCATAAGCAGTGAGATTTCTCTCAGAAAACGAACAACTCAGACTTTAATGTAGGAGCAATGCAGTCACATACCATAGAGCACTAATTTGCATGTTCCAGTAAAACAAAAGTCTCGCACATAGGCTTGTTGTCACTATGAATTTGGTTCCTTGACTATTA
Organism: Melanostigma gelatinosum; assembly: GCF_949748355.1. NCBI lineage: Eukaryota > Metazoa > Chordata > Actinopteri > Perciformes > Zoarcidae > Melanostigma > Melanostigma gelatinosum. The sequence continues at coordinate 7,601,514 of NC_136651.1, forward strand.
AGACCTGTGCTTAGCCCTGAGTGTGATCACTTAATGCTGTTAATATTATTTGTCATAGAACAAAAAAAGAGGTAAAATCAGTCGTTTCGTGTCGGGAAATGGCACAAAATGACGATGTGTTTACGCAAGTGACAGAGATCTCTAGTGCCACGTTTTTACAGTGTCTCTTGGAAGGCATTCATGTGGTTCCACTAGCTTGTACACATCAGAAGTGCCAGAAGTAGTTGTGTGAAAAAAGGGAGCTTGAGAGAGAAGTTCATGGTTATCAGACCTTCCCTGAATTAATAACTGTAGCGACAGATAAGCATAAAAAAGTGCCCGACTTAGGCCCTTTTACCCTGGTGGGTCGGAGCCCAGGTGTGGCTTGGTGTGGGAGAGAAGCAGGAAAGGGAGGCAATCGTCCCCCAACAGTCCAGAGATAGAGCATAGCAGCAGCCTCCCCGGGCTACACCCCCTGTCTCCAGTCCAAGGACAGAGACAGACACACACACACACACAGACGCAATGTAACACAAAGGGAGGCAGGCACGTGTTAAACCTATCGTACCGCTCTGCCTCGCTCAATCACAGAGACGCACACCTATCTGTCAGGTCATTAGAACTCACCTTGGAGCATGCCACTCGGGTGAGTGAGGTGAGGGCGTTTCCTTTCTGCTGACCTGTCCGTTTGTGCTTTAACTTTCTCCTGTTTTGTCTTTTTTTTTTTTCTTCAAACACCCTAATCCAGGGGTCTCAAACTCATCTTCACTCCGGGCCACATCAGCATCGCGGTCGCCCTCAAAGGGCCGGTTGTAAATGTAAGACTGTGTAAATGTAACTACTCCTAACATATTGGTAAATAACTGTCTCTGCATTTGATTATTGTTTATTCAAGTGTAAAAATATTGTACATGCAGTTATATAAATGTAAAAAATATATTTAAGCACATTTCTGTTATTATAACTTAAATCCTTTAATTTAATTAAGTTAGTAAAGAAACCCACATTACTCGATCAAAGATCAAACTATTATTGAAAATATCAAAGAGAAATATCAAACACAAGTTATTAACTTTGTTCAAAGCTTAAAATCCTTTCAAGGGTGCATTTGCACAATCATGAAGTATTTCATGTGTTTTTAAAGCTACGTTTAAAGTAGTCTTCAATATACTCACAATACATTTCCAGTTCAAGTGTACAGTAACCAGCCAAAGAGCTGCTTCTGTGACTGTGTGTTTAAGTATCTCATCATTTTGACTTTCTATCTCAGAATTATGACTTTCTATCATAGTTATGATGTTCTATCTCATAACTTCGACTTTCTATCTCATAATTTCGACTATGGGGATATTTTTATTATCAAGTCTAACTATATTCGCGGGCCACATAAAATGACGTGGCGGGCCGGATTTGGCCCGCGGGCCGGGAGTTTGAGACCCCTGCCCTAATCAGTATCGGAAGCTTGAAGGGAGGACAAGCTGCATGGAGTTACAGTGTTTTGCAGGTGGCCGTAATGAACTCCCTGCTGTGGGTGAGGGTAGCTTGAATGTATGTGGGAGACAAATAGAATCATTCTTTATGTTTAAGGGAAATTTTATGATGTGGAAATTTATTTTGGATCCAAAACTGCAAACAAAATCTACGAGTTGTCAAACCGCCGAGCCACCACTTCCATGTTGTCGCTTCAGAATTTCTGTATTGCGTTTGTTTGATTTGCTTGGTGTGAATATTTGTGTGTGTGTGTGTGTGCATGTTGGGAGGGTCGTGGGGTGAACGAGGACAACTCCTTGTGGTGATAACGAGAAGGAGGCCAGCCTTGGCGGGACAGCCTCTGTCTGCCCTCAGGTGTGTGTGTGTGTGTGTGTAGGCCTGTTTGTGTGTGTGCGCGTATGTGTGTGTGTGTGTGTCAGCAGGAGAGCCCTCGGGCACTCTGGCACCTCCTAATTAAAACCAGTCAGGCTGCAGGGCAGGGGAGACAGATGCCTGTCATGGCACACACACACACACACACACACACATGCATAGCGTGGCGGACCACATTCGACCACATGTACACTCAAAAAAACACAAAAATACAATAGTGTGATGCGTAGGTCAGCTATTTTTGGACTCGCACCCAATCTCATCCCACTCACTCGGGTATCACACCGGTAACTAGTCTGTGTCTGACCCACATGACAAACGAGAAGCCGTGAAATCAACTCGGCAGTAACATAATTCATGTTATTCGAGCCGCTGATAATCCGAGACAAAGAAGGCTTTCCCATGCGTGATTGTTTCTGTTACCTGACGGGTGCATATTGGAGTTTCACGAGTGAATCCATTACTTATTTCCAGTGCTTAGCCTTGGGTTAAAACGAATATATCTATTTGGGTTAAAAATCAGTCAATGAGCTCTCTTTAGTTGTATACCTGAAACCTGCTGGAGTATGGCCAACACATTCACCAGTGACACACACCAAGCATGCCTCACACTCACACACACACACACACATACACACACACACACACACACACACACACTCTCACATGCAGTCGTGACCCATAGTGGCTTCCAGATTGACACATCTCTCTTCCTCCCCAGCACAGAATGAGACATAATTGTGCTGAATGTCTGTTACCTATACCGAGTCTGTCACATTTCATTCTCTGTTCCCCCCCCCCATGTACAGCCCAGAGCTGCAGGGCACCACATATAGTACTTAGCAGGCTAACTGCTGTTTGTCTGGGGTGGGTGGGTGGATCAAGGCATGCTGCTCTGCTTTCTCTCCCAGTGATTAGATAGCATGAGCAGGCCAGCTAGCCTAACCCACACACTCATGTCTCTAAAACTACCATCCAGCCCCGCTTTCTCTCTCGCTGCCTCTCACACACAGGTGGGTGGACCCACTTATTCAGCCCAGATCTTTCTTTTAGACATTATGAAATCATGCTCTCTCTTTTTTTTTTCTTCACCCAACACCCTAATGCTGAATGACAATCAACTCTCTGTTTCCTGCAGACCTGTTCTACAAAGTAGAGTTTTAATTTCGAGATTGCTAAACTCAGAATGACGTCTCTTTGCACTTGTCACTCGGCTGAGGCTTAGGTGGGTTGCCAGTGGTTACAGAGGCCTATTTTCTATTATCTAGGTAACATTCGGGAAACACCCACAATTTTGAGTGTGAAATGCTTCGTTGCACAAGCACAATGCAGATTGTGGCCGCGACTGACATTTCAGATGTAGAAATGTGTGACAGATAATTGATACTGATCCTGGTGGGGAATACAAAAAACATGAGGGAAAGATAATGCTCGTACAAGTATTATGAGGAATTCATATTAAATAAAAAAGTTAAAGGTATTTCATGAAGGTATTGAGTCTCAGCAGCTGCTAATGTGTTGCAATTAAGTTGAAATAAAAAATACACCTTATAATTAATGTAACATACTGATGCAAATAACAAATTCTTGACGGTATTTGAATGCATATCAATAATAATATAAAGACATTTCTATTTTTTACAAAAGGCTTACTGTAGTTTCTTCTAACTGCTAAAGAGCTGGTGTGGGGGCAAGATGTTGCTGCCAGCTGTTAAGGTATGTGAACATAATCAGTCACTTTATTAAAGACAAATGTTATGAAAAGCAGCAGCAGGGACAGAGGGAGTGAAAAAAAAGAGGAGAATGGTGGAAATGGAAAAATTGTAAACGGAAAGAAAGAAAATAGCATGAAAAGCAGAGAGGGTTCGATCGAGCCGACCTCTGGGAGTGCGAGTGCCTGCCTCCCTGGCTCGCTTTGTCGTTTGAGCCAAGCGCTGTGTTTCGTGAGGAACTCAAAAAGTACACAAATCCCACAGAAGGAGCTTTTTTGGCAGGGCTCGGGCCTGCCACCCACGGCAGCCTCTTCAAGCCTCCTCCCATCCTCTATTCATCTGTGAGGGGCGGCTTACTCACCCAGCCCAACTCCACACACACACACACACACACAACAAAACCTGGAACGCCGTCCTACGGAGGAGGGCGGACACGCACACATGCACGCACAAACAGCTACTCGGCCATTGTGTACATACAAACTCACAAGCGTGCATCAACCTGAACTTAAAGCGGGTCGCTGATTGATGATGTCTTAGCTGTGCGAACAGGGTTTGCAAACACTGATTTAAGACGACTATGGCAAGAGGACATCAGTGTCAAAGAAGGTTAAAGTGAGACTGCATGCCCGTGTAAATGCTGTTACACGGGCATGCCCACACGCTGTCAGGTGGGAAGAAGGCGTGTGGACTCATTCACTCTGTCAGTCTCATAATGAACACATTGCAACGTTTTTGCCAATTATGAAGCTGCGTCTTCATTCATTTGACACGTTCATCCGCGGCTCTCTATGTTTCTCAATCAAGTACTCTTGCGCTCTCGCACACATTTACCCTGTAGAATGCACCTTTGTTCAAATTCAAGTTCAGATCCTTTACATTGAATATTGGCTCATCGTGTATATATACAGTATGCTACAGGTGAGATTGTGCAAACATGAGTGAAATGTGCCTCAGGTAATGTTTGTTAAACATCCCGATGTAACAAAAGACCTGCCAGGATCAGGTTCAGTTGAGACAGTCCTGGCAGGAGGTGTGTGACGAGAGTAGGCGGTAACGTCGACGAGACTTTATCCCCATCTAACCGCCGCTGTGACAGGAAGAGAGCTCTATAGGTTCTGCCTTTGTTCTTTTCATTAATGATGAAGGCTGATAAGGGTTTCAGGCTGAAGCATGTCTGTTCTATACATGCTGCTTTGAAGTTTTTTAGAGGGAACATTCAGTGTACATTGGTCTCTATAGGGTAGGCTTTTAAAAAAAAACGTTTCTTTTATTGAATCATCCATCATGTGTGCCTGTATGAACCAACTCGTCAGTAATGTGGTTCACCTGCTCGGAGGAAGCTGTGTTAATTACATTTGAACTGTTTTTACAGCACAACTGGGAACAGATAGCATTTGTGAATAACTGCAATTGGTTTATATAAAAGTTTAAATGTGTAGTCATCGGCAGTAGACTACTAAGTCCCAAAGAAATGCTCACGAACAGGAACATGGAGGTCGCTTGACACGTAACTAATTCGGATAATTCTATGAATCATTCAATTATAGTTTCTCAGCTTCAAACAATGTAATACTTTTATCTGATAGATCAGCACATCATCACCCTTTAATAATACTGCTAAAGGTCAACAGTTGCTCATGCTATTTCATGGGAGGGGGGGGGGGGAGGGGGGGGTTACAGACCGGAAGAGTGAAATAATCTTGAATGTCACACCTCTGCCCCCACATGTGTGAGAAGCTGACTCTTACACATGTTGTTGTCTGAGAATGAAAGCGACTGTCGAGATGGATCCACAGAGGGCAGATGTCAGATCGTTTATCTCCGCGATGTCAATTAATTAGGAGATGTGACACAGTTTCACGTTGACTTACAACCACTCGGGCAGATTCTTGCTGACAGAATTGTGCGGAGGACAAAGAAAGATTTGGAGAAATATGTCATCGTGCACAATCATTCATTCATCGTGCAGTTATACAAGCCGCTGCTGTCATAACAAGTAAAAGTAAAATAGTAAATAGATAGCAGTCTTTCAATCTGTTCCAGCTTTGTCATGCTTTCACTTGCTTCCTCCTCAGTGTGTGCTGTTATGTGAAAGGGGAGGCTTTCATTGTGAGCACATCTGTTGCAAGACACGCAGGAAAGTTTCTGTACAGCACGGAGAAGAGCTGGTTTTCCCTTTTTTTTGTCTTATTATAAAAAGTTTGAGACGTGGAGCGATTTGCACCTTAAAGTGGGTACACGGGGGAACCTGATTCTACAAAAGGTCAGCCATCCTTTAGTCTGATTCTGGCGCTCAGTGGGTAGCCGACAGCTCTTGCACGCTTTGAAATTTTTGCCACAACACACACAATATGAACCTCTCATTATGACTTTTTTTAGGATATGCGAAATAGTAGTACATGTAAGTGGAAAAAAAAAAAAACCCCGAAAAGAAAGGAGAGCCAAAGAGACAGTAAGATGTTACTGACCTTTTAAGAAGAGAAGTTTTGATTTCAGTTCCTCTGTAGCGCACTCAGTCGCTGTCAGGAAACTCAGCACTGTCTCAGCACTGGCAGACTTATGAAAGTGAGAACAGGCGAGATAGAGACTCAAATTTGCTCTGAAGGTGTGTCAGTGATTTGGAGGAGTGAAAAGGTACCGTTCCATGAAACGGTTATCTAAGAAACACAACAAAACAAAAACTGCTACGCCCACCAACCTCAGCCAACACCCCTCCCTCCCTCTAAACCAAAAGTATTTGGCAGCGTTCCCTGCAAGTCCACCTGTGCTTAGGGGAGGGGAGTGACGCGCACTCACGCTCACTGGGCCAAGCCTAAAAACCTGAAGTGGTTATGGCAGAGCTGAGCCTTGGTAATAGGGCTGGAGGACATAGGTGGGACTTCTGGTAAGCCTGACGGTACGGAGCCAGAGACGAGGTTGGGTGGCTGGGGTATAGCCAAGCCAGGAGCAAGAAGCTGGAAGCACAGCAACTGCTCATAAAACAGTCAAACTGAGGCTGATGTGCAGCTGGACGACTGCACTGAGATTTCAACACAAGAAGTTGTTGTAGTATTAAGCAGGGTTGAGCCAGTGGGTGGGTCTGTGACTGTGCCAAACAGGAGCTAGAGGGGTTCATATCAGGTATTGAACAAAAGACATATCAGGGGAGAAATGAAAAGAGTCGAAGAAAAGGTTGTGCGATAGAGAGTCGGTGACAGTATCTGAGTGTGTTTGGGTGTGTGCCTCACTGTACCAGCCCGTACTTGGCAAGACGTAAGAACCATTGTGCTGCTCTGAAGCTCTTAATGCAGCGTAATGGGAATATAATAAGAGGGTGTAATCAGTGATGTAAATGCTGCTTGAAGTGCCATATCAGGTGAGACGAGGGCAGTGGGCACCATGGGGTCTGACGATGCTCAAACATGCTCCAGGGAAAAGGTTGTGGTTTTGTGACATTGGGTCAATAAAGTAACACATAACAGTTAAAATATCTAACGTATTCCTTAGCGGTGTGAGTAAATATAGCTTGAGGTTTATTTATTTCCATTTTAGAATTTAATCATGGAAAATAAATTTGAAAAACAATCAAAAACGACTTTAAAGCATACTTAATCTATGTTGTTCTATTGTTATATCTGTTTTAACCAACAGAAGGTTTAGTACCACATGCTACCAGTCCCAGCTGTGGCGACATCCATCCATCCATCCATCCATCCATCCATCAATCCATCCATCCACCATCCGCACTTATTTCATTAGTTACATGGTTAATGATTCAATTATTGAATGTCGTTTGCATCGCGACTACAGTACCTAAATACTCCCATAGACTTAATATTAATAGACATTTTGGGAAATACACAAATCAGTGTTTGCTGAGAAGATCATTACCAGTCTCTTAACATAACACAAGAGTCAATCATCTCATCGAACTCTCAGCAAGAAAGCAACTACTTGTAAGTGAATTTCCCAAAATGCCAGATTTCCCTCTTGAGGAATGCACAATTTCCATAAGAGCACCCCAGAAGGAATTATCTCTAAGTTTGTTCCAGAAGCACACACAGTACAAGGTATAAATACTTAACAGGTTCAAATCAATATAAAGTTCACACACGGTTCAGTCATGAATCTTTAAGATTTTCCGGAGCTTTCTCTCTCACTGTACCTGCTTAGAACAACATGATGGGATAGTTCACAGTCATTGGGGATGTTTACCACCCTGTTAATTACTGAGGCTCCACAGAAACCTGAGCAAGAGGAGACACATCAAGGGCAGAGCTGAGCATTTTTAATTTCTCGCCAAATAAAAAGGGAATAATCTTGTGCAAATTGTGTTTTTGTACAAACACGTTTTCTCTACGGCATGCGCAAGTATTCCCTCCAACTCTGCTTAGAATCAAGAATTTCTAATGACGTCAATGAGTGTGTCTGCTAACCTGGTGGGTGTGCTTTTATCTTGTACGTGAAGCAAGGGGCCAGTGTACAAGACTGCCCCCTTTGAATACAATATAAAATGCTTACAGTACACAGAGCAACATCTCTAAATTACACCCACATGCTTCTGTTGCTTTCATCCCGCCACCTGTGAAGTGGGTGTGACCATCCAATCCACCAAATCTGTCAGATCGACCTGTTTCTGCTTGCGGGCCATGTTTTGGATGATGGAATCTGTTTCATGAATAGCTTTTGTTGTGTTGTGAGATTTTGTGTGATGCTGTAAGTAGGCTCTTCTCCTCTCCCCACACAGTGATACGAAACAGTTGATATAGTTATATGAACAATCGTTAAGTGGTGGTCATTTCGTTTTTGTGCTTCGACAGATATATCCAATGAATGTTGTTTAGGAAGATCGACGACGTCCTGGTCTTCGGTCCAAACGGTCTTTTTTTTATATCTTACAACAAAATTATCAATTCAATGATCAATCAATTATCGTCGTTAAATAGCATAAGTCGCTGTTGCTAAGATATCAGTTAAATGCCATGAAGAAAAGTATAAATGTCCTGTTAAATATGTCAACAGAAAGGAGAGTAAAGAGCAAAAGTTGTTCCTTCCAGCTAACTAAAACGAGAGGCAGAAACGTGGGTCAGAGGTGTGTAGGTGTGTGTGGGAGTTGTCAGTTTGCAGCAACATCTCCAACATTATCGGCAGCTCTCTCTGATTCCAAAGGTTCAAACATATGTGGCCTGACGCCCGACATACAAACTACCACCTCTTTGTCCACCTCCTCTTTTAGAGAGGGTGAAACAAATCAAATGGTCCTCGACAGTCACAATCAGTGTCCATCTTTCAGGCTTTGTCCTGCCTGATTTTGGACTCTTATGTTCATGGACAGACGAGAGCGCTCACCTCTTAGTGTGAGTGACAAGTTGGGATTGGTTAAAAGAGGTATATGTTGGTTTTAGGGGCTCTAACACACCATTACTCACCAGCTGTAGGAAGTATGTCCCCAAGAAACCTTCCCATAGCTGCAACCGTAAATGAACCGCTATGATAATCATAGAACCAGTTTAACATGCCGAGCATGTCACAACAGACGTGGGAGTGGGAGAAGAAGCCAACGTGAAGACATAGAAAGGGAAAGGCGAGGATGAACGGGGGAGACTTAAAGAGCTCAACTGAAGAACATTGTCTTAACGTTGTCTGTATTGGACCGACTTACTTCGACCAACAGACAGTTGCAGAAGGTTGCACAGATTCTTCATCTTGCATTTTGCCAAAGAAAACAAGGACATTTTGGGAGAAAAGGATCGTAGCTCATAAATGTGGCAACACAAAGAAAAGAAAAAGCATCAAGTAAGCATTGTGTTTCTAGAGCAAAACAAGCACTCCTCAAACACCTTATTTCAATGCAAATATTTACAACGTTATGTTTTCCACACAATAGTACTGCCCATTTTAAAACCTTTGTATTTTGAAGTATTTGTCCCTGACTTCGAGGGAGATTAACTATAATTGAGCTCAATTGAACTCGCCATTAACTCGTCATGTGGTCCAGGATAATTCAGCTGTCAAGGTAGTACTGCAGTAGTAGTAGTAGTAGTACCTTTTCTTGAATAGGTGTGCTGTTCACTCAACCTCTTGGTTGCATTGGTCACCATGGAGACTGCCTGAACATCTGTATTACCACTGGAACAACCATGTTTCTATCTGCTACTTCATCAGATGAGAAGATTGTCACCAGAGGGGCCAGTAGGCAGAGATTGATACCTTTGGATAGAACCATAATTCAGAGGATGTCACTCTCAGTCTTGGGAATTTAGCTCATCGTTGAATATGAAATCTCACAGGCTGAAGGTAGACAACTTTATTGAACACATCAACTACTGGAACCTAGGCCACCATTTCTTTCCTGCTTTAGTCAATGCTGTTGCGATTAAGTTAAATAGGGAGGTAATTTGCAACCTGATCTTGTTCCAACAAGAAAATCACCTTTCGCAGCCAGCAGGAATCTGGAAACAGTTGTTTGCTGGCCAAGGCTGGTGCTTCCTCATCGTGATGTTTTGATAGGATGACGCTGTATTCAGGATTCTGTCTGTCACGGTTTGACCCATGCAACAGAAAGAAAATGATCTTTATTATTTATTTATTTCTTATATCTATTATTTATTTAGGTACTAGCTTATCTTGTCTCTGCATCACTATTGAGCTTCCTAGCAAACCTGGCCTTAGATACTGTTCATGTTAATCTTACAGGGACTGTATTTGCTCTCCTTACATCTGTTTTATTTCTGACAGGGTCTAAAACTAACAGCTCTTGTAAAAGAATACTGTAGATTATGTCTTGCAATTCCATCCCACCAGCCTCAATGCCAAATTTCGGCCAAAGTGTGTGTGTGTTGGGGGCTGCAGCCTTGCTCAGACCACACTCCTCTTCAAACCAGGCCTTTTTTTTTAAATCTCAACGACACACCTGTAAAGTTTCATGACTGCATCTTGCACAGTTGTGACACTATCGCGTTGCCAAAATCTGTCCACAGACAGACATATAAACACCTGTCAGAGCACTGAAAACCTCTTTGGCGGTAGTTCTCGCTACAGTTGGTGTCTCCAGGGCCACATTTGTACAATGTTGACACACAGAGCCACAAGGCGAACGCAATACCAGCCACACGCTGTCACGGCTGGTAATAAAACAATAAAATGCTGGATGTGGTTGCATTGTTTCTCAGCTCATGGACTGAGAGTGCTTCCTCTTCGGAGTGGATAACATTTGCCGGACCAAAGCCTTCATATAGAATGTGTCACTACACTGGCAACCCTCCACACAATAACTGCATGTACCCTGGCAATCACACCCAATGTAGCAAATGCAGATACATTTCACAATAAAATACAGCGGTATTTACAGCAGGTTTACTTTGATAAAGGAGCTTAGACATTTATGAAAGAATTTGTATTCATTCTCATCTCAGGCAAATATGATCGAATTGCAGGAATGTCTTGTTCATCATTTGAAATTATGAATATCTGTACCAATTATCACAGCAATCCATCCAGTAGTTGTTGAGACATTTCTATTCTGGACCGCAGCGGTGGATCGATCGACCAACTTTGGCATGATTAAAATGATCTTGAAGTTCCGATATGTATTTGGTCTCTGCGTGAACTGAAGTACCTGAGGAAGAATGCAGTACAATGAATTAAGTGTGCCACACTCTGAGAAGCACAGAGGAGCCTAATTGGAGTGATTTCTGACAACTTGTCAGTGCTTGTCTGCTTGATATGTTTCATTGCATTTATTGTCAGGTTTTCTATCAGTTGAAATTATTCAACTTGTGTTAAACTGTAAAAAAGAAAACGTATTTTTCGTGAACAAGTCGGGGGAAAAGCCAGAGAAAAGATAATGAGGGAAAGGAAGAAGAGAAAGGCGGAGCTTGTGTGAACCAGTCTTGCCACTTCAGGGGCGTGACGCTGGTGCTGCTTTTGTGAGAAACGTCAGCACTGGCCATCTCTCAACCCCCTCCACCCCGTCTTTCACCATATCCATTCGTACTTCCCCCACCTCTCTTCCTCTCCCCCTCTCTTTATCTCCATCCCCTCCCTCTCTTCCAGCCAGCCCTGCCACAAAGCCCCACCCACAGCATGAGAAGACAGGGAGAGCAATATGATCTAACCACACTCCCAGAGATATTACCTCAGCAGCCACCCCCTACACACACATGCACACACAAACATACACTCCTACCTTCCCCTCTGTCATACCCATGCACTCCACTCCACCCCCCCAGCGTTCCCTTCCCTTGCTCCCCCTGATCTCCTCCTCGTCCTCCACTCCCTACAAATACTGCTGCCAGGCCGTAATGTTTTTTCTTAGCCTCTCCTACACAGTTTTCACACAGTTTCCCTCTCCCTCAACATACAGCAACATCCCACACACCCTGGGCCCAGCTGACCCACTGAGAGAGGAGGTGGGAGAGCTTTGGGTGGGCAATAACGCCACCACTGAGGGACAGGCTGCACGGCTGTTACACCAAAAGAGATGACTGACGAAGGTTTTTAATCAGCAGGAAATGTGAACACGATTCCACGCTCGTTCGCTTTGCTTTCAACGAATGAAAAAAAAGAAAAGTAATCACATCTTTCCCAGGTCTCGATCCCTCTGCTGGCCCACATCTTTTGCTGATTTTGCCGATTACATGCTGTTTTTGCAACAGTTTGGTCGAAGCCGTGATGATGTGGGGTTGACAGGATGTGGTGTAGGATTCATTCCTCTCCACAGAGAGAGAGAGAGAGACAGCTTTAAAGGTTAAGGTGTCTGTTTTCAGTCTGTTGTGGTTTTCTCAGTAGGGTCCAGAAACCGAAACAGCATCCATCTGTGGGTCTCAGCAGATACACACCCCCCTGGTGTTTGTTTCCCTTTGCCTCAGAGCCTATAATACAATCAAGTTTGTTAGCTGGTTCGTTAGGATTTGTGTTGTCATGCTGAATATTTAGCTTATCCCACATGGGATTTCAAGACACCACTGAATAGAAAATGAAGGAAACAAAATGCAATTGAACATTTTGTAAGGGAATAGCAAACTCAGTCTTTGCGCGTCGTCCATGTTTAAACAAAACTAGTCTACAGCTCTGTACTACAGCGAAATACTTAAATTAGCAAACGCGTTCACGAGGTTGACATGCTGTTGATCAGCAGGTGTGATGTTTACCATGCTCACCGTCGTAGTTTCATATTTGCCGATAAGAACGAAACACAAAGTACAGCGGAGTCATCGGACTCTGTGAATCTTTGGCCTGACGATGGCGCCATATGAGAAGTTGAGCAATCCCCACGGTGCATCCTGTGGGGAACATGAATGTTTGCGCCACATTTCATGACAATCCAGAGACATTTCGCTCAAAAACCCCGATTGTGAACCCCATTAGGATACATTGTCCGGGAACTCCGAACGTCGGTGTAAAGCAGGTGCTAATCCGTCTTGCTGCTGTAGAAATTTCCAACGCAGGAGTACAAATGATGACCTGCTGGTGGCGCTAAAGGAACAGTCACAGGGTCACTGTGGCTGTCACATTCTGCCTCTCTGTTCCATCCTACAGCCAGTTTGTGTCCAGTCCTGCATGTCCTGAGTCATTACAGTTGCAATCCAATGATGGTTGAGATCAACAAACAGACAGACATTGCCATCCATAGCGCCACACTTTAAACATTTGTTTGTGGTTTCCAGATATATGTAACTTGTTTTTAGTGAGATGGAACAAATTTGAACAATTCAGATTCGATCTTCATCCTCCAGACCAACATACTCTGTCCGTTTCAACATTTCAACGAATGGCAGATCTAATGGAATTTCAACATTCGTAAAAGAATTTCATATTATGCAACATACTGTGCTGGTTCATCAGAGGTCAGTTTCCAACTCATAGCTGTCTAATTACCACTGGCCAAAAACTACAGTGTGGAATTATTAAAAATATTATATTTAGACTCCAAAAAATATGATGTTTTGCTCTCCAAACAAAAGTTCATGGTGTTGACCTCGGATCCACAGAGCAGCCAATTTGGGCAGCGGATTTTATTAATTTATTATTCAAAAGTCAGAGCATACTAAACAGAAAACAAAATTCATTCTTTTGTTTTAGTTTCTACAAACAAATCTGATTGTTTTTTCACTATGAATCACATTTCTTTATGGATTTTCTGCATTTTCGGTCCATATTGTTTTGGATTATTCTTTTGCACGTTTTTTGGTGATTATGATAGGGTGAGTAAGTATAGCCACACATTCTTCAGCTAAAATACTCTGAATGTACATACTGTAGGGCGACCTCAGGTCCCACGGGAATGAAACAAAAAAAAGAGAGAGAGAGACGGATCTTACGATGCAGCCGTCCTTCATGATGACTTGTTTCCTGTCTTCCAGATTGAGCCAGACACATGTGGGACAATGTAAAAGTATATTCAGTGAATGATAATAATCCCCCTGGTCTATCAATATCCACATAATCATTATGGCCAGCAGAGAGGAGAGGGCGCTGATCAGAAGAGGATTGTGGGTTTTGCAGTTCAGAGTCGCTAAAATAGCCATTCCACTGGTGGAGCATGTGACTACAGGGACCAGAGGAGCTCGAGAAACGTCCCGGCGAAGTTGATGAAACCACACACTGACACAAATGACTGGCCTCGGTGACTTTCATCTCAGCCCGGAATCCGGGGCCCTGGTCAGAAACAAGCAGGCAGTTATAGGCCACAAAAGCACAAGTTACGGGTGTCAAGCCGTGCTAGTGAGAAGGAAAAACACACACTGCTGAAAGGACAGGAAATGTTTTATTTAAACATCTGCATGGTAGTTTGATTCAGGAAGATACTTGACTTTTTATTGGGTGATGCGGTGCTTTTCTTTCTTATCAGTTGGTCAAATTGGAGTCCACAAATTAAAATGATTTAATTCTACATTCAAAAATTGGATGATCTGAATTAGATATGCTGAGGATGATAAGATAACTTTTATCGTTCCCAAGGGGGAATCTTGCTTGGGCAAAAGTGCAAGTCACTGCTGTGAGATGAAGAATGAAAGCTGTTCATAAAATAGTTCAACATTTATACACTTTGACACATGGCCCCTGCGAGTGTAATGTATTTTTGTATTGTCAGTTTTGAAGTTAAATTTTCCCTGACAGTTTGTGGTTACGGTCACTCACTATGGAAGCCAGTGTTTAGTGTATGACTGGTTTAAGTGCCGTGTTAAACAGGACCAACAATTGATAAAGAGGTGATTGTGTGTGTGCAACATGGGAGCGTTGTTTGACTTGTGTGCACACCTGCAGGTGTTTGAGCCTCTGTGTATGAGCATGTGCTTCTGCATGTGCACGCTGCCCCCTCACTGGGCGGCAACAGGGCTGAGGTAACATCACACGCTTCTTTCTTTTTTTTCTCTTTCTTTTTTTTTTTGATAAAATATATATAGCTTGAAGTAAAAAGCTCTCATAACTACTGTGGTTTTTAGTGTTGCCAGGTCAACCTGCCCACTCTACACTCAACAACACTGGAATGGGATGGGTTGAGCAGGGGAAGAGGTGAGAGAGGAGAAGTGGGAATGATAAAATGAATTTGGGGAGGGAAAAATGATGGCAGGGAGGGGGTCTAAGGGGGAGGGGGCGCATAGTAAGAGGGAGGAAAGGGTGGGAGAGAGGGATGAGGAGGTGGGGATGAAGTAAGAGGGGATATAACAGGGGGAAAATAATTAAAAGAGGAGACAATTGATGCATTAGGGAGAATTGTGGTGATGAAGGAGCGACATGGGGTGATGCAGCTCGAGGTGACGGATGATGATAAGCTCCTTTTGCACTTTGACGCCAGCACTTCACTCTGCACTGTAACAGCGCTGTCCTGGCATACCCTCCATCCACTTATTTTACATGAGATCAAATGTGCCTGCGTGCATGCGTGTCACCGTGCGGGTGTGTGTGTGTTTGCAGTCGGCCCGTCCTGCCAGCTGCCAGTGTGTAGCACTCAATCCAGCAAAGGCGAAGCCTAATTACAGACGCATGGCTACAGATTTAGCCGGCATGCTAACCATAACGGAGGAGGCAGCAGGGAGGGGATCGCTTGGAAAAGTCACGGCTGGACGAGAGGTTCACAAGAGCGGACCACAGGGACAAGGGAGGGGGGGCACTCTATTTCAGGATCTGCTGCTCTCATTATTTATCATCGTGGAAGGCTCGGCAACAAGAAGCACCCTACAATTGACTGCACACATCGACGCAAAGGGGCAGACGTTGAGCAAACCCCCCAACCCACTTCATGCATGTTGCCATCTATAAAAGCAGCATTTCCCTCATTTTCGAGCGCCAACAAACTTGTCTCCGCCGAGGTAACACCCAGTGCGAGCAGGGTGACACAGAAAGCATAGTACTCATTACAGGGATGGATTCCTCTCGTGTCTGGCAAATACTAAGCGAGACGGAAAGTTTTCCAGGTTGTCCAAAGTGATCCATGCAAGTGTGTATGTATGTGCAAGTAAGCCTGCATGTATGTGAATGCGTCCCGCGTGTGTGTGTGTGTGATGGACAGTTTGTGAAACCAGGGAGGGTTGGCAGTTAAACTCTGAGCTCACCCACGACTCTACCACTTCCACCCACAGTGTCCTCTATACAGCTGCTCTCACTGAGCCAAACTCACACTTCATCCTCATCCCTCTCTCTCTTTCTCTTTGTGCTTCTCTCCATCACTCCCTCCCTCCCCTCATCCATCCACCCATCCATCCATATCTTTTTTAAATTCACTCCCTTCTCTACATCTAATCTTTCCTTCTCCTTCCCTCCATCTGTCTCTATTTTTCTCAGTTGCTACCCTCTACCCACCTCTTTCAGTGTGTTCATTTTTATGCAATCTCTTACCATTCGCTTTCGCTTACTATTTCAAACTTTTGGACTTTTGACACAGCCTATCCCTGTGCACGGCCTCAGCACAGGAATAATTATTTTCACAAATGTATGAAACATCCATTCCAGGGCCTCCTCATGTCTACTTCAACATGCCAGTTTTTATTTGAGATTATGTGAAGACTGAGGGGGGGGGGGGGGGTCACAGAGCTGAAAGGGGTAAAGGTTTGGCATGTGCATGTGTCTAGAGTTACGTTCAGAATTTATCAACTTATTAAAAGACAAAGTTACAGTATCTTCAAGACAAGAACTTCAAAAAAGATCATATTTCGCATCCACTCTTGTCTTAATACTTCTTGTGTTCATTCAATTACTGTATAATTACAGTAATCCATCAGCCATTGGTACGAAAAGATGACTCAGCGATGAAAAAGAAAAAAGTCATCCACAAGAACAGAGGAGTTGACTCACAAAACAACAGCTCAAACACAAAACCAACTCGGTGTTTGTGCTCCGTTTATCAGGGATCAGTTGACCAGAAGTCACACAGCGTTATCACGATCAGGCTTTCATTGACGAAAAAGAGGAACTTGCTCTTCGAGTTTTCTCTGATACTCCCCAAACTCCATCTGCTGACGCAGCTTCAGCACATCCCATCTGCTTTATTATAAATGTCCATGAAGTAGTGGCGTGTCCTCCTGAAGCTGCCAAACTAAATTGACAAAATTGGCTCTTTTTTAGATATAGTATAGGCAAGACAATCGGGGGGGGGATAGTGGTGGAAACCAATTTTGTTGTGTGCCCTAAAAGCAATTTTCGTCATTTAAAAATAGGCTTCGTTCCTCTTCAACCTGCGCACACACACACACACACACACATAAAGACACACCGAGGCCGATTAAAGGTTTACATGGTGACTAATGGTTTTGTGCTTTGCAGTCAGTCCTACCACCAAAGTGCAGAATGTTTTGGCTCAAGGACAGAACTGCATAGTACAGTGTTTTCTATTTTATAAAAATACATAATGTACGTTTTATATTCAGAATTTTATTCAGAATAAATGTTGATATTAATCAACAGACGTTCTGAGCAAGCAGGATGTTTTACACATTCATCTTTATGTGCTGTGCTCGGTTGTACTACATCACACAGATAAGTACAGTACGTGTACTTCACAGGGTGGAAGAAGTAATGCTTTAAGTAAAAGTAACAGTACATTATTCAAAAAAGACTCTATTACAAGTAAAATAACTGCTTTGAAAAGCAAAATAACAGAATTAAAAGCTGCAAAAAATGTACTCATGACCCGTCTGACTCTGATAATCACGCCTGGGGAGAGGTTATGTGTTCGGCCATGTGCGTGTCTGTGATTGTGTGCGTCCGCGACTGATGGAGCGTGCACCTCTGTGTTTGCTAATCTCGCATCCTGCTGCAGCAAAAGGCTGCAGCAATCAAGTTAATGTACTTAATGGCTTTCCTCCTCTGGTCCTTCACCTACAAGTTCAAAGACTATCAGGCAAAAAAGTAATAGAAAGACACAATTTATAACTTTGTCTCATGACTGTGTTTAAATGTTTTATTCATCAAAAGGCTAATATATACTCATGTGACTTTCTTACGACCCAGGTGGTGCTAACAAATGTGACGCATGTATACAAGTCAATAAATATATATATATATATTGGTATTATTTATGTATAAATCTATAACTTGCATACAATGAAGATAAGTTTCTACCCCAATCCTCACGTTGAAAAGCAACAGCCACCCACCACTGGTTTGAGCTCTACCGTGTCAGCAGTGCAGTATGGGAAATGAGGAGTGGGTGGGTGTGTGACCCGACGACCTATCAGCAACTTGCTCAGGGCCCAGCCGCACACCATCAACATCTCCCTGCGCTCATCTCCAGCTCAATCGATTGCCCTCATTTTCACATATACAGAAGGAAGTTGCAAGACGTGTGTGAACTGGGGGAGGTGGAAAGGAAACTGCGTCGCAGATGGTTGTTGTGTTTCTTGAACACGCAACAGTTTGCTCACCTTCTGGGCTTGTTATCAGTTTTACATGAGGATTCCACGAGAGAAAGGATGTGAGATTATGTCTCGTTAGAGTACATCATATTTAACCTTGTGCATTACAAGATTGATGGTGATTTAGAAGCACATTCATATCATGCAGTATTTTTTTACCGAGTGGGCTTCACATTAGAATTTGACATTCAGCAGCTTATTACTAAAAGTGTGTTGCCCACACATTACCTGAGTCTTGAATTAAATGATAACAATCCTCGTCTAATTGTACCACATTGTCAGGTCATCAGGGAGATCCATCAACGCTTCAGAGAATAAGGTACTTATCACTTACTCAGTTTTACGGTATCTTCATGTATACGTTGTGGTTGTGTACATGGGAAAACTTTGCAAACCACAACATTATAGTTGATACAGCGATTTTTTGAGAGGTATTACTAAGCTGTTTGTTTTACTGTTCTCCTGGGTGAGCAAGTGTCAGCCCAGTTTTACATACAATTCATTTACTATTCTGAATTTGATTTATTTACAGCCTAACATATGTTGAAAAAACATGCAGTAAGCAGAGTAAAGAAAGAAAGCTTGTCCGGTATACTGTTAATTACACTCAATTTGGGACAGTAAACAGGTCATGCTGAGCAATTACGGTATATAGACTATGTTTCATCTGTACGTTAACTTCATTTTTCAAGTTTTGATTCCTGCAATTTGGTTGACGTTGGACCCAGAGATGGCCGGGAACTCAGGCTTGACACGCACACACACACACATAGATAAGAAATGCTCAGAAATGTCACCCGTGAGTCGCAGGGGACTGATGAGATTCAGCAGGTGCAATGTCTCTCACACCTTCTCTCACACTTGAGCTCAAGAAAAGAAGTTCCCACTTTTGTGTCCATTTTATCAAACAGGAAAGCTGTCTGGTTCGAAACATTTTTAATTCATTTTAATAGCCATGCAAGTAATTGTATTGTGATTGTAATTAACTGGATAAAAAGGTTCAGGTTCTGGGTTTAGATTCTGCTAGACACCCTTGCAGAGATGGAAAGCGATATCAAATTGTTGTTGGTTTCACTTTTATACCTTCCCTCCACTATTAGGCATATGCTTGTTTTGTACTGCATTTTGTCAGTGAGGCAATTAATAAATAAACACATTTTTCTGACCCAACGCCGTTAAAAATGCACAAACTGAACGATGATCTGTAAACATCTTCCCACTTTGTCGAGGTAAAACCAGTACTTCCCTTATAGAAGCTGAGGTCGGGCCTCTCTCATATCAGGTGTCAGCATCTTGAACAACTGAAAAGAGAGGAGTCAGTGACGCTCTTTTTCTGAGTGTGACATGGGCTAAAAAATCTCATTATCACAATGCGTGCGTACTGTGCATGAGATCGACCAGAGGTGAATCACTGTTCCTTGATTTTCTGATACATTATTTCCTCTGATAAGAGTGCAAGGCAGAAGAATAGACAGTGACACCTTTTTCCGTCCTGATAGAAATGTGTAGCCAATGCTACAACACAAAGGATGTGGTGGATGTAGCAGTGTCAGGCCATCATCAAAACGTTGAACCGTAACAAGCAAAATGACTCGCATTTCGCCATGACCATTATCGTTCTCTAACCTAAACCACATGTTTATTCTTGTAATCATGACGATGGAGGTCCTCTAAACTTAACTACGAACTCATTTGAACCCAAACCATCCTCTTTCCCTCACCAAGTTGTGTTTGTTCCTAAAACTAACAGAGCCTTATATCATGAAACTGTTTTATTCTTCCAACAGGGATTTTTAAGAAGAGAAATATAATCAGATGTAGGGATTACATGTATCATTCTGCGGTGCAATAATTGTAGTTTAATTTGGAGAACTTGTTGGATATGGTAGGGTTTAGAAGATCCAAGTATTTCCTGGCAATTCTTGTCAAAACCTGTTCTTGTTTCCAATGAGACACCTGCAGGATTATCAACTGTGTGTGCTTGTGTGTTCACATACTGAAGAAGATAAAATGAAATAAAGAAGTCTTCTCCAAACCTCATTAACACTCAACTGTCATAGCTGTGGTCTGACTTTAAAACTGCTATTACATACAGCAATTTAACTTTTCACCTTCCAATTAATATTCATAACTGGAAATGAAACTGTCTCAATTTAATACTGATGCCTCTATAAAGGAGACCATCAGTGTGAAAGATTGGCTATTTCTATACAGTTATCCTGAATGCTTGTCATTGGTGCCACTGGGTCGGATCCCAATGCGAAATCAGAGGAAATAATGCAGATTCTCCAGCCGGCCCTCTAGCAGCGATCTGCCCGTCGCGGACTGACCCAGATCCGGCTTCACACTGTCGTCTTCGACCTGCAGTCAGAAGGAGGAGAGCTCAGCACCACCGTCTCCCGCTTCGGCCAGGAGCAGAGCTTTGACTGGCTGCAACACAGACACAGACACTATGGTGCTGGAGGCCTAGCCTGTTTTGCTGGGCCCGCTAGAGGGAAAGAGGCACAAGAGAACCAGAACTGAATGAGGCAGACTGTCAGACTCTGCTGCAGTAAAATGAGAGGTTTTCTGAAGGGACTCTGGTACTCGGAAATAGTACCGCTTTCATCCACAGGGGCCGCCAACATCAACACAAAATAAAAGTTCCATGTAGTAGCTTTAAGTGTAAATATGCAGAACCTGCAAATATAATCTACGCCGATGCAAAGCAATTCTCCAACTCTTCAAAATATAATACAAATATGGTAATTTAACAGATAAAGAATCCACAATTCAGTTTTTTATAATCAGATTTAATTTATGGTGAGAAATCCTAGGGATTAAAATCATAAAATAATATTATCGGGGGGTAATAATTTTAAAATCCTATGAAATCCTTCAACCATTTCGATGAGTGGAAGACAAAATACGAGGAACAAAAATAATGAGCAGGTTGGAAAGGTCAACATGTGTGATTGAACCCCGAGTGTCATTTGAAGAATGAGATCGCCTGTAATGGATCGAGATGATTGAAGCATGATGTGAGAAAAGCAGCGGTGTATATGGAGGAGTTGAGACTGGATCTTTGCTATGTGTGTGTGTGTGTGTGTGTGTGTGAGGAGAGTAAAGAACAGAAAGAATCTGAAGACAAAGGAAAGAAGGACCTGTACACAGCTGATGGGCTGCACTTCGTGTCTCGGGGTGTAATGCCAGATAAATAAACTGGAGAAAAACACAAGAAGTACATGAGACTGGCATGTACATCTCTGCCATTATAAAGACGATATAAGTAAGACGATTACTTAATTAAGATGCTGCTTTATTCACTGTTGCTATATGAATATTGGGGAAGTGTTGTGATTTGAAACAATTAGCTGAAATACAAGTGGAGGCCCCAAAAGGAGAGTGGCCATGTTAGACAATAACATCATAAAGTAAGTTATGAGAGCGATCGAGCCTGAGATTGACTGGCAGTGAGGGCCATGGTGGAAAATATATGAGTACATTTACTCAATCACTGTTAACTTTGAGGTACTAGTACTTCACTTGAGAATCTGCATTTTAAGTCACTTTATACTTCTAGTTCACTACATTTTAGTGGGAAGTATTGTACTTTGATTCGTGATGCACCTGGGTCTCATAAGTGTGTGTGTGTGTGTGTGTGTGTGTGTGTATATATTATATATAAGAATTGAGGAGGGATATTAGCATAGAACTCTTCCTGTCTTCCTGGACTATCCACATAGGTCCTTCCCTTGTTCCCTTGAGGAAACAAGCTATTCATTTGCTTGAATAAGTCTTGGACAGCATATACATGGCGATCAACAACAAACAGGAAGAAAAGATTGCATTCTCCCCTCTTCTACCCTTTCAGACAGTTATTTGAGTGACAGGTGCGAGAGTTTCCCTCGGCTGGTCAGAAATGATCTTGAAATCAAACGGAACAATGGTGGCATACCGAGTCTGCAAAGTCTGTAAGCCTGTTCATCCTGTAAGTGCTGGATCCTGCTGAGAAACACACAATGTAAAAGATTGAATTGCCTAAAAATAGAAATAACCATTAGTTTATGTTAAAAGCAATTTACCACTCTGTGTGTATTTTACATGATGTATACCAGTTAGCGCATACATTTTACTGGTACATTTCTCTGCTCTGGTCCTGGCTGCTGTATCGCGAGGTGTGTGGTGGCTCTAATCAGCTTACTCCTCTGGGCATCAGCCTCTGGCCGACGGCACAAAAGGCCTCACTGGGACCACCAAAATCCTTCCTGGGCCATTAAATACCACAAACACATCAACCGTCACACACAAACACATGCTCACACACACACACACAAACGCCTTCATAGGCGCACACACATTTTAGGATACAGCATACTGTATCTAGATTCAAAAGGTTTCAGACTGTTCATCTCATGCGAGACCACCGAGCAACGCAACAGATGTGGCGCAATTATTGTTGTTTCAACCACACAGAATACAGAGACGAGGTTTAACGTACTTTCTATCCAGCACAGGCTGCTGAAGCGTTCGTCAGGAAGTCCACTGACCACCTGCAGATTTTGATGTTTTCATAAAACCGAGATAGTGTTTCTCTTTTTCCGAGAAGATCAGTGGAATACCCAGTGTGAGGTTTTGCTATCTGTTGTTTTTCTTGTAGATTGATGTGAAAAGGCTTAAGTTTCTGGGTTGGTGCTGCGGGTTGGCCGTGTCAGGCCATCGTGAGGTGGGCCTTTCCCCTTTGTGTCTGAGTCACACACTAATGGAGAAGATAAGAAGGATGTGTATATGATGGCCCCTTTAGATTAGAAAAGGTCTGCATTGTGTGTTTGTGCGCGTGTGTACTTTCCCTATTTCTTCATGCCTTGGTTGTGTATTTTAAAGCTGAACTGAAGTTCGTTTTTTGCTGTTGCTCACTATATATATATATGTGTGTGTGTGTGTGTGTGTATCCATTTAAATTAATTATTTTATACTTTTTCTTTGCATTAATAGCGCTCCCTACATACAATTCTCGTCCGTCTGTACATTATGCAATATCTGCTCCACACAAATGTCCTACTGTCCACCACGCTGAATAACATTACACAGCCCCACTTGGAGTAATTGATTGAGAATATGTGATTTGGGACATTTCCATAGTTGCCATGGTGCGCCTGGAACTAAGATATAATCAGGGTTATCGCCATGGGGACGCATAAGCGCCTCCCCTCGGTGTCCACGATGAAACCTCACAGCAAGCAACGGCTACGTGTGTGTGTGTGTGCATATACGTGTGAGCGTGCGTCCTCCTGCAGGTGTATCCAAGCAGCAGCAGCAACTCTCACACTCTCTCACCAGTTTCCCTTTACTTTCCATGTCCTCACCCCCCCCCCCCCCCACCTCTCCCGCCCCGCCTCCCCTTCCGATGCCTTTCCTGCCCGCCTGAGAAGCAGAGGCCCGGCCTGCGCTGACCTCACCCTTAGACCCCCAGGAGACACTGACCACTGCCCCGCTTCCGACTGTCTCACAGCCCCAGCCAGTTATCCCTGCTCAGACTGAAATAGCATCTCAGCCTCACATCCTCTGCCTATTAGCAGCCACATTCTCCCTGCCAGTTGTGTTAATGGCACCGCACAGGCTTTGTAAAATAGTAATTAAGTGAAAATCAGCAGCAGGAACGGCAGAGTGTGACGACGGCACTGGTTTATGCAAATTACACAGCGATGAAAAAATCTATTTTCTGGAACACAAAGCTGTATTCTTTTATTTTTTTTTACTTTTCTCTTTTCTGTCTTTCTGCTTTTTTTTGTGAAATATCGAATATACATTTGATCTAACTGAAAGAATGTTTAGAGGGAAAATGTCTCTGTTAGTGGAACAGCTCACAGAAATCTTTAAATATTAACAGTTAACAGTGTGTTGTATTTTACAAGGTTCTATTTTATGTGAAATCTGAAAAGTAACAATAGCTGTCAGATAAATGTAGTGGATTAAAAAGTACTACAGTTCCCTCTGACAGCAGAGGGACCTTTCAACACTGGGTTTAATATTTCATATTATTAATATAATTCAGCACTGTTGCACTGAGGTCACCTCCAAGTTTGAGTTCAGCTGATGGACTATATTTGACAGACATGGAAAAGAGGATGATGTTTTAAACTAAAATGGAAAAGAGCAGGGAGGCACAAGAAGTAAGCGAGGACAAAATGATTTAATAATGTGGCTGTAGCTGCGTATTTCAGATCAGATTTCAGAAATCTGTAATCTTCTGTTTGTCTGTCAGGACCAGTTCCCTCCCTAAACAAGATGCAAAGCCTATAACTGTGTTGTTCTTCAGGTGCGGGTATCTAATGGGGTTCAGGAAACAGAATTGAAATGTTGGTTAAGCGTCTGAGTCGTCATTCGTGATCTGCAACAACAGATTCAGCTGGTTGTCTCAAGAAATTCTTGAGCCTCCGGTGGTAAAGATACAGCAATATGAGCCTGACAGGGAGGAGGGGTGTCAGAGTTTCATTATCAAGTCATCAAGTCACCTTACAGGGCAGCAGTGTTCAGTTGGAAATCAGCATAGTTCCCTGTACAGATACAATGAGAGGTAATTGTGCTAAAGGTGAGTGATTCTGGCAACACATTTTCAGTATTGTAAAAAATATATATGCATATTTCTTGAGTGACATACAACAGACTAATATGATGAGTGGTATTTTAAATCTTTACATTTCGGAACTTGAAATGTATATGTTTCTAACCTCTCGCTGTTTTATAGGTTTCATTGCCGCCTGTTTATTTTTGAGCAAACAAAATGAGAACCCAGTGGTTCGAGTGAGCAGAGAGATCACACAAGACTAAGAAAGAAAATCACAGAAACTTCATTGAAGAAAATGACTGTATGAACAGCGTCCTCTCACTTATGCATCTCTGCCAGTTTTTATTCAGTATGCAGCTATTCTTTGCTTTATTTACCTGCTGTACTTTTAAATGATTAGCACATTGATGAACATAAGTTTTTGCTAAAGCTTTTTAACTTCACTTAAATAGAGAAACTCGCCGTTAACCCTTAAGTGAGTGAAGTCGTTGGTTTCCTCGTGGTCAAGTATAAAAAACACCAACTGAAACTGAACAATTACAAACTCAACGCTCCTGATGACAAATGCAGGAGAGAATTGTTGCTGCACTCAACGGGCCCCTTAAATCATTAATTGTGAGCCCCACACCCCAAACCCTGCTTAAAAAGAACGAATCGAACCAAACATCTGTTTATGCATTCATTTCATACACTCAGTGGCACATCACATTCTGCATTGCAAATGGAGGTGAAGGTAATGAAGCTTATGCAGTGTGAAAAGGCCAATTACTCTGGTGTGTGGTGGCTGGGACTGGAGTCTGCTTGGGCTCCCTCCAGGCTAGAGACAGAACCTAGTAAACACCTCATCAGCTGATGACACACACACACACACACACACACACACACACACACAGTGCTGAAGATCGTATGACGACTGTGGGACACACAAAAACACACGCTCCAATGAGGAGTTTGCATGTATGTTCATGCATGTGCATGTAAACAAATGCATCAGAGATGTGTTTAAAACTATGCGTTGAAACGCTGTGTATACAAATGATCCAACTATCTGCATATTCACAACAGTAACCTTGCCAGCGGATGAGTCGGGAGGAGAGGGAAGAAGAGGCGGAGAAAGAAATGAGCCAAAGATCCCTTCTTTGTGTCTTCTAATACTTTAAATGTCTGCTGCCCATATCACAAAAGAAAGAAATATCCTGAATATGGACTTGTTGTGTCTTGTTTTATATACACGCTCGCCTTTTTTTTTTCACCGGATACACGATGAAATCTCTCGCTGAGAGAAGCAGAGAATGGCAGAGACGAGAGAAAATGAAGGAGACAGGAATATAGGGGACAGACGGGAGAGGAGAAAAACAGGAGAGCCGTGCAGCAGGAGGCCTCTTGTCTCACCAGTTGCAGAGGGTCATTGTGGGGGAGGTGCAAATGAAAGCGTGCGGGCAGCGTCTTGCACCTCGACCCAGACTGAACCCCTCCCCCCCTTGCCCTTGGTGGTGTTGGTGGCCTGTGCATGGGTGTGTGTGGAGGATGAGGTTTTATTTTTCTTGGGGGGCGGGGGGGTATCTCAGGGGCATTAGACATGCACAGGTGAGTCACAGATGTAGCCGCTGTCACACGCACTGCATATTTCAGGAGTATCGTCATGGGGCGGAGGGGCACTTGGGTGTAGGGCGCGCCATGTGCCTCCCTGTACGTCGGACAGATTATTTTGATATCTCATTGTGTAGAGCAGGGAGTGTGGACCGGAATTCAGCACAGAAGGGAGACCTGTCAGTTGTGTTGAGAGACAAGTGTGCACAAGAAATTAGGTGAAATTATGCTTGTAAAAGCTACGCACTAAAAGACATAAGAATGATGCCAATGTGTTGTGTTTGGGCCCTGCTCATGAGTCGTGAGGAAGTTAAAGAAAGTATTGCAGATTAGAGGCCTTTGAAGAGGATACACATTTTAAATTGCATGCAGAGTGTTTCAGGATGTTGAAGTCACTGTTTGTGATGCATGCATGGTGTGTAGAACAAGATAAAGTGACACAATTGTGACATTTTTAGAAAACGAAAGTATAACTGCACATGATCATTTGTGTATGAACAACTTAAATTGGTTGTGTGTCTTATATGACATTCTACCCTTTTTGATATGTTGCATAGATCATATCACTCATGCAATAAGATTTGCGTCTGGCAGTTTAGTGTCTCATTATGTTAGTATGCAGTACTTCTCCAAAATAGATTATCACAAAACACAAAATTGCCCATTTTACAAAATATATGTAATTTATTTTACAAATGAGTGAGAAAATATTCATCTGTGATGAAAAAAAGACATATAAATATCAATAAAATATTTTTTGGAGATAAAGCCTCAGATTCCCCAAAATTAGTCACCAAATGTGTTTATCAGACCTGCGAGACATTGCGTGTATTCAGGAAATGTGTTCACCGCAAACAAGGGAAATGGAGGCTGGAAGTTAAAAATATGACACGTTCATGTGATGAAATGATCATTGAGAACGTTTCGCTCTGCCCTCTATCCGTGTGTGTGTGTGTGTGTGTGTGTGTGTGTGTGTGTGTGTGTGTGTGTGTGTGTGTGTGTGTGTTTGTTTCATTCACATCCTATCTTGACCTATGTGACTCAGCATGGGTTTTTGTGGTCATATAATCGGGATGCCCTCGCACATAAACCATAATCATCTCCCTTTCCAGCTCTCAACATTAAAGGCCACTCATTTTTTCTACCATGTAATAATAGGGAACATCCAATTCATGCCTTACAACGGCTTGTAACTTTGTACAAATCACATGCCCATCAAAAAGCTGGCGCTTCCCTGGTGGTGTTTATTTCGATTGCTCAGGAGCAAAAACGTTTAAAAAAAAAAGTAAAAGTTGAATGTAATCCTAAAAGATTGTCTATAAATTCGTTTTTTTTTAAGTCAGTGAGTTGGCACGGATATCAAATGGAAGTGAAATTGAAATTGAGGAAGGAGAAAGATAAAAACAGAGACGATCAAGGTCAGTGTTGTAGACAAGGAGTGACAGGACACGAATCTCTGAGAAACACTCCAACTAAAGCAGCAAGAGGAGAGGGAGGAGGGAGTAATCTCTCTGCCTCACCAGAGGAGAGGAGGGTGGGAAGAGCTTGGACCTCACTGCGCACACACACAGTCACACACACACACAGACGCGTTTCCATGCAAACAACTTGGCCATGCCGGGCGGTTAGGTGGGAGGATGTAAGGGAGAGGGCTACACCCTTGTGCAAAGCTTTGTTGTGTGACACATAGACAGCCCACCCTAGCATTCCCACCCCTATATTTGGCCTTGAATACAATTGCAGGTTTGAGAGTGACAAATCGGACTGCAGGCAGGCAGACTGAGACGAGGACAAGGGCAACATTACACGAGTAGAAGGGGAAGCCGCTATAGTGGAGTGGCTGTTTGGCAACGAGATCATAGATATGGAAGATATTGGACAGCATGCACAGTGAAAACTCATTTTTATGTGATTAATAAAGCTTTACAATTATAAAGAAGACGTTCATAAAGGTCCTTCCTGTGTGGAGTTTAAGTGAGCTGGTTACTGTAATTAATAAGTGTGAATGTCTGTCTGTGTATCATTCTGTTAACCCTGCTATCCACCCAGTGCATGCTGGGAAAGGATGCAGATGCATGTGACACTCGCAAATAGAAATAAGTCAGCAGAGAAAAATAATGCAGATTTTAAAAAGACTTTCAGCACATTGGGATTGATGATCAACTTTTCACACAATTTATCTCTGTGAATCCAATTAAAATCAGCTTGTTTGATATTTATTTGTTCATTTCATTTTGAACTCAAACCACATAAAATTTGATGGTTTTCAAAATAAGATTTTTTTAGGGCTATAAAATCAGCAATTTTATTTCCGTAAATGTATATTTATCAGCTTAAAATACAATATTTTTTTTTATTGAAAGGTAATATTATGTATGTGAAATTCCATGTTATTGACTTGTTTTTGCAGCATAGACAAAGATAGAAAAACATAATTTTTTCTCTTATTGAAAAAATAAAGGGCTAAAAATGTAAAACACTGAAATAGTTGAGGTCTTATTTAAATGCACACGTACACATACACCAACAATGTTTAAACCCTGTATACAAAATTAGAGCAGAGAAAAAAAACAACACATGCACAACAAGGATTTCTGTTCTGTTCTTTTGTTTATTTTTCTACACTTGTGTTACATGTTTTATCCATGTGTGTACACGTGAGTGTGCAATAAGGGCTTGTGACTGTGAGTGTTGTGTGTGTGTGTGTGTGTGTGTGTGTGTGTGTGTGTGTGTGTGTGTGTGTGTGTGTGTGTGTGTGTGTGTGTGTTAGGCTAATTATACAGTAGTGGACTGGTAGAATGACTTGGATTGGTGTGCTTTGCCGGCAGCACTCCTCGCCCTAACCGGTCATCAGGGAAGGATGCACTCTCAGAATAAATACTGTGTGTGTGTGTGTGTGTGTGTGTGTGTGTGTGTGTGTGTGTGTGTGTGTGTGTGTGTGTGTGTGTGTGTGTGTGTGTGTGAGAGAGATGGTCTTCGTGCATGCATGCGTATCTCTATGCATCTATGCATACATTGAATTTGCTGTATGTTTTTGTGTGCAAAGGTTTTGTCAGTATGAGGTGGTGCACCCATGTGTGCGTCACGCTGTGTGTATGCGTGTGTGCATGTGCACATGCAGTATGGGCGTGTCTCTGCATGAGTGTATTTGTACGTTGGTTGTGTGTCAGCCGAGTTCCTCACCCAAACAGGTCATGAAAAAGAGACTCTTCACTGCTGCCTTTCCACCGCAGCGGCCGCTCTGCCTGCAGCCACATGGCTAGCTGCAATTAAAAACAGTCTCCACAAAGCTCACAACCTAAAAACATGTCTCAAAGTTTACGAGACGGCCCGGCCTACAAGTGTAATTTGTTTCAGGATCTTTTTTTTCCTTTTTTTGGGGGGGGGGGGGGGGAGTGGAATCAAAATAAAAAATGGCCAAAAATAACATATTGTCCAGCATGCAGATAGTTTTGCTTTTATTTGTTCAGGTTCAGAGTTATCCGTGTCCACCGGTGGAAGATCCTTAACTTATGTAGAAGAAGCAAATCCACAATACCAGTCCTGCAATCACAGTCATACCAATAAAAGTACACAAGTATCATCAGCACAATGTATGAAAGTAAAAGTAACTAGTATGCAAAATATTAAACCCCATAAGTGTTATATTGTCCGATAATCTATTATTGGTTAATACAATTAAACAGCATCTTGTCTCTCCAGAAATAAATTCCTATACTCTGGATGATTTGCATGCTTCCCTGTGAACAGTTTTAACAAGAAATTATTTTCAATGAAATCTCTTTACTCAGTGTGTTGAATGTATTTTTTTAAAATGCTCTGTACAGAGGTATACATGTGGCCTGATTTAAACCCGATGAGTGTTGGTATGTTTGTGTAAGTGTGCATATTCGTGATGATGATGAAACTGCCACTTCTGCCAAAACACAGAACGTGACTGACTACAAAACTAAGAATTCTGAAACACAAGCATGTTCCAGCATGAGTCACACACACACACACACACACGCACACACACACACACACACACACAGAGACTGTCCACATGATTGGAACCAACGATTATTGGCAATACACACCAATCAGCTTGCTTTCACGTCGTGTCGGTGTGTGTTCAGCTCAACACTTCATCAACCACATCAACACTCAGCACGTTCTTGAAAAATGGACAAAAACACGCACGTATGTGTTTCCTCTTCCTTTACAGAGCATACATGTGAAACTTGGATGCATATCTTGTGTCTTTTTGTACCATTTGTTCATGAGGCAAAGAAACCCACACCCCGTCCTTGCAGCACACATGACCCATAAAGCACCAAGCCTTTCTGTATGGGGGTGGCTCACTGAAGCCACGGCTACACACACACACACACACACACACACACACACACGTATTAGCACACAGAAACGTCGTGCTCTTGATCGTGTCTTTAGCCACAGCTACAGTGCAGCCCCCAACCTCCTCTCACCATGATGACCACGGGCCAACCGCAGACACACACATACACACACACACACACACACACACACACACTTCTTGCACACTGTTTTCTGTCTGGCAGGGCTGTCATTAGGGGTCTGGATTTTGGGTGACGCCCCACAGGTGCTTCAATACTTAGTTCACTCTTTGTCCAGAGTCTAATGATAGCAGCCATGTCTCTTATATGGAACCCGAAGTGTAAATATTAAACAAACAAATAAGCAAGTATAAGACATAAATTAGATTGTGAAAAATACTTCGACTAAATTCAGCAATATTTTGTGGAATTATTAAAACGTATCTCATTTTATACACACAACGTTTACCAAGTTTTGTAGAAGTTCATTTTGATTTGAAAATTTGCTTTTTCAAAAGTCTGCTTTTATTTCATTATGGCATTTTCCCGAATGTCATAATTTATTTAATATCACTTTTATGTCATAATCTAAGCAAGCTTGATATCTGCTCCCAGATTTAGCCAGTTAACGCTTGTTAGCCAACAAAGTGAACGCAATTTGCGGTACATGGACAGAAACTATGTCCGAGTTTAACACGGCTACACATACTACCTATAGGGGTTGAGAACTTGGTTTTAATTAACCCAGCATACAGTGCCGGCTTTTATTTGAAGGATTTTGGTTTATTTTATTGCACCACTGAAACAGAAATCTGTGCAAACTAAAAGTAGAAGAAAAACTGAACTCAATATGAAACTCTTCAAGTTAATTGCCTTTAGAGAGACATACAAGCTTGTCGTTCTTACATTGACGCAGGGACTGTTTTAAAAATAACTCTTTCATGAACTAAATAGATATGTGAAGTGAATACCATAGCAACTCTCAGCCTTAGAGCTCTCCTGAGCGTTTGCTGAGAGAATCCACAAGGAAAAAAGAAAGAATGTATATGTTGACAAATATCTATTAACGCACATTTCATTTTAATACAATGTAATCATATTGCATTTCAACTTTGTGTTTAGTTCTAGGATAACAGCAACGTTACTATAATTTTCGGCCTTTTATCTATTTATGTGTTTATTAAAAATGAAAAGATTTGACTTCATTAATAGCTGCAATACAAATAACAAGCACATGCCTATATAGAGAAAATAAATTAAAATACATTTTTCAGCATCTGAGAGAACTGAATGCATTACAGTGATTGTAGCCATGACACACACACAAACACACACACACACACACACACACACACACACACACACAGAGAGAAGAAAGTGAGGACTTTTAATTAAAAAGAGGTCCAGAGGAGCCCACAGTCTCTCAGTCGTGTGTGGGATGTAGTTTGGCTGGGCATGAACGCAATATAACCAGACACACTCCTTTTCATTTCCCCCCTCCCAGACAAGACACAAACACACACACACACACACACACACACACACACACACAGATGTTATGTTGGATAACTTTAACACCCGACTCTGACCTGGAGGCACCTCATGCTATCAGTCTGTGCACTGTACAGTTCAGACAAGGTCAGTTAGTGGGCTGAGATTTCTGTTTTAACACCCCTAGTTGGAGTCCACCTGCTCAACACACACATATATACACACACACACACACACACAAGGAAAGGAGTGAATGTGAAACCACGTAGCCTTATCATACAAAGTAACATGCATGGGAAAGCAAGTTATACTGGCTGTTGTTAAAAGCTACATTGTATCACTGAAGACAGCATACCAGACCTCTTTCATATCAGTAAACAGGGAGCAGACAACTCAGACAACAAGAGCACACAGAGTGTGAGAGCTGTTTCAATCGGCTTGACATTGGAAAGGTGCACAAACTTAAACTTAAGATTTAGCTTTAAGCAAAATGATGAACCCGAAGGAGGTCAAATACGCATTTTAATTGGAGTATTGTCACACAGGGCTGTAAATGCAATTCCTCACATTGTTTTTCAACTTTCCTTTCGTCTCCAAATGGGTGAAATTACTCCAGCACTTACTCATGTCCAGACAGCAATAACGCCACTATAGCTCATAAATGAGAAAGAATAGACTCGATTACACTGCCAAGCGCATTGACACGGGGGAGACGGTATGATGAAAAGTCCCCGAAGGCTGACGTAAATGAACAGGAAACATGTCATCGACGTCTGTCACGAATGTTCAGACCAAAAAAGTAGAATTTAAACAAACACATGACATCGTGTTGGGCTGTGTCTGTTTTTGAAGAGTGGTTACATGAGAACACAGATCTGGAATGTTTTTGGGGACGACTTTGTGTCTCCCTCCACTCTGGAAGTAGGAGACATCTTGTACACAGAAGTTACAATTTTTTAGATGAAAATATTAATAATATTTAAAGATTCCTTATTTTTCAATGAAGGAGAAGGAGTTGATGTGATTTTAAGAATTTTAATTGATCAAACACACTTAATTATTCCTAGTTTGGAGGGGATCCTGAAAATGTACATGTGACCTGCACTGCAATTTATATACAGTTTTTCAATAAGTTTCAGTAAGTAACATATTTGCTTCATAATTTATCATGCAAAAAATGACTTTGGGCTTGACGTGATATAATTATGTTTGTTATGACTTCTAATGACAAATTAAATGACTTTAATCTGTGATATTGTTTTTGCGGTCAAAGGAAAATAAAACAAATCACTAAATCATAATTAAATGATGAAATCAAAATGACATAATTGAGTATGTCCTTAGGTGGGATATTTAGAATAAAAAAACAGTTGACTCCAAAGTCAACTTTACTTCTCTTTTAACTTTTTGAGAATACTGTACTGAATTATTATATTTTGACATAAGACAAGGTCTTTCCGTGAGAGATTATTTCTTCTCTCATCCAACTATTGTTGAAGGTCACACAACTGTCTCTCCCTCCTGCACCTGATATCATTATCACCCTCCCGAAAACTCCAACTCCTCCACCCTCCATCCTCCATCCTCCACCTGTCACCCTCCCTCCTACCCCTGCTGCTCATCACCTCTCCCTCTGGTACCTGACACATCTCTCACCTCTCCATCCTCTCCCTCGTCCTTTCACCACCCGCCATCTTTTCTCTCTGCATATCTGCCCCCTCATTCTCTCAGTTTAGGCTCCTCTACCTATCACCGTCTCTGTCCCGTCTCTCTGAGCCCCTCCCTCTCTGTCCCTCTCCCTCTCTGTCCCTCTCCCTCTGACACTCTATGTGTTGCTGGTGAACTTCCTTCTGTGTTCCATCTGCCCTTTTCCCACCTCTCCCACTCCCTTCCAGCAGACCCACCTACTCAACGGGTGCTCAGCATACAGTCAGGCGGGCACACAACACGGCCCGGAGCTGTCAACGCGCTCCTCAGACGGTCCGCGCTCTACTGCAGTTCAACAGCAGGGGGAGTGTCAGCCTGCCGAGGGGAGGACAGAGGGGGGGGGGGGGGGGGGGGGGGGGGCTGAAGGACAAAGTATAGATAACTTTGATCTGGGTTTTTTTTTCTTCCTCTTAATTATGAGAAAATAATTATATCACAGCTTCAATAAACCCTGTTTTTATGCACCCTCCTTTTTTCTGCATAAACCAAGAAAAATAACAAAAACAATCAGATATTTTTGATTACATTTATATAGTGCTGCAACAATTAGTTGACGCTTCGATCAGTCGATCAAAAGAACATTAATCTGATCATTTTAATCTTTATTTCAGCACAAATGCCAATGGTTGCAGGTTCACAAATTTGAGAATGTACAGCTTTTCTTGATAAACATTTACAGTTAATGTACATCATCGGGTTTCTGACTGTTGGTCGGACAAAACAAGACACTTACTGATGCCACCTGTTCTGTTGCAAAACTGTCTCTGTGAAAAATACAGATGGGGCTTTTGGGGCTTTTTGCTTTCAGACGATGTACAGTTTGTAACAGCTGAGTGAGGATTCATTACAAATACGGTAACTATCCTTAAATTCAAAGATTAAAAAAATGAATAGACATTGATGTTCACGTTTTATTATTTTCACTGCAGAATTGAATAAGTGTCTGACAGTCTCAACAAAATGTGTTATAAACTGGGATATTGTGTTGCAGTAGATCGCATGAGTTAAGTGTTTTTGTGATTTTCTTCCCACCTCCTATAGTTACAGTAGATCTTACAGCACATTATAATGGCACAGCTCAGTGTACAACAGTCCTATGATCTGTCTACTGCCCCCACCTGCTGGTTAGAAATCATGTTTTTGTTACTCAACACATTGAACCCTGGCCAATCTCAGTGTGTTTATTTTTCTGAGCGTTAACGTGTGTGTGTGTGTGTGTGCCTGTATGTGTTTTACACAAAGAGATGTTCAGTCACTTCCACCCACTTAGTTTCTCTCTATCTAGTTCGGTTGCTAGTTCATATCTTTCTCCCACACCTATCTCGTGCACCCATTCGACCTGGAAGAGCAGACCCGCAGGGGACAGGTGCATCGGGGCCGCTGGCCTAATGAACTTCACATACTGGCACAAATATTCAGCTGCCCTGTTATTAAACCCTGGTACAGTATTAACAGTTTGATGGCCAGTGTTGTTTGTATCACACCGTTGCTCTCACAAGCCACAGGAGGGGAGAGTCTGTGACCTTAAGAGCTGCGGGTACTGCACTGTCTAATTCCATGTTTATGGTTTTGCCTTTTATAACGCACACAGACGGAGCTGCCCTGGCCACAAGCACACGGACATATCATCATGCGCCCTCTCCACTGCTAATTTGTGCCTTGGTACCATCCCTCTGGTGAGGATTCAGCTTTGTGCCGGGCGACCTGAGGAGCAACGGCAATTTCAGGCTTTGCTTCTCTTCCCCTTTCTCTTTCTTTTGCTCCACATAGTTTACTGTAGTGCCGTCAAACCAAACATTAACAATGAATTTAAAGAGCAAAAGTTCTCTTTAACAAAAAGAAAACTGGCAATATGACTTTTATTTGTATCGTCCTACATATTCATAAACTGTTGGCACTGCATACAAATATATTTGACTGAGATCATTATACTTTAAGATACGTAGCCTATGACCTGACTCACACACACACATTTCTAAATGAACACTTAGAAAAGATTTGAATCCTGTCCCAAATCTGCAGTTCAATAGAGGCATTAAGTTAAAACAGATATCAGATTCATAAGACAGAGTTGGAGAATTGTTTTTGGTGTGTTCTTTGCTCAGCTCACAAACAGTGATGGCAGATCTCACATTAAAGAAAAAGAAAAAGAGCTCTAGGTGAGCTTGTATCAGAGGAGATGATAGAAATGGAGCATCTGCACAGAGAAAAACGCACAGCGCTATGGGAGGGAAATGGGGGGATGAATGGCTTGCAGTGCGGCGGGTGATGTGGAGAGGACAACAAAGTAATTATGGGATGACTAAGGATAGATATAGAACTGGGCGAGGGAGAGAGGAGGAAAGAGAAACGAAGAAGAAGAAGAAGAAGAAGAAGAAGAAGAAGAAGAAGAAGAAGAAGAAGAAGAAGAAGAAGAAGAAGAAGAAGAAGAAGAAGAAGAAGAAGAAGAAGAAGAAGAAGAAGAAGAAGAAGAAGAAGAAGAAGAAGGTGTAGCAACCTGCTGGAGTCTCCATCACGCTATGATAGTTAATCAGCCTCTGACTGTTGCGGCGAACATATTCTGCAGCCATCTGGAGCAGGAGGGAACTGTCTACCTTACTCTCAGACGTATCTGCCTCTTTTTAGTTCATCTGTCTGGATTGAGTGCCTTTCTATGTGCGTCATGTCTCTATACAGGTCTATCTTTCAGTCAATCTGCCTGAGCTCCATCTTCCAGCTGTCTACCATATTGACTAAAGACCCTGATAAATCCCTGTGTTATTATAATATTTGCACAACATGTACACATATAGAGAAGCACACACAAACACTCGAAACCAAGACAGTGGAGCAGTCTATTCCTCCAACTGCACTTCTATCAACATCCACAAGGGGTCATGATTACCTTGAAATGATTTGTTGGGAGTCCTTGATAAGACTTGAACGTGTGTTATTATGTGAGAGGAGTTAGGCCAAGATTTTAGAATTGTGAATGATGCGATTCTATTACATGTAATATCAATGTGAAATGATCCTAAAATGATGTTTACATTGACTTAATTTAAATCAGCTGCACGTGTAAAGTGCAAACATTTACATTGAATCTGTGTTCACACCTCACATCTGTCATCTACATACTGTATTGTATTAGCCAGCTTGCTCCACAAACTATTAACAACAAATAGCCCTCTGACTAAATGGATCTACACTTTAGAGTGAGAAGAGAGGAAACTTTTCACACACATTGTGCTACTGGATTCAAGCATATTACACGAAACTGCAAAGAAGTGGCAAATAAATGAAAATTGCAAAAAACGTTTGCAAAGTCAAGTTTGTCATTCTATTGGATACTCTTGAAATTTATTTCTAATTAAAGTTAGATGTTTGAGTCAACGCTTTAGACAATTATGTTACAGTTAATCACTAACCTCACAATTTATAGAAATACATGAAAAAAAGGGTCATGTATTTGTGTGATCTCATGAGTTATTTCCACCTCGTGGTGGAAGAAGTACTCAGATCTTGTAAGTAAAAGTAGCAAATACAAAGAGTAGAAATACTCTGTTACAAGTAAAAGTCATGCATTCAAGGTCTCACTTCGTAAAAGAACAAAAGTATTGGCCTCAAAATATACTTTAAGTGTCCAAAGTATACTCATTATGTAGATTAGCACATTCAGTGTAATGTATATTATATTATTGGATTATAATTGTTGATACATTAATGTATAGGCCACATAACTTTAATTTTGAAGCAGGTAAAGGTGGGGATAATTTGACCTACTTATTTCGTTATTTTGAATACTTGTTTTGTATTATGTCTCTTGTTTGCACAATGCTGCTGTAATCCTGTAAATGTCCCTGCTGCGGGAATAATAAAGGATTATTTTATTTTATCGTAATATACTTCATCTGCTGGGTTGCTTGAATTTCCCCCAGAGGATCAATGACGTTGTTTCTTAATCTTATACATATATATATATATATATATATAATATATATAATCATGATTTATTTGTTGATTATATTTTGTATTAATAATCTGCAATGTAACTAGTAATTTAAATGACCAAATAAAGGTAGTGGAGTAAAAATTTGAATATTTGCCTCAGAAATGTAGTACAACAAGTATAGAGTAGCAGGAAATAAAGTAATGTACCTCAGAATTATACTTAAGTACAAGACGAGAGTAAATGTAGCCTACTTTGTTTCTTTCCACCACTGGGACTACCATAATGGATTCAGATCACAAAGATTCATGTGAGGCTTATAGTTTTTTCTAAAATAAAAAAATAAAAAGTGGATAAAGTGTGCTGTGCTCATATTTAATTTTATTCTATTTTGGTTGATGATCTGGAACTGTATTAAAACAGTCTGCAGCAGGTAGGGAGGGGGTAGTGTGACAACCAGTTATTAATCCGGTATCTTCTCAAGCAACGCTTGCATTAAAACTGAACTCCTTTTCCCACAATGCCTCGCTCCTGCGTGCACGTGTCACCGTTGTCAGCGAACCGGACCGAACGTCACATTCCTGCATTCCCTTTTTCCTTAGGACGTCGGAGTTATAGCTACCGCTAGATAGCTAACGTTAATCCTCTCCCCCACTTTTTCTTTTTGATGAAAACACACCCATGACACGGCGGATTTGATCTCAGGAGGTGATTCCGGGTTCACCAGGAGTCAGAATCTCTCTTCGGGGGTAAGTATTTATCTAATTTTAAGCCGGGGTTGAAGGTACCTTGTCGGGTTGGAGTGCAAACAACCGTGGTGGTCAGATAACTGTTTTAAAAGATGCGCTGGATTTGCTGCGAGTGAGTAGCCTGGTTATGGTCTGGCCTCAGCTGGCAGACCTGTTGATACGCCACAGTTGACAGATGGTTAAAATATCGCAACGTGTGGCCTTGTTGTTGTTTACTGTTGTAGCTACTTAATAAGTAAGCTAACGTTAGCCCCCGGGGCTGGTTAGCCGCAAAGCTTGCGTCACCATTGTTGCCGGTGGTACGCGGGCAGACACGCGCTTAGGGTGTGGAGGCTCCTCCAGATGTGTGTCTTTGTGTTACTCTGACAGGGACAATGCGGTGCAGTGTGTTGGATAACGTTGCCTGTAAAAAAAAAAAACGTCCTGTGGAAGATGCAGCACTAGGCTAAAGGATGCCCACTGTGCTAGTATCCCACAGACACAGCATGGGCGTGGTTAGGAGTGCAAAAATAGAAGAAACTAATAAAAACAGTAGCTATGGTAATGATGGGTTCGGTATGATCAGTTTGGTTTCAGTAACGGTACACGTGCAGGACAGGAATGACAGGAGGATCCTTTCAATAGATATCAGTTTGCCATGGAAAGCAGCCGAGCATGCTGCAGCTCAGCAGCCTGTCCAACAACAAAGAGAGGACCACAGCTGCTGCTAGTCTGGGGCAGGATAGACCGAATCACTGATGCACTATGACCATACATATACTGTAGGATGTGAAGTGCCTTATGAAAGTTGAAGCAAATACAATCAGTTGTATTTTTTTTGCATATTTGCATAACTTAATTTAATGTAACTCTGAATGAATGCTGGAGTCATCTTGTCACTATAGGAGTTGTCTGTAGGAGTCCCGCCTGCTGTTTTTTTTAAGTTGCAGTCTCCTTCGGTTTGCTCAGAACATTCTGGGGATTCCTGCTGTTCAGATGCTGATTGGATCAGAGTGACTTTTTAAATTAATGTTTGCGTGCTACCACGAGTCACACATCAGAGACCCTCTGTCACATTTTTATGCAAAAAAAAAAACAAGACTACATTTGAATGAATTATCTTAAAAGTACAGCTTTTTCAGTGGAGAATGGCTTCGTGAATTCACCCAATATTCCCGCTGCTGTAGAGGCATATGCTAAAGAAATACTTGTAAATCTGGTTCTGCAAGTGTCTGCATTCATTGTGAAGAGATGTTTAACTTCGCTTAGTGTCTGCCATTAAGTCTACCCAGACTGATTAAGTCATGTAATAACTTTTGTAAACATTGTACAGGCAAACCATGTGTAGATAATTACAAATATCTTTTAATGAATTGAATATTGGTAGATAGAATGTAATCGACCTATCATCGGCTTAGACATAAGCTATTTGGCCGAAGTTATCCCCAATATGAAGAATCTTTGGGGACAAAGCGCCAGTGCTTGAATGTGTGCCTACGCTTGCAGGACATTTTAGGATCTGTATGTACCTAGAAGTGTAGGTAAGAAACTACTAAACATGTAGCCATCCGGTGACACCGCTAAATAGCCATCAACTACTTGATCTAGAAACCTAGATAATATGTAACTTTGTAATGACTTGTATGCTCTCACGGCTGCACAATATATAGGTCTTAATCATGTTGTATCATTTTCGCAAAGGTTCCTCTCCCATTAATCTAATCTGTGATCTGAGGCTCTGAAATAAGACTCTGATGAATAGAAATGTATGAGTGTTGCTGATGTTTAAACTTGGCCTGATATTCAGCTTCATTTCGACCATCTAAGCAGAGTCTGTGCCGCGTCATCACCCCAGTGATGTGCCGTCCCAGCACATATGACCGCTGCATTGATGTGGTGAGTGATTGAGGCGGTT
The DNA here is from genome assembly GCF_949748355.1 of Melanostigma gelatinosum. Classification (NCBI taxonomy): domain Eukaryota; kingdom Metazoa; phylum Chordata; class Actinopteri; order Perciformes; family Zoarcidae; genus Melanostigma; species Melanostigma gelatinosum. Next base: position 7,642,148 of record NC_136651.1, read on the forward strand.
GAACTCTGCCCTCGGAGAGGCCGAACGGTGTCTGGAAACGTTAAAGCTACCGCTAAGACGCGGGGGTAGTCTTGTGATTCACATCCAGGTGTGTGCGTGTGCAGTGTTTTGAAGAATGTAGAGGAGGAGCGCGCAAAGCTGCATACTGTGGAGTGTGTGTGAAATGCCTGCAGTAAACTGGAACACCCTGACTCAGCCTGCGTAGCACAAATCTAGCCCCAGTGGGAACTGCTGCTCATTACGCTGCCTGAAATTTATGGATGAGTGAGTGGGGGGAAAACAGACAGGGAGGAGGACGACACCATGCAGGTAATGGTTGAGGAATACATACAGAGATAGCAGTAGGCCTTTAGCTTAGCGCAGGAACGCAGAGTCGCTCTCTCGCAATTGCTACAGACCTATTGTCACAGTCTTTCTATGGCCGACCTTTTTGTTCTCGGAGTTACTTGTTTTGTCATCACCGCACGTGTTCAACCCCCCAACCTATAATGGCTGCTGCAGCTCTGTTGACGACGGACCTTTTGTTGTCCCTCTTTGCGCTTTTGTTTCCTGCACTCCATACGTGTTGTGAAGCCTGTGAGCTGAATTGCACACCCTCAACACACACATACACTTGCCCCCCCCCCCCCTTTCTGGTCTGTTGCTCTAGATTCAGGTCATTCAGCTCAAACTGTATGAGTAAACACATTTACTCACAGCAGCTTGCTACAGTGAATGGGAGGCCAGAACTACTACAGACTCTTTTTGAAGTGGGTTGCAATTTGTCTCTAAACATATTCCTTCAATTGTAGTGTTGCACCTGTTGCTGCATGTTTTATGGGGACATCTTGCTGAAAATTACAGATATTTAGTTCATTCTCCAGAAGAAGAGAGGCCACCCAAACCTTATAGCGGCACTACTCTCTCCAATGATAGTTTACAAAATACTAAAGGACACCATACAGAACAATATTCAAGATTCAAATGTTCTATTTGTCACATGATGCTCATACTATATGTTCAGTGAAATGCAGGGTAGCGTACTCTTAAGGCGGTGCAAGAATGGCTAAGTTGTGCGTCTGCAGTCGGACATTTTAAAGACAACTTTGGAAAGATTCATTTTATTTTCTGACAGCTGACTTTCATGCATCAATATGCCTACATAGTATACATTATACAAAGAGCTCATCTTACATTTAACCTCTCTAAATAGACTACTCTAAATTATATTTAAACCCAAGTGTTAGTTTGATAAGCCACCCAGTCGGTAGTAGACCAGATCAGGAGAATTAGCAGCTCTCGCACTGCATGTGGTGAGAACGTTGACTTGGACTCCCACTGGGGAGACTTTGTCTCATGATCTGCTCTGTTTGGGTTGTGGGGATTATGGTTCTTAGCGTTTGCTTGTTGTGTAACTATATCAAAGGCTGCAAATCATTGGTGGCTCAGAGCTTGGTTTACTTTAGCTATGGTACATGTGCTGTTGTACTGTGCCGCCCTTGGGTGCCGAGTCTGCTGCAGTGGTATTGTGCTTTTGGAGCCCAGGGCATAATGGTTTAACATAGCCTCGTTGTTGTTTGGCTTTATGCTGCAGTTTCATGCAGAGCTGACTTCTTTGTACAAGTATGAAACTTGAAATTATTAGTCCAAAGTTGTACTTCAATCAGAAGTATGTTTATGACAGATAGTCCCCATTAGAGTTGAGCTTGTTTCAGTGAAGCAACACTAAAAGAGAAAGAATGAAGCCTATTCCTCACAAACGAAAAAGTCAATCATGAGTTGGTCCAAGAAAAAAACACTGGACATTGCTGTACATCGCTCCAACAGTTGATGATGTGTAACAACACTCCTTCAGCGGGCCTGGGAATGTGTGAACTCACCACCTGAACTACCTACCGTGTGTCACGCACCGAGTCTAGTTCCTCTGAAACAAAGATAAAGATTTTTGCATCATTTGAAAGGTTTTGTCGCCCCAGTTTGTATGCATGCATCGGACTGTGTATTAAATGTGTGGATCAGCTGAGCAGGGAGGGATATTGCACGATATGTCATGATGACAGTTTCTTTTTGCAAGTAATCAATCTATTCTCTGTCCTGAAGTACGGATTTGTCTCCGCCTGTCAAATAAAGAAACAGTGTGCTGTCCAGTGTAATGCTGTCTGTCCGGCCAGTTCAGTGTCAACCCGGACGGTGCTGGGCTTCAGGCACAGTCTTCCTTTTACTGTCGTACATGCTGCTTTGCATTTTACAGTCTTTATCTTTCTCTGCTGATAACCTTCTCTGTATTTTCTCAGACCCTCTAAATCACCGCTCACATCTCTGAATAGTTCAGCGACTAAAATAAACTCCGCTGCCAGTTTCTATAGATTCTAAACCAATGCAGTTTAATGAGTATGGAGGAGATCAAATTAGATATTTTAGAAAGAGTAGAAGTAAACTTGTGTTGCATGCTGATGGACCATTTCTTCAGCTACAAGCACAACGGTGAAGCTAAATGTGTGGCAGGCTGTGTTTTGTTGAAACAGCTGGTAGAATTGAGGGAGGGAGAGCGAAAGGGTGGAGACAGGAAAGAGGGGAGGAGTCTGGGTTTGTGGCATGGATGGGAAGGATGTAGTTCGCAGGGGTAGGAGAGTAGGCCAGACAGGCAAAGATAGAAAGAGAGGAGGGGGGGTCTCACACCATCATGGCCCATGTTGCTACAGACAGGCCAATGCTACAAGCCACCGTCAGGTTAACCCACGAGAAAGGCTTCTCTGTGTGATGCCGACTGCAACTAACTGCTTCATCAGCTAAACCTTCGTCTGTCTGACCGACTCGCTGTCTCGGTCTGCACTCCACATTTTGTTTAAGGCTTCAGTTCTCCCTCATTCTGGAGCTGCAACAATTCAATAAATAGTCGGTCCCCGGAATATCAACCGGGAACTATTTGATAATTTAGTCCAGCTTCTCAGTTGAGAATATTTGATGGCGTTCCTTGTCTTCTATTATATTGCACAACATATTTTGGGCTATTTGACTGATGGTTGAGCAAAACAGGGAATTTGGATAATGGAAATTCACCACGATCAACATGAATGTTTCCGATATCGTCTCATCCCTAGCTGTTCCTTGCTTTCCTCCCAATGACTCCTCTCCTCTCTCTGGCACCCTACAGGGACGAGGTTCGTTGTTTCACGTTGTGGACTCTCACATGAACATATTTACTTTATAATGTCACTAAGTTCAGAAGGCAAACGTCTGAAGATCATTGATGTTATGTTGTTAATGTGGAAGAAAGTAAAGCAAATGTGACCACCACCTAAAGCAGATTTGGAGTGGTGTGTTATGAAACACAGCAGGACAGAAAGGACTTTGACTCAGGTCTATGACAAAGAACCAGTGTTTACTTTGGAGATTGGTGGTGATGATGATGTTGTTGGGGCTGACTATAATGCATACAGGCCATGTGACAGAAAAGACTGAGAACTAGAGGAGTGTTGCGTTAATGGACAGGTCAATACAGCTGTTGGCAGCAGTTTCCCCCCAGGCAGTAATTCTATACTACATATCAAGGACAAGAGCAGGACATCTGACTGAGCTGCAACCGCCACCAATATGCATCAAACCCATCATTGCAACATCCAGTCTGCTATTATTGAATGCTCCTCCATTCATTTAAACTGTGTAGTAATTACCAAATATAACTCAGCCACTAACTGCAGCCTCAGATATTACCGTACCGTTGAAATGAACGGGCAACTTTCAGTCTGATGATCGGGCTAGACGAACTAGAATGTCGTGCGAGTGGTCTGTTTCTGAGCGGAGGAGGACAGATGTTGGTGTTTTGCGACATAAATAGTCTGGTTTTGAGGACGGCACATGATCTCGCAGGAATAGGCCACAAAAACTGGGCCAGTCGTTCAATTTGAAGTTTTCATATGCTCTCAAATCACCATGAACGTTGAAACACAATTTAGATTTGTGTGTCTTGTAGTTTATACTCGGAATAAGTAGTGAAGAAAAGGGAAACTAAACTTTCACACGAAGATGAAATTAGTGCAAATATAAGTGTGCACACGTATATATGTGAGCCCATATATGTGCATATACAGTACAGTAACCCGTGAGGTTTTATACGTCACATGTGCTGGTTGTTTAACAAATATTGTCTTCAAGGCAGCTGGTCCGACTCTGAGCGCTGATGCTTCTGTAGCCCGCAACCAAAGGCCAATCAAAGCCCCGGTAATAGTGGATGGATGGATGGATGGATTATGCTACAGTAAACCAGATTAAGACATGTTGACCCTGGTACATAGTATGCAGAGATTACAGCAATAGTTCTAAATGTACAAGAAATCACTTCCCTTACCGCTGTCCTTGAGCCAGAGACCGGTTCAGGTTCCGGTATCCTGCTCCACAGGAGGGCTATCCTGAAGTTGACCCTGAGGTCTGATCCGCCAATGGAGCACTTTACCTCTTTGTAATACTAACTTAGTAGTTGTAAACATGATTTATAGCATTTATGGTACACAAAAAACAATATCAAGTTGTGTTTTTGTTCTGTTGAAATAGTTGGTGTGATCTATTTACTTTGTTGTGTTGTTGATGAGATACAACGTAGTTCAGGAGTTGGTGAGATCAGACGTGATGAAGCAGAAGAGTAAACTAAAGGGAGTCTTTAGGATATAGCACTTCTCCCCACCCTGGTATTACAAAGCCCTGCAGCACAAGACCAAAGCAACGAGTTTAAACTTCGTAGCGCTGACTTGTTGCACAGGGCTCCCCAGCGAGTCCCCAGGGCTCAGCAGATACCATTCTGCGTGCTCCAGGGCAATAAATCCTCTTTGCATGGCTGGTGATCAAGCCATGATGTAAAGGAGCTTAGTAGCAACAGACAGCCAGGCAGGAAGCTGCTTCCCTGTTGGCCACAGATCAGGTGATCACACACAAAACACAGACGGGAGAGAGAGAGACGGTCAGGGACAAGGTGGAAAAACAAACGGGGACAAGGTGGAAAAACAAAGAGGGTGAAATGGACATGGGGAGGTGTGTGAATGGTGACACCAGAGGGAGCTTGGACAGAGAAATGAGCAGAGACTAATCTGAGGTTTTTCAATAGATGGATGTGGTGTGAAAACACAACCTGAGTCTGCTGCAGGACACTTAGCAGTGCATGCATGTGGATGTTTGTTGTCAGCAGTCAGGTCATGTTTGTTCGTTGAGGGGAACCAAGGTGAGAGAAACGCCACATTGTTATTGTCGATACTTAAAGCTGCAACTGACGATTGTTCTCATTTCGGTTGTGAAATGACAGAAAATTGTCAGTTTGTTTATTCAGCAAACAGTCCTAAAGCCATAGACTTTTACTAATCATAGAGTTCACTGTAATATGAGAAACGAAAGTATGACATCACATTTCAGAAGCTGGAAATGGAGAATGTTTGGTATTTTTGCTCTATAAATGATTAAAGCCATCGATTATCAAAATGGTTTTCAATCAAGAAATTGATTAATCTACTCATTGTTTCAACTGTACTGATATTGTTGGTGTTCTTATTGTAAACACAAGCCAGCCTTGAGTGCTCTAACATCCCCCTGTATCCTTCTCTTCCTCCCTTCACAGGTCACTTTCCTCCTCCCCTCCCCCCTCCTCCCCTCCCACCTGTCTCAGCTCTGGTTTGTCATGGAGAACTCTTCGGTGGCGTCTGCATCGTCCGAGGCCGGGAGCACGCGCTCACAGGAGATAGAAGAGCTGGAGCGCTTCATTGACAGCTATGTGCTGGAGTACCAGGTGCAGGGGCTTCTGGGAGACAAGGCCGATGGCGACTTGGACATGGACAACGGTGGCAAGGTGCCGCAGGTCAGAGCGTTATTACATTAATGGATGACATATGCTCTCATAAGTCCCGTATCTGCAGGCAGCAGTGATTCTTTTTAGTGGTTTGTGTCTTCCAGAACAGATAGGCGGGGTACAACCTGCATCCAACCAGCTGCCCTATCGTTGTAATGTGTATTTAAACGTAGACAAAGGTGGAGGTACCTCCACAAAATACTGCAGTTGGAGGAAAAATACCAGAGACACTTACAGTTCTGACTGTTTATGGTGTGTTTATGGGGTTTGTTTACATGTAAACAAACCCCCCTTTTCACAAATGATGGCAACTTCTCCTCCCATTTCTTCCCACCAGTGGACAGATGACTGTAACAACAAGAAAGATGGCAGCTGGACGTCTTCACGGGGGAGAGGCTCAACCAAGCCGGTAAGTGTGTGTTTCCTCCTCAAACTAAATAATCTCGACTCAAATACGGTCTATAAGGTCTTCATCATAGATCGGTGTGTTTGGACAATACCGGAGGAATAACAAACGTGACTATTGGGGACTCAATTAGTTTGACAGATAATATTTGATGCAGCACATTTCAGAAAAGGTCTTGTTCATCTTCTGAAGACTGATTTATTCTTCTTACACGAGAAACCCATGTTGCTAGTCCAGGGATGCTAGCTACGAGTCCTGCATTTTTAAATTACAACCATATAACATTAAACACGAGTTAACACTACTGCTAGTCTGAAGAAGCTATGAGAGTAGTCCTAGTTTTACCCCATAAACGGCTGCAAAATATTCATAACACTACTTCAGAGTATTTTCGGTGAGTAAACGGTGTTTACGTGTGTTGAGCTTCCACTGCAGCCCCGATTCTACTTCCATGTTGTTGTTGTCGTCGTCCTCTTCTGTGCTCATTCTCGACCCTCTGGTCGCTGAAGCATCGCGTTGATTAAACGCGTAGGTTTGCTCTGCTCTCTCACTTCTGTATGTCGGTGTAGCCTTTCCCTCTCTATCAACTGCTCGAGCGTGTGATTAGAAGAGATTGTAACACCAGCCGAAAGCAATCCCCACCGCCCGCTTGTGATTGCTGAAGACAAAGTATGCTCTTAATGACTAACATGGGATGCTGTGTGAGGCTAGAGCCGGTACTGAAATAACCCTAAATGAATTATCGGTCGGTGTGTGTGCTCTGTACAGTGCTTTCGAGTATTATTGCTCCCCAGAGATTCATTGGTATGATTCACTAGGAAGTGAAGCGGCATGGGTGAGAGGTTCAAAGAGCAGTGAGCCAAAAAACAGAGACAAACATGTGGCGACAGCTCAGCAATCACAGTGCTGCACTATTCTCTGTGCAAACGAACACAACACAGGTTGTTGTTACTCTCCCAATATGCTTTTAAAGAAAAAGTTAAAAAGCTGTAGAAATGACAGAAAACAAAACAGGTTTTTGGATGAAACAGAGTACCGGTACACAGCCTTTTTCTTTTATTCCCTCTCTCAACTCCACAGGACGAATGGGAGCACAGCAGCAACGGCAGCACCGGGTCCAGGCCCAGTTCAGGGTCCAGACCCGGGTCCGGCTCACGCTCCGGCAGCAGAGGCAGAAACAACCAGTTCACAGCCCCTGCCATGGTACAGATGCACCTGTGTTTGTCTTCTACTGCCACCACATTCCCTCAGTGTCCCTAAAAAGATCACAAATCAAATCTGCAACATATTTCACTGTTTAGGGGCACATGAAGATCAGTTTACTGGTCTCAAGGAGAACCACTCAAGCCTGTGGAAACAGTTTAACCTCAAATTTTAGTTACAAACTGGACGTGTGGCTTTTGTAATACGAGAGCATTTACCAGGCAAAGAGGGTCTAATGGTAAATGCTATTGAGGCATATTTGGGTGTAGGATCCAACAGTTTCTGGAGCATGACCCACACTACCACTAAAACTAACTCTTAACGTGCAGTATTAAAATACGATGTGCATTGACTTTAGAGCCTCTTTAATTCGTACTTATTTTTATTGCACCCGTTTATATTTGTAAGTGATGGTTTGCTAAGAGGTGTTAAGTAGCCATACTGAACATATTTTCCTTGTGTGTCCTGTAGAACGGGAACAGAGACGGCTCCTTGGACATCCTGGGGACAGACATATGGGCTGCCAACACAATGGACTCGCGCGGGTAGGTGTATGTTGTGCAGCCCACTGGGTCTGGACTCCAGCCACAGTTTCTTGAGGGTCACAAGACTGATTCGGACACGCGGTCGTCTCACGGATTCTTTTGATTCTCTCAACCCGACTTTGCGCGGCTTATCCACAACTCTGTTTATTCATTTGAGGTCTTGGAAGTTTTCTCTCCTGGTTATCCCAAGACAGTATGTCCCAGCTTTTGTTCTTCAAGGCCCCAGATCACTGCTGACATAAATCGTGTGAATGAAATAATATATATATATGTTCACATCATATTTCTTACTTCTTTTGACTTATTCAAGTGAGGTCTGTGTGAAAAGCCTTCTCAGCTTTCTCTAATGATTTGTCAAACAAGAGCCAGACCTGTAACTTACAGGAGAAAGAGAAAACGAACGAGACGGTAATCAAATTCACTGGAGGGGAGAACTGGTTGCCATGGTAACATCTACCTAAGATCAGTCCACGTTGGCACGTCTGAGCACACGGGTGAAGAGAGGGCAGTGGATGATGTAAGCAGCTCTCTCCCTCCACGCAGGGCCGAGATGAAGCGTTGCATTGTACGAATATTGGATTAAAAACTGACATTGATGACTTTAGTTATGAGTCATCTCTGCCAAAATCTCGTTAAAAGTTCTCACCGTGTGAAAGCGACGGCCGTGCAAGTGAGTTTGTCTCAAAACAGAAGATCGGAGGGTTTGATCGCAAATTGCTCCCGATGTTCATGCACAGAATGGTTAAAAAGAATGACTCTCTTTGAACAAAGATGTCAGCAAAGTGGATGTAATTGTTATTAGCAACAACAAATTCATATTATAACACCGCCTATTGTCAAAATACCATAATATACAGTAGCACAGATGCATATCTCTTCAGTTCTCTGAGTGAAAACAGTTGTGCAGTGTTTGTCTTCATGTTCTTATGTTGTCAGCCAGCCTCACCTAGTGGTGACACAAGTCTACTGTAGCACCACGTAGTCGGTGATTCACAGAGCCTTTTATCAAGTGCAGCTGCCTCACCAGCTCCCAGTCTCTCGTACCGAGGTTTGTACGAGTTGCCGTGCATCAACACCGACCTTTCTGCCAAAACGGTTTTTGATTAATGCACATTAAATATTTCTGCATGTGTTTTTGTGAGTGCTCCTCTTACGAACAACAATCCAAACCAGTCACGTACTGCCGCGTACAGGAGTTACTAATATTTTAAACTAAAATGTGATCCCACAGTTGTGGAGCGGTTTGCTTATGTAGCTGAGCCGCTGTCACAAATGAACAAATTAAATCTGATCACAACCAAGAATAATTTTCTTTTCTTTCCTGTGTTCAAAATGTAGAAGATGTCATGTACTCCTGAAGCGTATGCGTGGATACTGTCTGTTTCTGACCTTACATCTCTTTGTCTCGTGGTCGTAGAGGTGCTGGTTGGGACATCCAGCCAGAGAAGCTGGACTTCAGCCATTTCCACAGAAAACACCTGAGAGGAATACCAAAGCACCTGCCACACATTGACAGAGAAGGGTAAGCTCTCTGTTCTCAGCTCTCTGATCTCAGTCGTGCCGTTAGGATTGTCTTCTGTCTCTAATGAAGCCCGTTTGGATCCACCTCTCTTTCAGGATGAACAAAAACAAGTTTGAGGAAGATGACGGTATAGACATGAACGACATAGAGAAGTTTCTACCCCATCTGCATACTGTGAGTCACTGGTTTTCTCTCTTTTTTTTTTTTTTAAAGAAAATGCCTCTAGATAGTTTTCTCATTCTGGTTCTTTGTGAAAGCAACCCTATGTAGTTTTGTAAAGCACTTCTTCTGCACGGATGAAGTTAACAGCAAACATCTCACCAAGACAATAAGCTGACCATCAATGAGTGGGTAGAGAGCGACCCCTGTTGGCGTAAAGGAAGAAATAGCAAGTGTGTTAACCAGAGCAATGGTGTAGTAAGGTCCGTAGTGAAATGACCAGAATATGAAACATTTTGGCAAAAAGGAGGAAAATTCATCTCGTGTCAGTTTTTGTCTGTTGAATAACAATCAATTCATGTAAAATCAGTCTGTAGATTTATATTTATGTTATGAATGAGACCGGTTGGTCATAAATGAACATTTGGGGACATCTGCTGGTCAGATGCTGAAGTGAGCGTTCACCAAGTGTTTCAGGGTGTTATACTGACCCCTGTTGGTTAAATGTATGTACAACATTTACACCTCAAGCCAATAATCTCAGCAGAAAAGTTAAGGAGGCTGTTTGTTTCTGAGGCTTTCTCTGTCCGTTCTTCAACAGCATTTGAGCTCAATTTAAAGAATATATGCATGTTGCTATCTTAAACAATACATAATTGCTCATATATAATCTGAAGAAGAAATCCCCCCCGTTTGTTTCCTTGCTGAACTTCAAGGTGATGTGTGTTTCAGCCCGGGTGACAGAATTCACTCGAGGTCGACCTCTTCTCTTCCTTCCTTGCTCTCTGAGCCAAAATGTCTTCCATCGTCTTCCATCGTGTTTGAGCCGGTGCCTTCCTCTTTCCTTCCCCTCTTGGCTGCTGTAGCCAAACTACCTCTCATATTTATTTATTTTTACAGCCAAGATGGGCCTAGTTGCACTACCAAGATGGCTTCCTCATTGAATGGCTCCCGAGCCAACATTTCCGTTTATTCAGTTACAGCCAAGAGAGGGGTGGGCCGCGTTCGTCCGATGAGCTTGGGGTCGGATATGTGTGGGCACTGAGCTGGGGAGTGATTGCCCCATTTTCTCTCCCTCACATTCCTTCGCTGTTTCTGACTTCATCCGTCCTCTCACGGTCTCTGTCTGTGCTGGGTGTGATGCCCTGGCATCTTTAAAGTTTCTCCTAAACCTCTGCCAGGCGGAGTCATGCAGCGGTGATGCCAGGCCACCGTTTGTTCTCGCTCTAATGAGGCCAGCCATCCACCGACGATCCCCTTATTGGTCTGGGATAGCCCCCAAGACGACTGTGAGGGCACTCGTGTTGGTGTTTTCCACGTTCGGGGCCAGTAGTAGAAACCACACGAACATAAATAACTGCAACCACATTCAAACTCCCGTTGAACTGCATCGGAGTGGTTTGCAATCAAGAGTACGGAGGAGTTATTAAATGTCTAAGTTGTTTACCAGTATCAATATCGACATTGAGCAAACATTTTTATTATACGTGCACAGTGCCACGGTGTTATGGGAAAGTATTAGTATTGGATTGGTGCATGACTCAGATCAGGGCAGAAATCCCTCACAAATCACACTTTACACCAAAATTGGACAAGCCGTGTGTGTGTGTGTGTGTGTGTGTGTGTGTGTGTGTGTGTGTGTGTGTGTGTGTGTGTGTGTGTGTGTGTGTGTGTGTGTGTGTGTGTGTGTGTGTGTGTGTGTGTGTGTGTGTGTGTGTGTGTGTGTGTGTGTGTGTGTGTGTGTGAGAGAGAGGCCTTCCTCCTTTTGCCCTCAGATTGTGCTGCACCTCTACCGGCCTCTCTGGAATGTCAACCTGCTCATACAATAAGTCTGCCTTCACATCCAGCCTCAGGTTGTAACGGCGGAAGCGTTCAGGGGTCAGACATCGAGTATGTAGCTGTAGACGTACGTGAGGTATCACATGGATTCTGAATAACAGCACAAACAATGTTACAACAAAGAAACAGTAATAGGATCAAATATAAAATAGCGGTAAAACAAACAAGAATAAAAAAACAAATCATTAAAACATGTTGCTTGGCCATTCCAGGTGGCCTGGAAACTCCAGGTGACATTACAAGCTGTTGATTTGACGATATAAACAATGGTTCAAAAGCAGAAAATCCTCCGCTTGCAGAAGCTGGAACCAAAGAATGTTTTGTGTTTTTGCTTAAATAATGACTCATGAATTCTATTTAATAAATCCCCCCCTTCTCAGAAAGTACAGAACTGGCGCGTAGCAATATTTCCCCCTGGAGACGGGAGATCGTTGTATCTCCTTTCCGGCCTTCATGACACAAACTGTACGGCAGCGTGGACACTCGATCTCACTCGCACGGTGTTTGGCGTCATCCACATGATGGTGTCAGCCAGCATGATCCTCCGTGTTGTGACAGCCACATGAAATATTATCAGCAAACGTCTGTACATCCACACATCAGCAGCAAAGTCATGCGCACACACATCTTTCTGGACCCATTTTGATGAAATGCTGCGTTTGATCATAAGACTCTCTCACCTGTGGGAGTTTTCTCATCTGAAATAGAGTGGGTGCTTCTGTTTCTGTGTGACTGTTGTGACCTGATGTTCTTTCCCGTGAGGTGATTTATTGGCTCCGTGTTACCAGAGTCCAGGCAGTATCCATGAGGCTGTAAGCAGTGTTATCAACAGCATGTGGCATGTTTGAAGGAGCGGTTTATCATTTTGGGATACATGCTTATTTGCTTTTCTTTCCACAAAAGCGAGAAAGCGTATTTCCCAAAACTGTTCCTGTTAAAACACGGCCATAGCAAACCAGTTTTCTCCTAATTTGTAGCAGGATACAAGTATATATTATACATTTATGATTTTATTTCAAAGTGATTTCACGTCAAGGGTTTTTCTCCCACTCTTGTCAGTGATGAAATAAAAAATGTAGAACAGAAAAAAAGACTGGAGGGCACCACAGGAGGAACAGAAGGTTAGGGTTCGCCCGAGCAGAGAGGGAGAAACCGGCCAGTCATTTTAGGAGACATCCGGTCTCTGATCCGGGAACAAAGCCATCCAACAGTGGAACAAAGCCGGAGTCTGGAGCTGAGATATCACAGACTGGTTGGCCCCTCCGTCTGGAAGTGTACGTGCCGCAGAGCAGGACTCCAGTTGAGAAGGGACACTGGGGGTGGGGTGGTCTTTTATGGGCGGTCTGTCAGCTGTCAGTTTGTCTGCATTCTACTCAAAGCATTTCACTCGCACACATTTTCTGTTCCTGTATGCTTCTGATCACCTCAAACACACTGCTGCGGGTCTCTTCTATCATCTTTTACCTCGTCTCCCTCTGGTTCTTCCGATTCGCCGTTTCCTTTTTCCTATTCTCTTCTGACCGCCATCATTACGCTCCGCCCCCTTCCCCCCTCCCTTCTCCACTCATGCCGTCCTTCACTCCTCTCCTCCTCCCCTCCATCCTTCAAATGTTGGTGGGCAGCAGAACAATATCCAGGGGGTCATGGTGACCGGCAGCCCCCTCCCTGTGGTCTCTTCCTGCTATTGTTCCTGGTCCTGCTGCTGGCTTGGCTCCTACACTCGATCAACCGCACACATACTAACTTAATCACCGCTGTAGTCCGCTCTGCTCTCGCCTCAATCGCTGGAGCCTTGAGAACGTGTATGAAAGCAGGATACCTTGGAAGATTAGTTATTTACTCCACACAGTGACTTGATCTGTTGAATTTATCGCATCTGAAAGACCGTGAAAATGTACACACACAAACGAGATGAACCAAATGTATTCTAAAATGATAAAGTAAATGCATTGTAAAACAGTTGACGATGCAGAATAACGAGGCTGAAAATGAGGATAGTTTTAAATGTATTACTTTTGGCCGAGGGCCCTCGCAACATAAATAAGCTGAGAGAAACAATGGACGGACTGAATGAACATCATACCAGAATTGTTGCACACTGGAAGGGGCCAGAAGACGTGCACTTCACTTTCTATGCTATTGCAGAGAAACTTCTACAATCATCGTTCTCCGTTGGCTTTTCTCATTTCCTGACTTTGCTCCCTTGGTACTTATACCCCCTTTTCACGCTAAAGCGACATCATTGTTATGAATGGATCCACAATGGTATCTGACCCAGGTCAACGACCTATCTGGCAAAACCATCGGGAAGTCCTAAAATTGAATGGCTACATCATGCATTACTTTCAAAGAAGATATCTGTTGTTGCTTGGGAGCTACGTGGCAACGTGGAGTGGTTGTAAAAAGGACACATCCTCTCTTTGAGCATCCTCGGTCGCCTCCTTCAGTGACCTGTGATTTCTTTTCTGGATTGCTACGTGGTGTGTCAACTTCCTCTCAATGCAGACGTGCACACCCAAGCACATAACACAATGCAGATATGAAACACCCCCCCCCCCCCCAAATCAGGGTTGTAAAGTTTAAACTTGACAGCAAACCACTTTGTTTGGTTTTTTTGGTTGTTGGGTGAGCTGTTGGCACTCCGAGTGACAACCGAGACTTGCTGTTGAGAATTACTCTTAATGCTCGTGCGTTACGGTAACTTAATGTAAAATAGACGCGTGAACACATGTCAACACAAACGGGCTATTGCCGTACACTTTGTCTCGTTATTTTTCTGTCGAGATGCTCGCGGTGACAAGTTGTTTTATCATATTGTGTGTGTCTTTGTTTATTGCCTTTGGTTAGAACGAATGCTTTACTTTTCAGCCCTGCCTCCAAGACAGAAAGAATCTAACCATCTAATCATATAACTTACTCCACTCGCTATGTCATCCCTAACTGTCTCAGGGATGTAATGACCTCAAAGGAAACATTGAACAGATTCAACTGCCATGGATCTGAAGTCATCATCATTGTTCCTGAATCCCTCAACTAGCACATGCTTCCTCCGTGTTGACAGCTCCAGTCATTTTCATTCTGTTCTTTCCTTCAAACTTTACATGAATCACGTTGTCAAAACTGTCTTTTTTTTTATTCAATCAAAACACGTCCACATCCGTCCTTTTCATCGACTCATTAATCTCCTCGATGGTCTTTTCTTACGGACACCTCCAGGATCCTGCTTGGCGACGACGGCCAATCAGATGCATTCAAACACACACTGATGCTATATTTCTTAGTAGCGCTAATGGGGTACTTCCAGTGTTTCCCTCGTGCATTTTGAAATGGAGAATAAATTGACTGTGGCTGTGACAACTTTCTAGCTTTATAAAAGCATGTCTGATGGCTGCTCGTAGATCTATTACTCGTAACTGAACCCCGCTGGATAATATTTGATATTCACTGTAGCTGTAGCAACATATTCACACCGCCCCTTGCGATTTTTGAACGCAGCTCTATTTCCAGCCTGAACACGACTAAAGACAGATGATAGGGTGGACAGGTGTTTTCCTGGATCACTCTCTTAACCTTTACCGAAACCTTAACAGTCTCCTAAATAAATAATTTATTTATTATTCAATTCATTTATTCTAGTTGATAGATTAGATAGTCTTTACTCTTCCAAATATCAATAATACCACGGACAAAATCTCTTCCCAGTCTGATCTCAGTCTCTTTCACACTCTACCCCCCCGTCACGTCCGCAGAGCTCGCGCTGCCTGCCATGAGGTGAAGGCCCACGCCTCCCTTTGATCTACCCCGCGCGCTGGCTGCTACCTGCCGATAGCATATTCACACACACACACACACACACACACACGGCGCTCTCCCTTTCAGCCACAGAGACAACTGTGCACACAGCTGTGGGTCTAAAGCTTCTCTCTAATGCAATGCTGCTGTCCATGAAATGCAATTTTCTTTTTTTCTTATTTAGAATATCTTAGTATTCGGTAAATATTACAACTGAAACGGTTTTGGTTGAAATGTGTGGTGTGCATCATTTCACCGTGTGCGCGTGCACGCTGTCATCTGGTTACCATTTGAAGGCAGAATTGCAGCTAATGATATCCAAGCGGAAAACGACAGCAGCTTTCGCCACCTACTGTTCCTCCCTGTCAGGTGCTCCTTTGAGTCTGGGGGGAAAAAGCAGATTTTTATAGACATTAACTATTTGGAACTTTTTGGGGTTTATATGTAAAGTCTCTGCTCGAAGTAAAGCTTTGTTCTAGCAGACAGTTTGTTTGCCCCTTTCTGGATATTACTGTGCCACATGTATATAGAGTGCCCCCCCCCCCCCCCTGCACGCTCACACACACACACACACTTTCTGCCTCTCACATCTGGATTCAATCAGAATCCAACAATCCCTTAGCAGCCGCTCTAAGAGAGAAGTAGGTTAGAGCACCACTTTCAAACAGCAAGCAACCTCATTAGAATACAGTGTGAAAGTCTGAATGTACAGAAGAGAAATCTATGGACACAAAAATATGAGTACTGCAGAATGTTTACAGAACAGTGTATGTATCGCATCTAAATGACAGTGAATATGTACACATAAACATGATCAATCAAATAATTACTTTTTTTGGTATACAGTACTTTTTATCTAGAAAGGAAGAAGTAGATTGTCCCAAGAGCCCCGCCTCCTTCTTTAAGACTTTGGTCACCTTCTTGCACACTGCATTGGGTTGAGAGTTTGGGGAAATGTGGGGCTTTTTGCTTTGCATCAGCCTGCAACTATTTGCTGTACAGCACACACACACACACACACTCTCACTTCCCTGATCTCTGATTGACATTGATGTTAACTGACACAAACTCTAGCATCCACAATTTATAGTGTACAGTATCTGCTTGTAACATGGTGTTTTGTACTCCCTATGCACAGCAGTTAGACACACACACATTTATGCAACAGCTGCCATTGCACAGTGTCTGTCTCCACGACAGCGCTGGTCCTGTAGCCACAGTGATGCTGAGCTCAGGGCCGGTGTGCCATTTGATTGACAGGGCTGATGTTTAATGGATGGTTTTATTTCTTTTTCACAGGAAGTGAATTTATGTAACGAATACATTCCATGATAATATCGTATACCACAGCCACATGCCGACAAAATGTATATAATCAACGAAATAAATAAATAAATATATTGTTTATTGATCTGAATAACTCATTATGGTCTCGCTCTTCAGGTTTTAATATTATGTACCTGTGCTTGGCAACATCTAGTTAAACAGGAAGCAGTACTTTGCCCGAGGCTGTGCCAAGAGTTTTTAAATTCTGAGAAATAAATTCCACTGACACCTTGAAGTCTTGAAAAGAGAAGAGTGCTGCATCCTGCCACGCAGTATTAATAAAAATGTTTTTTCCTGCAGAGATAACGTTACACAGCTTTCTCTCACACACAGGTGCCTCTCGGTCTTCCTCCCGCTTTCTGTCTCACACAAACACACACACACACACACCACACACACGTTAGCTCTCTATTATAGCTGAAAATTTAATCAATTAATCAATTTTTGATCAAATCGTTGAAGTTAATCAAATTTATCAAGCAAAAAGGACCAAAATATAATTTGCTGGTTGCAGCTCCTAAAATGTGAGAATTTGCGGCTTTTTTTTTTTTGAAAATGTCACCTCTGGGAAATTATGATGGGGATTTTTTTTTTTTTTACTTGTTTCTGAAAATTATAAATGAATAATCAATTAAACTAATTAGAATATTCATTAGGGGCAACCCTAAATACCAACTCTTTCTCTTAGCCTCTCAAATTTGACAAACCACTTCTCTTAATCTCATTCTGTGCAGTAAATAAGATGCAATTTTTTATAATCATTAAAATGTTCTTTTTTTAAAGAAGTCTGGAATCAAAGAACAAGGCTATAATTTGTCTATTCTTTGTAAAAAGCAAGCACTTTATCAGCTTTTGCATGTGCAGTGGTGCAGAATTCCGTCGATACTTTCCACAAAGTGATCAGCTGTCTCCTCTGTGATTTGTCTCTAACAGGTCTTCCCCCCCCTTCTTAATGAGGCCGAGATCGCACACACCAAAAAGCTCTTCCGACGGAGGAGAAATGACCGACGGTAATGACGCATGCAAGCTTTTGCACACACACACACACACACACACACACATACCTACCTCAGTGAGAGGGAATGTTTTTGCTGTTGATGTCAGTGCACAGCCAGTCTTATAGCCTTCTCTCCCCCGCCAAAGCAACGTCAAGACAGGAATGCAGGCTCCACACTTCACTGCAGACAGGAAACAAATTCAAAAAAACCACTGAGGAGACATTCAAAGTTGTATTCAGTCAACCGTGTTTGCCCTCAACGCTTGAGCTTGCTTTATTTTTATGATGTTTCCCTCGTCGTGCTTTGTGACATTTAACCTCGTTAACGTCGTCCTCCTGTCCCCCGAACTCTTAACTCGGACACCGATTTTTATTTTTATTTTATCCTGGCACATCTGCTGTAATTGCACACACTCTGAAATCTAATTTCACCCAAGTCTGACTTCATTGAGACCACGTCCTGAAGAGAAGAAAACAGCCCTCTCTCTCTCTCTCTCTCTCCCTCTCTCTCTCTCTCTCTCTCTCGTTCTCTCGCTCCCTGCCCTGATGTCACTGGAAAACCGTTCTTCAGTTGCTAAGAGACAAGCAAAGAGAAAATATTTGGGTTGTATTTGTGGTTTAAAAAAAAAAAAAAAAAGAGGAAATTTTAGCTCCACCAAATGGACAAAAGCACTTTCATCCTTGTTTTTAAGTGCAGAGAGTAATTGGTTCTGTCATGCGCTATTGTGTTTATGTGTGATGGACACAGCGCAGGCCTGGCAAAAAGACGGGAACAAAAATATAAACTCGACCAAAAGCAGTTTGCTTTGGTTTCAGTCTGTTTGTTTTGTGAGCTGGAAAATTAACCAGAGGCCATCCTGTTTTCTTGCACGCTTCCAATTAGACTTTGTCAGTGCGTTACAGTTCGTGTATGAGGGGAGATTTCACATCCGTGTGTAGTTGTTGTATACATATGTGTGTGCGAGTGGAAAGTATTCACGTGGATGCTTCACTTGTGTCAGAGATGGTGACTTGCATCGGATCAGCTGCGCATTGACAAAAGATTTGGACCACTTTGTTTTACAGCTTGCATCAAAGCATACCACTTTACCAACACACACACACACACACACACACACACATACACACCCAGCCCAACCCTTGTTCTATCATTGGGAACAATTGAAAAATGTCAAACATACTAAAACGTTACAAGACACTGTCTAGTATGCTCGAACTGAACAGAGAGTTAAACCTGTGATTAAGGGCTGACCAAATACGGAGAAATGTTGAGCTTGAAGGCGGATTCTTAAACTTGGATAAAGCCAATTCTTATCACAAGGTTGAATAACTTCGTTAATCTGAACCTTTCAACCACAAGAAATGGGCAATTCAATCTCGTTGGACTAAAAATGTGTATTGCTTTCCGCTCGATGGCTCTTGAGTGATGAAATTAGACTTGGATACTTGGACTGAACATGTATTTTCCTGTGAACCTTAAAACTGGCTTCAGCAGTGAGTTTTGATATAAATATCCCAACAGGCTATGATTGGCAATTCATATTAGTATTCACCTCTGATGTGGTTATATTTTAGGGTAACATGCAGCCTGGGGAAAGCCTTTTAACCTCATGCCCCCTTAAACCAAAGAGGGCTGTAGTACATGTTGCACTGCTGAGATGGAGAAAGCAAGAACCATGAACTACGCCTGATCCAGAGAAGAGTATAAAATGTGTTCACATGTGGAAACATTCATATATTTTCCTTTATGGAGCTTTGCATGTTTGCCCATCAAATACATTAACTACCAAACCAGCTCATCCTCTTATGTCGATGTCTCCAGGTTCCCAAACACAACAAATAGCCTGTGGCGATGCATATTAATTGTAATGAGATACCACGTAAATAGTCGTATATATTTCGTGGAGTATTGTCAACACAGCTGGGAGAAGAAAAGAGAAAAGGTGATGATGAAATATGGAGATGAATATTGATCATTTTGAATACATGTACAAAGCTTGAGGGTTGTATTGAATAAAGCACCAGAAAGAGAAACTGAGTGAGACTGAGAGGTTGAGTAAAGGAGAAGTGTAGGCTGGCTGCGGCAGGGAGGAAAAGAAAGGGGCGGTAGTGCATGTGTTTCTACTTTAGTATGCACGTCAAGCAGGGCTGAAATTAGTTGTGATTTACTGGAATGTGCTGCTTACTGCTCGCTACTCCAAAACAGAAAAAGGGGCAAAGAAGAAGCTAATAGGCTCCTTCTTCGTCGTCTTCTTCTTCTTCTTCTTCTTCTTCTTCTTCTTCTTCTTCTTCTTCTTCTTCTTCTTCTTCTTCTTCTTCTTCTTCGCTTTCAGGCGCTAGACTTAATTCTGTCCGTTTTGCGAGAACAATTTACCTACCTGCCATCCAGTTTCCCACATTGCTGTTATTAAGGGATAAGTAAACAAATGCTTATGTGAGCCGTTGAATTGAGAGGTATAATTCTGAAGTCTGTGGCACAAAATCAGTTTAATGTGTGTAAAAGTACAAGTACACGGTAGGTCTGCAATCTCTTAATTCATGCATGCACGTATGCACACACATTCAGTCAGTTCCTGAGATTTAGAATCGTAAAACTTGTTTAAAATAGAGTAATGCAAATGCTCAGTCGGGCGCCTGAGACCCGTCTCCCCACAGTCCATTAAAGCCGCTGTGTTGTGGCCAGCGTGGAGCTCGTGCCGAGTTATTGACTGTCTGGGCCTGCGAGCTGCTCTTCCTCCGGGCCAATCGATTCGCTGGTCGGGGTCAACCAGTGGTCCAATGGATCCACGAGTTCTCCATCCACATACAGCAACAGCCACGATCAATCATCAGTATCCTACCACCTCTCGTGATCATAACTGCCAATTCATTTCACATTTTGAGTTACCACTTCCTGTAGTTCTCTGCATGTTGTTTGAATGACGTAGTAATCAACCTGTAGTTGTTTTTTGTTGCTTCTTTGCTGCCTTGCTTCTTTTTTTTTTTCTTTTTTTTTACCACCCCCTCTATCTTTTATGACCTCGTGTCTTCTCCTTTCATGCTGTCTCCAAAACTTCCCTTCCTTTTTCCCCAAATTGGTCTGCCACTTTACTCCACTCTTCATCCGTCCACTCGTCTGCATTGTGGCACGCCCTCCTCTCCTGCTTTTAGAGCGGTTGATCAGTTCATCCGAGACCAGTTAACCATACTTCTGCCCACTGGCCCCGGGGGAAAGCGGCAAGTCTCAGCCAGGTCAGTGACAACATCAACCAGATACCGGGCACAAAGGTGGACCCGGATACGTGTTTTTCGGGCATTTGATCCGGTGATTTGATTAGAGAGAGAATAATCTTCTTTTTAAACTTCTCAGTCATTAAGTGAGAATTCACAATTTCTGTCAGTCAATGTTAAGCTGTTGTAATTTATTTTATGATGAGGGAAGACATTGGTTCAACAAATTAAAACTTTAATCAGCAGCTTTCTAGGAATTAAAAGTTTGCTGTAGAAAAACAGACATTGAAGGATGCTGACAGGGAGTGCCTGAGGAGTGGGTGCCCCCCCCCCTCACACTTTTGTGCTTTGTAGGAGCTCAGTTTTTGTGTCGAGCTGATGAACACACGACTGAGAGAGGCTCTGAGTATTTGCATAGTGTGGACGGCAGGCTGTTGAGTAGAGGAGAGGAGTCAGAAGATGAACTGTCTGCCAACCTCCTCAAGAGAGGGGAGAAGAGGGGCCAGACACGACTTCAACGAAATGAACCACCAACAAAACCTATAAATAGCCTCCAACGCCTTCTCGAGACAGACGCACACATTCATATGTACAGACGGATGACAATTTAAAGAGTTTGTCAAATTTCAAGAGCCCCAATCCGACGTCTCCAAATGTCTGACTTTGTTTGAGCGTCGTGGTCGTCACACCAGCATCCTTTTCGGTTTACAGAGAAGCTGCAGTCGCTAGGAGTAGACAATGTCAAAGAAACATGTAGGAATTGCAATTATTTTCATTGTTGATTCAGCCTCCAACTATTTTCACAAAGCCGTAGAACTGCCCCTTACAACAGTCCAAGGTGACTTCATCATCAAATATTCTGTGTTGTCCGACCAACCGTCCAAAGCCCAAAGAGATTCAATTCGCTGCTATGCAAGACACAGAAAAGCAGCAAATTCTCACATTTGAGAACCTGGAATCATTATGTTTGGCATTTTTTTTGATGACAAATCTGCTGTACGGCTGCGTCGATTTCATCCACTTTGTTTCTGTATTCCTCATGAGTGTTGCCAGCTAGCGATGGAGGAAGATGCTGCCTCGATCACTCAAACTGACTCACAGAGGAAATGTGTTCATGTTGTTGTGTTGTGTCTACAGCGCACATTCATCGGTTGCTGGCAGTTCTTTTCATCAGGCCTCAAAGTTAACAGCTGAAATGTTTGTTGAGCAGAGAGAGAACTCTTTTCCATCTTTTAAAATATATCTTTTATAATTTCTGCGTGCACAATAAAGTCCATTATCTCTCTGCCGCATATCAGTGCTGCATTCTTTCTGCTGAGATGTGTTTGACCTGCACATACGAATGTATTAAACTTCTTTTCAGCTCAGAGAACATTTCCAAGGTTGTTCAAACATTCATTTATTTGGGATGAAATGTTTTTCAACCCTTAACTTTAGAGCGTCATAGTGACACACCGTTCTCTTTCACGAGGTAGAATAGTGTGTGTGCTTTTGTAACGCAGTCTCAAATATGTCTGACCTTTTTCAGTCACCTTTCATTCAATTTCGGTCGGTTGAATTAAAAAGTGCAAGGAAAGGGCTTTTGTGAGGAACAATGAAAAGCCCACGCTGCACAACACTTGAACAGCGCTTATGAAAAGTTTCCTTTCTTCGCTCGTCAATCCAGCGGCCCTCGAGGCTGAAACACCTCTGGTTGATCTCAAAAGATCTTGCTTTTGTGTATCTTATTTTTCCTTTGTCAAAGAAACCTTGCGTCTTGTGTTTAGTCCTGATTGTTGAAATCTCTTCGGGTAGACAGACGAAGGTTACCCACAGGACTCAATATTAAACACTTGTATATGTATCATCATTTCTTCATACCGGAGCAAGTACTGGAGCTGGCTATCGATTTCAAACAGAAGGCTGGATTTTACCCAGATTTTGAGGGTTCATCTCATTTATTTTAACCAGTTATCTGTCCATCAACATGCCTAACCTGTCATGTCTGCATTTATGCAGTTAGTTACAGCTCAGCACAGTTTCTTTTAGTGTGTGTTTTGGTTTTGACTATTGAATACATCCGATTTGGCAACTAGCTAGTTTCCATCTGTGGTCTCTGGCAAGTAAAAGTGAGTCACGTTTGTGGTGAACTACAGAGGATACATGGGGCTTCTTATTCAGACAAGTTTGGCCAAATCGTTTCAGGTTTTTACTATTCAAGTGAAATTCATAATTGTATTGTCCTTGATTGGCAATCTGTCACTGATTAGTTATATACACCCCTATGCACAAAACATGTAAACCCCCTTCGTTTGATTTCACAGTGAAAAAACACTCTTCTATCCGAGCAACGGTGTGCTAGTTCACAGACTGAGGCAGATAATAGGCTGCCTCCTCTGTGCCATGGTGTCTAATCCCCTGGACCATATGTCAGCGGCTTGTCAAGCCCAGAGTCAGTGCAGCCAAAGGACAGAGCTATGCAGGACAGGAAAACACAGACACACTGCGCGTCCACATGTAAGCAGTCATTGTGCTTTTTCATTTTTCAGTTGCTTAAAGATTGGGTCAGTAGATGACGGGTTACTGTTAGTGTCTAGTTGTGAATTATTAGTAGATACGCAGTTGAAGATAAAACAGAAAATGGATCCCTTTTCAACGAACGATGAGTTTTTGGGAGGACAGAGGGGCTGTGAGGAGGCTGGAGAGCATCATGGTGCCATTGTGACACAGAGGGGCGGTTAAAGTGTAGCAGAGCAGTTTATAGAAACAAGCCAGCTGCTGCTACATCACAATGAAGCTAACTGAAACCTGCTCTCATTTCCAGGAGACAACAGCGGCCTCAGGGAGGCGGAGGAGGAGGAGGGGGGAAGAACCAACCTCAGCTGATACAACAGCAGTCACCACAGCACCAGAGGGATCAATCCCAACAGCAATCCCCAAACCAACAGGAGCGGAATCTAACGGAACTGGGAGATATCAGAAACAGTACTGCTGGTCGGCCGCCTCGCCAGTATCAGGGAGGACATGGGCAGCGCCAAGGAGGACCCCCGCACCACGGATACAGCCAGAACCGGCGTTGGCACCACAATCCGAAAGGCCCGGGGCATGGACAGACTAACTTTACAGGTGACAAAGGAGCACCCCCAAGGACAACCAAAGACAGAGAGACTGAGAATGTAAAACCAGAAGACGAGCAAATCAGACCTCCTCAAGACGACAGCAGTAAGAGTCCCAATGAATCACCCAGACCAGTGTCGACACCCACTACCAATGCGTTCCCACATCTGACAGTTAGGAAGGAATCTCCCAACCCGCCAGGAAGTGGAAAGGGAGGCGAGGGCCAGTCGGAGCAGCCCAAAATCAGCCTGCTGCAGTCGTCGAAGGAGAGACTGAGGAGGAGACTAAAGGACAAGGTACCGAAAAGCTGCTTAGTGCCCGTCAGTCAGTATTAAGGCAATCAGGACTAATGTGTATGTGTACACACATGCTAGCATTTAGTGTTATAATTACCTTCATTATGTTCACACACACACACACACACACTGTCATCAAGTAGACATATAGTTTTCTCACACGGCCTTTCTTCAGGCCGTTCCTCTCCTTAGTTATTGAGCATTCAGACCGACACACCCAGACATGTCCTCACGAAGAGGTGAAGAGGCTAAAGCAGCATTAGCTTCACTGTTTTTGATCTTTTCCACTTTGTGCACTAAACCGGCGAGTCAGCCAACGTGTGTTGCTGCTCTCAGCTTCTCTTGCTCCTCTAACTCGTTACCACCGCGGGGTGGTTTCAATTTGACAGCATGGAACTCCCCCGCAGGCAGGAGTTAATGAACAGCCACGCCAATGACTCAATGGATCCAGTCTCGGAGACAGATTTTGCTTGATTGTGTCGTGTACTGAACTCCAGCAAATAGAATGCAACTTATTTAAGCAGCCTTTGTTTTGTTTTGGTTGTAGTTTACCGTCTGCACGGGGCTGTCGCCTCAACTTTCCAATGCAACTCCTGCGTTCATGTCCGTTATTATTGTCAAACGTTGACAATTTGAATATCGTCACCTACCGCTCATGTCCTTTTTCCACCTTCCGCCTCAGGAGGAGGCACGCGTGGAGGCGCCGGGCTCCGGATCGCAGAGCATGGACCGGCTGGTGGACCTTCTCAACAGCATGAGGAGCAACAGCAGCGGGGTGGAGCAGCAGCTGGCCTCCTTCATGGAGGAGGCGCAGTGCTCGGCGCGGTCCGAGGAAACCCTGGCTCAGGTGGTCGGCACCATCTACTGCAAGGCCGTGTCAGACCGGAGCTTTGCCGCCACAGCCGCCAAGCTCTGTGACAAGATGGCACTGTTCATGGTGGAGGGGACCAAGTTCCGGTCGCTGCTCCTCAACATGCTGCAGGTGAGAGCCCTGCCGCCTACTACAGCATGTTATTCTGATAAACTCTCAATTATCCAGTGTTAATATTGAACTGTGTGAAGTCGTTTATCAAGCAACGATGTCAAACATGCTCTCGTTCCAGCGTCTTAATTGTGCGGATTTGTTGCTCTTCCTTTTTATATAATCGAAAATTTAATATCTTTGAATTTAGGCCGTTAGTCGTACAAAACAGTCAATTTGAAAGATCTCAGCCGTGGCCCTGGGAGATTGTATGTGGCGGTTTCCACTGTTTTATGACATTTTATGAACTAAATTGTCAATTGATTAACCTAATCATCAGATTATGCATTAATGACCCTGAAGATTTTGGATAAACTACCTTTCACTCTCTCACTAAAGTCTATTGCTTCACTATTTCTAAGCCCTGTGTAGCTTGCACCCAAATATCCCAAGAAATACAGTACGTACTGTCAACAAGATCTCAAAATGCCCTTTCAAAGATCCTGCTGAGCTACCAGCGCTTGATAAATTAGCAGATGTTTATTTTGGCCAACAAGTCATTTTATACACTGGATGTTTGCAACAGAAATGTCGCTGTAATGTCAGTGGTTTTATGAGGAAGCACTTTCAGGTGGAAGCCACATGTGCGTGTGTGATTCTGTAAATGTCAGTAAGTAAAGTGGCTAATCTAAACACCCAGGAGAGAGACCCCCCCCCCCCACACACACACACACACACACTTAACTGCACCCATGAAGGCAGCATCCTCTCAGCTGTTACATATTCCACTGCCTCTCTCCCTCCTCGTCCCTCACGAGCTTTCTATTACTGCGCTCTCCTGTCTTATTGCCTCCCCTCACCCAGAACGACATGGGCCAGTGCCTCGCTCCCTCCCCCCCGGCACAGCTCCTCTCTCTTTCTCTCTTCCTCTTTCTCTAACCGTGCTTCTCCCTTTCACCCTTTCCTCAATTTTGATATTCAGACAAACCTCGCCTCAGACAGTCTAGAAGTAGGCAAACGAGACTTACGCGCTGTCTTCAGAAGACAGTCAAGGTCTAAGTGTTAACCCACCTGCTGCCATCTTTTCACTCCTCTTTCCGTCTCCTGGAGATGCTCATTTCGACCCGAGCCTACTTTCTGTTTTTCCATTAAAACACCTTTTTTCTTTCGATGTTGAGATTGTTATTCCAGACCCAGCAGTAGTGAATCCCACCTTACTCCTTTTACCCCCTTCTATGCTTTCTCACAGCTGTGCGGTCACCTCCTCTTCTTTCATTTCTCACTTTAATTCCCACCCAGCCAGCATGGACCCCCTCCTCGTCTTTGACATTTCGTTTTTTTGTTGCTTTAAAAGGTTTTAAATGCCACTAGTGGATTCACGAAGGCCGTGATCAATGATGCTGCTTCCAGACCCCTAGATCTCAATATGGGGGCAGTTAGTCTGTGTATTAAAAGAGAGGCGTCACGCTTTGCTGCTGCTGTCATTAAAATGTGGGCAGGTTGTTACCTGTGGAAGATGCTATTTACTTACAGCTGAGAAGAGCCGGTGGCCTTTGTTTGTTTGCTACTGCCGTCGGCTCCTTCCTCGTCATCTTCTATTCTTAAATAGTTCGTGTGTATCTTACCGTTTGTTGTGGAAGTGTCACGTACTGTGGCGAACAGTACTATGTCCTGGGAGGTGTATGAGAGGCAAGTGCAGCTGTTTTTGAGTGGGTGGCGTGTTTGTTTTTGACAGTGTGAGTGTGAGGTTTTTTCTGTTTGATCCATTCAAGGCCGCACATATTCTGTGCGTGTCTGTGTACAAGCGGGCCTTCAGTGCAGTCGCACGAGTCCGTGAACATATAAGCTGCTTGTGTTTCTAGTGCACTTCAGTAACAGCCAGTACATGCTGGGTGAGCAGAGTGAGATCCTCTGACTGTTAATAAAGTTTCAGTTTAACCTGCCGTGTAACATCTTTGCAAGTGCGCATTACGCATTAACCCATATTAACCCCAACACTTTCACAGCATTGACACAGTTCACTACCCTTCACTTTCAAACCACATTAACATATTCTCCTCTGCTGCTGGCAGATAAACCAAATTCAACTGCTTTTCAACTGCTTTTTTGGCTTTAAGTGCTTTAAGCTGCGAGGTTAATACGTGTGCCACCTACAGAAACTCCCATCAGGGAGATAGCAGAGATCTTAATGGTGATTGCCACCACTGCTGATGAATTCATGAAACACTTATATATCCACCTACCTACCGCCTACTTAGAACCTGTATCACACATTTACAAAAGCTGGATAGACTGTCGCTTTTCGTTGTATTTTCCAGACCAAATATGTATCTGAATTGTTCTTTCTCCCTTCCCTCCACCTCCCCACAGGTGGACTTTGCCTGTCGAGAGCAGCTCCAGCAGTCTGATGTGGAGCGGTGGCTCGGTTTCATCACCTTCTTGTGTGAGGTGTTTGGTACCATGAGGAGCAGCTCAGCGGAGCCCTTCAGGGTGCTGGTGTGTCCCATCTACACCTGCCTACGAGAGGTCTGTACCAGACACACACGCACCCTTTTTCTTTTTTTTAAAATCAATAAGTATGCCAATTACCGATTGATCAACCCTGTCTACTTGTTCCAGTAAAACAGGAAAGCGCCCCGCTGTGACTGTACATTTTGTCTGTTCAGACCGATTAGTGCACCTAGTTTCCTGTTTTTGGCCAGACGTTGTCTAGACTTGAGACGCCACAACAGGGTTTGGTTAGTGGTGTGAACAGTCAGGACACCATCGGTCCCAGGAAAATGCATGACCCCAGGTTCAGTTCTCATCAGCTGGTCACGCTGTCTTGCACAAACACTCCCTTGGTCTCCATGGTAAACCAGCTCGGGTAGCCACAGCAGACGCTTCGCGATACAGAAGTGGTTAACGACAGATGGAATATTGAAAGGGGAAGCGAGCGAGTGAGAGGGGGGGGGGGGGAGAAAGAGAAGAGGTGAGAGGAAGCGAAGGAGTCTGCGGTCAGGTTGACAGTTTGCTGCAGAAGACGTTTAGCGATGGCACGACGTGTAGGAAAGAACGGAGAGAAGAGACGACAGAATCTGGGGACGAAAACCATTTCATTGTGTAAATTTGAGAGGTTGAGAAGAAGCAATGGCAGGTTTGAGGCACGTGCCAGGTAGTTCCACCACCCACGTCCACACCGCTGCCGGTCTGGCACTCGACACGCACCCCACACAACAATCAACACACAACTAGTGCCATCCACGCCCTGTCTGAGCGTGTGCCCAGGGCATTATCGCAGCCTGTTAAGAGGGCTCCGCGACACGGCCGAGGGCGTGGACCTGCAGAGTAGCACACCACCGTATTCCAGCGTCAGCAGTGTCACATTTAGCCTGATGGTGCTCGAGGTCAGAACACAGTTTAAAAAATGTCAAAATATTTGAACAGTAATCTGTGATTTAGTGCGTTTGTGGTTGCGAGTCATGTGCTTGTTAGGCCACCTCCGCTTCCCAGAGCCGGTGTTTCCAG
Organism: Melanostigma gelatinosum; assembly: GCF_949748355.1. Lineage (NCBI taxonomy): Eukaryota > Metazoa > Chordata > Actinopteri > Perciformes > Zoarcidae > Melanostigma > Melanostigma gelatinosum. The sequence continues at coordinate 7,670,816 of NC_136651.1, forward strand.
ATTATCTTTTTTTATCCATTTGCTGTTTTGTCCATCCTGTCGTAACATGTTGTTGTTGGATTCCGGCTATAATCTATCTGCCATAATGTGCACTCGCCTGTGTGTGTATTTGCAAAAAACAGTATGTGTACCTGCACGTGTGTGTGTGTGCGCGTGTGTGGCAGTGCGTTTTGCCGCGGCTGTAGCTGTAACCGGCAGAACAGGATTATGTGACAACTGAGGTGTGCTAAGCCGTGTTTTTGAGAATACATGACAGCTGTACATATAAACAAAGCAAGTCGGTGCGCGGTGATCTCATCCATTCATGACTTACAAGCAAAACGGATGTGTCCGTGTGGATTTTTAAATCAAAATAAATAAATACAGAAACCCACAGAGATGCACTAAGTCAGATAATCTTCGACTAAGTGCATTGAAACTGGGATCGGCACAAACTGTAAACTGACATATTATCGACTTTTAAGATCTCACGGTGAACGTGTAAGAAGAAAATGAAAAAAGAGACGTTTTCATTGAATGTTTTAGGCTCACTATGATATTTGTGAATCAAGTTTTTCTTCTCCTTTGTGTGCTGCACTTCCAGCACGTTACTGTAGTTGTATTGTTTGTTAAGAAACGTTGCGGTTAGAACAGCATGTCCATTAAACTGTTTAAATAAAGCTACAAATCAAAGATTTACATTTTAATAACATTTTCCAGACAATTACATAAATGTATGTAAAGCACAGCCTGTACTACACACGCCCAATACAAAACAGATTATTATAATACTGTACCTTTTTAAAAAAAGACAAAGGAAGGTACCGTCCTGCACAGTCAGATCGTCGTGGAGACATCAGAAGGAGGAGGAAAGGGCAGCTAGCAGGGCGCTCGAGTTATCATAAAACAACGTTTAACTGAAGAGAAAGACCTGCTTGTTGTCCACAGACGCCTTCGTCGGGGTTCATCTGTTGGTTTGCAGACATCATGCACATTCACAGTCTCGTGGTGACCTCAGGGGCTGTTTGTATTGAGAGAGCGTGGGCCCTCATCGCGTCAGACAATCAACTCAGAATATTAAGTATAGTCGGACAATGATTATGTATATTTAAGATAATAATGTACATTTGAAGCACCATTGATTTGTAAGTTCTGGTGCTGATCTTAGACCTGCTGTTGCTATGCAACTATTGGAAACCAACGTTGAAGCGGTCGTAATTTTAACTTTGAGCATTCGAGTCATTAGTCCTCTGATCAAACATGTTTTTCTCTCCGGTCCATGCAGTGTGATGGCACACGATACACAAAACGAGTTTGAGTAATTCGGTCAAACTGAACAACGAGAATGTTTAAATAAATAAATGGATGTTTTTCTAGTTGACCGAGTAATTGAAGGTGTTTTCGTGTTGGATGCATTTCTTCTATTTAGTGCTACAAGACTAGCTGGCCTAGTTTATCTCGCTTTTTATGTTCCAGGTAAAATGTCTTTTGAATAAAAGTACTTGATGGAAATCACACAGAATCCCAATGTTTCCCTCTGCTGAGAGATTTCTTCTCTTGATTATGTAACTGAGCTGAGAGGCTTTTCTGTGTTAAGTTGTCTCACAGAAACGCTGTTTCCTTTCCTCTTGCAGGTATTACGGAGTGATTCATGCATGTTGTTGTGTAGCAGCGCATTGGAGAACATAAGGCTACTGCAGTGGATAGGGGCACTGATTAAACGAGTATAGATTAGACCGTTTTAAAAGGTATTGAGCAATAGTTCCTCCTGGGCTCCCCAGAGAAGTCATTATGAGCTAATCCTGCTTGTCACACAGCTCTCCTTCTCTGGGAACGATGATACTTTGGTTCCCACATCAAACAGCCACGCTGTCACCGCACCCATCGAAGCATACACGTCGGCACTGTCTTTCGTAAAGAAAGTGCTCAAGCGTTGTGTAGTTTTGAATTAAAGTGATTGGTTGAGTTGTTGCTTGTTTACATGCTGCATGTGGGCTCCGTCAGTTGGCCGGGGCACCTCGATATCAAGCCAGCTGTGAGCCACTTGTGTCATGTGGAACTAGAAGGGTTCTTTAAGGAGTACTCTTTGTTTTTTTATGATTACACTGTGCCGTGAATTTAGTTTTGCATTATTTAACATTTTTTGCTTAGTTCATAATTCATGTTGTTTGTGCCTATTATTACATCATGAGGTTGTATTGCATTTAAATTATGATGTGTTATGTATTTTATTACATTATGAGTTGGCACACATGTCATAAAGTTATCCTGTAGTATGCCATTCATGTCATAGTATATGCAATGTCATTTTCAATACAAAAAAGTTATAGTATGTCATTAAATAGTTAGTTTAATATCCTGTAAATATAGTTTGAGTTTGAATGAATTCTTTGTCACAAAGAAATCATAAATATATCCTAGTATGTGTCATTGTATGGTATGCTGTTCAAATGTCATAAGAGTCATATTTAATGTAAAGTACATGAAAACAATAGTATACAATTCCATGAAAATGATGAAAATATCATCAAAAAGTAATGCCATCAGTCTAAAACGTCACAGTATATGTCAAAAGAAATGTGAGTAAAGTATGTATAATGAATATCTCGTACAATAGTATTCTTTAAAGTCGTCTGTCAGGTAGCAGGTTCGTAGTTCGGTCATAATCAACCAAATCTCTCGCTGTTTCCTGAATTTGTCTGACGACTTTGGCGTAGCACATTACCGACTGATTCGTCTTTCCAGTTCGACGTGTTCGTTGCCTCCTTTGTTTAAATGACTCCGTATCTTCACCCTTTGGATGTTTCTATTCTGCCGTTTTTCGTACGAAACGTACACAAAGCATATTCGCTCGCCATGAATTCCCTGGTTTTATCCACATATGGGCTCAATCAGACATTGCACTGACGATGTACTGGGGACCTGGCGGCATAACGTCTGTTTAATGTCCGGTCCGACTGATTCGGACGTTTGCCTTCTCGCATACAGCTCCTCTGGGTCTAGATCAGTTTAGGGTTGCAGTGCATGTGTGAAAGGGGCTTTATTTTGCCCGTTGTGCAGCAGGTCTATGCTTCTACGGTTGAAGTACATTCCTCTGTTACTTCCTTTTCCTCCCTCATGTTAATCAAAGTAGCACTTTGGAAACGGACATGTGAGGAGTAAAAGTCTTTAACCAAATGTCTTTCGGCTGTAGTCTGACACGAGATGTTTACCGGCTCACTGTGCTTCTACCTCCCTTTGTTGCCGTCGCTCCCCGCATTGTTTGAAAGAGCCAGTTGTATGCCCATCTGTGCATGGGGGCCAGTGCTGGGGCTGGGAAGCCAGCAAGCGTGTTTACCAGCTCCGCTGTTTGTTTTTGGCTACGGTGTGTGTGTGTGTGTGTGTGTGTGTGTGTGTGTGTGTGTGTGTGTGTGTGTGTGTGTGTGTGTGTGTGTGTGTGTGTGTGTGTGTGTGTGTGTGTGTGTGTGTGTGTGTGTGTGTGTGTGTGTGTGTGTGTGTGTGTGTGTGTGTGTGTGTGTGTGTGTGTGTGTGTGTGTGTGTGTGTGTGTGTGTGTGCGAGCTCGCATACATACAGTGTGCGTAAAGCCAGCCTTGATGTCTGATGGTGAGCTGGCTTGCCAGGATGAAAAGCCGGGTGCGTTGTCTTCCAAGATTTAAAATGTTAATGTAGAAAATATTTACAATTGGGATTAGGTCTTTCTCTTTTTTTCCTCCACGTGAACTGCTTAACACACACAAACACTTGCGTTTGCTTAATCTCCCCATGTGGCCTCCACCCAAATGTACATTTATATATCTTTATTTATTTATATGCAGGCCTTGAGTTTGCTCGCTCACTCTGTGATGCAGTTCTTTGCAGGTTCCCCGTATGTTCACATAGTGTCTGTTATTGTCGCTTTCAGCTGTTGGAGTCCACAGATGTTAAGGAAGATGCAGTCCTGTGCTGTTCAATGGAGGTATGTAACAAGGTGCCAGGCGTTGTTTGGCTCACTGTAAGGGACAAGCACACTCTCTCTAACCTCCTGCCTCCTCTATACCCCCCCCCCCCCCCCCTCCATCCCTTCTCCTCTACACCAGTTGCAGAGCATGGGGCGCCTCCTGGAGGAGCAGCTCCCGGAGATGATGACCGAGCTTCTCGCAGCCGTCAGGGACAAGATGCTCAGTCCGGCCGAATCACAGCTGACTCGCTCTCTCCTGATGGAGGTCATCGAGCTGCACGCACATCACTGGAGCCCCCTGGAGGCTCTCACCACCCAATACTACAACCGGACCATCCAGAAGCTCACCACCACTGCCTAGGGTGCCAGCTCCCACGGGAGAAGAGGAGACGAGCCCTCCTGAAAGCCCCTTGGAAACATTTTCCAATTGAATGTCAATCGGCTCTTTTAGTTTTACCAAAACACAGGAATTTAAGAATAAAGTCACTCTCCGACCGAAGTGAGTCCGTGCTTCACGTGGGTTTTGAACTTGGTTGTATAATTTGCTAATTCCTCCAAGATAGGCGAGCACTGCCACAGATAACCGTACACTATCCTCCAAACAGTTCGCTATCAAGCAAGCCATCGAGGCAACACTACGAGCTCATTTGACACACATTTAAGAAAACAGCAACGTATTTATGGCCAGTAGGGGCATGCTTGGCCACACAGAGGGAGCTCACCTTGCACAGGCTGCTGAGGGATAAAGGAGGGAACAGACAAGGGGGGAGAGTGGGGGAGAGGAGGAGAGGGCAGCAGCCTGCCCGTAGGGAATAGAGCGATCCGTACTCGAAGATGAATGGAGGGGGTTAGGGTGGGAGGTCAGGGGAGTCCGTGTCAGTCTCTTCATTGTGTTCATTTGCCCACCGCCCTCCCCCCCCCCCTCCTCTGTCTCTCCGTCAGCCCCTGGGGTCTGTGTGGCTGATAAAAGAGAGAGGAGGAGGAGGAGGAGGCGGCGGCAGGGAGCGAACACGGTGCTGTCTGTCTGGGCCGTCTGCCCCGCCGGGGCCAGGGACCGGGTCAAAGGGCCTCGCTGTGGAGCGCCTCCCCGCCTTTGTCTCTCCCCCCAAACTCCACACCCCACTGCAGGAAGCCTTTTTGTGGAGATGAGACAGCGGGCCTGCTGGGCCTGCTGGCTGGGTGGAGGATAAGGATCAGGCTGGCTAGAGTAGGCTGGCAGATGGCTGCTTGAGCCCATGTGAGACGACACACACCCCTCTGGCACCCCGGCTCCCTGCTCCCCGAGCAGTAAAAAATATTCCAGTGGGGGGGGCAGTATTAGAAAAGCATTAAAACTAACACTGCTGTGTGATAAGTCTTTTGTTTTTGGCCCTAGAGTGGAAGGTCTCTTCTCCTAGGTTAAGTCGTGCATGTACATGCTTTGTTAACCACATCTTTGATATTATCATTATGTAATTTTTTAAAATAATTTAGTGTTTTTATTGTTGGTTCATTTCGACGTCTTGTTTTTATGAAGTGTATGTATGAGGTTTTAGTGGTAGGCCTTATTGCACAGGTTTGATTTGTTTTGCACTGTTCTGCTTTAAAGTTGAATTTGAATCAGTGCTTGTGGATCAATAGGAAACATCTCAGTAGTGAGACACATGGGTGAAGCAGAGGAGGGATTTTAGGATGTTTTAATGGACTAGTGGCCTTATAATTTATCATCTTCATAGGAGCTCTCGGCTGCGGGGCCTGCAGCAGCTGAGGGAAAGCTGAGGACGTGACAGTTGGTCTTATTCACATCATTCTGTTGCTGAAGGAACAAAAAGGACAAAGTGACGTGATGACAAAAAAAAACAAAAAGAGCATGGCACACAGAAAGAAGTGAAATGCTTCTTTAACATGTTCTCATACTCAAGCCATTCTTTGCGGTGGACATTTTTGCAAGTGTTTAATATTGACTGTATTTGCTTTGTGTTTGAGGAAAATGACAACTATTAACCGGCGTATTTGAAGAAGACTGACGAAAAAAAGAATTCTTATTGTATGACCTCATTAGCTAATCATATGTGACCCTTATTCCAGCTAACGTGTGTACTATGATATTGACGTACCGAGCCAATCGTGTACCATTTGTAAATGGGCTCTATATATATATATATATATATATGTGTATATATATCTATATATAGATAGTCTGCATACAGTATATTTACAAGTATTTAAAAACATTGGAATAGAGGTGGATAGTGCGAAAGAGATGTTACACACAGGACTGTGGTTGTGTGGCTCGAGTTTAGCCTTCCCATGCATTGCGATGAGGAACTAGTTCTTTGTTTGGGAGTAGTCACACACACATACATACATGTGCATATACTCATGCACATGTATGTACATACTTAGTGACCCACTGAATCTCTGCGGGCAGTTTTAAGTGTTTTTATATTATTTTCTCTGTCTTGCATCAAGAATTACGAATCCTGTGCGGTAGAAACACCACCCAGAAGTCTGTTCGATGAGAAGGGTGATTTAAAGCTCACATGTGTTTTTGGGGGTGCAGCCTAATCGTCTGTCAGTGTGTCTACTTGTGAAGTAATTTGTTTTTTTTTGTTGTGTTCTTTATTTTGTTTCTAGGTTTCTATTTAAATTATATTTAGCTCATATATATATATTATCTGGCGGGTTTTCAAGACATCCGAAACAGTTGTGATACCTAGCTTGCTGTGTAAGTGTGGTATTACAGTGTTTTAGTTTATGTACAGAAAATACCTATCGGCGAGTTCCCATTATGCAAAGAGCAACTTGCTCTCACAGCAGATGGGGGCAGGTGGGGTTAGCCCCTCCCCCACCCCCGGTACTGGAGCCTCCCCCACCCTGTGTGCCCTTCGACCCTTCTGCTCGGGGTCCAATGACTCACTCGACAATTGAATGAGACACCCCCCCATTTGCATATTTGCATGAATATTGGGGGAAAAAACCCGAGGTTCTGGTTAGCACACAGACGGGCTGTAGATTGGCAATAGTGGGTCATCTTGTAAGCTCCTGTTTTTTGTTTTGTTTTTCTAAGCAACTGAAAAATAAACTAACGGGGGGGAAAAAATGATGTGACGAAACAAACCGGTGTGTTTTTCTGTCTGCTCACTCGCCAGCACAATCACATGGAAGTCAGTGCAAGTATCACGAAGATATTCAGACATCACAAAGGGAACAACAGTGCACGCACTGTTTCCTCTGCCATTACCAGCTAGACTGCGTAACTAATCCTGGCACCACAGTAGGTCATTCTACGAACAGTTCATACATGTGCACACTGAAACTCATTAACACGTCTGCGCCTCTACATGGCCACACATTAATTAAACTGACCACACTTGAGAATTTTTAATACGAATGTTGCAGTAAGTCCTTGGCCAGTGATTTGCCTTTGGTTGGCCCTGACACATGCCTGGGGCTCCCAGTCTGTGGGCGTCCCAACGGGAGATCTCAGGGCCGGGGTTGCCTCCCCACTGAGGACCCTTAGAACCGACGGGACTTTCTTCAGCACTCGTCCACATCGCTCAGCGTAAAGCCCTACAACAACGTATTTAAATCCACCTGGACAGTGTGATATACCCTTACAATTTGCCAGTGATGGATTCATGATGATGGTTTTGAGAAATTGAGTGTACGTGTATTTTTAACACAATACAAGCAGGGACGATAGGCAAGATACTATAGAGTAATAGACAAACCAATCTTGCAAAAGGAGCGTAAAGAAAATAAAAAATGCAATGTATGTCATGAAAATGTCAGTAAAGCATGCTATTAAAAATAAAAAATCAGTTATAAAAACTCATAGTACAGCATAAAGAAGACTAAGTAATAGTAAAGTATGTCATGCAAATTTCATAGTATATTGAGGAATAAACTGGAAGAAAACCAGAGCCGGCCCTGGCTGACCATTAGCATCATAGTTCATTTGTCTCTGTGCGTTGAAAACAGACAGTTGAACAGACATGTTGGCCCTCAGGGAGAATGTCTTGCTGGCTGGCCCGCTATGGTGCTGGAGCCTAAACTGCTAAGACACAGTAGCTGTGTCTCCAATTTAGAATAAAATCACATTACAACAAGATGGTGTTATTTGTCTGCAAGCCAAGTGACACAATTAGGAAAAATGTAAGATGGGAGAAGAGACTTCTGAGTGAATAAAAGGACTGCGGGCTATATGGATTGACGCAGGCTATTTTCATTAAGTTTCAAATTCATATGTTTGCAAAGATTAAAGATGGACGACAGCGGAAATGCTCCGACCATCAAAACAAAATGTATCAACTATTTTGACAAATGCCAAATTACTGGTTTCAGTCTCAAATGTCAGAATTTGTGACTGTTAACGGGTCTAAGTATGAGTCAAAATACTACAATGCCCATGAGTCTCGCTGCCATCACAATGGAGAAGAAGCCAATCGTAGCAGAAGTGAATTAAAAACATTTCATCCTTGAACTTTGGAATAAGACGTGGCGCCATATTTGCCAGAATACAAAAATGAAGCTGCAAAAAGTTATCTTCTGACTGAAACCTTCATCTTTTTAAATCAAAGAATTACTTATTTTCTAACAGTTGTATATTCTGATTAACATTTTCACATTATTTTGACATTTCATCGAGAGAAGTACAGGCAAGAGTAACTGACAGTGGAAATAATTAGCTCATTGTGTGCATCGTGGCGCCGTATCATGACCGGAGCTTTGCTTACTTTCTCTGCTGCCACTGACGGATGAATGGACGCGAGTGTTCAAGGGTGACTCGCACAGCAGTGCCGTCCAGGCTGCATCTCAGCTGACCTTGATGACAAGAACATGGAGAGAGGACACTTGAATTATTAAGATAACTGCTTACACACTAACCACACACTCGCACGAATTTAGACAACGCAAGCGCCAGCAGATCCTGTGTTCAAAGTATCTCCGGATATTTGACGTGTCTTGTATCTTCAGCTGTCTGATGGCTCACACATTGTGTTTTTTTAGACCTTTTACGACCTTCATTTTATTTCTTTCCGTCTGCGCAGTGTTCGTCTTTCTATGTTTGATCAGCACACAAAACAAACTAGAGGAGCGTACTGCAGAATCTGTTCTATTTGGTCCGAGGGGTACAGAGGCCGTATATTGTGGAAAACAAAGTGAAGTTAAAACACACACACGCATCCCCAGATGTTTTCCGACCGTGCGTTTGCTGTGGGAGAAATCAATAACTGTGGGCTACGAAGTGGTTTTAGCTCGCTCTCTTGACCTTTCCATCTCAGCAGCAGCTACTGCGCTGAAGTTTATTCTGCTGCCCAAAAAATACAGCATTCTATCTCCACTATGATTGGAATCAGACATGCGAGTTGTATCGTGTACGGATTCTGGAGACTATTGTGGATCTCAGGACTACATTTATTTATTAATAGTACTTTTTAGTACTGCTATTTCTTCATGTCTACTTCCAAATTAACTCAGGGTGTCAAATATATATATATATATACATATATATGTCTTTAAATGGACTCTGTGTGGAATATTACTAATTGTATGTATTACTGTTGTTGCTACAGTGAACTTACACCCTTGAATAATAAAGTAAAATAACGACTTTTTTCCAAATTAAAAGACTGACAGGAAGTGACAGTCAGCACATGCTTAATGACTAGCAAAAACCTAAAAACTAATACATACACACACACACACACACTTTATGTCCAAATGGAGTTTTTCGAGGAAAAGCAAGAACGTGATCTCGTCGAGCGGAAACTGGAACGCTGTATTCCTGCTTCCTGGACTGGCAGTGTAGGAAATTATGTCGTGACCTCCTCATTTCCTCTTTTGGTGAATCACCTACTCAGTCAGTAAATCAACCAAATAATTGCTTCTTGGGCTGTGAGTGGATCACACCCCTCATTCACTCGCAGCATCAGATAACCTCTTTCTGTACAAATCAACTTAATCTCAGAATGTTTCTAGAATCATTTATACATTATTTTTATGAAAATAATCTGCTTTATTGTTCAACCTCATTTAAAAAAAACAACGGCGATCAATTCTGGAAAAGAAAGAAGCTGAAATGTGCCTGAAACAGGTTGAACTCATGTTTCTGCTTTGGCATTTTGTTTTGTTCTAAAGAGTCGACAGTCATTTCCAGTGAAGAGCTAAATGCTAACGTACACACGATAACATGCGCACAGTGATCATGCTTATAGGCTGATGTTTCGCATATACAATGTTCAGTATGTTCACCGTCTTGGTTTAGCATGTTAACATGTGCTATTTAGCACTAGACACAAAGTACAACTGATGGAATGGTCATTGGTTTTACAGGAATTTGGCCATAAACCAAAATACAACAGACAAAATGTTTACCAAAGTCAGTGGGCTTCATCCTCTGGGGAACAATAACGACTGTACAACACGTCTTTGTGATCCATCCAATAGTTGTTCAGATACATGAGTTTGGAATAAAGTGGTGGATTTAAAAGACCAACATAGCATCTTAGAAAACAATAACCATACAGCTCAGTGTGGCAGATATGTAGTGCCATCACAATCACTCCGAAATCAAATTAATGCCGTAGGGAATGAGAGAAAAATGGCCGTTCATCAGTGTACTATAACACAAACGGGGACCAAGTGACTCAAGGATGTGTTCTTGAAACCTACAAGTAATTAAAGCACCAGCCATTTAAGCCCAATGAATGCACAAGACATCATATTCTTTTTTTTTTCCTGCAGAAATGTGAACACACTTTCATGAATGCCAGTGACAGGTCCTGAAACAGCTTTTAGCTGAGGAAACATGGCGTCTTTGTTGTGAAGTGAGCGTGTGTGCCCTTGCGGTGGCCTGGCTGAGGCGTGTGCTGCAGCGGGCTTTTCTCACTGTGTTGCTGCCAGCAGCAACACGCACACGCTGCCAACGTCAACAGACGGATCTTCACACAGGGAGAGGAGAACAAAGGTGAGGGTGAGGGGGAAATGAATGCATTTCAGAGGACAGGATGACAGAGAGGAATCGGCCGTCTATTTACAGGGGGAAACAAACGCAGGGTAGTCATTAGATCACTCTCTCTATCTCTCTTTCAAGGTTCATCTCAGCTAAATGCTGTAATTTATGAGGAATGTGTGTGTGTGTGTGTGTGTGTGGGGGGGGGGGGGGGGGTCGTGTCTTTTTCAAGCCTGGCCGGACTAGACCAGCCACCCAGAAGTGTGTCTTCCTTTGTGGCTGACAAGCCGGCGTGAGCAAAGCTTCTGCTGTGAGCTGCACTCAGTGGCTGATCACTCGAGCGGAAATCAACAAACACACACACACACACACACACACATCTTAATTAGAAACGTGAAAGGGACATGAGTAGCATCAGCAGAGCCTCTGCTGCTAAGTGGAGCAGAGGTGACCACACACACACACACACACACACTGCTGCAGCCGTTGGAGGTCGATGGAAGTGTCCGCAGACGAGCAGTGGGAAGTCACACCTGATGTCTTTTGTCGGGAGGCTCCCGCCTCGCGACTGTCATTGTGGCAACCCGCTGCGGCAAGCACGACCCTGTTGCTAGGCAACCTGAACTTCTGTGACAGATAGTTGTGAAAGTTCTGTGGCAAGAGCGAAACTGAAAAGTACAAGAAAAAAAAAAAAGTAGAAGGAATAAAAATCACCAAGATACATGAAGGTGTATGGGCAGCCTGAAGCGGCAAAGCACGAAAAACAGCGAGAACTAAAGTCGGTCTTCACCAAAAGCAGCTGCAACTGTCTGCCTTCTCCTGCTTTTACAGACCCACTGCCCTGCGCGCCAGCAGCTCTTTGATTTGTGAGGTGTGCATGCTGTGCAAGGCGTGTTCCCAGTATATACTGTGTGTAAACACACATAAAAGAGTTCAGCGCACAGCCAGTGGATCACATGGACTGTACAAGGTACTGCTTTGTCTGTGTCCATGCAGACTCTCTCTCTCTCTCCACACACAAACACATCAAGTGAATACACCTCATCTACACAACCTGCTTCTTCAAACCCCTCCATGCTAAACCCTGTACATGTGTCAATAGCGAGTGTGCCTCCCTGTTACCCCAGCGAATATCTTTTTAGAGCAACATAATTAGCTGCAGTACAACTCGCACTGCATTTATTTTAACGCTGTATGTCCACAAATACTGGATATAAAAAGTCTGAATATCAATCTGTATTTCTAAACTGCAAGTTATGACTTAGTTTACCCACCAATTCATCTATTACGTCTTTTTTTAAATCATGTTTGGACCACAGATGCATGTTTTTACACCCACAAATGAAATAATGGCTTGAACAGAAAAAAGATATGCATGTCAATTCCTACACCGTCTCTTTGAATGTGCTGTAGGTCTGAAGCGGCATTAATACTTACACATTGACCAATCCAGAGCCCTGTTTGTACAGCAGGATACATAAGTGTGAGCAATGTCACGGGCATCTCAGTGAGGTAAAACAAGTTGTTCACAGAAAAAGTCAGCATAACCCGACATTCCTAATAATGGCCGAGGATGATTCAGAAGGGTAGGCAGTGGCAGTGCTGCACCACTAAATATAGCGTCCAAACTCGATTCAAATTGGCATTGTGCGAATACTTGTGATGCGTGAGTCAGAGTGATTTTGACGGGTGAGTGTCATACGCCCACGAGATCCGGGCATCGCTGTAGTCTCTCTTCTTTAAATGATGCTTCGTTACAGGGTAGGGCACGACACAATCCACCAAAAATAAGGATATATAATAGGGTTACTAATATATATATATATAGCTTGAGCAGCAACATCCCCTACGTGTATCGAACCCATGGGTGTTTGTTTGGCCTACATTATTAGCACAGCAAACTTCATCCGCGCATCCTCACATAACAGGTGGTGCGAGAGGCTTGCTGACACTTTCACCTCCATCAATAATCCAGAGGACCCAATCCACTCAATTTGGGCGTTGAGGCTGTCAGAGGAAGATGTGACTGATATATGCCGCCATCCTGAGACTTGGTAAAACATGACAGTAATATCCAGCAACACAGAGACAGTTAATGAATGAGCTGTGGCTCAACGCCAACAGAAAGGAGAAGAGCATAATTACACTGAGCTCAGAGCGCGGTTAATTCATCTCATTAAAGAGTATTGTCGCAAGCGTATAAGCTCATCAGAACATCTTGGGTGCATTTGTACCAGCTGAGCTTTGAAGTTTGCGAACACGAGAATGAAGAAGTGAATTAATAAACACAAAACAATTGGCCGGTGCTGTGAGTTATTCAGAATGTCTTCATTGTCTGTTTCCACGGCAGCACGCTAACTGCTCTGAAGTCTTTTATCTTACAGTAGATCCCACACTGAAAGAGCTGTTTGTTATCGTCACCTTCATCTTACAGAAGAGACAACACGAATAAGACGTGCTTTCTTCTTGTCCCCACCCCCTCTTTGTCTTCCCCGTTTCTCTTTTACTTGTACATAACAACGGCGTGCCCACTTGGCACCTACAAGCACACACACACACACACACACACACACGCGGCACACACAGACGTTAGGCACAGTAGGCGTCTTTACACACAGAGTCTTCTCGTCTCCTAGTAACCAGAGTTGGTGCAGCTGTCTACTGTTTTATTAGCTGTCGTCTGTCTACCATGTCCACATTAGTGTGAATGAATTTGGAAATGCATCTCTTTCACAACAAAAGCTGACATGCCATGCAACAGGCCTTTCACAAACATGGCCGACGTTCAGACTGCTGACAAATTAGAGGTAAAGCCGGAACGAAGATGCTTCCAATGCGCCAAGGGAAGAAAATGGTTCGACGAGGATGAAAATGATGTGAATCGTCAAGTTATCGGAAATTTCGGGCCGCTTGCTAGACACAATCATCAAAACACTAAATTGAATTCAACGGTGATACATTCAGGAGATACAGTAGTGTACTGCGGTACACTGAGAAGTGCAGAGAGCTTTCCCTGGCGGCTGTTGGCTTAATCGGCATTTTGTGAACTCTTTTAGCAAAGGCTTGAATGTAACCGACTTTCACGAGTGGCTTGTTGTGAAGCAAACGCATCAATAAAATGTGTTTATTTGACAATGCCTGATGAAGATCCCCGATTGAAACGTCGCTCTGTCAGATTACATGTGCTGGGAGCCATCGGTACGATATGCAGATCCTAGGGAAGAGAGTGTCGGTGGACTTCATGGATATAATAACCTAAGAAGGTACACTGCCCGCAGGCAGATATCTATAATGGGAGCTGGGGTTTTTTTTTTGTCGTATCCTGAAAAGAAATCTCTGCCTCACAAAAGCTTTCAACTTCTTGGAGCAAGTGCTGTCGTAGATGCTCACTTATCCTCTCTTCAGTAGAGAAGGAGCACAGTGGAAACGCAGCTAAACAGGAAGTGGCGTCAAAACGTTCTCTATTTGTGTTTCATACCTCTAACTGATGTTCAGAGATTTAAGGAACAAAAAACAGCCCCGGTGTCTTTTGGGAAACCCAGACAACACTTGCTGTCCAAAATCTGACTCCACCTGACTGACTCTGTCTCACACCCCCCATACACAAACGCTACACACCGTCCCCGAGGCCCAGCGGGCCGAAGTTCACCTGTCACACACACACAGACTCCACAGTGAAGGATCGCAGCAGACACACACGCCTCGACTGGCTTTGACTGATGTCAGTTGGTGGTCAGTGGGTCACCCCATTAGTCATGTGGTGCCCAAACTGTAACCAGTCCAGAAGGGGTAGCAGGCTTGGCGACAGCTATCTGGCTATGTTGCTTCCTGGCGGTGAATGCTCCATTGTGTCGAGAGAAAAAAAAAACAATTTGTGCCTCCAGAGCCGAGATACCCACAACACAAACAGACACTTCTTCTCTTTCTCTGTATCGGTGTTTATGAATTCCTTCCTTGTACTCCGAGAAAATGTAGCTTTTTCTCTGTCTCTTCCGATACAAAAGTGGAGCAGAAAGTTCGTTATAATGCGTCTCTCTCTTTATCGCAGCGTTTTCAGCACAAGGGCTCGTAGGCAAGGCAAGGCAAGTTTATTTGTATAGCACATTTCAACAACAAGGTAATTCAAAGTGCTTCACATAAAACCATTAAAAGCATCAAAACATAAGGCAAAAGAAAAGAAGATTTAAAAACAATTAAGAACATTCATTAAAACATTAAAAAACAGTGCAAGAAATAAAATACAGTAGTAAAATGCAGAAATGCAGGAAATTGATGAATATATGAATTGAATGTGGTTCAATTAAAGGCAGCAGCAAACAGAAACGTCTTCAATCTTGATTTAAATGAGCTGAGGGTCTCAGCAGACCTGCAGCTTTCTGGGACTTTGTTCCAGATATGTGGAGCAGAAAAACTGAACGCTGCTTCTCCATGTTTAGTTCTGACTCTGGGAACTGAAAGTAGACCGGTCCCAGACGACCTGAGGGGTCGGGATGGTTCATAAGGTAGCAGCAGATCAGAGATGTATTTTGGCCCTAAACCATTCAGTGCTTTGTAAACCAACAGCAGGATTTTAAAGTCAATTCTTTGTTGGACAGGAAGCCAGTGCAAAGACCTCAGAACTGGAGTGATGTGATCCACCCTCCTGGTCTTAGTGAGGACTCGAGCTGCAGCGTTCTGAATCAGCTGCAGCTTTCTGACAGACTTTTTACAGAGACCTGTAAACACACCGTTACAGTAGTCCAGTCTGCTGAAGATAAATGCGTGGACAAGTTTTTCCAAATCCTGTTGAGACATAAGTCCTCTAATCCTTGATATATTCTTCAGGTGATAGTAGGCTGATTTTGTAATTGGCTTGATATGGCTGTTCAGGTTGAGGTCTGAATCCATAACTACACCTAGATTTCTGGCTTGGTTTGTGGGTTTTAACATCAGTGACTGAAGCTGAGCGGTGATTTTCAATTGTTCATCCTTGGTACCAAAAACAATTACTTCTGTTTTATCTTTGTTTAATTGAAGAAAATTCTGGCACATCCAGTTGTTGATTTGTTCAATGCAGTTACCCAGCCCTTGTATGGGATTATAGTCCCCTGGTGACATATTTATGTAGATTTGTGTGTCGTCTGCATAATTATGATAACACACTTTGTTGTTTTCCATAATCTGAGCTAGTGGAAGCATGTAGATGTTGAACAGAAAAGGCCCCAGTATTGAACCTTGGGGAACACCACGTCATTTTAGTCAGCTCCGATGTGTAATCAGCTACAGACACAAAGTATTCTCGGCCCTTCAAGTAGGATTCAAACCAGTTAAGTGCTGTGCCAGAGAGTCCCACCCAGATTTTTTGTCTTTCTAGGAGTATGGCATGGTCGACCGTGTCGAATGCAGCACTGAGATCTAGTAAGACTAAGACTGAACTTCTGTCATTGTCTATGTTTAAGTGGATGTCGTTGAAAACCTTAACAAGAGCAGTTTCAGTGCTGTGGTGTGTCATAGTGTTAAGCTGAAGAAAATAACAGTTACACTTTCACCTCCAAGAATCTTATTTTATTATCAACCTACTGAAAGCCCTCCACTAAACCCATATAAAAAATGTGATTTGTAGGGAAGCCTTGAATTTCCATTCCAGCATCTTTATGAGTCCGAGAGGTAGAAATGTATATCACTGCTCCTTTATGACAATAATAACATGCTTAATTAGATCATATGATCTCCTCGCTATATGGGCTGGTACTCCTCTTCCAAGAGCCACGCTTTTTCATTAAATATGTACCTTTTTGACATTGAGCCACGAGTGAAATGCCAATACAATATATATGATAATTACAATGTGTGGGCCAGAGCATCTCCCACCTCCTTAAAGTCATTCATTATCCATCTGCCCGAGGTCTATCTGTGCGCCTCTGTGTGTGTGTGTGTGTGAGGAGATGTCTGTGTATGCTGGTAAATGCTTCACTTAATGTAATCTGTATGAAACACAGACGCAACATTTCAGTCTGGCCTCTAACCCTACCAAAAGTATCCGGTACATGAGTGGGTGTTACAATAGTGCGCGTGTGTGTGTGTGTGTGTGTGTGTGTGTGTGTGTGTGTGTGTGTGTGTGTCAGAGCCTCTATGGCTGCACTTCAGACACGAGGCATGCAGACAAAGGACCATTCATCAAGCCAGTCAGCGGATCGCGAGGCCTCTCTTGGAGACACTGGGGCTGACGCCGAGAATGGTGGCACCGGGCGCTACAATGGCGACATTATTTGGCGTCGGCACAACTACGCCACGCTCCTTAGAAGAACGATTTCAAGGCTCCGGCTCCAAATGCTGGGAACACACAAACAAAACACACGTGCACGAGTGTGGGACGCGTTTGTGAATCGAGCAGCGCGTGTGTGTGTGTGTGCGGTATGGACTCGTTGAAACAAAGTAAGACGATGCCATCCTGGAAGCGTTCAGGAGTCGTGATGGCGATGCTCGTTTCTCTTCCCAGGAGCAGTAGGTGTTTAGAGGCATTTCGTCTTGGCAACGGCATATTTGTCATCTCCCTCCAGGGCGATCAGCTCGGTTCTCACCTCTTCGCACAGTCTCACAAACACTCATTGTTGTTTTATGGCGCGTCGGTGAGGAGCACATGCTGCGACTCCCCTGCCATTCACAGCCGCTGTCGTCAACATGCTTTCAAAACTCTCAAGTTCGTTTTCATTCACAAAATGAAGCCCTGATTTTAAAACAGCTGCGGTTCAAGAAGGTGAGACTTTTACAAAGGAGGTACAAAGGACGCTGATGAGAAATGATCACAAGGGGACAAAAACAGCAAACATTTGGTAGTTTGCATCCAACAGTAAGACAACCAATGTACAAAATGAGCACGTCGATATGTTCAATATGAAGTGAACTTCATATAAGTAACTGTCTAATCTATTGACAAACCCTTTAGACAATCAGATAGACTTGATCGACTTTTCCCAACTGATTTGTGTATTTAATCGTGCTGCGCTAGTTAAGGTGGGACATTATTATCCATTATTGATCCAGACGGATTGATTAGCTTATTGATTGGTCTCCATAACAACACAACCATTGTTCAATAACATCTCCTCCGGCATGCGCTTCTTATATAATGAATTGCCCAATGCCATTGACTTAAATTATTAATAAAGCACACACACCTTACACATGTGCATTATAACACCAAGATGTAGGCATGTGGGGGGGGGGGGGGGGCCGAGAGACGGGGAATGAGGCGATATTGATGAATGGTATTCAGCCGTCACTCTTCTAGCTGCGTAGAGTGGAGGCTATATAAATGGAGAACAAAGAAGAGCAGACAGACGGGTCGGACACGTAAACGATTTCACTCCTGATCTCCACGAGTTAGAGAAGGACAGATGAGGACTGCTTACTTTCATCAGCGTGGTACTTTAATCCACCTTTTCCTCCTGCCTGTATTTACAGTGCAGTCTAAAGTGTGTGGGGAGTGACTGCCTGGCCAGTAATTAAACTCTAGTTTGTCTTAACACTCGCCTCGGAGCCAAGGGAAACACCAACGTGTCAGTATTAACATACAGGTGCAAGAACCTGTTCCGCCCTCAGAGCCACGAGCTCGGCTGATATATCCACGTCAACGCGCGTATCCGAACCTGCAGGCCAACTAACAGAGGCCGAGGTGTATTTCAATGTGGATTTAGAAAGCGTTTAAAGTAAGCTGACCTTAAATCAAAAGACATGCACTCGAACACCAGATGCAGAGGCAAGTCAATCAAGTGCCAGTATTTGTTCTAGGTAAATAGGACTATATGGTTTTAGGCCATTCACGAGAACATGTTTTTTACTTTACATCGCTGGCGGCCATGTTCTAAAAGTATCTCTTCTCTTTCATACCTTTTAGGCAGCCACTGGTTTGTATTTTTAAACAATAAAAATAACTTTTTTGTTTGTTCTAAACAGCAGCTTTACTCATCCAGAATCCAAGTGTACTTATCGTTTGACTTTTCAAGTTTTTTCATCTGAGACCTCGACTAATGGATGCAAGGCTTTTTGGCATTCGGCAATTTTTTTCCGACAAAAACGGCAATTGGTTGCAGCTTCTTCGATGTGAGGATGTGCTTCTTTTCTCTGTTTCATATAATTGTAAACTCAACATTTGGAGTGTTGCACTCTCTCAAAACAAGACATTTGAAGACATCGCTTTGCACCCAAGGGGATTGTGATGGATGCATTTTTCACAGTTTCATGACATTTTATGAAACAAATAATTGTCTCTTAATGACAGACCTAACCAATAAACGGATGGATTTTCATTGTGTGTTGAACACATTAGGAACCAGAGGCTGTTCAAAGATTTTTAAGTTTTTTGCCGAGTTCCTTTTAGATGTATCTTGTTACTATGTTGGTGATAAGCGTAGAAATTCTGCCGTTTGGAGGTTAGGTTTCAGGTAGTTATGAGGTTAAGAGGAGAACAGACGAGGGAGGAGTGGGGTGAGGGGAGAGAAGATTGAATTTAAGAAGTAAAGCATGCAACGTTAGCTCGAGATCAGGGAAAACTTTGTATCCCTTAATGACGGAGACAGACATGATGGAGAAAGAGGAGACAACCAGAAATATCCTCCTCAGTCAGCTAAATTGGTACGCAACCCAAACACCTCTTCTTCACACTCTCTCCATCACCCTCACAAACACACAGACAAAACCAAAACACATGTCATGGGCGCCTTCTCTGAAATATGAGCTTTCAAGCATACACTGTGTGTGTGTGTCTGTCTACTGGCATCATCACCCCTCTTCTGCCCTGCGGCTTCCTGTTGACGAGCAAAGCAAGAAAAGCTTAAAAAAAAGAAAGAACTGTGAAGCAGAATGCGAGAGACACTCTGGATGAACTGTTAACTTCCTCAACCCACCCCCATTCGTCTCACCCACACTCCTGCACTCTGTCCCTGCACTCTCCCCTATCGTTTTCTCTGCTCCCTCCCCCCTCTATTCAGCTTCTTGCCTCTCAGTCACTGCCTGTGACCTCGACACCAGTATAAAAGCCAACCGTACACGTCAGAGGGAGGTCACCTGCACACAGGGAGGTCAAGGAGAGGTTGCGTTCGTGCCCGCGGGGCGCTGCTTCTGTCCCAAAGGACTGAGGGCAATGTGACAAGAACGAGGGGGGGGGGGGGGGTTCCCACTTGACCTCAGGGGGTTGTGGATGCTCAGCTAATAAAGGTACAGCTGTATGCTTCCAAGAGTCCAACAGTGGAGCTGTGCTGCATATGGATCCACAAGATAATTCCATGTATTTGAAAGAAATGTGTGTGTTTGTTCAGTTTACGGAGTGAATGGCACCCAAGGCAGAAAAGAAAGCTTCAGATTAACATTTTGAGCGGATTTGTTGACAGTTTATTGTGAATATGAGCATGAAAATGCTTTTCTTCCCACAGGGATTGGATATTTCTACAGATTATAACTCAGCTTGTCATGACTTTTATATTTCGCACAGAAAAAGCATCCTCACTTATCCTTCATTCTCCGGATAATTCTCTTTGTCTTTTTTTCTTTCCTCTAGTCTCTAGAGTGTATGCGTGAGGGTGTGTGTGTGTGTCTGTGTCTATGTGTGTGTGTGTGTGTGTGTCCATTGATTGTCTGCCTCCTACAAACTGATCTGTCTTCCTCAGAGCAGTGTGACAGGTCCCTCTGTGTCTCACAATAGACAGACAACCCCCTCTCTCACACACACTCTCACACACACACACACACACACACACACACACACACACACACACACACACACACACACACACACACACACACACACACACACACACACACACACACACACACACACACACACACACACACACACACACACACACACTTACCATACAGCCAGATGGGCTTGTGTCCCCCATCGCCAGACAAATTAAGTTTGGACTCCCAGATTAATATTCAGGCAAAGCACTGGCTCTATATAATTGAATCATGGTGCCATGAGTGTACAACAGGGGCTACTTTAGATGCAGCCGCCATGCGCACACGGTCGCGCACACACATCAACACTCGGCTGCCAGCTGCGCTCGGTATCCTGTCTGCTGGTTGGGGGGCAGGTTATGAATACAGAATCGTACTTCTCTGTGCACCACGCATTGTTTTATGGTGGATTCTACCTGACAGTCTCTCTTCCACCACTACATTCTGAAGAAAAGAGTACAAACAGAGCAAAGAAATATTTCTAAATCAAAAACAAGCCAAGTTGGTGCGGCTCATTGCTGCTACATTAATAAATTGGCCAGACAGATTGACCAATATTAGCTTAATATGGGTGTATATGTACATTTCTATAAATCACTGGATAAGTTACAAGAAATTGTTGTGCAGAAATTCAATTTAAAAAAATGAAAAATATATAACGACAACGAGCTCAAATTAGATTTTTTTTTAACTCGTCAGTGTCAGTCTCAAAAACCCAACATGAGTCGGGCTGCGCCGCGTTTCCCCTCCGGCGGGTCACTGCTCCTTCAGTCCCCTGTCACTGCTGGCGTTGACATTTTAGCAGCAGACACCAGAATTATCTTGAAGTCAATAATCTTGGCATTGTTATATGTGAAAAGGCTCCACTGAGAAGGGAGGACAGAGAGAGACACACACGACACCTTCTGCGGTGTTATTTCTTGTTTTCGTTGTGGCTTAAAAAAATTCCCTTGATTCTGTGATGTGTTGACATAATGCTGTGTATAGTGAGAGTATGCTGTATAAGAGGCATCAACAACTGAAGTTTCCTTTTGATAACGATTTATTTTTGATCATGTATGCTTTTTGTATGACAGTTTGCTGTCGTTTTTTCTTTTTGTCTCACAAAAGTGATTTGCAGCAACATCGTTAGTGCTGCAAATCAACCTCGAAAGCTAAATTAAATTCATTACCTCCGGGACTTCATTTGAGAGGATACAGCTTCTCTTCTTTTTTACCTGTAGAAACAATAGTAGGAGACTCAACAATGATTCAGTGGCTCACTTCCTTCAAAGGCACGCGTTTGGTTTTCATATTTAACTGGGAGGGTTAGTTTGGCCCCTCAGCGAAAAGCAATTTGGTCCCATACGGATCAAGCAGGTGCTTCAACAGCATGTATGTCATCCAATCAATCCGTCAGCCATGTTTTGAAGGAAAGACGCTCAAAAAAAAGGGTCTTTCTTAAAAGAAAAAGGGCATTCTTAATGTTAAATATACACTCTTGATGGAAAATCCCACTTAAAATGATACTTTCACTTCATAATTAGTGTGTTTTTTAAATTCAAATGCATTATTCTAGCTTTATATTTCAACAAAAGGTGACTTCTGGAGATAAAAAATATTGATCTATTAATAGAACAGAGTGCTAGTCTCCTCCTCCTCCTCCTCCTCCTCCTCCTCCTCCTCCTCCTCCTCCTCCTCCTCCTCCTCCTCCTCCTCCTCCTCCTCCTCCTCCTCCTCCTCCTCCTCCTCCTCCTCCTCCTCCTCCTCCTCCTCCTCCTCCTCCTCCTCCTCCTCCTCCTCCTCCTCCTCCTCCTCCTCCTCCTCCTCCTCCTCCTCCTCCGGCACAGTCACCACATATTGTGTTTCATGTCGACTATTCCTACGCTTGCTCTCATCAGTGTTGGCATATTTCGTTCGCGTTTAACACGATGTAAGAGGCAAACACTGTTTTCCTTTTTCAATACTCTTCATCTACAGATTAAACCGCAACAAATGCCAATTCGTGTCTCTTTCACGAACAAAAACGGCGTGAAATTACCTCACGTCGATGAAGCGGTAATGATTTCCCATCGGCACCTCTCTGGTAATTTCGTGGTTCCTCTTGACATCTCTTGTGCCAAAATGAGCAGGGAGGATACGAGAGACGAGTGAAGGTACCAATCAGTGTCTGTAGTTCTCCCGCTATTCAAAGATAGTCTCAGCGAGGACAGTAAGACGTGCTAACCAAAGCTGTGAAAACAGCTTTACTTAGCAAAGTACCTCCCACATACAGCTCTCTAAAATGACAGCAATGCCTCCCTTTGCCAGTTTGTTATCAATTCTTCAACCACCAGACACGACTACACACACATCCGTGGGTGATTAAGGCCAGTGAGGCTGACTCTGCTCCATGGCAGTGAGTATCTGTCATCCACAGCTGTTTGTATGCTCGACACATCACTTGCAGGTGATTCAATCCCCACAGTCATCTTATCTGAAGGCAGCAGGACAGGTGAGTGCACTCCACTGGCAACCGGTTACTTGAGGGATGTGCGGCACATTTTCAAAGACGCTTCCTGTGTGGGTGTCTCGGTTAAATCTTGCATAATCAGAACCAGATTGTATCTGCACTAAATGGGCTGTCTTGGGTCTGCACAGCCTGCAGAGTATGGAGATTAGAAGGGGCACAAGAGCACAAAATGTGATTTTCTGGGAAGACACAAATTGTGGGTATGGGTGTGTCTCAATACCTTCACCTGCGATTTTGAGCACTTAAACTGTATTAACAGACTTTTTTTGTGTGGGGGGGGGGGGGGGGCAGTGTGAACAAGTTGAGGACACAACATTGATTTATTATCACCTTTTAAGGACTGGTCAGCAAACAGATGCTCATTTGCACATCCAGCTGTTACGGAGAAACATTTGTTTTGAGTCGAGCTCGTGGAAACCTGGTGTAAGCGAGTAAAATATTCCCTCTCTCACAGACGCTGTCGGCCTGAGGTGCGTCCAACAGACACACGCTGAAAAAGAACAAACCTAAATGAACATCAACACCCTAAAAAACAAAAGAGCAGCTGCGTCATTTGCATGTCACACGCCAATATACGCAAACGATCACAACAACAGAGCCACTAATGACATGCTTCATGATGCCACGCCTTTATTAACTCACACCACAGCATAACTAGCCGGAGAAACCGAGACTTTCCAAATGCAGCACGCTCGTCAGCCCCAGACTCAACCTCTCCCCAAGGCACAGAGCTTTGCCACTGTAATCTCCTGTACTCTCCCTGGCCAGATGAGGGTATTAGCAGCATGAATAATTAGGCCAGATGTCCTGTTCTGGGCCATGCAATCCCCAGCTACTTCCCCACAGTTCAATGCACACACACACACACAGAGGGAGTCCTCAAGAGAGGCAAGTACAGGATGGTCAAAGGCAAAAGCGAAGAGAGGTGCAGATGTGATGTTGTCAAGGCCACACGAACCACAAAACGGTAAAATATCATCAAAGAGAAGACCTAGATATCACTCCAAGTCCCCGCAGTCATGTTTTTCAATGTCTGAACCACTTAGCGACTGAGAGAGCGACAGGAAGAGGGGCAGAGAGTGACAAACACACACCACATATTTCCAACACTAATGCAGCAGGGACAGCGGCAGTTCTGTTGAAAAGCACATGAAGCCCCAAGGCAGCTTTCTGGTCTTTGGTAATCTTCTTCGAATCTCATCCCTTAATGCTCACTCACACCCAAACACCCATCTGAAATGTTCCAAAAAAAGGCAGACCAGCCACCTGGATTACTGGATGGCGGCCCGGATGACTGACTGGCCGGCTAATTGACTGGGTGAGTGAAATCAATGCTGTGAACTGGATGTGCTTTTCAGCTCCGCTAACAGCACACTGGTTCAGTAAGAGTTCAGCGGGCCACAGTAACTGGCGGGGGATTTGTGTGTGTGTGGCTCAGCTGGTAGGACGAGAGACAACAAAAGCCCCAGATGAACAAAAAGGAAATTCCAGCTGTTTTGCTCGTTATTAATCCGCATGCAGTGAAGAAGTTAAACCAGTCAGCTACGCACGGTCATCCAAAGTCTGTGAGGAGTTTGCTTCAATGTAGGTTTTAACAGCGAGTCTTCTGGTTTTTATTCACGCCACACCAACTGGAGAGCCTCGTGGTAACAAGGCCACTCGTCTCACACACACACACGCACACACACGCATACACACACACGACCTTGCTGCAACTGGCCTCCTCTCCTTCACGTTTCAGGGCTGCAGTGGGATTTTCTTTCCCCCTATATACAACCTACACACACACACACACACACACACACGCGCGTCACTGTTCAGGCGGGCTTCCGCTCTTACGTCCAGGGCACCTCTGAGATGGGCGCAACACTGAAATCAGTCCCCAGGAAAATTGGATCCTCTCCACCGTTTAAACTCCACGGACTTTTGAGGCATGCAGTTGCTTAGCAACAGCAGAGCCGTATCGCGCTCTTCGTGTCTGCATATTCCAGCTTTGACTTGGACTCAAGTTAAGGATCTGAAATAATTCTGGTTTGTGTAAATACACTCGAGTAGCATCAGACAGGCAAATAAACAACTTCAAATGAAACTATTTCCTGTCGTGATTTGTCGTGTTTTTTTTATTTATACGACACTTGGAGAACATTTTACACAAGACAGTTGGATTTGTAGATGAAAAGGAAGGTTATAAACAATCCCATCTCGGAATACTGAGCTTTAAAAATGTATTCTCAAAACATCTGCATCTGTAATCTATTTTGTTAAAGCACTGAAGTCCCATTACATGTATCGACTGAATATGAATCAATATTGTGGCGCTGTGTCCTTTGCTTTACCGAGCATGCGTTTCCCGCCTTATACTCTACAACCGCACACAAGAGCGCAGCAAGCTGATGAAAGTGTGTTTCTACTCTGATGGAAGTCGCTGCGTGTTTTGATTTCATGTCTGATGGGACTGGAAAGCTTAAAAGAAACTGTGTGCCTCTGGGTGTGTGTGTGTGTTGCTAAATATTTGATAAGGCTTCCCGTTGCCCAATAGACCCTGGACCTGTGGACAAATTCCTCGGCTAAGAAAGGGGATTTCATTACACAAACAGGATTTGCTGTGTGTGTGTGTGTGGGCTACGTCGAGTGAGGGTCTGAATCAAGCCAAGAGCGGTCCAGTTAATTAAAGTAAATAAAAAAAATAATAAAAAAAGTGTTATGCTCAATAATCTCACCATGTCTGCGTCGGCTGTTCAAATTTTCACGTTCTGTGTTTGAGACGTTTGTTGTAATTAATTCATCTTAAGCTTGTTTGGCTTGTATCTCTACGGCCAAGGCTTTAGTGCGGCATGGCTTTGAAGTAACTCAAACTAAACAGAAGAGAACCTGGACATCGCAGTCAACGGCTTGCTGATCCTCTCATATCTCACTTTAATGAGCCACCATGACTCACACGCGAACAAACTCTCTCTGAGGCGATAGTGACAGCGGCTCCTTGAGCTAAATATCCGAATGCTAACATGCTCACAATGCTAATGCTAAGCAAGTGTAATATTTAGGAGGTTATGTTGTCAAATTTCATCCTGAGGGGGGAGATGAACGTCTGGACAAAATGTTGTTTGAATGCATCTGGAAGACGTTGAGAATTATTTTTTTTGTGTGTAGGTGAAAACTATGACCTGCAAACTTCTATAGGATTTAAAAAAAAAAAAAGTTTCATTGAACTAGTTAAAGGTTCGCAAACAAGAAGCCAGTGTTGGGTGACAGCTGGAATTGTGTCGTATGCATACAACCACAGTCTATGGTACTACATGGCCGTCTCCGTCATTCATCAACTCCTTCTGTATTTTCCATAAGAATTGCCATCAGTTTTTACAGGTCAACAAGAAAACAGCCTTTTCAGAAATGAACCCAATCTCTGAGCAAAGATTACCAATGAAGTTAGGGTTACGTTCCTCCGTCACAAACAGCACAGGACCATTGGACTCATCATTTTCACCTTTGTGTCAAGTGAGTAATTAAGCTGTTGATTTATGTCAGCAAAGCAACTTTTCGTGAAGCAAAGCTCTGACAGGGCTCCCTGCTTGTTTGCGGTCTAAACTGGGAGCCAGAGGATCAATATCAATTTCATATCTGTGCACAGAGTTCAGAAACAGGTCAGAGACATGTTTAGCCTAGCTTAGCTCAGAGAGTGGAAGCAGTCAAACGGTTCTTTCCACTCAACTAAATTCATTTAAATCAAATAGCGGCAGTTATTTCTTGGAATGATGTGAAAAATATTCCAAAATGGAGCTTTAGGATAGGAAGTTTCTATAAAACATCCTCAAAGACTCAATCCAAGTGTTGATTCCACTACACATATTTCTTCTAGGATTAGATATATTCCAGTACTTGAGTAGTTGATGTAAAACACTATTTGATTGCGTTCAGGTTTTTGCTTTTTAGAGTATTTATCTTATTTGGCTTTCCAATAAAACGTCTACTTTCCAGTAATGGGAGAGCTCGCAGTAAGAAAGCCGGAAAGAGACACATTTTCTCCGGCTCTTTGCAGACATCATCACGCGCATAAAGCTCGTCAGCATACTTCTCTCTCTCTCTCCATCGTGGATTGTTCTCAATAACCCCCCCCCCCCCCCGTTGCCTACATGAATGACGGCAGGTACTGGATGAAAGCCAGCACCTATATAGAAGTCTCTCTCCAACGTTTCACTCAGTGCCGTTTAATATCAGGCATCGCCACACAAACCAAAGAGTGATGTGTAATAGAGAGAGAAAATGGTTTGAGATGAAAGAGCAGCCAGTTGTTCACGCGTGATTAGCTCCATCAAGTGTGACCAAGGCGATCTAAAGTGAGGCATTTGGTCAATATGCTGCTCAAAAGCAGACGGAGCTGGGAGCGTGAGCCCACTTTTTTATGAAAGCAGCTTCAGATTCGAATTCAGACGCACTTATCTTGATCACAAAAAAGGACAATGCTTTTCCGTACATCAATGCAAACCTTGCAGCAGAAGCACTGGTTGACGTCTAAGTTATTGCTACGGTCGAGTTATAAATAAGCGTTGAAACAGATTCTCAGGGATGAAAATCAGGCGATTCTCCAATGATTTAATATGTGAAACGTTTGGGTGAACTTATCTATTTATTCAGCTGATAACTGAGCTTAATATCCACCCCATTATGTCCATCAGCGGTCTGTGTAGCACAGTGCATACAGCACAACTAATCAAACTGTCTTTTTCCATCTCTGGTATCTCATTTTAACAAACAGTCTCTGCGCGGTGGTCATTTTTTACCTTGATCTTCTCACTGCCTGCGCGTCTCCATCGGCCTCCGTGTGTTTGTTTGGAGAGTACAGCTCGCCCAGTACGACATGGAAGTACGTCAGCATTGTTGGCCCGTGCTCGGAAAAAAGGCAACAGGAAGAGTCCACTCAGAGAGAAAGGAGACAGGAGGGGAGGTGAAGGAGAGAAGGGTGAAGGGTGAAGGAGGAGGGAGAGAGAGACGGAGAGGTGATGCACAGTACAGGACACTGATAACTTAAAGGTTTGATGTTGTGGGTCTATTGAATGCTCCTTTAGGCCCGTCTTGAACAGATGCATTGCTCCAACTCTCTAACTAATACCTTAAAGGGTCGGTTCAGCCAAATCGCAGTAATGCGTGCCGTTTTGGCCTGACTCTTGCTTTACAAACACACACACAAAAACACTTGGAGTAGTGCTGTTGGCATCGTTTTGCTGAGATAATATAAGTCCAAGAAGGAGAGAGCCTTCATCCTTGAGCTCTTCTCTCTTTGAAAAATGAAACATGATAGGCCTACTTCCATGCTGACTAACTCTGAAAGGCACCCTCGGAGTCTCAGCTGTTCAAAAACAATATGTTGTTGTGAATGCATGAATTTCCAGTCCACTAGTATCACGCAAACCCAACTTTTTCCAAAAGTGATTTACAGAAAAACATATAAACTTGGGACAATACGGCATTTCTGTCACCATCCCAATATGATGGAGCTGAATAGAGGGTCAATGTGGCGCTCAAAGCATTACATTTACACTTCATATTTTTTTTAAATCAACCACTTTAAAAAAAATTTTTGTTCCCATAAAAACTGTTCACAGCGAGGTCTGATGATGATCTAAACTTCTAAAGTATCAAGGACACAGATTCGTTATTTTACAAATGTTCAGTCTCAAAAATGTGAGACCGTCTCAAAAGAAAATCCATTCAACTCTACTTTATCGAGATGGAGGCATAAAGCTTCAAAACAAAAACTTCATTCATGCCCCGAATCTATAAAGACGAGTCTGTATCGTCGGTATAACGATGACTAAGTCAGTAGAACTGAAGTCAGTGAAACTGGATCTTTACCAAGCGCTCAGTCGAGTGTTAACGATGAATAGACAGCAGTTTCTGTACGTGTCTGTCTCTGGCATTGAGCGAGGAGATAATTAGAGTAAAAGCAGAAGTTATAGCTGCCTCTGCATTAATCCCAGGATGTTCATTCTGTCTCCTTCCCTTTCGCTCTCTCTCCTGCTCTGATCTTGCTCTTCACATCAGGCCCCAGGGTCTTCTGTACAAGACAAAAAGTCCAAACTACAGTGTGTGTGTGTGTGTGTGTGTCTGTGTGTGTGTGTGTGTGTGTGTGTGTCTGTGCGCGCACCAACGCATGTGAATGAGTACACACACTGAAAAGTACATGTTGAATATCGTCTCGCTTATGTCAGACACTCACCACATTTTCCCTCAGGGATTAATTCTTCAAGGTTGTTGTTTTTTCTATTCTTAAACGCTTACTCCACTGTTATCAGCGGAGGATATTGCAGTGTATTGGTGATGCTGCTTGGGTGAATTCCTAAATAGTCATTGCAGAAGGTGATAACTTCGTCTTAATGTTTCCGAATATTAACCGTAGAAAAGTATCAATGGCAAAAAAAAAAAAAAAAAAGGTCTATTTTTTCCTATTTAATACTTATTCGACTTTTAAACTTGGGTTTGGAGTGTTGGTTAAAAGGCACAATGTATTTTTATTAATGATGTGTAGACAATTGTAAAGTTGCAAAACAGGGACAATCTGTTCTCCAGCACAGATGGGTATATTCCTGGTCAGACTGTGTCTTTCTCTTTGCCGATGTCAATAACATCACATGCCCCATCTTGCTTGCATCTCTCTCTCTGGTCAGACAGGATGTTTTGAGGAGTAAGACAGAAAGGATGATAAAGATCACCCATTTCCTTTGCATCGTGTGTGTGTGTGTGTGTGTGTCCTCTGCCATCATAACACAAATGTTTGTTTTTTCTCGCAAAAGACGTATTACTGATCTATGAAAGAATAATAATTGATCTATTAAATAAGCAATAAGTTAAACCCCATACATTTAGTCCGTTTTAATCAAACTGTGCAGCTCAGCCGCTGGTGTTGTTGGTTTGAGCGGTTGTGAACGCGGTAATCACACTCGGACGCAAACAACCATGTGTCCAAGCGAATCCGTGCCGTTGGATTGCTGGAAGACCCCAATTGGACCCAATTGTAGGAAGTGAAGCAAAACACCAGGAATGACGGACTGCCTGCACGAGTATTTGTTGAGATGGCCACAGGGTTACATGAGTGGGAGAGAACATACAGAATATGTTAAATAAAGTCCACAAAGTCTGCTTTTATCTGAGCCCTGCAAAACCGAACCAGACTAAATAGAAAAATGAACCAAAAGTATCATTTGCACTCTGATTTGATTTGATACGGCCAAATGGCTTGAGAAATGTCCCTTAGGGGCAGTAAACACACCACACAAACAAGGGCAAACGGACATCAATGTGATTTTTGGAGTGAGGGCTGGAGGCTGGACACGAGGGGCCAGGTTTGGGTTAAAGGAGGGGGGGGGGGTTTAAGGTCCCAGCCAAAGTGTCTCCTGCAGGAGGTGGTGTGTCGGCATGGAGGGATTCCCGCTCCTCTGAAGTCTGGCAGTCGGTATCTGGTTACTCCTGTAGGTCTGCCATGATTACCCTCCACTCACATTCCACAGCCCTCATTTACTCCAATCCACACAGGAATCTTGCAAACGTCTGCACCACACACAGAACAAATACACACACATAAACACAGGGACCAACAAACCCAACAGGTCTCCAGTCAAATGTTAAACCGACTTTTAAACTCAAAACATTCATCTCAAATGACTACAGTCGGCGCCCCCACGTCTTTAAATGACCTCTTCCTTTCCCCCCCGTCACAAACCTTTAACAATCGAAAATGCAACACAGCTCGAGAGTTCGGACAGTGACTTCGACCGTGGCCGAGGTTTGTGTTGCCGCTGTAGTGCTAACCTGGTTGTAAAATGCCAGAAATGCTGTAATCCACATGGAGGCGTTTGTCACGTCACACCAAACCGTGAAGGGGAGCGGCGGTAACGTGGTGGTTTAGCCCTCTGACCTCGTCTGTTGCTGGAAGGAATGCCGTTACAGTCGGCCCGACTAGACGCCCCCAATCAGCTGCTCCCAGGGCCGCATGGTGGAAAGCTCTTCTGCCACACTGCAACAGGACGTTATGTACTTTCACAGAGAGCATCCGATTTATGACATCCGTGTATGTGCACATATCTGTATGCTCGTGTGTGTGAATAACAACAAGGCATCTCCGACTGTTGCATCTGTTTCAGAGTCTTGTTGCCTCCACTGGCTGCTTCCTTCCTTTGGAAATGAATGTCCCGTTGCTTTATTAAAGTCAGCACTCTGTCAGTGAGACTGACATCAACATTGTTCCTCTGTGGGGGGGCGGGGGGGGGGGGGGGGGTGTTGGGGGGGTTGGCCCAATGGGACAGAGGACAGTTCAATTCATAATCACGAGGAAGGCGAGGAAATGGCTCTTCTTGTGTAATGTAATTGGAAAAGAAAAGCGAAAGGATATTGTAGTCATCTCGAGCTCTTGTCTCATGCCGATATTGCACCCGTCAATCATATTTCATAGGGTGTGTTCTGTGTGTTCACTGACATTTCTCTTGATTTATCACGGTAATAACTCGTACTGCGTGTCTAAATATACAGAAAGAGAAGGGGCATCGTAGAGGGAAATGTATGTGACTTAATGTGATGCGTGCGGGGGGGGGGGGGGGGGATTGTTGAGGGAAAAATATATATAGAATAAAAAGGAGTCTAAGGAAAAACATGGAAATCCAAACACCATCTTTTTATCAAAATGCATCTATCGACAAACTTCCTGCCAGATGTGAGCCTGTAAAACCTACAAAAGGGGAAAGTGTTTGATATCTGGGTGGCGTACTCGTTCACAAAATATTCACTGAAATAAAGATGCATTCCTTTTCATCCTTAAAAGAAAAAAAGCCAGCGTCTGATGAAACTTAGATTTACTTGAATAAATCAGAATGGATTGAGCTGGATGGGGTTATTTACACATCGGGTTGACATATTACTTTTGCAGCTCTGCAGACTTCAAAGTCAACACTGTGATCGCTGCAGCAGCTTCAATTAACAATGAAATGTAGATATTGCATGAGGTCCTCGGGGGGCGACATACCCGATAAACATTTGACGAAGACAGAAAGAGAACGTCTCGTTTCTTTCAGCAGAGACATTTATAACGTCGGCGGTGCCACAATCTGAGCGGGCAGAGCTCATCAACATAACTGTCCAGACCAAATCAAATACTTTTAGGATGCAAGTTAGCGATTCTATCGCATGTATTTCCCTTTTTGACGGACATACATGCTGCAGAATAAAAGTGCGGAATTCTCCTTTTAAAAAGCCACTGACACATAAGAGATAGAGCTGAGAGGATTAGTTGATGAACTCATTGACAGAATCAGCAACTATTCTGATGGTTGATTCGTAGTTTAAGCCAGTTTTCCCACCAGCGCTCTCTCGTAACAGCTTCTCAGTGAGTCTTGTTGAGATAAAGAGCATTTTCCCCCATTTTCTGATATTTCATAGATCAATCTATTCATTAAAAACAGGTGAGCAGATGAATCGATAATGAAAGCAATGGTTGGTTGCAGCTCTGTTGGAACCGGTTGAAAATAACGGCAACAATGTTTGTGCTGATCTCAAGGTTGTTGTTTTTTATAAAAGCTCAGTGATCGGGTCACACAGTAGGTGAGGAAAGAAAATCACCACTTCTTTCTCCAATAATGCATGAAAACCTTGAGAAAAAAGCCTTGGTTCCATCAACATCCACCCCTGACATCCTCATGTCTACACTGTTGTACCGACAGTATCCATCATTTGACTGCAGAAGTGAAAAGTCTTTGCAGCGAAAACAAACTCAGGGCTTCAAAACATTCCTTCAGAAACATATTAAAGATGCTGCCTCCGTGTTTTTCCACGCCGTATGTGCAAACCCGTGTGGTGGCACGAGCAGTGGGCATGGAGATGAATAAGAGGTGACATCAAAACTCACAAACTCTAATTACAACTGCAAACAGTGTACAGAGAAGCCAAGCAACAGATCAATAGTGGCACAAAAATCCATCACATGGTAAATGCAGGACTTGAAACGACGATCAGCGAGCTGTGTTCTTGCCACTGTCAGCTAATTCTGAAGACAGTGGATAACATATAGTCAGGATCGTTTAATTAGCCGCAATGCGGGTTTCACGAACAACTTATACAGACTTTGAAATAACACAGATCAAAGTCTTACATACAGACTTTGTGCATGCACACACGTTCCAGCCACTGAGAGTTTGTTGTATTTGCTTTTTTTATTTATGATTCATCGAGGTTAGAAAGAAAGAAAGAAAAAAACATGGCAGCAGGCCATGGTGGGGTTAAATAAGCATACGAATGCCAGAAGTGACTGTCCCCTTCTTTAAACCCCCAACAGACACATCCAGCCAGTAAAAACGTCTAGACTGTCCCCACCCCACCACCACCCTGGGCCCCAGCCCCCCTCGTGATGGGAGTAGGCAGATAGACAGACTGTCTTATCCCCCCCTCCCCAGAGGAAAAGGGGGGGGGGGGGGGGGGGTCTGGGTCTGGCTTTGTGTCTACTGGCACGGATGAGGACTTTGTTGCCTACATGCATGTGCAGGAATACATGGGCATACATCCACATGAGCACACACAGAAACAGGCCAATAATATATGACACACGGCACGCAAACGCAAACCAACCAACACATCCAGAGTATATATATATATATATATATATATATATATATATATATATATATATATATGATGTCTCAAATGATAATGCGGTTTAAGATGACTCACATTCCGGAAAAGTCTACCACACATTATTTAAACAATCGAGAGGATGCTTACATCACATTCAATGTCAGATGACGTTGTAATTAGGGGGAGGAAATTATTCCTGAAGTGAAAAGATCAGGACATATTTACACACAAAGAGCAGGCCAAAGCACCCCCCACTAACTCTGTAAGGCCCCACCTACAACACCACAACCCTCTTCATCCTCCCAACTCCCAGGTCTGCACGCACAGACACGCATATATAGAAATATGCATAAAAACACACACGCTTAGTGGCTAACTTGCTATGGACTGCATGAGTGTATTAACCACAGACAAACCGCATGTTGGTTTGAGTCTTACCCAAGACCGCAAACGACGGTCCAGCATGCAGAGGCTGATAGTATTCCATTATATTGTGGAATGGGATGGTTGAACAAACGTGGCATCTTTGTCAACATGATGGTGTAATGTAAATAGTAGATCTTAACGTTGGAAGGTACTTGGTTTGACGAACTCAAGGTTGCCGAAGCCTCATTTTTCTGAACTTAAAAATGAAACGTCGATTTCGTCCGCCATATCTCTTAAAATAGTTATACAATTCCACAGCCAGTATGTACAGTAGGAATGATTACAGCAGCCAATAACTCTTTAAGTGTATTATGGTCATGTGTAGAGCTGAAAACATTTCTTTATTCCTCTGAAAATCAATCTGCAACCATTTTTAATACTCAAAAAGTAGTTTTAAGTGATTTTCTGTTATTAATTAATTAATTAATGAATATAAGGGATATATGTGACTCACCTGACTTGACGCCGGAGCCTGTTGCGCCAGTCTGTCATGGAGCTAAAGTGCTCACTGTCCAGGTGATAGTCATGTCCCTCCGCGCTGACGCCTACAATTAGTCTGGAGTGAGACCTGAAACTATTTTTACGGTTTATTCTGCAGACCTGTCCACTAATAGTTTCACAAGGCTGTGACCACATCTGATTGACTGATAGTTTACTGTAATCAAAGGATGCAAACTTCACCTGGCTGCTCAGCTTCAGCAGAGTGTCGTACTCTTTCTCACCACATAGACTGACTAACATGGGCCAGCCGTTACACTCCAGAGGGGCGCTGTTTCACCAAATGAGGGAAACTGGGTTAAAAGAAACAGCCCCAACAACGAAATAACAAGAATAATTGTTACATATATTTATGAAAATGATAACTACAGATCATTTGGATGATAAAATAATCCTAAAAAATAAAATAAAACTAAATGCTACTTAATTTAAGGGGGGCACGGGAAGGACTTTAGCCAGGAATAATACAAAATAAAACCAAAAATGTTATCATTTTTATTTCTTCCATGTTTTAATAAACTTTCTGTACATGACAGTAAAAACAGTGATTCAAAGTCGTCTTCGCACAGCCAGAAAAAGCTAGAGCCTTTATTTATTTATTTCCTCGATGGAGTGAAATGTAAACACTCAAAGTGTTTTTCGTGGAAGCTGCTCACTAGAACAGCTTTCACGTGTAATACACATGTTCGTGCTGATGGCTAGAGACGCCGGTGAAATCTGTAATAGTTTCAATGGAATTATTGTTGGGCAGAATCAGGGTCACCCTGTCTGAGGGAAGTCGTGGGTATTACGCCATTCCTCTCTCCCACACACACACACACACACACACACACACACACATCCACATCCACACACACAAAGCTTCGAGCTGCTTTAGTTGTATTAGCAGGGTTGGGGATTATTGTTGAGAGGACATACAGGCAGCCACGAGTTTAAAGTACATGATGTCAAGGAACAGGGTCCTCTTGTGTGGCTCCACCCGCCCTGGTGGGATATATTCTAATGTTTTCTGAATAATTGATCTTCTTCTGTCGTTAAAGTTTCTTTCTGGGTTTTATAGTGAACACAGTGATACATAATGTATGCACTGGGCACATTCATCCATAAAACAGAAGGGAGAGAATTGTAATATGTATCCTTGGACAAGCGTTTACTCAGGAAGACTTTTAACATTTATTATTCTATGTCTGATACCACACCAATATTAAGAGTTATTTGCCTTTTTTCAGTAACGATTTGGCGATTATATAAAAGTACGAAACAATATGAATTGTGCTGGGCTATTTTAGGGACAAGAAAATAGTTTTTCTTTTAAATTGCTATTCAACTCTTTCATAAGGAGGGTTGAAGGATCAAAGAGGAAGTACACATACATGCTTCCAGTCCTGCCTCCTCGGCACTACATATGTTGTTTACTCTCTCATGTTCTGAATAAAATTCAAGGTTTTTCAAAGCGCTTGTTGAACAGAGAGGAGGATGGGGGTTGGATTGCATGGAAAGTGGGTCTTGTACATGTAGGTCTTTGAGACGGTGGGTAAAGCAGGCTTACAGTAGTAATCCTCTTCACAGACACCCATCTGACTAGCAACAGGACGCGGCCCAGACAGACGCATGCACACAGACACACACGCACACACTCAGAGAACAGTTTTGCTACAAGGAAATCTATTATGTTTTGTATTGTTTTTAGAAATGCAATAGCTCATAAATAGGCCATCGTCTATAGTCACATACCGGTAATTGGGCCAGTCATGCGATATCAAAGATGACTCAATAAAGTTGTCATCTTCCAGTATATTTCCAGTATGGTCATTTCCTTCAGGTGTGGCACCAAATTCTTTGCGTGATTAGTTACGTTCCTTTTATTTTTACCAGCCGTTAAAATAAAGAGGGATCCTCCAGGAAGCCGGACCCTCTGTTGACTTTATTGGTTCCTGAAATCTGTCATTACAGCTTCCTGGCTGTGATGTCATCAGTCGGTTAATGACAGAGGGGAAGAGGGACATTGGTCTGAAAATAACTCCGAAAAAAACCGGACAATTGTAAACGGCGTAATGAGCCTGTAAGGACAGGCACAATGAGTTACGACGCCGTCAGTCGGACTCATTTTGTCGGAGAGGGAAATGCTTTTACGAACCACAACATGACATCAAAGTCCTTCAGTGACGTTCAACCAATGTTGACTTTGGTAAGAATGAAGAGACAATATTCTTCACCAAAATTAAATTAGAAGGGTTTCAGACAAATAATCCCATTTGGATTATGCACAACACCAAAATAAAATATAGAAACACTGAATCAAACCACCACAAACCTCAAGATAAACAA
The DNA here is from genome assembly GCF_949748355.1 of Melanostigma gelatinosum. Classification (NCBI taxonomy): domain Eukaryota; kingdom Metazoa; phylum Chordata; class Actinopteri; order Perciformes; family Zoarcidae; genus Melanostigma; species Melanostigma gelatinosum. The sequence goes on from NC_136651.1 coordinate 7,707,741, forward strand.
GAGACCGGACAAGAAATGTTATTTGTACTTTTTATTTTTATTTTGGCATTTCTTTGTTTTGCATTTATATTAAGCAAAGTGCATCTTATTTTCTTTTTCTCATCAACACATTGCACAATACATAAATAATGATGCATATAAAACGTCTTCATATTTACAATTAATAATATATTTATATATAACATAAAATACATTTTCGCTTCTTATTTTATTCAATTAAATCGTAGTCATTTATTAAACAAAGTCCGTCAGAATTTTATACTTTCTTCTTCTTCTTCTCAAACTTTTTTTTTCTGTTTGGACCTCTCGGAAACAAAAAAAAAAAAGGAAAAGTGGGGTGTAGTCTGTTTGTGAGGGGGCAGAAGAGGCGAGGAGGGTGAAGAAGAGGAAAGCTGCTGCTATCGGGTGTTGAAGATGACTTCCAACCAGCACGGGCAGCTGCTGATGAACTGTCTGGTGTAGCACTGTCCCCAGCCTTTCACAAAGCTTATCTGCACCGTGAAGCCCGTGCGAGGCTGCTGCGTGAACTCGTGGTCGTTCGGCCTCTGCAGGCTGCCGGCTTTGTCATAGTCAAAAGCTTTGATGGAGAAACCGGGGAACACCTTGTGCACCACCAGCGTGCGCGAGTCCGGGTTGTCCAGTGTGGCCGACTTAATGAAGATGGGGTAGGAGCTGCGGTTGTAGACCCACACCCCGTCTGGCTCACGCGTCAGCTGGATGCCATAGCCAATCTTGGCCCGCACCATCTGCACCAGCTGGGACTTGTTGTCGGAGCAGAGCTGGCCCAGACAGAAGCCGTTCCCCTGAGGTAGATCATAGAAGATGTCCAGAGAGGGCTCCTGGACTGAGTAGAGGCGCCCGACGCGCGTCTTCTCCTCCCAGTATGCCACCACGCACCAATGGGCCCGATCACCAGACTCCTGCAATGCCAGGGAATCTAAAGGAAACGTAGAGAGAAGGAGATGGTCAGACTTGTTGGAAGCTGCACAGTTGGACACGACGACGCTGAAACGTTGGTAAAAGAGAAAAGACCCAGAAGAAAGGAAAATGAGAGGAGAGGGGGAAAAGATGAGGCTGTCAAACAAAAACCGCAAAGAGACACCGAACAATCTGCTGTCGTCAGGAGACGAAACTTAACTGTCATCCTCAATTTGTGTCGCACAGGAAAACCATGTTGGAATTCCTGGACTTCAGACAACAGAAGCAACTCGGAGACGCTGGCAGGAGAGCATCCACACGCAGCACAATATTTGTCCAAGCATTAAATGCTTATCGTCTGTCTGGCTCGCTGTATTAGTGACGTCAACAGACTGTCCTGATCATCTCTCTCCGGCAACATGCTCTCACCCTGCCGGAGGGAATTCTGAACCAAGTCTTTGACTTCATGCTGAAAAGATACGAGGCGGCGGCAACTGAGCGACGAGATGCGTGACTTCCCCACAAACGCATAAACCATTCCCCGTCTTCGGTGAGGCACATGGTGTTTAGCTGACGAGCAAGGCAGGCCGTTAACTCTCAAACCCTGGTGTCTGATTCGCTGACAAGCCAGGCCTCTCCAGTCTAGTTTCCCCTGAGCGTAAAAGAAGTGTAGCATTGGCCATGCTCCAGTTTCCAAACCCCCCCCCCCCCCCCCCTCTCTCGTCTCCCTTTAGTGTGCCTCCTGCGCCGTTCCTCTCCCCCTTCATATCTCTATTCCACAGAAATCTGGCTCCCAGCTAGAAAAGTAGGAGCCAGTCAGGCGCAAGGGAAATAGAGGGAGCCAGAGAGAGAGCGAGAGGAAAGAACGAGGGGGCGGGGTGGGGAAGAGAAGGAATGCTTTTCACATATTTTGACTGTTACTTTTGCAACTTTGCTTCCTCTCCTGATTTCTGAGCGTCGCTTGTGCTTTTAGGGTCGTCACCTAATTGCCGAAACTCCCATCAACTGCTCAACAATCTCTCACACTTCCTCGCCGCTCACTCACACACATACACTCAAATACAGCCGCGACGAAAGACACATTCAAAGGGTTAAGAAAGCTCGAAGAGCGCCAATATATGCGAGGGAAAAAATTAACAGAGCCCCTCTCAGAGCCATTTCAGTCGCCCCCGTCCTTCCCAGCCTCCCCCCCCCCCTTCCTCGTTTCATCTGGCGGTGGCTGTGAATGTAACCGGTAATTTGGAAGGTCCCGTCTGAGACAAACTGCTACGTTAATGCGGCAGGATCTCTGCCGGCCTGAGCGAACTCACCGCGGCCTGTCATTAGCCTTCATTAGACGCAGGGAGAAGAAGGGGGGGGGGGGGGGGGGACAAAACTCTAGGAGAAGATAGACAGAAACAGACAGGAGGGGAGGAAGGGGGGGGGATAAAAACTGAAAGCATGCCTTCCATAAAACAAGAGGGGCTGTGTTCTTTGAAGTTGGTCAGAGCCTAGCCTCCGGGAGTTTATCGTAAATCCGTCCTCATGGGGTGCTTGGGGAAACTAAGTACCCGGCTATCTACCATAGACTAAATGGGGGGGGGGGGGAGCATTTATCTTCGAGATAAGAGACAGAAAGTGTCTTTTGTGTCTCAGGCTGATGTCAGACAGAATCTCCGGTCCTGGCCGAGCTTTGCTCTCGGGTCTGTTATACAAGTACGCACGAGAACAGCCAGGGTTGATAAGAAGACGGATGCTTTGGACTTTCTTAACAGCTGACAAGAGGGCCTGCTGGTGGAGCTCACCTGTGGGGCCCTGTGTGTGTGTTTGTTATTGCTGGGAGAGACAGGGCCTGGCGTCAGAGGTCATTAGAGCGGCTGCCTGTCTGAGCCTGTCATTGCAGCCTGAAAACACCCTGCTATTCAGGACTTCACTAGCTGCCCCGCTTCCCCTCCCTCCCTCCTCTCCTCTCAGAAACTCTGACTGGTGGTAAGTGAGAACCGCAGAGGAGAGCAACGCAAAGGGAAGGATAAAAGCAAAGGGCTGAAGAGAGAAAACAACAGAGGGAAACATGGAGGCCAACAGAAAAAGGTCAGGAGAAGTATGCTCATGGAGAAGTTGCAATACCACGATGTAGAAAATATAAATGACATGTCCTGTCTTGCCGGAGAGAGATTAAAAAAAATAATGGTTAAAGTCAATAATCCACCGGGATATCTAATTCCTAGTATGGGTCAAGCTCCAAAAAACACTTGATCCTACACTTCCCACAATGCAACTCTATAGCCTTATTTTTTTAGACCTTCCCTGAGTGATACCATACACAGGCTTTCTGTTGTAATTTTGAAGTCCAAACTGAATTAACCATGATAATGACATCATCTCAGACTTTGGAAAACTTCCTCCCGTGCCACAAGCCAGTGCTCACACCGGCCGAGTAGAAAAATATATTTTTTTTTATACATTTCCTTCTGAAATGTAGTGGAGAATAAGTGTAAAAAAGCACAGCAACGGTTAGATAAGAGAACGACTGGAAGCTAAACTTATTGTTCGGTATTTCACCAAAGAAAAAGACAGGCAGACAGACTCATCCATCTGTGGGGCGCAGCCTTGTGAAGAATATGTTCACAGCTTGTGCTGACAGCAGATGAGCTTACACCTCTTGAGTAATGCTGCTGGAGACAGAACCACACACACACTAATGTGACTGGCCCTGTAAAGACACACCTTGTACCAAGAATACAAGGATCATTTAACTGAATTTAAATTTTTTAATACATCGTGCGTTTGTGTGCGAGGTTGCTGCCGGTCACGCTCCTCGTGTTACGCTCCGACACCATTTCAGGTGATTCTCACATAGGTGTGTGTGTGTGTGTGTGTGTGCCTGTCAGACGGTGTCGTCAGAGTGTCTGCACCGAGTCCGTCTGCCGTTGGAGCAGCGTGTTTCCGTCAGCTCGGGCCCCTGAACACTTACAGAGCTCGTCTGTACGTCTGTCTGCTGGATGTCTGCCTATCGGAGCATTAGTCCATCCGTCTGTCTGCCGCCCCCCCACCCGCTCGTCTGCTCTGCCCTTTCAGCCCGTGCGTCTCGGGCTTCTCCTCGATGGAGATAAGCGGGCTATAGCCGGCAGCCTGAGGCCATCTGTCACCCCGGCCTTTTCTGCTCTGCTCCAGTCAGATGTCTGCTGCCAGTCGGTCCCAGCCTGGCTATTCCCATGGGGGCCTACACACATAAACCCCCATCCAAAAAAAAAGAAAGAAAAAAAGACTGCTGGTCCTCTATGACGCAAGATGAGAGCTAAAATGTTGATAGAACATTGCTGAAAGATACTGGAGCAGATTGGTGTGCATCATATCACCATGGATTAGAATAATGATAAAAGGTTACAAGCAGTTTTTTCCCCAATGTAAGAAATTGCTAAAAGGCAGCTGGTGTGAGTTAATGTGGATGTTAGCCATAAGCAACACTGTGCACACAAAAACAGCATATTGCTGTCATGTTTTCTAGGCATTTAATGGATGATCAGCTTATGGTCTGCGAGATAGGGGGGGGGTGGGGGACACTGTAAATATCTGTGATTAAATAAAGCCCCCGTGCAATGCAAACTATTTTAACCGCACAGGCAGGGCACATTCAGCAAAGAGACACACACCACGAGCTCCCCTGTGGATTTTAATGGTCCAAGGTCTTAAAGAGTGGACGCCATGCTAGCTGAGACAATTGGACTAGGTTGAGAGGCGGAGGAGGGGTGGCTGAGAGGAGGGGGGGGGGGGGGGGGGGAAGGGCGACGACAGACTGGGTGCTTCTCGCAGGGCCAGTCTGGAAAGGTTAATCATTACCTCTGTCTGACTCCACACACACACACACACACACCAGGTCGCTACTATACTTAGAAGTCAGCACAGTCACAGACTTACACCCTCTTGCACACACACACACTTTTCAACCTTCACTCCTGGACATAACATTATCAACATCGGTAAATAGTGAGGAGGCTCCCGAGAACGAGTCTCGTATCGATCCCCGAGACCCCTATATGTGAGAGTGTGTGTGTTTGTGCCTCGCTCGCTCGCAGACATGTAATGACCCTGTCGTCATCAGACACACACACACACACACACACAGCAGCTGAGGAGAGGAATGGGGAAGACATGAAGGCCACAGCTCTAGGGGGAAGGAAGGACTCTTCACGGTGCCTTATTTTCTAAGTCAACACCCTCTCTCCAGCCGGGGAAAGTCTATTCCAAAGGTCAAGGGTCACCCTGGAGGCATTCCTTTTGTTCTCGCTGCCATGCCGTATATGTTCAGCCCTGTGTGTGTGTGTGTGTGTGTGTGTGTTTCTGCCTGAAATAAAAGCGTGTGCATGTCTCTCTCCGTGTTCACAAAAAAAACATTTGGTCTCATTGATTTTTTCGAGTTAATTCAAGTAAACCAGTGGGCTTGTTGCCGTTGTGTTCACTTCACTTTCTGCTTATTCAATGACAGACGACCCCTTCAGGTCAGCTGTTCTGTGCAGTGAAGACAGAGGAGTGTCCTTGTCTCGTACCAACACACCATCGCTTCGTACGTTTCAGACTGGGCACTGTCTGGTTTGGATTCTTTCTTTCTTGAGAGATGAGTCATTCCACTTTTGGTTGGTCTTGGTTTTGATTGGGTACCTCTGTCACATCTGTAAGAAGAGCAACTACAGATAAAGGTAGTAGCTGACATAGGAAGACCTTCTTTAGGGTGGCAGGTTACGTATGCGGTGTTAAGTCCTTCCCCCCCACTTCAGGAAACCCTACAAAAGCCCTGATGGCAGGAAACCCACACAAGGGAGTGGCACAGTTTCCCTATCTGTCGATCTGACTCCTTGCAGAAACACAGATAGAGAGAATGAGTTGCAGACACGCCATAACTAACGTCTAACTTGAACCATCCGGCCACGACCGGGAGAAGATAAGGAGGAGAAACGGCGCATGTTTTCCTAAAGCCTCCGTCTACAGTATAATTTTGTCTGAGTGGAAGCTTCTGCTATAATTACATGATCCACATATCTAGATGCTGCTCAGGCCCGGTGTTTATCTCAAGTTTGAGATAAAAAAAAATACAGGAACGTTTCATAATTAATTGGGCAGCATCTTCCATTTGGATCCATGTTATCGTAAAGCTACAGCGCGCTCCCTTTTTCTTTTCTGAAGGACATTTTATTCCCCTGCAACACCTCCTTCCTACTCCTGCAGAGTTCTTACTCCAACACTTCATCAGGCTGACCCTCACACACACACACACACACAGACGTACACAATGATCCCCTGCAGCCCAGCTTTCCCAGGGCGACAGGACAAAACAAACACCAGCTCGTTGGACACAAGTTGCCAGTCGGGCCGTAATGACGTCGTCAGCTCACTTTTGCAAACACACAAAGTCGGAGGATCACTTGCCGATGGATAGACAAGCCGAACAATCGCCCCCATTGTCGTAGCGATAAAACACCGTGGGAACTAAATAACAGAGACACCGGCGAGCAGAGAGGCAACCAGCAGAGCCAGTTGTGTGTGCAAGCCGAGCTTTTGTTGTGTTTTTGTCTTTGTTTTCAAAATGTATGAGCCGCTGTATGTCTGCAAATGTGACGCGACGCCAGCACTGTGGTCTGTGATGGAGTTGTGGCTACTGCCAGGGCTCAGTCTGTCGCTGAGATAAAGACACTCGCACCCAACCGGTTTGAGATCACAAAAGACAAACCGACACACACACACACACACACACACACAGAGAGAGGGAAAAGTGTCTCCACTTATTTCGATTTCCGTCTTTATCCTGTGAAAGCAGGGTTTTCTCCCCCCCACACACACACACACACACACACACACTCTGTCCCTCTTTCACATCTTCATACATTGAGGTAATGTCAAAATCCACTTCCACAGAGTGACTGCAAACCAAAACAATGTCCATCTTGTTCTGGGCTTCCCTCCAGCTCTGGCTCGGAGCCAAATCTGCATAGTCCACCTTTCAACCACCTGGCTGATGTTACAGTAGGTTTTCCACGTTTTTCAACGGTAAATGCCATCTCGATGCTACGCTAAGAACACAGCGCGAAGCATCTCCATCTGATAAAGCCTCCAGCACAAACCCAAACAAGCTAGGCGCGCTCTCCTCTTTCCTTTCCTTTCCTCTTCCCCCTCTCTCCATCCTCCAACTGTCTCCACGTGCTGTTTTTTCGATTTGTGCAGCATAATGACACAGGGTGGGGAGCAGAGGACGGCCAAAACCAAAATGAAGTCCCTTGCCAAGAGGCGGCTTGGCGGCCGCGCAAGCAGAGGAAGTGGGGAGTAATGAGAGATCCTGGCCCCGGCTCGGAGAGGCTCTGCTCTGCTCAACTCGCTGGCTGAACACACAGCCTCCAAATTACAGAGAACAGAGCGGTGCTGCCGGCCATCTCCCCCTCCACCCAAAGCCACCATCTTCTCTCCCTACTTCATTCCTTTCTCTGACTGTTCAAGCAAAAACACAATCAAGATTCAACCGAAAGCAGAGACAGAGTTTCACGGTGTTCATTTTCTCCAATAGGCTGCATGTCGATTTCTATCCTTGTCGGAAGAAAACGTTCAATCTATTTCTTTCTTCTTCATTGAACCGCCTCCTCCTTTCTAGTCGGTGCACTCCAGTGTTTGTTTTCCGTCACGAAGAGGCCTCGGCTGCCTCCCTGTCCGCTCCCCTTTTCCTCAAAGACATGAGGTCATATCCTGCGCAGCCCTTTCCTTTTGCCCGCTAACCCAAACAAGGCAGGAATGCCGAGAGAGAGGGAGACTGAGGGCGCTCTGTTCCTGACTTGAGCTGTTGATTGGTGAAAGATTGTGTCTTACTTAAGCAATTGGTGATCCATAATATAAAGCAGCGAACAAAACACACGGACCCCCCCCCCCCCCCCCCCCCCCACTGCATTTGCACCAAAATGGGCCGTGTCTTCTGGGCCTTCCGTATGACAGCAAGTTTGATTTAATGAGCCGAGGTGCCACGACTAAATTTAATCTCTGTCAGAGCCCCTGATGAAGGTTATATCTCCAGCCGATTCCCCGGATGACTAATTGACTGACTGAAAGGGTTGGCCGACTGTCTGTCGAGCGAGGTGACTGGCTGGTGGTATAAGAATACAACTGGGCCTAAATTTAACCTGCAGTGGGAGGAAGCGCCTGTGTGACAGTCGGCCGTGCGCCAGGGCTCGCACCAGGTCATTCTATCTGCCCGTCTGTGTGTATGTGTGAAAATGCGCGTGTGTGTGTGTGTGTGCGTACATGTCACCGCAGCCTGACTGGATCCTCTTACACACAGACACTCCGGGTCGGTCCCCGATGGCACCATCAGGCACGCCACACACACACACACACACACACACACACACACACACACACCGATGCTACACATCCAGAAACTATAACTCACGTTAATGAAGATTAAAAGCGCGTACACACTATGGCTGGGCATTGATCCCCAATACTTACTATCACTGATTGTCAAATACGATCAAACGGATTCCTTCGTCTTTCATCAGATTGTTCCAGTCTCAATTCAAAAATATTGCCAATTCTATTAAGCCAAAGTTCTTGAACGGATGATTGTGATTGGACAACAATAAAGGTTTGGATTCCGTTGTTCAGTGAAAGGATTGCTTTCGTGTTGGTACCATAGCTGAGGCCTCGCAGCAGCACTGGACTGCACCTCTGTCCCATCAAGCCCACGGAGGTCTTTTATTGAAGACAACTCGTTCCAGACTTCTTTGAGCTCGACAAGATGGGACATCTGGCTACGTGGGTGCTACCAGAGCTGCTCCTAAACCACCTAGTCTCCAACGAGTTTAAATATTACTTAACAGCCCGCAGATTCATAACCAACAGTCCAGCGCCCTCTTAACCCCGACCCGATCTCCCATTTCCACATCTCTCTCTTGATCTCTGCCTTCAGTTCCTGGGCGAACCTAAACCTCTGAGCTAAGCCCTCACGCCAACGCAAACCAAGATCAGCACCCTGACTCCCAGCCTGCAGCCATCGACCCCCCCCCCCTCCTCTTCCCTCCTCTCTGCTCTGTTCCAAGCTGATGACGCGAGCCAGCGAGAGGAGCTTTGGAGCTGGTAGCCTGGCAGGCAGCCTAGTTTGCATTTGCGCTTGTCGCTGTCGCAGCTCACTTAACTCCTTCCAGCCTGGATGGTCTTGGCTTCTTTCAAGATGGATAAACAAGTAGAATAAAAAAGGGAATGTGGAAAAGGAGGATGTTATCTCACCGGCTCTGTCTGAACTGTGTTTTGTCGACGAATGAGCTCTTTCTAAAGCTGCTTTACCAGTACACTCAAGCTTTTTCTAAATCATTCAACTACAACGACAAAAAAGCAACAGCACAACTCGACTACAAGTCTTTGCCTTCCCTCAAAGCCACCCTCGTCTCTCTTCCTTCTTCCTCTCTGTAAATATGTCTGGAGAAGAACATAAAAAGGGCAGAGTGAGTGAATTAGAAGGTCAGCAGCGGGCCTCTGGGAGAGCCATGTTTCTTTTGTCAGGGCCCCAGAGGGAGGGAGCGAAGCAGGGAGAGATGGAGGGAGGGCAGGGGGGAGAAATGGAGCAGCCTTTTTTTTTTTTTTTTCTTGGCTTGCCAGGGAAATCATGAGGGCAGAGAGCTTCGGCCATCCCGCCCTGGGCCTTTCTACCTCTACTGCTTTTACTGAGGAGGCCCATTCACTGGAGCACTGGCCGCCGCTGCCATGTCATCCTCGCTAGGAAGGAAAACAGGGGAGGAGGAGGAGGGTACGCCTTGCTGAGGGAGGGAAGGAGTAAGGGGGGCGGCGCCAGGTCTAGGGTTTCACAGTTTGAACTGGGTCTAAAATGTGTCTTTAGTTAACACACACAGGGAGGACTTTGGTGTCCATCTGAAGGTGTGGAGGAGAGGAGCGACTGATTTTTAGTTCCTCTGCTCTTGTAAGCACTGCTCCAATCTCTTCCCCCCCATCTAAGGACACACACACACACACACACACACGCAGGCAGTCAAGCTAACCCCCCTACCACTAAACAAAGGCGGGAGAGGGGGAATGGGCAGCGAACGCCAACTGACATAAAACAGGTTTTAAAAGGCCCAGTAATGAGAACCATCTGAGGCCAAGGAAAGCAGAGAACAGCACAGAGCAATCTCAGGCAGTGCAGAGCAAACCTCCCTCTCTCGTGAACACCATCTTATTCTGTAGCCTGCGGACAGGGCACTGGGTGAGGAAGGCAACGCTGCCAAAGGGGATTATGGGAGAAAAGCCGAGGAAGCCCGAAACACGTCCCGCATGAGAGACGGACGAAAGAAAGGCGGCTGTGTCTCGCTCTCATCCACACACAGAGCCCAGAGGAGAGTTAACTGTCCACAAAGACATCCCCTGTGCGCACAAACACGCCCAAACAAACACTCGCATGTCAGTCGAAGCCTCTCTTTGCTGCTATTTATTTTCCCCACAATACCGCACGCATAGAGCATATTCTTCTGCAAACAACTGTTCGCCGTTACAGCATAACAAGGAAAGGGAGAAGAGGAAGATGAGAAGAGAGGAGCGTTGTTCAAAGAACCAGGAGGGAGGAATTTATGTGGATGTGGGAGAAACACACCGCCCTCCTTCACTGGCTTCACAGGGGAAGTAGGGGCCCCCACAATCAGAGCCTCATCATCACAAGTATAGAGGGAATATGAGTGTGTGCGTGTTGAAAGGAATGCAATGGAGAAGGAGAAGAACACATAGGAGGAAAATAATATGAGTTTGAAAAGGAAGGGATGGTAGAAAACAATGGGGAAATCATAGTTTGAGTAATATTTACCTGAAAGCCCCACAGGGGCCGAGTATGTCGTTCCCCCAGTGTCACTGGATGACGGTCCAGAGTCTGGAGAATCTGATGGAGAGAGAAGGAGAGAATTAGCACTCTGTCTGTGTGTGTGTGTGTGTGTGTGTGTGTGTGTGTGTGTGTGTGGAGAAGGCAAAGCAGCAGCTGTGAGACCGTCAATCACTCCGGTGAAATCAATGCCTAATGAAGACGCTGACGATGAAGCGCTCACACTCACACAGGGAAGACTTCGGCCATATCCACACTAGTCCAGTTGTCCTACGTTGACACTGAGCAGCCACACCACGCCGGAGTTTTGGAGCAGCCTTAACGGAGGAACCTGAAAACCTTTCATTATTAAAGACTCCTTCATTACTCTGCCATATTTTTTTTAAACTAAGTAAGCAATCCACTTCCTGTTTACACCATCACGCGCATGCCCAGTGTACGTTAATGGTCACGTGCTGTCCGCCTTGAAGGCTGCCGTGTGGATGCTCCAATAATGCTGAAAAGTCCCGCGTGGACGGAGATCGTTCTATTTGAGAACTCTGCATCCAACGAGACACGGCCTAGTGTGGATATGGCCTTACAGAGGAGAGTTCCTTACACCCCTGATAATCCCCCATAAGCCACTGCTTCAGGAGGAGCGTTAGCCCTGCATCTCTGCGTAGACGAGCTGGTCTGGAAGGAGCTGTATTCTTTCTGCTAAAGACTGCGGGAAGGTTTCGGCCTGGAGACTTCTGATCCCCGCTCAATCGTCAAATGTGCGTTTCCTTTTATAATAGAGATCTCAAACTGCTCTGATAAATGTACGCCGCGCTAGCAGGCAGACAACAAAGCGAAAACCACTCGTTCTCTCTTACTCTACCCTCTCTTTGCATTTCAATGCTGAACTCCCACTAAGACTTGTAATGCAGACTTGTTTCAACATGACACCTGAATGTATCGCCAACGACACATTCCTCGCGCTGCACGTCAACGCTGGCGCTGCACGTCACCAGTGCATTGAAGCTCGCAGCAAAAATGACCGTCGAATTGAAGTTGCTCTAATCTGAGGTGCAAATACAGCGGATGCAAACTGAAGAAATACAGGGAGGTTCAGTATGTATTTAATCCAGATACGGCGAGGAGGAGGAGGACGGGATTTCTGTTGAATACTTCCACTCTCCAGCGCACAGATTGTCTCATTGGCCTCCAGGTTTGACCGAGCAGAGCCGCAGTACAGCGAACAAGTAATAAAGAAACAGCATCCGGAGCGGTTTCACTGCGAGCCCTCCTCCGCTCCGCGCCATCCAGACGCGGCCCGTGCTGCTTGTGGTCCCAGTAACGAGATATACACGGGCATAGGCATAGCCCGAGCCCATGCCTCGCTTTCATTGGCTGGGCCTCCTGGGCAACAGTTCACAGCTGACCACAGGGCTGATGGGGGGCATCAGTGAGAAAGAGGTAAAACAGCGTGTGATTTATATTCCCCCAGAGCTGAAACAAGGTAGCATTTCTACATTTTCCGGCTGCTTTCATACTGGTCGCCCGCCGCCGGAGCGGACAGACACCCTGACGCACAGAACCCCACTTCCTGCTCGGTGGAATCATGAACACCAGAATCATAAAATCCAGCGCTCTTCCGCGTCAGTAACGTCTCATTGCCTTCTGAAAGTTATCAATGCAGATTTTCTACATGTCACGATGATTTAACACAGCTTAGAATAAAGCAAATACATGGAGGAGTAGAGAAAATTGGAAAAGCCTCCAGTAATGAGATGGAATTGATGATTGACAGCTCCCAGAGGCCACTGGGGACCCCCCCCCCCCCCCCCCCACCGTCTTTCTGCATGATAAGCTCATCTGTCCTCTGTGTTTGTCTGTACCCTCCAGCCTGCTCCATTGTCCTATTAATATATGTTGTCTTACACCCTCCTTCACCAGACAGACAGACAGACACTCCTTTGATTAACCACAACAGCAGCTGCACTGACTGAATGAGGAAATGGCATGGCAGGTGACTCACTTAAATACAAAAATTGCACTTCAAAGAAAGGCAAACTTCTCTTTTTACAGTATAAAAGCTCTACTTGGGAGCAACCTGCTGATATTTCTTTGGCCTCCTTCTGTTCTTGTTGTTGGCGATAATGCATTCCCACACAGTCGAACCAATTCAACTTTCTGCAGTTTGCTTTGAGAGGGGAAGCAGGGTGGTAACATGGGTTGTATAATCATTTCCTTTGTCTGCATCCAGCTTGCATTTGCTATTTACCTTCTTGCTTCCTTTTATCAGTGGAATGTTTCCAACTGAACTCGCATTAAAGACGCTACGCCGGCTCTACCCGGAGACAGACGGCACGTCAGGGGGAGCGTTGAGTACGAGGAGGACTGGTTCAGATAAACTCTGCTTGTATTTAAGGTTCTGCAAATGCTTTCAGGTGAAACAGTATCGCAGAAGCCCGGTCAATGAAGACAGGGAGAGTGTGTGTGTGTGTGTGTGTGTAGGGGGGGGGGGGGGTGAAGAACCACAGCTGCAGCTGCAATGACTTCCTATTGTTTCCACTCACTGAAAGCCACTTTCTCCTTCTCCTGACTCACTGACTGGCTCGTGGACTGAGCGATTGCTGCACTGACAGACAGCCACATAGACGCAAAGCAGCAAGAAAAAGATAAAAAGATATATACCGCATTTTACGTATTTGTCACCCTCTCAGTGACACGAGGATCCTCATCTCCTTCTATCCTTCCCCAGTCTCGCACTATTCTGTTTATAGCCAATGAAATCGAATAGCCAATGAAATCTAACATACTTTGAAGGCGATGACATAACTCGGTGCCACTTTCCAGCACTGGGGAACAGGATGACAACCACAGCAGCATGTGGAGTCTGACACAGGTGGAGGGTGACAACAATTAAACAAGACCGAAGCTTCTTAAGGGGACAAAATTAAACGGCACATGCAAACTCTCTCCCGATCCCCGAAACAAAACGCACCCAAACAGAGACGTGGGGCGGTGGCACACTCACACAAACATATATATATATATATAGACAAATCATTAACCTTAATCTGATGATTAATTCAGCTGATAAATGCCTGCTGGCTCCAAAGACGCCGCTGTCTGTGCTGCGATTCACAATAGATAAATGGACACACAAAACAACCCCGCCCCCACCCACCAATCAGACACACACTGTGGCCCTGGTGGCATGCCAGTCAGTCTATAGCTGGTATCTCAACTTTGTGCTGCCTTGCCCTGGCTGCCAGCCATGCTAGGACTGCCCAGCCAGACACTCCACCGCTATCATAAATCACAACATAACACGGGAGCCGTTTCCGTACACACACCAGAGGAAGTGTGTGAGAACATATGCAAACGTTATGCTCATCAACATGGAAACATTCATGAAAGGCCTTTAAGATGTGCATGTTTTGCAAGGGGGGGGGGGGGGGACATATGCCTTTATGTGTGTACATTAAGCTCACCTGGTGGTTTAAGATAGTCCATGGGATAGCGCGAATATGGAGGAGGAGGAGACTCTGCATGGAGTGGAAAAGAAATAAGCAGAACATGAGCAAAAAAAAACAAACAAACAAGGGATAGATCTTAACTTTATGATAAGTTGCCATTCTACAAGGAAAAGGTTTTGTGTCTGTCAGCTCAGCCTGGAGAGGCAGGCAGTGAGGCCGGCCGGCCGGGCGGCTATTGCCTTTCATTGGCAGGCAGATAAACAGGGGGCCGCCTGGCGCCAGGAGGGCCACTATCAGCGTCTAGGACAAACTGAGATACGGGCCTCTTTTGGCCTGGGACGCCAAGCACAAGCAAGCAAGCCAGCCAGCACACACACACACACACACACACACACACACACACACACACACACACACATCCACAGGCCCTGGAAACTTCACCGTGGAAAGACTGTAAAGCCCTGGATGAGTCTGCGTTGCACTTTGGAAATGCCAATTGTGAAATGTTGAAACAGCAGATGGGCTGTTTGTTTAAAAAACGGGCCTTCTGATGAAGTCGTAAAAAAAGATCCTGATTTAAGGTGGACTAAAGTGCTTTGGCACTTCTCACGCGCCAACAAAAACACATGTTAAAGACGGGATGCCGCCTAATTAAGAAAGCAACCCATTTCGAATATAAAAACACAAACAATCGATAAATCACAACAATAATAATTCGATGGGGGGAGATAGGCATTCGTGATGAGACTATTTCAATATAACGTGCCAAATTCAAATGGCATGACACTATAGTCCCACTGCCGGACATATGGAGGGGACCCTTCTTACATTGGTCAAGTTTGACCTTATGGAAGAAGCTCAAGACCACCATGCCAAGAGAGGTGATGTCATGTCAATCCGGCTACTTTACTTATGCCTGGAACAGGCTGGCATAATTGACACAATGGCACGGTGACTGGATGTATACTTGATTTTAAAATGGAGGACCGACCACCAGAGAAATAACTTTTTTTTTTCTTTCTTTCTGTCGTGAGAATGAGGTTATTGAAATAATCCAGCTCACCGAGTTCACAAAGTCTGCTCATGTGGTGCGGGTTGCAGCAAACGAGCTCTGGGTTGATTTTCCCGTAGGATTCACAGCAAGACAGCCTCTTCAGCTCCGAGGAATGCCTGAGGTCCGGCCACCTGAACACTTTGTAGAGCAGCATGGGGAGAGAGTAAGACTGTTGACCCACTTTGGCGTCCACTTTGCTGGGCAGGAGCAAGCAAGGGCTTCGGACACCCCCCTTGGACTCCACCGCCTGCAAAAGCACCTCTAATTGTTTCTCTTTGATCTTTTTCAGTATCGAATGGGTCAACGCCTTCAATTCAGCCTCCGACCCGGCGTTGGACTTGGCCACCTTTGTCGTTTTGCCCATGCAGCAGCCCCCGGAGCCATGCGTCCCTCTATCCGTCTCCCCGTCGCCCTCCACGGGCGCACGGCTCCTCCAGAGTCGCCGGACGAGCCCCGATCGTTTGGTCCTAAACATGCGGGACGAAAAGAGGGTTCCCCGGCTAAAAAACGAGCATGGTGTCCGCAAATCATGAAGATTCCGGGATCCGAGTCCAGGCAATGACAAGCAGCCTGAGAAAACACGGTGGAAGAACCGGGAGCTGGATGAGCAGAGGAAGTCTGTAGCATACGCCAGTCTCTGTTGCCTTCTCCTACAGACTTGATCACTGAAAAGCAGGCGAGGTTCCCGGGACAGTCAGCTTTTCCTCGGGGGATAGACAACCATCATATCCAGGCGGTTGAGACGAGCCTATACAAATGAATCTAGCGGTTTATACACCTCGGCTACAACACACCCAGCATAGCCCGAGAGCGTGCACAATTATTCCCGCGGTGATGTGCAGCCTATAGCGCAGTGAGCTGACCCTCTTTAAAACAAGTTCCGACTTTCAGCATGAAACGGTGTCAAACATCGTGCTGTCTTTTGCGAATCAGCCGTGGTGTAAATTAGACAAACTGTGGCCTAATTAAAGCCTAAACGCTGTCACAATTATCCCATAAAAACCGAAGCTCGCCGCCGCGTCTTCAAGAGCATTAATCCACAAAATCCTTGATCCGACTGCACGGAGTAGGGCTCTCCAGCAGGCTCGCGGAGGCTTTAAAAAGATCTGTTATAGTCTAAATATGCCACTCGTCTGCAGAGGATGTGGTCTGCTGGCAAGAGTGAGCCTTCGTCCGAAGAGCCAGAGAGCAAATCCAGGACTGATTCTGTCAACCGAGTAGAGTTGCGTTTGAAAGCCTGGCGGAAAAGCGAGAGAGACCCCTCGGGTTACGTCCGCGCACCGAGCCTCGAGACCTATTTTAGAAGTCGAATCCTCTAAGATTAAGTCATCCAACCTCGTATCTCACACGATGTGTCTGTGCCCGAGTGTGGAAGGAAAAGCGAGCCGACGTGTGATCTCGAGGGGGGTTGGAAGGCTCTCTGTCTGCAAATGAGGCGGATGGCTTGGGTGCCCTTGCTCCGTCTCCAGTCTCCAGTGCGCATTGACGCGCCCGGTCACGTGTGTGTCTAGACACCCTGTCGCTTAAAAGAAATGTGATTGTGTTGCGCAAACAACAGATCAAGTAGAGCTCACAGCGCACACACGCGAGCGCACACACGCGAGCACGCACACACACACACACACACACACACACACACACACACACACACACACACACAGCCAAAAAGGAGTAGGAAAGTAAAAAAATGTTCCCAGAAAAAGTTGAAAGAGTGTAACATTGAGAATACTTATTATTATTATTATTATTAATATTATTATTCGTTTGTACGCTCTATCCAACAAGCTTTAATGACACGGGAGTTAAGCAAAATGACACAATTTATAGATTTGCAGCTTTTGGTCATTTTGGTGCTGTTGATGTCTGATCTCTGTTGTTTGAGGCGTTTGATCAGTGTTCATTATATTCATGCCTGTTAAAGAAAGCATGCATGTTAACAGTGTGTCGCTATTATTGGAGATGGAATCAATCTAATTTAAACATGGACAACAGTCCTTATAATCTCATCATAAAACATTTTGCTGTTCTGAAGTGGATCGATCTGTATAGTTTTCCCTGGTTTTGTTTTGGGTTTCTGCCCTGAACTGGGCTTTTCAGGCAACGCTTGCGCCGCCACTAAGCTCTATAGCTGCTCAGGTTGTAGTTGGACCTTGCACAGGTTTGGTTTTAATGAATGTAGCTGGTGTCTTCAACTACAAACAAAGAGGCCAGGAAGGCGCGAGAGCGTGTTTGTGCCTGCGAGTCTCTACTTAGGGCACAAAGACAAATGCCAATATGTCCGAAACACAGAGGAGAGCGCGCTGCTGCCGCCCTCTGGACGTTTGTCTTTCAGATGGGACAATCCCAAGTGTCCTTTGAGTTTGTTTGTCTGAATTAACAACACAAAGATGGCCGGCCTTCTTTATTTATCCGGTAAAACGCTCAATCGACGGAGGATCTATTTCCTTCCACGCCTGCAGTAGGATCTGCCCACTTTATACCGCCTATCAGCTAAATCCACATTTACTGTGACAGGCGCAATGGATTGATTTGATCAATTTACTGTCAATGAAGCTCAGTGTGAGAGACAAAGACACAGGCTTCACCACCAAACAGTGTGGCAGTTTAGTTTTGTTTGTATAGTTGTAGCCTATACAACTATAATATAATGGTACTGATTAGATAAATGGCTACACTGTTCTCCTATTAAACGTATTGGCAATGGTGCATATTGCATTTTATGAACCATGAACCAGAACCGTATAAACACATCAAACTCTGTTGAAATAATCAAATTTTAAACAGCAGACGAGACCCATAACATGTGTGCCTGCAGAGGACCACATGCACTTCAGGAGGCCCTCAGTCACACTGAGCTGCATTCAAATGAATGCCTTTTTTTCTAATGTATGCGTGTGTCTCCTCCGGAGCCTAATTGAGTTCCCTAGACAGACAGTAGTCCAGGGGAGGAGGTGCAGGCAGCAGTATGTAAATGTGTCGGTGAGCCAGTGTCGCTGCAGGGCAGAGGGGGTGGATGGCTGATAATGATGAGATGTGGAGGATCGGATGTGTGTGTGTGCGTGTGTGTGTGTGTGTGTGTGTGTGTGTGTGTGTGTACGTGGATGGGGGTAGTCAACTGCTCATCCCCACATTGTCCCAGGATCCCCCACTGGCGCCGCAAGAGCGCAGCGCAAGGGCCCAAACGGTTCAGGGGACCGCCGCTTATTAAGGTAGTCTGGAAGCAATCAGTCAGGGGAAAAGGTCTGTGAGAGGGATTGTGGAAGTGACTGCAGACGCACATTCTCTCTCTCTCTCTCTCTCTCTCTCTCTCTCTCGCAGATGCAAGAGAAAACACTCACAACTGAGATGCCGGAAAAATCAGGAATGTCATGTTGAAAAATGACTTCAGCAATAAATCAATCATGGAAATAGTTGCCGATTGATTTTCTGTCATCGATTTTTCAGCTAATTGTTTTAGATTTTAGACAAAACAGCAGTAAAATGTAGTATGGAAATCACATGTATAGTATAAAAACTGGAGGAAACATATTTATAAGCTGAAGGACATATACTACAAATATAAGATGTTACTGATTTCTAGAAAGGAAAGGTTTAAATGTTTGTTGAAGGATAATGTCCGTTATATAGGATTAATTTATCCAAACAGCAAAGCAGAATCAAAAAAGTACTCGAAGCAAAATGTTGAATGCAAATTAATCCTCGACATCCATCAAAGAAGTCTACATGCTCTCTACCTCACAGTGTTACAATTATTACAGAATTACAAAAGTGTCACAATACTTCCCTATAAGTTACATATAGATATAGATAAACTGAGTGCCAACAAGGATTCCCAGGTTTGTTATCTGTAAATATACATACACATCACAAGGTTTGGAGAACATGATTCAATGAAATGAGCATTTTACTGTTATACAAAATGACTGAAAGGAAAATAAACGTGTGTCCTGAGGCTGTCGTTCACAACGTGGACGCCGCAACACACATCTGAGGGGCTGTGAGATTATTTATAATATGAGCAGTCAAACTATTTTCAGCAATGTCCTGCCTTCATTGTAACATATTGGACAGTGTTACATCTTCAGACCTTGAACGTTTCAACTGCAACAGTCTGAGAGGAAACGTTGCTCTTTGATTGAACTGCTCACAACTTACACGGTCTATCTTTAAGGCTAAACTATATGTAATTTGTGAAAGCAGAAATAACACATTCTTCCTCTTGCAAACTAAAAGCTGACTGTATGAGCAGTAAAACGCAGCCTCTCTCTGCTCAATACACCGGTATGACCAGTAGCTTTGTGGATAATGTTAAGTAACTTTAGGAAAGTATTGCTGTGGGACTTATTTTACTGAGTGACTTTGGTGATTTTATGGCCCGTCCCTACTTGTGCTGTTACATTGCGATTTATCAAGTCACACAAACATTTCAACGGTTTTATCACAAACGTAAAACAAGAATTAAACATTTCCTTTTTGAGAACTTAAAACACTTAAGATCACGCAAAGGAAGCAGTTCTGCATCTTTCCAACGATTCAATTTGATTTCATGAAATTTAGATTTCTTCCAGTTCAAAACATCAAGCAACAGCAGCTCCGCTTGTAGTTCTGTGAGGTGAAAGATGGAAACTGAACCAGAAACACATCACAGACTGCAGTCAATCAATAAGAAGAAACACCGTAATACAATATTCATCGCTTTATATCGATCCAAACTTTTCAAATGGATCAAACTCAGACTGACGCATTATGATGAATCGATGTTGTTTTTACACCCCACATAACCTGATCATACATTTACGTACTTGTTAAAAATGAATATGTAGAAAACCATCACCAGCAATTATAAAGTGCATTGACGTGAATATACCAACCGTAGATATGTCAGTGGATTCAAGCCCTTTGCTGCTGTCCTTACAGACCAAAACTAGAATTCACGTCTCCCCCCCCTGCAAGAACATTTCTTTACCCGGATAAATAAATCTATACTTTGACTCCACGAGCACAAACAAACAAAAGACATTAAAGAGTATACAGAAAATACAAAAATACAACAGGCTGTTCTCATACAGCGTTCTTAGCTGTACCTGCGAAACATTTATGCGCTGTCATTTTTAGATGTCCCACAAAATAAATGTGTATGCAATCTATGTAATCTTGAACCAGGAAGTATAAAGACCACAAAACCCCACACAGGGCAGGACAGAGCACCCAGGAGACTGCTGTTTGTGCTCCGCGTGAAACAAAAAGTCTCCGTTGAATTATTTGTCACCTAACCTCAGCACTCCGGTCAGCAGCGTGATCTCTTGGTTTTGTTAGCAAGGTTTTCTCTCATTGAACGGGTTTTACGAAAACATCTTTTCAAAATGGGATTTATGTTCGTAAGCTGCCGTTTGATAAAAGCTTCGCCCAGTGGAGGACGCTGTGAAGAACAGGTCATTTTACATTCGCTCTCCTTTAACATGGTTTTTGTTCAGGGATTCAATTTGTGCCATTGTATCAAAGGAGCCAGAGGCCTCGGTGACCCAGTTCTCTTTATAGGCCATTAGTGTGAAATCATTTTGAAGATCTGCACGCGTGTAATTGGTCTACATATATAAGAGTGCCGAGGCTAAACGGATGGAGCAAGATGTCTCAAACCTAATGGTGAAGTATATCTTATATGTGGTCTGGATGTTTTTGGTGACCTCTTAAATATTCCCCTGGCTTCACCATCATGCCCAAATATCTTCTTCTAAAAAACATCAACACACTTGGTAGCTTGCCATGAGATGGAATGAGCACATTCATATTCCCCAGAGGATGACCCTTTTTCCAAAAATTTCCGCACTCGACAAAAAAGGAAAACTGATGGGAAAGTCAATAGTTTGGCAGATATTTGACAAATAAAGTTTTAATGCTAGCGCTGTATGAAAGAATATCACCAAAGTGATTAAAGATCATCCTAATGGAGACATGCATCATCAATCTAAAAGTGTTTGGGATATATCACTCAAAACCACAACTTAATGATTGTGCCAAAGGAGGTAACAGGGGCTCACCAAAAGCATGAGAGTACATCCTCTTGGAGCCATGAATGTCTGTACAGAAAAAGGTTGTGCCAATCCATCAAGAAGGTGTTGATCTCACAAGTGAAAGACCTGCTGGTGGTGCGATATGTAAAGTCAGCGGGTCACCAAAGTCTGTAGTGTTCCTCCTCTGAGAGCCACGGATGTCAGTGCACAATTTAATGTCAATTTATCCAACAGACCGACATTATAAACATAAACATATAAAAAAGACATTAAAAAAATCAGCTCTTACCTTCTATCCTAGGTCTGCTCCTGTCTCGTGATGTGTTAAGCAGCTCCATGTTAAAAGGTCAACGACCGGTGACCTAAGAATTTGAGCAAAGTAACTCAACAACTCAAAGATATTGTGAAATATATCGACGAGAAACACGACAGTAGAGCGATGTGACTTTTAAAGCCGTTCCTGCGGCGTGGTGACCACATATTGTTCACTTTGTGTAACCTGTGATGACTAAACTTCGGTTGGCTGGTATCTTTCAGACATCACGTGCACTCTACACCCTGTCTGTCTCTTCTTTATATCTCTTTGTGTATTTCCATTGACGGTCCAGCCCATTGAAACTGTTTTCATTCCACTGAGGATTTGGAAAGAATGACAGTAGGTGTTATCTGTGTTTATTTTTGTATTTACATCTAACTCTCCGCGTTGTTCTCATGCTGTGAACGAGCGTCCTCCTTCCTGTGACCTAATCCTAAAACCTTTGAGCCCAACGGCCTTCCATCGTTACTGTGGTAATCCGTCAAATTAATTGGTTCCGTGTCACTAGGGGCTACCAGCAGCTACTACAGAGCCACTTCAGCAATCTGGTCTCCAGCGCTCTAGTTTTTTATATCATTCAATTGACGCTGATCTGGGTATGACCTCGGCATCTGGAGCCACGCTGCGCTGGTACACTGCAACACAACCACACCTAGACCTTGAGGAAAAGGTACCAGCCTGTTATAAAAAAATAAAAAATGAACGACCCATCCCAGAATCCCCTGACCCATCCATCTTCCTGCTGTCACCTGAAATGGGAGCCCACGGTAAGGTGACCCCCTACGCTATGATGGAACAAGGACGGCCATGTCACTTTGTGAAAACCTCCCCTCAACCATCTGGCACGGCAATAATAGAGCTGGAAGCAGGTGAGCGTCGGTGCAGAGAGAGAAAGAGTCCTCCAGCGCGCAGCCTAACTGTAAGCTACCGACGACCCCGGGCTGAAAATGGGCCATTCTTTGCATCAAATTGCTTCCATTATATATTGTCCTTGAGAATGAGAGAATTGCAGGCATGAAAATCAATACAATAGAGACGAAAGGCATGAAATTCTCTTGGGAAGTGGGAGCTCCGGCGACACAGTGGGTGCCATTGTGCAGTAAACTCCCCCCCCCCCCCCCCCCCCCAAAAAAGTGGTTTCATGCCACTGTTTCTGCTGCCTCTGCATCTATGACCACAACGGGCAACAATGAGACACATGCTGTGCTAACGTTTACCGTCATCTGTGATGCAGATATAAGCAGTGTGTGACAGTTGGATTTTTTTCAGGCAGATTTATGTTTTGTGTAGTTTGCTCTGCAGAGTTAAAACCTCTTTAGCACGACGCCCCCGAATTTGGGGGCTCTCGGGCTCAGCACCCCTGAAAATGCCCTTATTGTTCGCCAGTATTGTGGATTTGTTGTTTTTCCGGATTAAACAGCAACGTATAGGCAACACTATCATCTAAGTCACTTCTTACACACTCCAAACACAACTATAGACTACTAATATAAGCTTCTAGAAAACGTGTCACAACAGCATGAAATTCTGGGCAGAAATCGCCGTTATGTGTACGGCAAATCATGATTTGCACCCTGATGCTAGCAGCTACCGAGCTGACCAATGCATTTAATAGCAGTAGCACCCGTGGCCGAACGCATAAATACCTCCGGTTTGAATAATATGAGTGATAAAAAAAAGTGAGTGATAAAAAAAGTGAAATATATAGTTATACAGGATATAAAAGTACAACGTAAGAGCTGCAACAGCTGGTTCGAAAATGATGACCTCGCGTGACCGCTCTGTACTAAAGCCTCTTATTCTTCACTTTATCCCACTTTAACCTTTATTCAGCAACTACTGATCAGTTGTGCAATGATTTGGGAGAGTTTTCAGGGAGCTGCTGCATTATTTCAACAACACAATATCAATTGAGAAAGACGTACTGGCAATATAAATAACAATATTACCCACTGAACAATCTCCCCAGTGTTGTGATCTGATTATAGCCTCAAACATTATTAAAATAGACCTTGTAGTTACAGAACTGTGGTCTCCTTAGTATGGGTATGCTATTTTCGAGCAGATGCCTACAAATAGGGCTGGTGTTTAAGAGGTTTTAAAGGTGCTAAATTTGAAATTCAGAGCATGTCTTTTGCTTTCACACGGCACTCTACATGGAGACAGCTGAGGCGCTAAAAAGTGCAAACAGCAGCAACAGTGCTGACAGAGCGAACAGTGTTTAACTGACAGGGGAACCAGGGACGAGTCGAGATGGAACACAGGCGGCAAGAAGTATGAATATATATATATTTCTGTTCTATACAGTACAATATATAACCTTTAGAAAAAGCACTTTAGCTGAAATGAGCCAAGGAAGCACTATTCTAGTTGATGTTCCAGAGTAAAGTCAACACGTCAATATCCCACAGACCTACAATTTATCAAAACGGTCTACAGTTGTGGTTCCCAACCAGGCGGTTGCAAGATACATTTTTGGGCAGCACAATGATTAATGAGGTATGACAGGAAAAACACTTCTGCCAAACACAATGACGTTTCTCCAATTTTCCTCTTTTTTTTGACCCTCTTTGGGCCTCTAAAACATTTTCAAAAGAAAAGAATCTGTGATGGGAAAATCACACTGGTTGATCTGCTTGCAACTTTTATAGGAGTCATAAAAAGACATTGCATAGTTTTAAAGGACGAGCTCAACATTTTGGGAAAAACACAACACGTAAGATGAGAAGCTTGATACACAATCCGTGTCAATGCATGAATGTGTATCATTTAAATTTGATATGGAATATATTCCCCCTGTAGGTCCATATTGTTCCCTGAATGGTTCAGTTCACTCCGCTTAATAACCACACGACACTTTGGTTGCTTTGATTTCATATTTTTATTTAAACTCCTATTTCCAAAGTAATATTCGCCACAAAATGACAACTGTTGTCATGTTATATGTAATAATATAAAGCCAGTTTTTACCCTGGGAAGAGTCAAAGGATAGTACCACCGGTTTCCTTTCATAGTAGTCGTCATTTTAGTACAACTACCGTTTACATTTTGGGAGGGATGAATATGTAAAAAAAAAAACAATATACATGAAAATAAATAATTTTATACAAAGTCTCTACTTAAACATGCAAATAAAGTGACAAACCAAAGAGTCAAACCCACCGTTATTATGCACAACAGGACAAGAGGAGAGGACTTGTCCTAGTGCGAGTACTTGCCTTGTTCGCATCAGGAGGAAAAAGGAAACGACAAAAGGCGGAACAGTCACACAAACAAGATGGAAGTACAAATTAAATCACATGAACAAAAGCGATGTGGACTGCTAATATCATCCAGCTTTTGAATTTAAGGATTAACTATAGTGTAATTCAATGTGGGTTATTGGAGGTGGACTGAAATCTAAAATCCATGCATGTTACAAAAAAATCTTCCTGCTGGTTCTCGTTCCTCTGACCCTTTTTAAAATCTTATTTCACAAACACAAATATTTTATAAAACCAATTGTATCCAGAGAACGATGTTTGTCAAAATAAAACTTTATGAGATACTTCAAACTCAATATCATAAGTTATTCATTAATCTACGTTGTATGTCTTGAATATGAAGTCGATACTATTTCTTAGCATTCAGCGCAGCAGTAAATGAACCAGAGCAGTGTAACACCTAGGTACGTGTGTTTTAATTGACCTACTGTTTGTAAGAAAGAAAAAAGAAAAAGGACTAAAACAGGATTATCCATCGCCGGCGTCCTGAGCTCCTCACAACAACAGAACATTTTACAGCAGACATGTAACTCGCCATGTGCTGTGGAACCAGGTGAAGCTGCTCAGGTGTTAAATCGGTAATCCCTACAGGGCCGCACGGAAGTGGGCGCTACCGAGTGAACTGTTCACCAGTACAGATGAAGCCTCACGGTGTTGAAGCGGAGGATCTTTTATGATAGAAGAAGAGAAAAGAGGCTGTGCATAAAAGGAAACACCAGTCTGTACAAGGTGGAGGCACTTTCAAAGCAGCGTGCACATACTATAAAGGGCAATGCGCACACACACACACACACACACACACACACACACACACACACACACACACACACACACACACACACACACACACACACACACACACACACACACACACACACACACACACACACACACACACACACACACCCAAACACACACCGTCAGTCCCTTTTTTTTTTTTTCCCCATACTGAACGGGGATGAAGACGCACACAAGTCTTGCTGCAGCAGGTGTTTCAGCCAGAGTCCATGCTGAACAGCTCGATGCCATGCGGGCTCCAGTGGAGGCCGACTCCAGAGTTGAAGACCAGGGACCAGACGTAGGGGATGAAGAAATCCTCCGGCTGGTCTTCCTCCACGTACTTAAACTTGAGCTCCGGAAACTTCTATTCACACAAAGAGAGAAGCGAGAGATGCTAAGAAAGGTTGGTGGGATGATGCACAACGAGATACTTCTGTATGTTGTTCAGTAACAGAAAAAGATTTGAATATGCAAAATGGGGTAAAACCATTCTGGAAAAGGTGGCTCTACATCGAGACAAAGATCTTGTCCTCAGTTGCAATGATTGCCAGGTAAACGGTCAAATCATCGACCAGGAATGTGTACTTGCACATACAAGCGCCGCGACCAACACGGCGACATCTCCGCTGCTACACAGGTTAACTTGTTTAGGCCTCTCGGTAATTACTCTTCATCACGTACAGTAGCTCGCTGCCAGATGTAATTCCATCGGTCTGTGAGGTAAAATTGTTTACAGCTGCCTGTGGGACAGGTATTAACGTGGTCAGACCACCAATCTCTTAAAGGGACGGCTCAAGAGCCCGGCGGGCAACTGGATATGGACGGTTACGCACCGACTGGCAAATGAGAGAACGGACCTCAATACAAAACAAGTAAATATATATATATATAAAAACAAAAAGGCAATCCAATAAACTGAAACCAAACATAGGGGTGTAGCTTTACCGAGCGGTCCGTCAGCCATCGTGACCTTATTGTTTCGACTGGTGGAGAAGTGCTGAGTAACCCGATTACTTGGTGATAGCCACTCAGGCCTTCAAGCTTCAGCCTGTCATGACACGGCTCGTCAACGGACAAAACACTCAGTGAGCTGGACCGGGAGAGGTTATCAAGTTCATACTGTCGGGCCTCAGTGTTGATTATGTCTGGAGCTAATCCCCCAGGAAAACAGAGACAACACACACACACACACACACACACACACACACACACACACACACACACACACACACACACACACACACACACACACACACACACACACACACACACACACACACACACACACACACACACACACACACACACACGCGTGTGGATGTGGAGTGTACTATCTTCTGCATACTCATGTTTGTATGTGAATTTTAGAGCTGAAACAAATTAGTTAATTGACAGGAAATTTACTATTTTGATAATCAATTAATCATTTTCATATTTTAAGGAAACATTGCCAAAGAAATAGCAGCTTCTCAAAGTGGTTGGACTTGCAGGTTTTCTTTGTCTATGATAATAAATTAAATACCTTGGGACAAAGCAATTCATTGGTAAATCACTTATTTTGCCTCTATAATGGCTTAATAAGAATATTCTGAGTTAAATGCTACTTTTTTAAATGTCTTGATTCCACAAACAGTCCAAAACCTGAACACTGTCAGTTTCCAAAAATATAAAACAGAGAGAAGCCGAAAATCCTCACATTTTAAGCAAAAATGTGAGTTCACGATTGATACAGTTATACTCGACGGTCTTTGCATTGCAAGATGTGCCGTTCCTCTTGGAAGTGTCAGCACAAGAAATACTGGATGTTCCTTTTTTTTTTTATACTTGAAGCCAACATAAACTCACTCAACAGCAGGTAGGCAAGCAAAAAGAAGAACATCAATAATACAAGGGGTAGCTCATTATATCCTCCTGTCTACACACGCATGTATATCCACACACACGCAGCCAGTAATCAGTCTGCGCTGAAAGACAGACGCTGAGGGCCTTTATGCGACGGTCCCAGTCCGGTCTATTGAGTCCTGGCTGGCTCCATTCACAGCCACACTATCGGTATCATAATGACACAGACGGAGGGGCTGCGGGGGTCACAGGCCATATGCCAGGCTGCTGAGGCCAGACCACACACACACACATACACCGTCGCCATTGTGATGGCGAGACACAATGCAGGAGCTGTATTATCTGGCTGGTATTTGTGTGTAGGTGACGGTCGCGTAGGCAAGCTTACAAACTCATCAAATGTTCATATGAAGTGGAGAGCTACTCGAGCCAGGCTCACTTTTACTTGCTGGCGCAGACGACGTAGCGCAGCGTGGGTTTGAATTTTTTACGATGGAAACTACTTAGTCTTAATTAGCACCTTTGTTGACTCGTATGCACAAACAAGCTAAAACAGGAGTCGGTTCAGCTGATTAATGTCCTGCCGTAATCATCTTGATGAATCAAACATAACTAGTCATGCCAATGGTGTCATTAAGATAATTAAAGCATGAATCGCCCAACATGCGTGTGGTATTAACATCGTTTCTGTGAGCATTAAGGAATCAAACGTTTCCCTCATTAATTTGCAAACATATGGAAAAAGCGCTCCGATAGCTAAGTAGATCATCCATATGGAGAACATGTGGTGGAAGCAGCCACCGTCATTTGATGTGTTTAAGTGGGAGTTCACATTAAAACACATCTGTAGACAGACACGAAGCCCACTGTGGCAATACAACGCTGCACATTGAAGGAGGACATTAAAAGAACAATATTTAAATTGACATGTTCTCTCGATTTACGACTGGATTGCAACCGAATATGAGAAGCACTTCATCACGACCTCTGAATGCAGCATTCACGGTTCACCGGAACAAGCGACACCAATCACAGCTGGACTATAAGCACACAAACGGTCTTTTCTCAGCCACTATTTGAACGCCTTGTGAAATCAGGTGTAATGGGCCGACCATCGACAACAAAGGCAGAGCGGTTCTTTTTCTTTTTTTGAACCCCTGCACTGGCCAACATTCTCTCTTGTTCTTCTCGCAGGCCTCTCTGGTTTATTGTGTCATGGAAAGGTTATTATTGGGAGATAAAGAAACGCTGAAAATATGAACCTAAATGGCAGGAACATAAAATCCCTCCTTGCACATCGGAATCAGCTTTAATGGAAAAGTACGTGAACACATTCAAGGAATATGAACAGAAATCCACAACAGCTAAGAACGAGGACAACAAAGCAGGACAAATAAAGAGGTAGCGAATAGACCGCACTATTATGTATACGTGTATGAATCTGACCATTTTCTCCAGATACTGAGCACAAAAAGAAGAAAGAAATCCTTGTATCACAATGGCCAACATTTTTCCATATTGGACAGAACCACCAAGGGATTTGGTGATATCACTACATGCCTCACAGCATAAATGTCCCTGATTATTATTATAAGGATGGTATAAATATACCATCCTTAATATTTTCTCTGTCCCATATTCTGTCCTTCCTCTGTAAAACACATCTCCTCCTCCCCTCCTCTGTTGTGTTCTCAGTCTGGCAGCTGTCTGGACCCACTTGGCCCGGGCTCATATCAGTTAGTTATGGGTCCTGGCGGGTCGGGCACTCGCCCCTGAACACAGACTGACTGGCCGGCCTCATATCTTCACTCAGGACTCTGTGTTCCGTTCCTGCCTCTGCTGTGCTGTCAGAGCTCAGTCAGACAGAGAAGAATGCGGCTAGGGAACACACACACACACAGAAAATGAAAAATACTAACAATAGTGATTTCAGGCCATGGTTCAAACGAAAGAAAAATAAGAAAATCCACCCTAATATTTTCAGATAGGTTTGTTGAAGTCCTAATTTTCTGTCCACACTTACACTTGATATTGAAATGGTCCCTGAAATATAATCATTCAGCAGGTTTCAGCTTCACAAATTTGAGGATACGTTGCTTTTCTCTGCTTGAAATGAATGTAAGCGGTGTTTCTATGGGTTCGGAGTGGTTGCTCCACACGCTATTGGATGGATTTCCTTTAGGTTAACATTTATAGTTTCTCGATAACTGTCGCATGGATTGTCAAGATATTTGGTACGTACATTCATGTCACTCTCATGATGAAGCGTAACGACTTTGGTGATTCTCTGACTTTTCCTTTCGTGTCATCACCGGGTCCAAATGTTTCCAAAACATAGCTTTATGACCAAACAGCTGCAGACTAATGACATTCACTTCAGCTTCAGTTATAATTTGTGTTTAATGCTTATCAGATGTGAGCATGTTAGCATGCTGACATTAGCATTTAGCTCAAAGCACTGCTGTGCCAAAGTGTAGCCTCACAAAGCTGCTAGCATGGCTGTAGACTGAAGTCAAGTTAATTATTTACATTTTAGAGACAAAACGATTGATTAGTTTGGATACAAAATAGTAACTGCCCTATGCTTCATACATTTCGTCTCTTTATTTAGTTAATTGTTAATGCAACGAGTCACAATTTGAAATCATGTTCAAGTATTGAAGTTATCTGCAGAGTGACCATCAGACCTACAAAAGGCCCAGGTAACAGCTGGTAAGCCCCCCCCCCCCCCCGGCCTGTTCTGAGGAGCCAGAGAGTCTGTTGGTCGCTGCTCAATAAGGCTGATTTCAGCTGGTCAGGCTAAACAACACATTCCACAGACACTGCCCGTGAGAGCCTCACACACACACACACACACACACACACACACCCTGAAACAACACACGCACGAGAGGGAGACGGTTGAGTGTCGAGGCGCTGAGGGTCGTCCCCGGGGCATTGACAACCTTTTTCCAACCCTTTCTTTCAGCTGAGACCTAATTTACATGTCTACGTCTTTGCGTCGAGTGCCTTAAAATCCTTTCTGTAAACAGTCTTTCTGTTGTGGTCTAGTGTCTACAACGTTCCCCTCACATAAAACAACTAAATTATTTACTTAACAAACTGTCAGTTCCTCCTAACTAATGGATTTAAAAGGCACCACATTTGCGTGGACGAAGAAGAAAAAGTCCACACGCGTACTTTCAGGTTGTGCTTAAAGACGAAATGTCTCGTCCCTTGTCTTTGTATTGACGCATAACAAAACTGGTCATTGCAGCCATCATCTGATGAAGAGCCTTCTTGGCCTTTCTGCATCGTTTTGACTCTTATCAGACAACTGAAGGTTAAGTAATTTGGTCGAGACCCATAAATGTCCACCCATTGACAGATGTTACGAGTACGTCCAAGCGAAGGCAGTTCATTTTCTAAATGAAAGTTCAGCCGTCTCTTCAGACTGAAATGTTCCTCTCGCCCAAAAACTGTCTCCAGAGTGTATAAATCTTAAAATGCTGAC
Organism: Melanostigma gelatinosum; assembly: GCF_949748355.1. Lineage (NCBI taxonomy): Eukaryota > Metazoa > Chordata > Actinopteri > Perciformes > Zoarcidae > Melanostigma > Melanostigma gelatinosum. Next base: position 7,738,681 of record NC_136651.1, read on the forward strand.
TTGGTAATTGTACGTGTACTGGGGAAACAGTGCTTTTGCAGAACAATGACGTCAGCTGCCCAGTGATGGCCGGGGGCCGTGTGGCAGTTAAGGACGTTTTTTGTCACTTCTAACTTTCTTAGCGATTGATCATTTTAAGTGTCAATACAGCCGAGCACACGGTGGGATTTCATCACGGCAGCACAGCCGCTTGCTGGTTAACAGGTAGGAATTATGAGCAGAAACACGAAAAGATGTAAACAACATTGTGAATTTGGCTGTATTAAAACACAGTTTAGGTTATCACAGAGATCAGGAGGAAACTCCGTAGCTGCCCAGTCACATTTGGCCAACTGTGTGGCAGATAAGTTAGGACAACGTTTAGTTGTCTCTTTCTGTGTGAGCCCCTATTTTAATTGTTGAAGTATGATACAGCACAAAAACAGATTTTTAAAAAGATGTAAAAAGCTGATCTAGACGTATTCGTATGCCACCGCGTGGTACGGCTCAACTCAACTCGCTCTCTTTTAGTTTTCCACTTCAAATCAAGACAGAGAAAAAACAACTGATGCTAAAAGTGAGCGAGAGTCGAGCAGAGCGGTGTAAACACGGCATCGGTTCATTAACAAATTCAACACCATTTGTTAACTTGTGAAGCATTCCTAAAAATGCACTGCGCCGCTATTACATGTGAAAGTGACCACCTTATAGAACAACTTCACTAATGAACTACAAACAACTGAATAACGTGCTCAGACTCAATTTGAGATGAACAAACATCCTCCCTTCTCTTTCTTGTCAGCCCTCTCCACACACACACACACACACACACACACACACACACACACACACACACACACACACACACACACACACACACACACACACACACACACACACACACACACACACACACACACACACACACACACACACACACACACACAGCTGATTGAGACACCAATAGTCATTGTAAGTGCCTTTACAGAGTAATTACCAGTTTATCGATGATTCCACACAAGATTAATCCAATATATGGATTTTCTGCGTTTGGAGCTGTACAGCGCAATGAGCACATAAGATGAGAGGAAGCGAGAGGCGGAGAGACAGCTGTTTGTTTGAGCGATGGTACCATAAAGCAGGGGGGGGGGCTTCTCCCCGAGGAGACTTTGCCCAGATATACACTTCGCTTCATGTCACGCTGTGGAGTTGGAGTCAATGTGAGAGTCACCAACTCAGAAACAAAGACACACACAGTTACAACCCAGACACACACACACACACACACACACACACACAGCTGACTGCATGAGTGTGTGCTACAGGTGCAGCCCCCTGAAGGACATGGCAGCGTTATCCACACGGCTCCATGCGGAATAACACGGCGCTTCGGTCGATCGTTACATTAAGGCTCCCGAGAATGAGAGCGGAGCCCGGGAGAGCCGGCGCACGGCCTCGTGGCCGTCCCTCTTGCACACCGGCGAGCGAGACAAATGCCTTGCAGCCAGCCGCCGCGTACAGAACATGAAACACATGATGAAACACGCAATTAAGAGCGTCTGCGCTGGTGAGGAGACCGCCGGTTACATATTTCCTCACTGATTAATGGAGGAGCGCTGGGAAGGGCGGGGGTTAGAGAACCCGCCAGGAGTGTAGGGAGTGTTGGGTAACGAGTCGCGGTGGCAGATTTATATTCACCCCTCCCTCCCCCAATCTTATGTGCACATGACAAAGTGCCCCCTAGCCCCCCATCCCATCTCCTTGAAACGCCATTACATGTTCACATGCAGCAGGCCAGCGAAGATGGAATGAAGATGGGCATTAATGCTAATGAGAACTGGGATTTAGCCTTTTGTCTCATGTCCCAATGGCTCTTTCCATCTTTCCTTCGCCTCAGTCCACATACCTATCCCATACCTCTCCCTCTCTCACCTGTCCAGACAAACCAATTCTCCTTTCCCTCACCTCCCCATGCACCAAATCAACCATATCTGCCAGCCCGTGACAACACATTGCACCCTCTACACACGCACCTTGATGACCAATATGTCCCGCTTCTTTTTTTTCTTCAGCCACTCTCATATTTCATTGTTCCTCGCCCATAACATCCAACCCCCTGCTGTGTATCTGTGTGTGTGTGTGTGTGTGTGAGTGAGATTTACCCTCAGTCTGTCTGTGGGCAGGGCCTGGGCTCCTTTCATGATGACTTCCTGAACCCTCTCGACTGACAGGTCACTTCCAGCCTGCTCCAGACGCTGACTGAAGAAGCCGATCACCTACAAGGTCACATGGGAGGAAAGGGCCAATCACAATACAGAAACTACATTTGCCAAAAAACAACATTTGGTCCAGAGCCTGACGAGCTTCCTGTCTAAATCCTGCCAATCAGCACCTCTGAAGCTCCGTAATCAACTTTTCATGTCCGTTTAACCTAAACCTAGAAATGTAAACCAACTTAAACCACACTTCGGTTTATCAGGAAACACTGGGCTCATGGATAAACTGGTATTAATGTGTATGTATTGGCACATATGTTAAAAAAAAGATATCAAAGAAGAGTAAATTACAGTAACTCGGAAAACACTTGCTTTTGTCTACAGGGACGCCTAAAATCAAAACGAAACTGAAGTACCTCATTTATTGAACAAAGATTGATGATGTCAAATGTGGAGATGATTCCAGCCAACAAAATATTCTACTTGAATCCATATTTATTGGTGTTTAGCCTTTTAAAGACAACATTTTCACAGCCGTTTGTGTGGCACACACTGACGAGTTATATTCATGAAAGAAATCACTTCATTCAAATTGAGGATTAGTTGTTTTTTTGGACGATGAAGTCATAGAATATGATTACAGACGTTTGAAGCTTCATTCAAACACTTCAATAGAAGCTTGAATGTAACAAATGACCGTTGGTACAGCCCAAAAGAAAACACAGGATCGCATGGCCTCTTGATCGCTTAAGGTTTGATATGAACTCTCAGCTCCGTCATGAAGCTCTTTGACTCCTCTAATCCCGCTGTTTGGAGCTGTCACATTGATGCTACACCCTACATGACGACACCGGGTGCAATATGGAGATCCACGCTGGTGAATGTTCTATGGCAACTATATGACAATAAGAATCATTGCAAATAAGTGGATACAAGTTGAAGCAATGGCTGTAACACTGCACGACATCTGCTTTTAGAGAGGGAGATACCTCTAAACCAAGTTCAACATGCTACGAACACATGCTCGGCTAATATGCCTGCAGGCTCCAATGCTAAGAAAGGACATACATACAGGCATTATTTCACATTACACATTCACGATAGGGTTTGAGCGTGTTTCATCCTACTGAAAATGAGCACTTCACTGGAGCTCAAATTATCCGATGCCGTCTGGGTTTAAGCCTAAAGAAGACATCAAGGAAACAGTATTTTGTGTTTCCACTGCTGTGCTAGCTTCTTCCCCCAGAGAAATGTTGGATATTTGATCATTGAAAAAAACTCTAGGTATTGCGGATTCTTTTTAATGCTCTTATTTGTCTAACCAACGGTGAAAAACGCATCTACAGGCAATTTTTTCTCTGCACACGCTCTGCGGCTGCTTTGGAGAATTTAAACACACCAGAGCACTGTGTGTGTGTGTGTGTGTGTGTATCTAATACTACGGTAATCTCGTCATTAGCTCTGAAGGCCTCCCACATGGGGTTAATTTGGGGGAGCAAAAAAAAAGCAGCCCCTCATCCTGAATCTCATGCTCGCACACACACACGGATTTGCAAGCACAGGGAAGGCTTCGGAGAATTGCCTTAGGGATACTGACTTAACTGAGGGATTCTAGATAGCATGCTTCCCTCATACTCATGGATAACACCAAAACCCATGGCTATGGATGCAGCATCCCCCATCCTCCCCACACACACACACACACACACATGCTCATACGCAGCAAAGCATCCTCTCCTCCTCTATATGACAGAGTTGTGAATGACAGCTTTCTCTCACGCCGTTTCGTCCTCCCCCGACACTCGATGAATATTTGACACACAGCATCTCGACACAAGGGGACTGATTAATTCATCAATGCAGCTGAAGCTCACAGGGCTCAGCGTGACGTACAGTCTGACTGCGTTAACGATGCAGTTCGCATATGTTCCAGCGCTGCCTGGCTTTTTTTTAAACTTTCCCTGCAGACCGAGAGGACATTCAGGGGAAATCTGTACAACCTTGATCTGTGGAATAATTACCACGGCTCAGCCATGAGGTAAAGCGCTCCCTGGCTCATGCTTCTTACTTCTGATATTCGAGTGAGGGGAAGAAAAAACTAAAAACACTTTGACTGACCGTGTCCAGGTTCTGCATGATGTCCTGGAAGGACGGGTGCGTCCTGAACTGCTCAAAGAGCTCCCTCTTGTAGAGCAGCGCGTACACCAGGTTCGGGTTGTGGTGTAGGGAGCTGCACAGGCAAGAGTTGATGATTTCCAGCATCATGCGGATCACCTCCTCGATCACATTCAGGTCCTGGGCCTGGGGGTAGAGCGAGGATGTAAAGGTTAATTGGTTTCCCACTACACTGGTTCCACTTGAAATGGTGTTTTTTAAATGATTGCTTCCTGATTGATCCGCAGGGGGAGAAACAGAGAGGTGGAAGGAATAGCAGAAGGAGGGAGAGAAGGATGAAAGTTGACAGCAGAGGTCTTAGTTCGGGACAGATAGGTGACATTCAAAGCCACAGATCACGTCCTGTCACGGTAGGTTTCCTCTGGAGGCAAAGACAACAGTCGGGGAGTGACAGCTGACAGTATGGGACGAGAAGGGTGTGGGAACGAGAGGAAGACCAAGCAGGTTGAGTGGCTGTCATGATGAGTTGTTTACAAAGTTCTTCACACAAGGTAGGCTTGTCACGAATCAAAATGCGAAGCGATTACATTCAGAAACACAGATATCAGGCAGAGAAAACTACACAGCACAACGATTTAGAAGGGAGGAACTTCAACGCACGAGTGTGTTGAAGTTACGAGAGCTCAAATCTCAAACGTACATAAAAAGGAATAGTTTTGGGAAATACACCTTTATGTTTCTGAGTGAAATGAGAGAATCAATAGCACTCTCATGTCAGCCGGGTATATAGGAAGCTACCATCAGCGGCCAGTTAGCTTAGCTTAGCACAAAGACTGAAAACGGGGTGAAACGGCTAACCAGGCTCTGTCCAAAGGTAATACAATCCACCTACCATCTCGCCACTGAGGGACTAAAAATAAAATAAATGCTGAGTCGCAAATAGAACTTAAGATGTTGTAACAAGAAGGGTGTTTGGGATTGTGTGTGTCCATTTGTTCCTGCTTTTAAACCTTTAACCTTTGGAGTACTTATGAAGGTCCTAAAATAGTTAACTTAGAGCCTTATGTCACTATTCTCAGAAGTTTTGGTAGTTCCAAGGAAATCAGCCTTCTTATTAACGCAGAAATCTAAGCATCACGGTAAAATCTAATCAGACCATCTGCTCTACTGCGGTTTAAGAGCAGAGATTCTATCATGCATTGTGTTCTCACAATAATGTGTCTACAGAGACAGACGGACAGATAGACAGACGCCACGCCGTGACGAGATAACGTCCCACGTGGCTTTGTCCATTGTGGCGCAGACAGGAAATGGCAGAGAGACTGTGGGAAAATGAATAATCTTTAAAAAAAAGAGATAAAAAACCAACGCAGCAATGAACCGCAGAATACAGTTCAAGAGACGATGTATGATTTCATCTCTGTAAATACAAACACTGTTTGCAAGATGGACTTTCTGTTTTTCATTTGCCAAAAAGCCAAAACAAATATTATGACTTCCTCACAAGAATTAATAGCAAGTGTATTTGCCCTGAGATGTGTCTACTCTGTAAACAGCAACACAAAAATGCAGACTAAGAGAGTGCAGGAGTCAAGAACATCCACAGTAGCTTAGCTTAATGAGATGGTGCACTGATGAAATAAGTCCGATGGTAGAAGGACCAACACTGTAACACACACGGCAAAGATTCCCTGACCCTGATCGTGGGTCTGCATGATTAGCAAGAATAGTCCCCGTCACACTGAGAAGCTGTAAACTTTTGAGTTAATCTGGTAATATACAGACCAAATCCCCGCTTTCTACACAAACAAACATTTCCTTCATTAGAATGCCTTAGAATACTTATTACTGCGGGACACTATATTATTACCAATATCGATATATGTGTAATAAGCTAATATTGGTCTAGTCATCGTATTCATACTGTCAAAAATAAACTCAAGTCACTGAACCAGTTGTGGACATCAAAAATGTCGGATGCAAGAATGCACTTTGTCCATTTTAACCTTAAAATACAAAGAAGACCTTTTGGTAGCTCTGTCTATGTTTATGATGCATTATAAACATACTTAGAATGTGTTATAATCGGCTTATAGCACTGTATAATTATTATAGTTATAAGCACTCAAACATGAATGATGCTTTATAAAAATGACGCATTAAAAAGCATTTTATAATGACTTACACGGTCAAGTATCACAGTACTTGGTCACTCACTGACAGGATCAGAGTGTGTTATATTTGTTACTGTTGTAATATGTCGTTATTAATTCATTTTAATCACAGATAAGGCATTTAAGTGTGATTATAAGTCGCTATAAGTGGTCATTGTTTTCTTTAAGTAAGGTGAAAACAAATATTCTATCTATGCAAGAACAATGAAGAAAACATTGTAAAATTCCTCAAGTAAGTAAGGCCGCTTTTATACGAGGAAAAAGCCGGTGCTACTGACAACATGAACATGGCTCTGTTCCATTCAAGTGTCTTTCGTTTGCATTGATGGCAACATTGCACTAGACGTCCACTCATAACTGGACATAATGTTTTCTACACGACTACGTAAAACAAATGTATTAAAATGATTTGTCTACATGACGCAGGTAACAGCCGTCTGTACGGGGACAGTTCAGCACAGATGCAGTGAGTGGGCATCGACTTACATACAGACCACTGCTCTTCAGCGACTACAAACAGACCACCGCTCTTCAGCGACTACAAACAGACGGCGTACTATCGATCAAGACGCGAACGTAGCTCAGAACGAGACGGGGACACTTAAAACTAGATTAAAAAAACATAACTAAACGAATCATTGTATTAATTGCCAGGTTTGTGAAATAAATAAATAACTAATTGACCAGTTCAGCCGATTGCTCCCCAAACCTGAATTCTCGTCTTTGCTTTACAGGAAGCCTCGCCTGAGACAGTACTCATCAGCAGCTTCCTCTGGGGTTACATCCTGCCTCATTTCAGCCTTGAAATGAGAGAAGTGTATTCCCCCTGGAAGTATTGCAATTCCTGTAAAATACATTAGAACGAGGTGCTGAGCAAGCCAGTTTAATCTTTAATGTGTATTTGCATGAATCAGTAAAGCTTTTTGGTAAAAAAGAAAAGAAAAGCTTGTTTCCTCTGCGCTATGAGACACATTTACAACCTTAGAAAGTGTAATAAAGACCATCCATAAAATGGATAAACACTTTTATAGAAAACAATATGAGCTGCAAGTCGTCCAAAGTGAGACTTAACCGTAAGGATTGTTTTTCATGACAAACTTTGTTCTGATGACGACCTGTGCTGACCAATAATTTGCTAATACCAGCGAAGACTAGATTCGAAACAGCAGCTCGGCGAGCTGATTGGAAGCAGAGATTCCGCCTCCAATCTGGACGAACCATCTGTAACACAACTGCACGTGGTAGCATTTTATATTCCATCTTCGGTGCCCTGCTTCGGAAAGAAGTCCCTATCTTATAAATAACATAACTTTGCTTGCAGTGTGGCCTTCGTTTTTATTCACATTAAGCATACGCACATAAACACAAAATATCCCCCTGAAAGTAGCCAGGGGGATTAGAATGATTGTAAAAGAAACTGTATGCAGTTGTGCTTTGACTATGAATCAGGCTCGCCACACAGATGCAATAATGCACTGCATTGAATATGCACAGGCCGGTGCACGGCGGTGTGAAGCTTTAACAAGCAGGCCTGAAGAGGCAAGTGGAAGGCAGAAGAGCCAGCTATAATGAGGAGTAATTGCGTGGCTCTCTGGGCTCGACTCCACTGCCTAGCTAGACCTGCTCCACTCCGTTCTGCTGTGGCAGGCCATAATTAGACAGAACGCAGGGACAGATATGTGGAAGACAAGTGGGCGGGAGGAAGAGAAGGAAGACGGCGACAAAAATGGAAACGCATTAGAAGAGAGTCGGGGTTGGGGGTTGATGGAGAAAGTGAGCGCGATGAAGAGGAGCCAAAAGGAGGCGAGGAAGGCAGAGTGAGAGTGAGGGTTGCCTCGTGTGTTTGTTCTCTGGCTCGGCACCCGACTTAATGAGATTAGCCTGGCAGGGGAAAAAATACCACACTGGGGAATTCAGGTCAAATGAAAATAGGCTAGCTAGACGTCTGCCTGGCCCTGCGTGTCTATTTGTCAAGAGGATGAGATTAGGAGGTCCGTGGTCTACTTGAAACCCAGACAGGATTTAAATATATTGGCTCCTCCTCTTCCACTCCCCACTTTGTTCTCTTGCACTGGTTTTTCCTCCCAAAAAAGTATCAACTAGACAGCCCAAAAACACCTGACATGTTGTGTGACTGCATGAAACCATTGCAGCCTTTCTTTCCCAACCTTTGTCATGCTCCTTCTCCTCCAGTCATGTGCTATTTTCCAGCCTGCTGCATTGTCATTTAGTCACCGCCACTCACAGGAAAACACCGGCCTCAGACATGAGCTATGTCATTAGTTTCAATGATCCTGCCCCCATTGTACTTGTTCCACCATTTACACAAACCTCACGGGAAGGCTGTGAGGGTGCGAACGCGCCTGTGCAAGAGAGTATGTATGGGTGTGTGTGTGTGTGTGTGTGTGTGTCTTCCGTCTGTCTGATTCTGCTGCTAAAACTTCAACACGCTGAGCACAAATGTGTTATGTCTGCAGGTATGTTTGACCTTTGCTTTCTGTCTGACAAGGAAAATTATAGTTTGCCGATGCAATCAGTGACTGGGAAGGACATTGCCGGCACTACACTATCTGTGTGTGTGTGTGTACAGCCGTTCCATCATACCCATGCGTGTTTTTATGCATGTTTGTGTGTGTGTGTGTACAGGGTGTTTAGAGACAGACATGTAAATCCCTGTAAAGTAGGGGACGGCATCATTAAACCAATAGCTTAGTGATTCCCTGGCTGGCCCCGCTGCTCACTGCGGGCTGTTGCAGGGCAGACAAACCAGACGTATTAAGAAAGAGCACTGACAAAGACAAGGGCATGGAGATAAACACAGACTGACAAACAGAGAGAGAAAGGGAGTCAAAAGCCACACCTGAAAGACGGATGTTTTCACACGGTCACAACATAAACCACTCATCAGAATTTTTAATCGTGAATGCGATGTTATAATGGGCAAAATAAAAGAGGGAAGGTAAGATAGATGAAGTAAAGCATGAACAGAGGGGGAATAAAGCACCACGCAGATGGACAGAGAGGGTCAGACTGGCTGAGCAGCAGCAGCCTTGTGGGAGTTTCTTTAATTTAAAAAGAAAAAGAGGTCATTGTCTGACCTGCATTATGGTACCACAGCCACGTCATAATCACACCATTTGGTGAAGCATTGTGCCCAATTCAGCCTCTTATTACCCCATAGCTTTACAAAACATCCTTTGTTGCAAACACTCAGACTCAGACACACACACACACACACACACACACACACAATGAGGCAATAGATAGTGTTTGTCTCCGGAACTACAGCACCAACAATGCCCGTCTAGGATCGGTTTAGGAAAGACGGCGTTGGACAACTGCTGCATCACTGTCTGTGTGGAGGGGAAGTCCAGCATACTCGCAGACAGACACCTCATTATCAGTTCAAATAAGCACACTACCTCTCGGAGATTTGGCCAACAATCACGGCAGGGGGGGGGGGGGGCAAAACAGCGGTAATGTTGATAATGACGCAAGTGATAATGATGGAAAAAAAAAAGAGATGACGCCAAGAGCTGCAACAGCAGATAGGTGGGCAGCGCTAATTGATCCACTGCGCGCTGTGCTCTGTTTTGCTGCGCATTGATCAGGAAAAGACCAGGGCGCAGCAGGGCTGCCAGACCTGCCATTTGGAGACAGACAATCATTAGGACCCCGGAACACCTGCTGCCTGCAGAGGTGGCCCTCCTACATGCCCGAGAATAAACATAGAGAGAGGCAGAGCCAAAGAGGAGAGAAGATAAGAGGCAGACAGATATATATATGGAGGGACAGACTAACGAGTAAACTAACAACTCGGTCCAGTGGGGGGGGGGGGGTGAGTGAGTAAGTCAGCGCTCAGCAGGATACTGGCTTAATGAGAGGAACACAAGGGGACAGACTTATATACTTATATCGAGACTGAGAGGATAACATAATGAGCAAGTAGCATCAGTCTAAGACAGGGGTCTCAAACTCCCGGCCCGCCATGTCATTTTATGTGGCCCGCGAATCCGCCAGCACAAAAAAAAAAACTATTATTTTCAAGTTAGACTTGATAATAAAAATATCCCCATCGTCGAAATTATGAGATAGAAAGTCGAAGTTATGAGATAGAAAGTCACAACTATGATAGAAAGTCATAATTCCGAGATAGAAAGTCAAAACTATGATAGAAAGACATAACGATGAGATACTTAAACACGGAAGCAGCTCTTTGGCTGGTTACTGTACATTTGAAATGGAAATGTATTGAGAGCACATTGAAGACTACTTCAAACGTGGCTTTAAAAACACATGAAATACTTCATGTCGGATTGTGCAAACGCACCTTGAAAGGTTTTTTACTGCTTCAGGTACCGGCGAGACAATAAACAATAAAATATGATACAGGAAGTCCAGTATGATCGGCGTGTTTGAAGACCCATGAGACACCAAACGAGGACGAGGAAGTGTTTTATCACAGTGGCAATCAGTTTGTCTCTCATCGCGGTAATCATGAGGTAAACAGTCAAAATATGGAGTTAAGCTACAAAATGATCTTCCAGGAATCAGTGCTGATAGTAAAGTGAATAAAATGCTAGTTTGCGGGTTGAAAGCTGCTTCGCACAACTTCATCTTCTGTAACATTAATTCAGAAATACTTGATATGAAAACCTATTCTCTTTCACATGAATTGACAAGAAGCTCGGTGTGTGTGTGTGTGTGTGTGTGTGTGTGTGTGTGTGTGTGTGTGTGCGCGCACTGTAACCTCTGATCTCAGGGAAGCTCTACGATAATGTACATCAGTCTTGTGGGGGAGCGGGGGGGAATTGGTTCTACATCAAAAGACTATAAAAAGAAATATGACAGGATAGTTCACACTTCAATCAATCAATTCCTTCTTTCAGGTAAACCATGTTCGAAGGCAGACGCTGATCTCTGGCCTTGCACATTACGTTGTCCCAGAGTTCCAGTCAGCACCGTGGAATTAAGAGGAAATGGAAGAAAGTCAGCGCAAGGCTGGGCGATTAAACTGCAATATTTAACAATCTCAAAGACTGAGAAGTAGAAAACGCATGAGATTCCCATTTGTGATCTGGAGGCTACACTGAACAGTCATTTCATACTAAATATGCAGTCGGGAGAGGACAGATCCGACTTTATATGAAATACATAAACATACATACATCAATACATTTCTATGGAACTTTCCAGAAAATGCAAAACTTTAAATTGAGTCCCTATAGGCAGTATATAGACATTTAAAAAGGTTGTTTAACTTGCTATAAAGTAGTAACAAAAACCTGGTAGCTACGTATAACTACATTATAGCGTGCTATAAACAAATTATGTGATGTTTGTATACTGCTTAGAAATACTAAAGACTTGGGTATATATGTCAGTACTTTTTCACCACTGGTGTGAGAGCATGGCAGCATATTAAAACCCAGATTATTGTCCCATGTACAAGTGACTACAGCCGACATAGCTCGAGTCAACGACATACAGTTGATATTATCTGTTCATCTACACATACCCCAGATACTGTATATTAATCCACTGACATTTCTAGTCATCTATGAGCTATTGTACTGTGGATTTTGCAAAACAACTCTGTAGCCGAATAAGAAAGTGGCAAATTCCTGGAAGGCCTGATAATAAACAGAAGGCATAATGTTTATTATCTGTTGATTTATCTTCGGGCTCTGCTTTTTCCCTAAACAAAAGGAATGGTGCTACAAAGCTACGGCATGTGTCTACTCTGGCTATTAAAAAGAGATCACAGATTGTGACTCAACCAGCGCACATAAACACATAGACAGGGTGGTCCAACATGCTTCTGGCTCTGTGTGTGTGTGTGTGTGTGTGCGTGTGCGCGCTTGTAGTCTCTTCCCAGGAATGTGCAGCCGTAAACAGACCAAGAGGCACAGAAGTCACATTACCACTACCACTGGCTGGGAGCATTAACATGGACACACAACACAGCTCGTACATCCTTTCTTTTTATGTTTGCTTGTGTGTACGAGCATATATTGCATGTCACTGCACATATCTCAAAGGGCAGGAAAGAAAACAACACAAAAACATGTGCAATCAGAGATGCAGAGGCTGCAGAGCGAGCAACCGAGGGGGCCTCCAGAGACTGCTTGGCCTGCTTGGACTGGGAGCCTCTGGCGGACCCCCGGGGGCTCAAGGGGCCCTTACCCTTCACTCTTTCTTCCATGACACTAACCAGACACAGCAGCACAAAAAACACATACAAGGATGGGGGGGGGGGTGCTCTGTGTCTGTATACATATATATATATGAGAGAGAGAGAGAGAGAGCGAGAGAGAGGGAGAGAGGGAGGGAAATGGAGGTGGAGACAGAGGAAAAAAAGAGGGCGACATTAACACATAAGCAGAATGTGCCCAGCTTCAACCCACAGCTTAGAGCATTTGACATTTTTTTCTTAAACTCCTCTCAGTCTCTCCCTCTTAGAAGAGAGCAATTACATGTCCAGGACAATCCCACATTAAACAAACATTAGTTCTCTCTCCAGAGCCAGACGCGGCCAAATTACATCGTTTCCAGATGCATATCGCAAACCCACCTCACCTCCTGCTTGGTTCTCCTCTTTCTATTGTTCTTTTCTCCTCATGTTCTGCTCCTCTTTATCTCTCCCTATGGTTCCCTGAACTTCCCAAGTTAAGATGAGAGGTTGTGAATAACACCAGAGCAGGCTGCTTTCAATTACACTGCCACATCCACTACTACTGGAGGAGGAGGAGAGGAGGGCCAGCGACGGAGGAGACAAAGGAGTCGGCACAACTTCTTTAAGATGTCACATCTACAAAACCTATGACGAGATCCTCTCAACTCGACTATACTCTCAACTGTAAGGATTCTCTGCTTTCCTTTGGGATGCAGATTGATGATGAAATTCTTAGCAGCATCCCTAATGGTTTGAAACCCGCTGTGATAGCTGTGCTTTGAGCTAAAATGCTAACTTTAGCATTCTCCCATGCTCACAGTGACAATGCTAACATGCTTAGCAGGTTCATCATCTTGCGTTAGCCTTTTAGCTTACGAATATTTGCTAATTAAAGACAAAGGACAGCGGGGGGGGGAGGAGATGATGGTAATGTAATTTGTTTTGCAGGAATTTGGTCATCAATGAAAAATTCATCCTGAGGTCCCCAACCTTCTGAACAGGGACCTTACCAAACACTCAGAAACACCGCAGACTAAGACCAAATACGTAAAAAAAGAGCTAAATGTGCACTCTTCTGTCCAAGACACAATTAAGCTGAATGTACGTCTCAAGGTGTTTTTTATGTGCGAGCATGTTCCTTTTAATCCAGACGTCAATAAAGCTGAACGTTGACTTCTAGCTGTGAACAATAAGCCACGACAACCCTCGTAGACATGGGAACCAATGCCACACGAGTTAGTATTGTCTAAGCTCAAGGATGAACAGCGGTATCATCATTAAGCTCTGTCTTAAAAGGCTATGACCCAGACGGGATGTCAGACATTTTTCTAGGAACAAAACTCCCGTTGTAGAAACGTCCATGAAATAATCCCACTGGAAATGTGCCTCGTGCCCTTGAGCAACACCCAAAGCAGGAGCACTATAGTGGAGCGGACCTCGCACGTTGACCTCTTACTGTGTGTGCATTGCATTTGTCTCGTTATTGTTGTCACTCTCATTACATTCACACAGTGCACGCTCCTATTGGAAACAGCTGTCTGGAATCATATCTTTAACAGACGGGACTTAATCAAGGCACCGTAATCTCTCTTTATGTTTGTCTTTTCCATTTCCAGTCACATACGGTGGGTGTTTATGAATGCGTGTAAATAAAACAGAGCATTAAAATAAGCCCTGAAGGAAGGAAGCATCAAAACAAAGCTGGATAATTGCATTGTATATGTTTTTCATGAGTATGTGTGTGTGTGTGTGTGCATGGATGTCTGTTTGTTCATCAGACAGTCGCTACATGGTTGAAGGAGCACTCAAATACGCTCACGTTTCCACAACACCTAAGGGTATCTACGAGGACCTACGGATATATCTACAACCACCAAACCGTACACACGTACACGTACACACACACACGCACACACACACACACACACACACACACACACACGGGGAAATATGTTTACGCACACACACTTAACTAGGGCCAAGCAAATCTAATGAGACAGGGAGTCTGGGATGTTTACAGACACACCTGAGGCAGAAGAGCCTGAACACAAATACAGACGGTTATACAGTCGACAGTAAACAGAGTGTATTCAGGTGTGGCGTCCTAACAAGAGCCGCAGATACAGGATTGCATTGGGACAAACATCATGTTCAATGTATTGGTTTAAACTCTGCCACTTTCGTGCTGTTCAGATTTCAATTTCAGATATACACCGATGTTCCGGAGAAATTTCCATATTACTTTGGTGCCACTGTGAATAAATGTTTTCAACATCCAATTGTATGAACGCTCAATACTTTTCATTGAATATTGTTGTACAAGGGGAGACTATTTCAGTAGAAAGTGTGTGGGACGTGAGCTGGAACAGTAATGAGAGGAAGACAAAAGGATCGGAGGAGACGGAGCCGCAGACTGCGACTCGATGCTGGACCCACAGGGACGGGACTTAAATTGAAATTGAAAATGTAGAAAAAGCAGCAAACAGTGCACCACATCCTCCGATGGATCCCAGTGAGCACCTAAACTGGTCGACACAACTGGTGCCAGGAGCGAAGTGTGGAGTCGTCTCAGTGTTTTACAGCAGACTAAGAGGGACATCAAAAACATTTCAAAATCTGCGACGGAGGAGATGCTACAAGGCAGCGCATGACATTATGTTGTCTCTTCTTTACTTTAACAATATCACTTAAAAACTCACTTAAGTGACAAATTCACACTCCCTAAACTGTCACAAGAGAGAGAGAAAATGCCCTATTATGTGCAATATTAGCTGCAAAATATGTTAACTAAGAGGTGCTACAAGCTCGACAGTAAATGTCACCGATTGATTCTATCCGGTTAAGTGTGTGAAATGTTTTCAGTGAACCGTTTAGCTGTAAAATGAGAAAGTTTGTTGGTGGGCGGTGCTTTGTTTTCACATGGCGGCCGGGTGACAAACTCTCATTTTACAGCTGAGCAGCACACAAAAACGTGTTTCTGAACACATTTTAAATGAGAAACAGGCAATACAGTAACATTACCGTGATTCATATTTGATCAGAGGTGCCTACTTTGATTGGAGTTCACAAGCAGTGATTGACAGCAGGGTTCATACACATTTTTGACCAATGGATTTCCATGACTTTAAACCAAATTTCCATGACCAAACATGTGAAATCTCGGTGTATTAGGGGTGTAACGGTTCACAAAATTCACGGTTCGGTTCGGTACGATACAGTGGAGCTACGGTTCGGTACGTTTCGGTACAGTAGAAAACTATAAATGTCAGAGAAATGTACTTGATTTTAAAATATATTTATTCATTACAACTAACATCATGAAGTTATTCTTTGACTTTGAACAATGATGGAACTATACCCGAGTGACCCATCTTCTGGGGTGTCTTCTTAGCAACACATAAGCATAAAAAACAAAAACTGCTCCTTAATGTTATGTAGTATTGTTACTTACATCTCGCTTACATCTTGTATTGTTACTTACATCTTGCAAAAGAGATTTTTAATCTCAATGGGACTACCTGGTTAAATAAAGGTTTAAAAAAAAAAAAGATTTAAATTATTATTTTTTTTTATTCAAACGTATTCGGTTCGTCATGCGTACCGAACCGTGAGCCTCGTACCGAACGGTTCAATACGAATACGCATATCGTTACACCCCTACGGTGTATTCATAAAAAAGTGAGAAAATGTAGTATTTAAACTAACAATGAGAATTCCAAAACATACAGTCTACCTTAAATGACACAAACGAATGAGAGACAATAGTTTGATTAAAAGAATAAACATTTATAAATATACTCTGGTTGACAGGCATTCATAACACTGACACATCAATAAGAGCTTTAGTAGATAGTAGCATCCAGCTCGTGGACATATTGCTTTCCCTTTTGTAGTGCAAAGTTTTCATTGAACCCTGTTACCGTATGGCTTAATATTAACTTCCACTGTTACTGTACAGCTGTTGGAATTGTGGCCTATCTTCTATTTGCAATTGCAATTATTTAAATGATGAATGAGAATCTACTCTGGCGAAGGTAGTTTATCAAGAGTAAAATAATGGCTGTGATCTATAAACACCTCTGCATTAGCAACCCGCTGAAATTAAGGTACAGGAACCGTAACCCTCTCATTACTTCAGGGTTCTTGAGAGCAACGTGGGACTGTTGGGACTGTTAGTCCACTGGCTGTGGTCATTACAGTGAACAGTGTGAACAGTGTGATGAGAGGACACGTGAGCCCTTGTTGCTGTAGTTCATCTCCTTGGAGCAGAGGCTGCATTTAGCATACCCTGCCTCATCAATGTATTTAAAACACTGTGACAGCAGGAAGCTGTACTCACGTCTGTTTAGACCTCCACCTTTATCCAGGCCCAGCTCCACCTTTATCCAGGCCCAGCTCCACCTTTATCCAGGCCCAGCTCCACTCACAGCTCAGCCCTGCATAAAGCTGCGCTACACAACCAGCCTCCTCTCCCATAAGCTCTTTGACATCATCATCTCATCAGTATCTGGGCCTCATGTTTCGTGGTCATAAAATTGAAAATATGAATATAACAAATTTCCATGACTTTTCCAAAACTTTTGGGATTTTATTTCCAGGCCTGGAAATAACCATTTTAAAATTCCATGACTTTTCCAGGTTTTCCATGACCGTACGAACCCTGTGACAGCTGTGTTAGATTATCTGCCTCATGTACTACCGTCAGGATATAGTTTATAGTATAGTTATAGTTTGAGCCAATATGACAAAAGAATATCTATGTTAAAGTGACCCACAGTCGCTTTGAAGTGTATTTATTACCTTGTGGTTATCAATTTAGTTTTCTTGTGTAAAACGTAATTCTTCAATTATATGTAATTTAGCTTTGGCAATAATGCAGCGGGAACATTACTGCCAATGAAGCTTGTTTGAATTAGAGAGAGAGAGAGAGAGCGAGAGAGAGATACTCACATAGTCGGGTAAGGCTGTGTTGTCTCCCTGTCGGCCTCTCAGAGACTGTGTCGCCTGCTCCAAAACCTTGTTGTGCTTTTTGGAAAGCAAAGCAAACAAACTGCAGGAGAGACAGAGAGAGAGAGAGAGAGAGAGAGAAAAAGGAGTGAGCGCAGCAACGACAGATGAATGATACACTTCACCAAAGAACCCAAACACACAGTCGTCACACTGCACATGTTGGCCGGTAATCAATGTGCTGTGAATACTCAAACAGTGGCCTTGACTAAATATAACTGAAGAGAGAAGCTGTTATTTAAGACTGATCATTATTAGAGACGGGTCTGTTTTGCTTTGTAAATGAGGCCTTTAGAATAATTTGTAATAATTTGTTTTGGAATAACATAACATAATAATAAGGTTTGGTTACACTTTAAAATGTCCAGTATTTATACATGAGTGTATACATGAGTTTGTTGTCCTTGCAGGGGACTGTCTGCCATTTGACCCACAAGTTAACTGCCTTGCTCTACCCTTATTGTGTGCGTGTGTACAGTTGTCTGGGACCGCATGATTGAATGTGACGGCTAAACACGGACATACAGTACATCAAGAGTCCTCGAGTATGCTTGGGCGACCTTGTGTGGTTCCACACACACACACACACACACACACACACACACACACACACACACACACACACACACACACACACACACACACACACACACACACACACACACACACACACACACACACACACACACACACACACACACACACACACACACACACACACGTTGACGCCACAGTACACTGATTCACTCAACATGTGTGATCAAGCAAGAGACTTGAGATAAATCACTTCTTTAATGTAACCTTTTAAAGCAAACAACAACTGGCTGTTTGGGTCGTTTTTAATTTTTAATTTTAAACTCTAAAAATAACAAGTTCTAATATATTAGTTTGACTGAAAATTTCATATTTTTCTCATCTTTCTCATCTTTATTACAGCTCATTTTATAAATCACAGAGACTTTCTTTCTCAGCGTCTCATATCGTATTCAGTGTTTATCATTATAATTATTAGTGACCTTCTGTTTTAATTACAACTTTTTAATAGTCTTTCCAGCCCCCCCCCCCCCAAAGGCTGTTGAAAGTTTAATCTGTGTGTCAATCATGGGAGAAGAATTACAGAATAAATTAAATTCAATGACAGCAAAGGGCTAGCGGAAAGTCAGATGCAGAGCTCAGCTAAGGCCCTCAGAGCAACACCTGTCCATCCGTCAGCACTGACACACACACACACACACACACACACACACACACACACACACACACACACACACACACACACACACACACACACACACACACACACACACACACACACACACACACACACACACTTACACTTCGGGCTAATTGGCCAAATGAAAGCTGACTGGAGATATCTGAGCAGCTATGAGGAGGTCTACTTGTTATCGACAGACCTAATGTCAATTAGCCACAACTACCTAATGGGACCTCTTGTACGTCTAGTCCGGCTTTTTCTATTCCAAAAGAGACCACCGACCAAGTTCCACCTGGGACATTTGCCCACAATAACATCCCTCATGTGGCAGTGATGGACACGCCCCGGGAAACAGCGACACAGAAGGATTTCCACACTGCTGGCCTGATCCCAAAATCAGTTATGAGGCTGAAGTAACGACAGACGTCCCCCCCCCCCCCCTCGGACATATGTATGGGTGCTCTGTTTCTACCAGTTCAAAGGATCCTTTCTATCTGAACACACACAGTGTGTGGATGTGAGCTGTTCACAGCCACATAAAAATGTATGTATGTAGTTGGACATTTGTATGTATGTTTACACATTAAAATAAGTTAATGAAAAAGTAAATAACTGCATCAATCATGTTTATTGTAATATAGGCAAGAAGACGCTCAATAAAGATTCCATAATTAATTGAGGAACCTTAACCGCTGCCCACCAACAATGGTACATGTGGTTGTAGAAGACAAAAGGAGGTCCCACCTGTTTCTTTCAGTCTGTATCACATCTTATTAATTAATAAACATGCCAATGTTTGCTTTTTGATCTTATGCTTTTGTCCAAAACAACAAACGGGCAAAATCCTTTTCCATATCTTGTCTGAAATCAGATATTTTAGAGATGAAATTGAAAAATACGATTGAGTAAGTTAACTGTGGACTATTGCGGGTTAGAGCGGAAACAATCAAATGGTGGTTAAATAATATATTATTTTATTAAAACAAAATTAACAGGCCACTATTTTGATATTTAATTGAATCATTGTCGTAATTTGCGAGTACAAATTGAGACTCTAGTTTCCTAAATGTGTATAAGATGTCACTGTGGGCTCTGGAAACATTTTTGACCAAACAATTAATCTAGAGAGCAACGTGTGGACTAATCGCTCAAACCAGCATGTGTGGTGACTGTGGATATGGAGGACAGGAGCAATGCAGCAGAAAGGGAGTATCGATTGTGGGAGAGAATGAATAGAAAACAAAAAGGGAAAGATGTGAGGTGGTGGTGGTGGAGGCAATTCAAACCCACTGCTGCCTGTAAATAAACAGCAACAACTGAACTAAGGAGCAGAGTTCAGAACTTCCTGGCAGACGGTTGGAAATTCCTGGCAGGAAGTCTCCTTTATCTAGCCAGTTCAGCCCAGCCTTGGCCATCATAGTCATCATCATTATCATTATCATCAGACATGGAGTCAGTTGCTCTACACTCTGCACAGGACAGACATGTACACATTCACAGACAGTGTTCCTCTCCGACTCAAAACACAGTCACAGATACAGAGAGAGACCCAGGCAGCGAGATAAGAGGATCCTTGAGCGTGCGTGGACGTGTGCACGTCTTAAGGGAAGGAAACATTCCTTCCTGTGTGTCCGGAGTTGACAAACAGACATGAATGACTTGATGCGTGTGTGTGTGCGGTCTTCCGTCTCCTCACAGGCCAAATCTACCCCTTTCGGTTACCTTCATGTGACATAATGTTCTTCTCTACACAGGCACACAAATCTCTCTCAATATGTTATTCCTTCGTCTCTTCTGCTGTACTGTCGAGCTACGATTACAATCATTAAAATGAGTGACCGCGCTTGTGTATGAACTTGAACCCTCGTCTTTGGGCAACTTCTGTCTCTCTTCTGGCGTCTTTGCTCGCCCCACAGATGAACATTGTGTCAAAGCCTGCCGCTTAACTTCAGGCAACAACTTACACTGTTGATTTCAGGGTGTGAATGTACACGGATGTTTTGTTTCAAACCCCATTTAATATTCCACCAAAGAAAAGAGGAGAACAAGAGAGGGAATAAGTTAGAAACATTGAATAATGGAGGAAAGAAGCTACGGAATAACATATTTTATCATCCTCTGTTCTGCTCCGTTTGTTGTATACAATGTGTCCTCACCTGATGATGCGCTGGGCAGCGTACTGGTGGAGACAACGAAACTGGGCCGACATGTTGGCAAGTGCAGCAAGACAGTTGGTGTGGAGGTACTTATCCTGGGGAGGACGCACACACAAACATGCACGTTACTCGACGTTACTGTTCAACTGTGATGTTATTTCAATCTTTGCAGCAAATAACCTATGTGGTTGTGATTGATTACAGATTTTAGGTTTCTGAATGCATGGCTGTCTGCTTTGCAAGTGCACAAACTGTGTGAAGACGTGCTGAACCTACCCGTGTCCGGGTCATGTTGAACTGGATGGTGCGGATGACCACCAGGATGAGCAGACTGCCGAGCGAGATCTCTGTCAATGTTCTCTCCGAGTACCATGAGACGTTCTTCAGTACCTGTGAGAGGGAGAGACCCACAGGAATGACACGCGTCAGCTGTTTCTTTTACGATTATCCCGGGCCATCGTAAGTAAAGGAAGGTTGCAGTGGCAACAATTGTTTCTACCCACCACCTCATGGACGGAGCGGTTGAAGGCATCGTCCTCTGTGAGGATGAGAAGGATAATGAGGGCCATGTAGACGTGGTGAGAATTCCTGTCCTCCACGTGGTAAAGGATCTCGAGGATGGGTAACACCTGAGAGGAAGAGTGGGAGAGCAGGAGGAAGGTCTGAGCATGTGTGTAGGTACAGTTGCAGAGATGACTTTCTTTTTTTTTTTTCAATCCTGAATTCACAATGAAAACAGCCTGAGGGGACAAAATTGCTGATATATCGATCTTGCAGCACAAGAAAAGCTGAACACCTCTTCTACAAATATGGTATACATAAGCGAAACTGTATCCTCTATTATTCTACTCAGGGAAAGGATGCTTTTGTTGCCAAGGAGCTTTATTTAAGATGAATCTCTCAACGAGCCCAGTAAAGTTAAATTATTACTGTAGTACATAAAGCCGTGTTACTATAGCAGTGTTATCACCTGTGGTTCAAACAGAGTACGAAGTAAAACAGACAACAAAACAATAAAAGCAGCACTGCATATACTGGACGACATTGACATTATTTCCTAATTCGTGGCTGCTACACTATAGGCGGAGGCAGATGTGGTGTTCAGAAGTATGTAAAGCAGATGGCGAAAGTGATTCGCTAATGACGGCAATGTGCAAGATTGAATTCTCACAATCGTACTGTCGGACTGAAAGCAGTTCGTTTGCCAGCATGGTGAGCGATGAACCCACACAGATGCAGTGTTAGCTCATTACTCCGCGGTGCAGCGGCGCTTTATTGTGGCTAGACTCATTAGGAGCCCCAACATAAAAAAAAACTCAATCTAGATCTGCTAATGATGATATTTTATTACAGCAGCTAAAAAAAGGGAATAATACAGAAAAGGTCATACTGAGAAAGATGTAAATGACCTGCAGTTTCAAAATGTGATTGTATAATAACTACATTTCCAGTACATGTTTGGTGTTTGCCAAGGATTTTGTGTTGAGTTCAGCTGCCTGGTCTTTTTAAAGCTGGTAAGAAGGCTAAACATATACTGCAACTCCTACTTCCACTCCTGTCCAATAAAGCCGAATGATTCACTGTTGCACTGTGAGAAAGAGCCTCACGTGTGACTGCATACCATGTTCATATGCGATACCATCTGACATGCTGAGCTTTACATTGATTTTCATTCACTACATGCCTCGGTACATTCACTCTGCTGCAAAGGAATAACTGGCACTGTCCCACATGGACAGAACGGCACCAGCTGCCACTGCATACATCCTCACTGTTTACTGAGCCATAGCGTCGGCCCTAGATGAAACGATTTCATGGCCACACGCATGTGTGGAAGGAAGGACTGCATAATGTGTTTTAATGAGGATTAGCCAATCACGCGGTGGTCTTTCTCGTTTGCCTTCGTCAGTAAACTGCACACAAAACCGCCAATTGAGACGGGGATTATAAATGTGCACGCATGTGCGTTATTAACAACGGTCAACCTTGCCATCCTACCCACCAGATTGTCCATGTCGGTTCTGGAGAGCATGTACGTCCTCATGTTGGCGTTCTGGTGGAGGAGCGTGTACAGCAGAAGCGTGGCCTGGTCGGAGCGCTGCTGCTCACACAGCGCCGTGTACAGACTGTTGAAATTGATCTGGAAAGTGTGAGGTTGCTCCGCGGACAATGATGACGTGTCTATATGAGTGGAAGTAGATATCAGGATCAATACTTCATCACGTTACTTTAACACTCTCTGGTACACGTCATACACAACTCTGTACAATGGATAAACAAGTATAGCACCTTGTGTGTTTCTGAAACAAGTGATAGCCTGGCGGTAGGGGTTGGGCCAGTCAGGCCCGTCTGTCAGATTGGCTAGGACCAGCAGTAACAGGAGGCTCTGATTGGACAAAGGTAAGGGGTTGTGCTCCTGGTCTGTCCCCACTTTGCTGCCGGCTCCACCTAATGTGAAGACACTCCACAGCCCACCTGGAGACAGACGGAGACACAAATAGTACAACGTTAAAACGAATATATACACACAGACATGTAAATACACACAAAACACGTCTTATGTGTCCTTCCTTTTAATTTCTTTGCTGTATTATTAGATAATTCAGTTATTTCTGGTCGCTTCATGCATTTTTGCTAATTTTGGTCATTTTTCAAGCGTGTTACATTCAAAGCATATTTCAAAATATTCAAATATATTTCCTGTCCATCCTCTCTCTCTCACACCTCTCTGGTTTAAAATCTTCCCATAATTCATTCTTGACCTGTTCGACTAATGACAATTTTAAATCCAATTTGAAGACCCGCCTTTTTGTGCTTTCTTTTAATTTAGTCTGAGGCTTCTGCAATGGCTTTTGTCAAGTCCCATTTTAACGTATTTCTAACATTATCTTACGACTCTGTTTTATTTAATCCGTCTATTATTGTACCTTACAGATTCTAAACACATCTGCCTCGACTGGAAACACTTTGGGTCAAATCCTGTTGCTTTTAAATGTGCTTGACTCGACGTTCTTCGGCAGAGAGAGTTTCAAGGATGGGTGGATGGATCTGTGCAGGACCGAGTTATGAAGAGCAGTCAGGTTGTGCAGACAAAGCTCTGAAGTATTCTCACAACTTGCAGCTCTTCAGCCTTAAACCGATGTACGCTTCATAGGGAAGCGAAGGCAAAAGAGTACATGTGCAGTCAGACTGAAGTAATCAAGGCCAAAAGGAGCACAATGGAGTCACACACGATGCCTCGCAGTACCTGACATTTGAAACAACATAGACGGCGCCACAGAACAAAAGACACTGGAGTGGGGAGCCGAATTTCCTACAGAGCCGCAGAAGTGCTGGTGCTTTCAGGCGTCATGAGAAGCACGGGAAGCATGAGCACCAAGGTACACAGATGACAGCCTCTGGCTCCTGCACGTCTAGCCACACAGAACGCAGGCACCGAGCTCTGGTGAGAGACTGTGTCGCAGGTCCACACTGAGCGAGCTACGGAGTTTGAGAAGAGGCCCAGTAGATCTGTTGCCATCTAGTGGCGGAGGATGGAAGAGCAGATCAACTTATCCGTCATCAAGCCATCCTGATCCATCCGACTATGACGCACTCACGACTCGTCAGTGGACTTTGTTCCTGAACCGAAGTAGATTTAAGTCACGCAAACAAGAAGACATTAGTTCAAAACATTTCAGAGGTGACATGCTTTATGTACACCGACATCCTGCTGCATTTAAAAGATTACCTCAAGGAGAACGTGGGAGGTCACTTCCCAGTGTTTGCTTTTTGTGCTGTTTTAAAAAGGAAGGAGACGGAACAAAAGGAACAAACTCGTGACTGTTTCCAACTTTGATTGATTTCAACCTCTCAGTGTCTTCATCAACTGTGCATGAAACAATACTTGTTTTCTTCTTGACAACTTGTGACTCTGTCAACTTCTTAGTGACATCTATAGGGTTGACATGTTGGTTTCCCTCCAAGTTCACGGAGGGCTTGTAAAGAACACTCTGAGAGGCTGACTCTGCGTGTATACATGTGTATGCAACTGCAGCCAGGAGGGGAGTGAATTTGTTTATATTTGAGCAAAAGGACATCAACAAACTGCATCCACAACAGAAAGAAATCCCCTGAAGAGAACTGACATCATTTGTCAGTCTCTCTCTCTCTGCACAAGAGAAGTGAGCGTGAGAGAAAACAAGATCTTCAGAGAGAGAGAGAGAGAGACAGAGGGAGGGAGGGAGGGAGGGAGGGCCAAGTTGTGACGGAGCCCTGTTCATCTCTTCACTGGCACCACGGTGACTAGCCCAACAGTGTCAGAGAGCCCGGTCTGGCAGCCACATTTCCTGCACTCTTGCGCACACTCGCACACGCACACACACACGCACACACGCACACACACTTAGTGGGTGCTGTTTGTTAGCCGTCTGGCTCGGTTCCCTCGGCCTGTCTGCCTGCCCACCACATAAACCCAATAATGCTACACTGCTCAGGCCTGCTCCGGCCCTGGCCAGCCGCCCAGTGGAAAAAGAGGAGGAGGACATGAAGAGGAGGAAAAGGGAAGGAGAAAGTGTGTTGGGGGGGGGAAGTCACACACGGCCACAGAGGCTGGCACGCTGGAATCAGAATCTGGGCAATACAAGTTTCTGCAGCAAAAGATTTGAATGTTTGACTGAGCCTTGGTTTTTAGAATAGAAGGCTGTGTGTCGTCTTACATAATGGCCACCGCCAACAGACACGACTCCTGGCACAAAATCAACTTCTATATTCAAACCAAAATATCATCACACAATGAGATATCTGCAGAGTCTTTCCAAATATGCAGACGCAGGCTGCAAAGCATCCCTTCTACAACCACGTCTTCCCCCCGATATCTACCTCACCTGACAATAAGCTCGCACCAAACCCAGATTCACATCATGGGTATCGTCAAACACACACACGCTACTTAACGATGCTGCTGTTATTACACTGTTGATTGGGGGAATATCATTCCCTTACTCTCCTTAAGAAGCGCTGCAGTACTTCTTAGCGTCAGTGTGATTGAAATCAGTCCAACATGATCACCATCTTAGAATAGCGTGTTAGAATGCTAATATTTGCAAACTAGCATTAAACACAAAGTACAACTGAGGCCGATGGGAATGCAATCGATATGTTATGGATTGAGAGAGAAAAAAAATCCATCCCACATAAGACTGGATGCAAAGGGTAAACTGCTAGCCTAGCTTAGAACAGGTCATCTTCTTCTACATCAAAAGAAAATCGGTCATTTAAGTCGTCGCCAATGAATAGTTACCGTAATGTACCGTAAACACGCAGTTATATGAGATGTTTAAAACCTGAAAAGGTCTGTTTGGGTTCTTCCATACGTTTCTCAGGATAAGTGAAAGCCTTGACTTACTGGTGGCACTGAAGGAAAAGCAAGGGGAGCACAATTGTCTGTACAACATTTCAGTGCAAGTCAATAGATATATAAATCCCCAAAATAGACTAAATCTCTGTGAATCAACATGTGCTCTCACGTCATGCAGACAGAGATGTGAACGCATGGTGAACAGAGACGGACAGAATGTGCTACTTACTTATTAACTTGCATAGCAGTGAATGAAATATGACAGGGCTTCAGGCCGACGCCTCGGCCAAGCACACAGATACTGTGTACACACACACACACACACACACACACACACACACACACACACACACACACACACACACACACACAGAGAAAGGTTCTGTTAGACGTGTCCCAGAATGTACGCCCAACTCTAGATGATTATCCAAAAGTGCACACGGGGAAACATGCTGTACAGACGACAAACAAACACACTATTCTGATAATCTCACACAGATGAAAATATACGCTCAAAGCATTTTCATCCAGAACCCTTCTAACAAAAACATGAAAACATTCCACACACTTTGTTTTGTATCAAATGCTGAGAATCACAATAAAAAGCTTGGGCTGAAGCATGACATGAATCACATAACACACTTGCTGTGTTATACTGATGAGGACCTAACCCACATACAAGATGTGTGCGTGTGTTTGTGTAGCTGTCAGCAGTAATCAACAGAGTAGATTGGGACCAGCGCCCTCGGACTATAAGAGACGCAGAGCTGCCGTTAGCTTCTTGATGGCAGTAATGTGAAACACGAAGATTGGACTGGAGTTATCTTCATTTCATGGCTGTCTGCTTGCAGGCAGATGGATGGCTTAAATAGTATTTTGTGTGTGTGTGTGTATGTGTGTGTCTGCACTAAGAATTACAGGAACACACACAAAAAGTACATGGAGAGTAGAGTAGTGGAGAGGAGAACATGACGTGGTAACGAGTTAGGGATGCAACGATAACGATATCGGAAATCAGGCCGACACCGACTCAAACAGCTGGATTGGATATCAGTGACAACGGGTCGATTTTATTGGATCTGTTCAACTCATTTTTACGTTTATTTACTATTTAAAGTATATACTGGAATTTTAATTTCTGTAAATGTTTTGACCAGGACAGAGGGCAGGAGACAGGAGAGGAGAGAGGAGACAGGACAGAGGACAGGACAGAGGAGAGAGGAGAGGAGAGAGGAGACAGGACAGAGGGCAGGAGAGAGGAGAGGAGAGAGGAGACAGGACAGAGGACAGGACAGAGGAGAGAGGAGAGGGCCAAAAAGCTGCGAGTTGCTTGGCTGGTGTTAATCCTCCTGCAGACTCTCGGTCAGACTCAGACAGCAGAGTGTGTAAAAGAAGAGAGGAAGAGACATCCTATCCACCCACACGTCAACATGGCGACGCAAATGAAGCACGGCTTTGCTTTGCCAATGGCCAGTGCTTGTTTCTGGGGGGAAATCCAGACCGTCTATGAACGCGAGTGTGTAGGCATGAATGATTCTACACGCCACCAGCATGAGCAACATGATTTCTATAAAAAGCTAGTTCATGTGAAGGAGGCTGTGGTTGTGTGATCGAGTCCAGAACACTGTGTGTGGATCTACAGACTTCATAGAGAGCAGTTCCCCTTTCGCTGGCTGAGTATTTTCTAATTCTGCAATTAAAGAAATTCAATATTTACTGACTGTCACTATAGAACAACAGCCCTGCATACACCCATTTTAAACATTCAAATGAATATGTGTACTCTGCCGATCCGCGATGACTGTGTGCATGTGCGACACAGAGAGACGGAGAAAGAAAACAAGTGTTGTTTCTGAGCTCCGAGTACAAGAGCGCTTGTGTCTTTGTTGGTCTGTGCGTGTGTGTACAAGGGAGGCGGCTGCAGACAGACAGGCTCTAGGGGATTACAGAACAGGACAGGGCACCATAACTCATCGGGCCGATCACTGGCCACAGACAGACGGGCTGGGTCGAATGCTGATGGCTCACTGATAGGAATCTGCCACCAACAACCGACTGAGAGCATTTATCTGCGGGGGAAACCCGGCCCTATTCTCACACTCAAACAAACATGCTGTCAACACACACACACACACACTGATACACACATACTCATCACTTTCATCCACACTGCCATGGCTGTCAGCATGGCTCGCACTTTAATTTATCAGATGAATCATTATCTCACTCGTTGACTCCAAGGAAAGAAGAGGAAAAATATCTTCTTTTTTTTTTTACTGTCTGGCTCTTATTTTTTGTAATTTGACCATCATACCTACAATTTCTGAAGATGCTTTTTACTAACCAGCTTAATTTTGATGTGGGGGATGTAGCGACATCACTGCAACGAAGTGCAAAAGGGGCAAGCAACAGTGATCAGATAATAAGAAAGACTTAACATTTGCACCTCTTTAAAAAATCTAAGGCGTCACAAGAAAAAGAAGAGTATATTATTTTAAAAAGAATATATATATATATTTGGTATACTGTTTCCTATTTTCTTTGGAAATACTAGATCATTTTGCATCTTAATGGCCCTAAAATCATTTCTCATTTAAATGAAACCTGTGACTGGGGGGTCTTAATTGCTTCATTTTAGGGGGAAACCACTGAAAGCCATATAGTTTGGAAGAAAACACACATTGACTGCATCCAATATGCCCATTATAGTCATTCAATGCAATAAACAAACTGAAGCTGGGTCTAAGTAAGATGTAGGTTTACAAACTTCAACACAAAGTTCAGGGAACCGTTTACAATATAATTACATTTTTACCTTCAGAAATAATAAAAACTGGGACCTCTCTACTTGTATCTCTAGAACTCAGCCACTGTGGTGAGTTTGTGGTATATATACACAATAGTATGAGCTAGGTTGTGTCTTTTTGTGTTATTCCTCTGTGGATGTGTGTACTCGTACTTGCCACCCCCGACGCCAGGCCGTAAAGCAGGCCTCCTTCAGCCTTCGGCTCAAAGATGTGGGTCGCTGGAGGCGGACATTTCTCCTGCCTGATGAAGTTATAGAGCAGGGTCTTCACCAGACGACTGGTCAAAGACAAACTGGGGAGAAGAGAGACAAATGGACAGGTTTTAAAAGACAGCTGGAAACCAGGAAACCTTAAGGCATGCTTCTTTTGTAAGAGGTTTAATATGCGAGGTATTCAACATTTCAGGAATTACGTGAGTGTATGTAGAGCACTGGAAAATACGTTGGGACACAGACGCTTTTATTTCAGAATAAAAGCCCCGAGGGGCATCTAGTCCTGTGGCTTTCAAGGCAGAATGAGTAGGATTTTTTTCAAGAGGTTTCTGGGTGTCAACCTCTATAAAAACCAAGTGCAAAATTGGAAGCACACATCTAAGAGAAAGCTACGCATATGGCAGACACGGCGCTGCAGACAGAGCTCGTTCCAAAACGAGAGTGAATTTGGGGTCGTCTATCACCTGCTAGCAAACACCGTAACCCTCGTGGAGCCGGGGAAAAGGGGCCAACTTTGGATTTTGTGTCTACAAACCATAACAAACAAATCCTACTCATTGTGTTCCTCGCCTGCTCTACAGAAACATCAATTCTATCTGACTGCAAACAACTGGATTAGGAATAAAAACACAAAGATAAAAGCAAAGCCCAGACACAGGACTTGTTCTTCTGAATCCCACATGTGCAGGTGTGTGTGTGTGTGTGTGTAACCAGACAAACTGAGATCCTATTCTCCGTCCACAGGTGTCCCTATCAGGTGTCTATTTGAGACTCTGCTCTTCCGTCATCACATCAGCTCTCTTCCCAACGAGTGACGGACACGTAACTGGCGGTGAACAATGTTTTTCTAGTCACACACAGCCGTGCTTTTTTCTCAACTAAACCAGACCTTTTTACATCTGTTTTGCCAACATCAGCTACTTGGAAGCCTTTCTTCAGCTCAGTAGCAATTAATCAAAAGTGTTCTCCTTTGAGTCTGTTGCTATCCACCCATCTAAACTAGGCTTCATAATGCATTTAGTGTGAGAGCATTTATTACTGTTTAAGATTATGATGAACTAAGGTAAATGGGGTTCAAGCCATTTAAGGTCCACATCAGACTGTCACTTTGATGTTACTTTAATTAGCATTTAGTAAGTTATTTTATCTCCAGACTTAAATTTCTGCATTTATTGTTATTATTTTTATTCCTCAGAATCACAGACGACAATATCAGAGTGGAGACAGAGGTCTTGTTGAACTAGATTTGTTTCTTTTTTTTTTGTTTTGTTTGGAAAGTGATGAGTTTGTCTGGAAGCAGAGAGAGAGTCAGAGTCTGGATGGATGAACAGTAGGAGGGATCAGATGGTGCCAGGAGAAGATCCAAAATGATCTGGGCCTGCGTTCAAAAAGAGGCGTCGACAGATTGTTGATGACCCAGTTACAGAGGCAAGGGAGAGTAACTCGAAAAAGCAGTTGACATTTTAGGACATTAATCCATCTTCATGTGTTTATTTAAATTCTTTACGTCCTATTTTTATGCAAACTTGGTTTTGGGTTAAAGCTTAGCGTTACTGTATATTTTAAAGATAAGGGTTAAGTGGAGCCATGTAGTTTTACTAGTTACAGTTTGGTGCGTTACGTTAACGGAAGGCTTCCGTAGAGTATAAACCTGTGTGTGTGTTTTCTCACCATCGTCCCTTCATGATGTGCTGGTAGATTAATCCATCCCGGAGGATGTCTTTGTGGAAGAGTTGGTAGGAGAAGAACACCAGCAGCGTGGTCACGGCTTCAAAGAGGATGCTGTAGGTGATGTCACTGCACAGAAAAGACAGACGCAATAGATATAAAATAAATGTAGAAGTAGATGGTGTTTCGATGACTATTCTTCCATCGAAGCTTGTTTCCTAAACTCAACTTTCAATCAAGTGATCGGACTTTAAAGAAATGTGTCAATGGTTTTACTTCCACTTCCAGTCTTTGTTAAATAATCTCTCACTGAAAGTTATCACTTGACTGCCTGTAGACAGATGAACAGTTAAGGGCTTTAATAAATATTGCCATTATTGCTTCATCTTGACTGTTTTGGTCCATTACAAATTCTACAAAGACCAAGTTGACGACTTGAAAATAGCTCGGTTTATCCGACGCATAGTCCAAAGATATCCAGTTTAATATCACAGGAAAAAGAAAATATTCACATTTGAGAAGCTAGAGCCAGAGAATGTTTGACATTTCAAACTAATAAAAAATGTATTATAATATAAATGTGTTGTTTGTTTGCTGACCAATCGATTAATGGCCAAATTGTTATTGTTTCAGTCGAACAACTATACAGCTAAACACACAGGCTGTGAATGCAAAACAAATGTCTTTAATTTTAATATTAACTTCATCTTTACCAATTAATTAGCCATCTGTGTCAAGGTTTAAATAATCTTAGAAAATTAGAAAAAAAGTTGAATTAAAATAGGTATCATTCAGGTGTTTTAGGTTACTGAATATCTCACAAAATAGATTCTGGTATAAAAATAAGACAATTCATACAGAAATTAAGTCAACAATAGGCTAAATCATATGGCTTGATTTAAATGTAAGACACCTAATATTTATTCAGACATCAGAGAAACGGTAACGATGTCACAGTATGTGTGGAAAAACAAAAAGTAACTGATTTATTACGCACCGACTGCATACCTGGAGATATGTTCTAAAAAGCTGCTGACATCTATCTTTCTTGTGAAATGAAGCCACAAAAAAAAGTGAAGCAGTCTGTTTGGGATTTGGGGGAAACGGAGATTCACATCCTCATCCCAGAAGCACGTACGGAGGGAAATGTGGCCGACAGCCACAAAGTGGTGGAGGGGAGGAAAAACAAGGCTGAAGTCTTGGAAGCTTGGAACAATGAACAATGCTTCACACAAGAGCCGGGGGTTTGATGTCCAGAGACAACAGAGAAGAGAACGGAGAGCGTAGACGGCTTGACAGCGAGGAGGATGATCAACAATGACACGATACAGACAAGGAGGGAGAGAAGAAGATGCTGCGTCAAGGAAACACCGGTCGTGAGTTGTGTCTCTGTGAACTTGTTTTGACACTGCGGAGGAGGATTCAGTCCACAGAGACGTGCATACTGTATCTCTGTCTCTCTGTGACAGACTGAGTGGCAGGCGGGAGATAATTCCGGCACTGATGAGTAAACACGCTGAAATATTCCCTCATTAAAGCAGAGTGTGTTAGCGTGCATGCCG
The DNA here is from genome assembly GCF_949748355.1 of Melanostigma gelatinosum. NCBI lineage: Eukaryota > Metazoa > Chordata > Actinopteri > Perciformes > Zoarcidae > Melanostigma > Melanostigma gelatinosum. The sequence goes on from NC_136651.1 coordinate 7,771,306, forward strand.
CCCACGGGGAGTAAAGGATGATACCATTTTTTTTTTTTCAATCATTGTGTTCCCTCCTCTCCCACTCATTGGCAAACGCTCCTAATCAAACTTTAATTTCAAGCCTTTTTTCTTCTTCCGAAACAACAAACACATCCTTCGTCACATCCCCTCCTTTAGTGTCTGTAAGACACACACATTCTCTCACACACACACACACACACATACACACACACCAGGGAGACACTTACAGCAGGGGCACTTCTACAATCAGGTGGATCAGGTTGGACAACAGCTCCTCCAGGAGGTCCTCGCTGCCGGTTCCTACACGATAGAGAGTTATTATATGCGACATATATATACGGTTGATCATAAGTCTCCTTCCTGCTCTAGATCCCCCCTCTCCATCCTTCCCATCATCCATATTTCATGCTCGCTGTACAGAGGAATGGCATTGAGGGAAGTTAGTTAATTGGAACTGCCGGGTTTCTGCCGGGTTCGCCAATTAAATGTAATACTTTAATACCGCATATAATGCAATTTAAGACCTGTTTCACGACCACACTGGCCAAAGTGTGAAAGCACGATGTAGAACCAGGAGAGACGACGAATTATTAATTATTAAATCATAGTTTCAGTACTTCCCAGCTGTATAAAGCAATTGTTCTTAATGATATAATTAATCAAATTAACGCGACCTGGACACGGAGAAGAGGCAAAGAATGAATGGATGGTTTAAACAAATGAATGTGATTAATTTATGTCAATGCTATTGCTAAAGTTCATACTTTCCCATTATGGGATGATGAGCTTCCTAGCTGCAGTGGCTCGCTACATGTCTGATGGTGCTGATTAAATCTCCCCCCAAAAAAAGAGGATTGAACAGCCTCAACTCGCAACAACTCCGCGTTACCACTTTCAACAAGCTGTAATTAGCTCTGTCATTCAGCAGGCAAATCACAGAACGATATGTTTTTTATAACAATCGACCGAAACAGCAGATCCAACTCTGTAACATCTGTAGGCGTGTTTCTGTTTGTCCGATGTGAAATGTCACAGTTCGTGTTTGCGAGTGGATACCGGGAGCAGGAATAACAAACATGATAAACGTGAACGAGTAGTATTCTCATTTTTCTCTGCAAGTGAGCATTAAATGTTATGTTGTTTATCGAGGTTGTCGAGAGGCCACACATTTGCAGAGTGTTTGTCTGGAGACTTACCTCAGACAGGGCTCGTGTTTTAGGCCGAAAAAAAAAGAAATGACCTGCAGTCAGTGGACTCAGATTCAGACTTTAATTAACAGAGCCTCTCAGAGACAGCTGATCCAGGTCAGGAGCTAAGGGTATTCAATATGTGCTCAATTACAAAAGCCAATTTCCTTTCTCTCTTCGGGTATGATGGGAAGTGTCTGACCCTTGTGGCTGGATTCTAATAACTCACATCTTAGGAGCCGACTGGGAGCCAAAAACTTCCAACGATGTTGCTCGACCAATGGATTTAAAAAACCATCTCTAAACTGACTCGTAGAACCGTAATGTTTGTCTCAGACAATCAAGCTGCAAGTCCCTCCACATGTCGAGAGGTTTGCGACGATGATTTATTCATGCAATCTGTGGCCCCGCTCACCTCCACAGGAGCCCGGCGCCCTCTCCTGGTAGGAGAACTGTAGGTGCAGCTCCTCCTCACTCATCTCCCTGATGAACACCTTGAGCAGGCAGCGGATCATGAACAGTGCATTGTGGGCCTGCCAGATAAACAGCTGACTGTGGAAGGGGGGAAAAAAAATGAATGAATGAAGCGTCGGGTTATCACATTGTAATCGTCAAATAATGACTCCCCCCCCGAACTTCACCGAAGCCTTTGACTTACTGTACTTAATATGCATCTTCTGATGATGAACAGTTTTCTCTAAACTGCATTACAACAACGAAGAAAACTAAGAGAATAGCGACGCCCTCCCGCTCGATAGTAAACAACTTAACTACGTCTTCACTCATGAAATGGGGACAAAGTTGGTGAGAAACAAATGAAGAGGAAAACAAGAAATGATTGGAACCATCCAGAGCAAGCAAAGATGTTTCACAACCACGAAACACCAACACGGGCGTGTCTAATCAGTTCCACAAATTGACAATTTCCACATGCCAATTTTTGTCAGACGCCAAAAACGTCGGTTTGTTTGTGGGGAAACTAGACGCGAGCGGGAAGGGGAGCGATAACGATGCGTGAGAGACAATGAAGAGTTTCCCACCCGAAGCTTGTTTTGGTCATCTCTGTGGATACGGAAGCTTGGCAGCGAGTGCAGAATAATGCCACATGTGCTGGTGGTTATACCTCAGCAGTGTTCTCGTGGGAAACCACTTCCCCCGACTGCCTGTGAGCAAACAATAACCGGCCTGCACTCTCTCCCGCACAGCGAACCCGTTCATCGTTACTGACGCACTCGTCTGAATTCTCTCCTCCGAGGTTCCCATACTCACTCTTGGCATTCTGTGGAGATTTTCAGCTCTTTGGTTCTTCCGAGGAAAATTCGAACCAGAGCCCCAAAGTTCCCCGACCTGGGATTGTTTTCAACTTGAAAAAAAATAAAAAATAAGGAGAACTTAGCAGCAGCATTACATGAGAATCCAGAAACTTCCCAATCTGATAGTTTGGGACGCAAACAATAAGAATATTTAAACAACGAGAAGTCGATAGTTATAGTTATCAACGTACTGAAGATCTTGGCGAGGGGGATGACAGCCTCCTCCAGTAACTTGGAGTCTCCGCTGGTTTAAAGGAAGAACAAAACACGAGAGTTAGAAAGAAGAGGGGACGATACCTAAATGATGTGCTAAATAAATCATCTGCCCTCTGTTAACCAAACACAAATCACATTCAAATAGTTTGCATCTGCTTTTACATAAAAAAAAAGACTCACGTTTACAGACTTCTTCACTTTTTGTGTACATATATGTTTGGTGCTTCAGTGAATGCAGTATGTCTCAGGGCACCACTATGCTGACCTAACAGTTATTCAAGTCATTAATTCAAAGATAAATCGATCATAAAGAATAATAGCTAGTGGCAGCACTCACTTAAACCCTCTAATAGTCCTGATTTTTTGTGTTGGCAGTGCAGATACTGTATGTCGACTTTGTGTCTTTATTTCTTGTATTTGTGTTCAAATAAATAAGATAAATCTTTGATCATACGGGGAAGAAAGCATGGCTCAATAATGAGTAAGGATAAGTACACGAGTGCATGTGCTCTGTTATCAGTCAGTTGCAAGAACGAATGCTGCGTCTTTCTTTACTTCTTAACGCTCTTTACAAAGGAACTAAACGTCGACCTATTCTCAGCCCAGCAGGACAATAACCCTGTGGAATCATTGCTGAGGTCTGCAAACATCCTGTCCACAGTTTAATGTTTGATCCGGGTTGAGAATCTTAACTCTCTCAGTGGAAAGCACACGAGACCTCTTGAGCAGATACTTAAGGGGGAATTTGTAAAAAAAACAGAGACGTGTTCAAGAAGCTGCTAGTGGAGTCGTATTTTAGATTTTTAAACACCAGCTGTAAGACTGTGATGAAAACACTTCCAGGAGAAGACTGTATTGATCAGTTTTACCTTCAATTTGTTTTCCCTCCTTGCTTTCTCGAGGAATCGCTGACACAAGCTTTGCTTACTAGCTTTCTCCTGCGCTCTTAACTGCATTTTATTCATCACAATTGTGCGATGCTTCTGGAAGCTCCGAAAAAAGCAAGCAAGCGGGCCTCATCTTAGTAATTATTTCTGTCCTAAAATACTCACTGTATAACGATAAAGAGACGGAGAATCGTGCTTGTAAAGCTGCAAGCAGCAAATGTTTGGTGCTTTAACTTTATAAATTGTGAAAATAATAATCATTGAATCTTGCAACATTCTGGGACACACGTCTAACAGAACCTTTCCGTGTGTGTGTGTGTGTGTGTGTGTACACATGTGTGTGTGTGTGTGTGTGTGCGTACATGTGTGTGTGTGTGTGTGTGTGTGTGTGTGTGTACACGTGTGTGTGTGTGTGTACGTGTGTGTGTGTGTGTGTGTGTGTGTGTGTGTGTGTGTGTGTGTACACCTGCTGGTGGGACTGATGAAGGTGAAGGAGATGAGCTGGTTCCAGAAAGGATCGTTCTCCGACATGGATTCTGTGCCCACCAGGACCTTGAGGCTGGGATTATCGGACAGGTCACTGACATGGCTGGTGTTTGCTCCCATCTCTCTCTCTCTCTCTGTCTGTCTGTCTGTCTGTTTCTCTCTCTCTCTCTACTGGCTCCACTCAGCCAGACTCACCACTCTTCACTGCTTTTTCACCAGGCATATGCCAAATCCTGGGAAAAGAGGAAATGCTTTAATCATTGATGCCATAACAGAACAAATGAACAACCACTGCTACAAACAAACTAGGTCTGTCTCAGCCACTTCACAGGGATTTTAATTCACCAAAATGGCTAAAAAGGCCGGTGCAAACATCCAAGTGCAGTAGAAAGGGCAGTAGTAGATGCAACTAGCACATAACTGAGATTCATTATGTTACTTAGCACTTGTAAACATAATTACAACTCAGATTAAACATCAAGTTGGTCTCATTTAATCTCAAGTAGCAGAACTATCATGAAGTTGATCAACAATATAGGAAGACAAGCCACCACTGGAAAGGATAACGTGGATCTGTAATCTCCCTATCCTTGTATTTCTAATAAACATTTTGATTTGAGTTATTCTGTGTCCAATACATTAACTTAAAACAGAGGCCACGTTGACTACAGGATAACACAAAGGAACCAGGATGTTTGTTTTGATTTCTTGAAATGGCACACCTTTAGCACACAGGGGCCAAAGCGAGCTGGAGTCCACTATAATAAGCCACAGAGAATAATACCTCTTTTAGTTTTAATGGTAATAAAGGCACAAATCTGAGCTAAAGGGATACAGATTCCACTAAAATAGATATTTGTCTCATGTTTATTGTCATTGGCTGACAGACTATTGTGACTGGTCAGATCTGGACTGTGCTGTCTCGTGGGTCTCTAGCTGCTAATGTGACTGCTCTTGCATCTGCTGAGTTAACCAACTTGCATGACGTTAGCTAGCTCATCCGGTTTCAGGTGCAACATATGATAGCCTCGGTTATTCTGACCGTAAACACGGTGCACTGAATGTCACACATTAGCATTAAATCATAGCGACGTACATTACTGATTCACGAGCGTGGCCAGGTTAATAAGTCACTGTGTCTGGAGAGCAGCTAACATTAAGGTTCACAGCTTGTTTGCTATCAGCTGACCGCTTACCTGTCATGAATGCTTCTCGCAGTTTCTGTGTCTCTCGATTTCCAGGACCGTTAAAACGCGACTTGTTTCTACACTAAATAATATGTTTATCCTAATATTATTTCTTAAGTGCAATTTCCTAAACGCAAACCCTTGAAACTGAGGGTAATTTGAGAATATTAAGTTTACTCTACATACTCCTTTCGTCCATGTTTTCCACGTCGCCAACCCCTTGCGTAACGACGACATGTGGGCGTTGACTGCGTCTGAGCAGAGCCGTGTAAAGAGAGAGTCGCGTCGAGGGTAGTTCGGAACGTTTGATTGTCACGTATCAGAATCACAACCCCTGAACCGTTTATTTGCCAAAGTACGTTGCAGATACAAGGAATTTGACATGGTGGATTGGTGCATAACATTAAACAATCAATCAACACAGTTCAAAAAATAGAAAGATGTCCACATTTGCAATAAAATAGAAAAATATAACAATTTATAAAAAAATATGGTGCACAAACAAACAGATAAGAGTACTTTAAACGGTAGAATGTAAGTATAATGTGAAAGTGTCAAGTGTATTTAAATATAGAAATATAGAAGGGATGTGCAGGGGAGTGTACCGGTAGGAAATTGTCCCGGGTGCCCTCGGGTAGGGATAGGTATCTGCACGATTTTATTATTACAAGGAAAACCCCTTTTCAGTGCTCTGTTCTTTTTCATTACTAAATAATTGCTTTTAAAAAACACATATAGAATGTTAAAAACAAATAAATTCAGAACAGAATTAGAAGGTATTTATAATTTAGATATAGCTCAACATTGTTTCTACAGGAACCACGGAAATGTTTACACCAGCAAAGTCACCATATAAAGGCATAAATATCTCACTGGAAACATTCATATTCATTTGAATCAGTCGTGACTCTCATTAAACGGCTCTGCTTTTGGTACGCGTTGCTTTGAGTTGACATCTACAGGCGACGCAATGTGAGCCTGCAGTACGTCCTCCACACCACCAGGTGGTCTCCTCGTCTGCTCTATCCGCACGTGTGTTGTTTGACTCGGATTCTACACGAGTTCCTGCGCGAGATTCGTGTCTGAATACAACATGTCGGCGTTCAAGAGAAAACGTGGAAGACAGACTCAGGCTGATAGAAAGGCAAAGAAAGCGAAAATTGTAGCAGATGGAGGCGAAGCACCGGTGGACGCCGATCAGGAGAAGAACAATGAAGTCACGATTCCAGCACCGGTTTCGTCGGTAAGTGTTCCTGCTTACTATTAGCCACTAGGTTGTTAGCTAACGTGCCCAGTCGGGGATCACACTCTTAAAACAAGGGAAAGCGAAGATTTAAATGCTCAGTATTTCCTGTTTGTTATTGACAATGAAGAGTCTAACTGAACGAACTGGGAAATGGTCTAAAATCCACAATAATAACCATTCTTTATTTTTCTTTAACAGGGTAGATGGAAAAACAAGGAAAGAGTTCTAATTTTCTCCTCAAGAGGCATCAACTTTAGAACAAGACACTTGATGCAAGACCTGCGGACCCTGATGCCTCATGCAAAAGCAGGTCAGTGCCTTGTCAACCATAAACAGTATTATTTCACCCGTAAAACATGTGCTGACATTGCTACTTGTGTTAAGCAGAGATATACGTTGTTAATTATACTCTCTTGAAAATGTTTCTTTCCTTTGTCTGTTAGATACAAAAATGGACAGAAAGGACAAGTTGTTTATTGTTAATGAGGTGAGTGTTTTAATTAAAAAGGTGAACATTATGTATAATCTCATGCGTGCACCCTTGCTAAAGATCTGTATTGTTCCCAGGTGTGTGAAATCAAAAACTGCAACAAATGCCTCTTTTTTGAAGCCAAGAAAAAGCAGGACCTCTACATGTGGTGAGAGTTTGA